>NC_071509.1:68658675-69405319 GCF_027887155.1 Malaclemys terrapin pileata
CAATCCTTCAGTCTACACTTAGGCAAGACTCCCAGTAAAGTCAATTGAAGTTTTTGCTATAGTAAAGACTCAAATACTGGACCCATAGAATCTTGGTTTATAATTTCTTTGCTGAACAGCCACAATATGCCATTGTGGGCCTGCTATGAGGAGCTGTTATGTCTGCAAAGTCAAAATGAATGTCTTGAGACCTCTAAATAAACTGAAAATATAAGACACATAAGTGTGGCTCTATTTCACATATTTACATAAAATGAAAAATCAAGCAACTCTCCTAGTGTAGATTCCAAAATACATTTTGGAATGCTTTCAAAACTTTACCTAACCAGTTAGGTATATTGAAAAATTAAAGCCACAGCTTCTTTATATAAACCCAATAACACCTCCAACCATCCACAAAACATCCATTGTTGAGCTTTAGGTGCTCTGAGATGAGGTAAAGTAACTTTTAGGTAACCTGTGAAACATGATGCTTTTGGGTTCATAAGAAAAAAACCAATGAGTAAATAAGACACTCAAGAAAAGAACAAAGTGGTCAATAAAGAAATGCTAGGTGCATTTAGCAATTGTGAAATGCACTTACCGTATAGTTTGTCTGAAATTTCATATCTTAAATATTCCTTTCAAAATGGTTTTTTATTCTTGGTTAGAAAAGTTAAGTTATTGTTTTCTGTTCTGTACACATTTTCAAAGAAGAAATTTACATTCATGATAGCAATCTAAAGATGACTGTTTTAGGAATTGAGTATCACAAGTAGATATGAAGAGACAGAGTGGAGATTACCAAAATGATTTGCTGGTAAATGAAGCAAAATTTTTCAAACCTGAGTGCAACCTGCCATGCACAAACTGGAAACATGAACCCTGTTTGAAATAGCAGTAAGTTAAAATGAGCAAGGGAGCTTTTACTGCACAACAGTAGGGTCCACACAGCCATTTAGTGCGCAGTAGGCTAGAGTGCTATAGATTCACAACTTGGCTTACTTTGACAAAATTTCCATATAGCCTTTAAGCTCCTCAGTAACATTTTCAAAAGCACCTAAACTCACTTAGGGGGCCAAATCCCCAAATGACTTGCAGTTAAACCTAGGCTTCTTAGTGTCTAAATCACTTTTGAAAATGGAACTTAAACACCTTTGAAAATGTTACCCCTAGATCCATATTTAGGCCCCTAAATAAAAGTGGTCTGGTATTATGTCTTCAGGTGATGCTGCAGGAGCTTCGCATCTCTGAAAAACCGGGTCGCTCTTATTTAGGGGACTAAAGGCTTGATCCAATATTTCTGAGAGCTCCCAATGATATATCTGTACATTGGATCAAAAACTGGCCGAGACAGGAATCAAAGAGTAGGGAGAAATGGATAATTTTGAACATGGCAAAACACTAACAGCAGGGTGTCTCAAGGGAAGTAGTAGGTGCAGTGTTCATTATTAATGATTTGTAACAGGGATGGGCAATTAGGTAGCAAAATCTCTGAATGACCCAGTTACTTAGGTTGGTCAAGTGCAGGGAGGATTGAAGAAATTAAGAGAGACCTAACCAAGTTAAGTGAATAGACAGCACAGTGGAAAATGAAGTTGTTTGTTGATAAATGCAACGTAGTGCACATTGGGTGGGGATAGGGGTGGACACGTAAATGACTCCTGCACCTTTACTGGGTTCTACATTTGCTGTATTAATCCAGGGCATCAATGTGAACAGCTCAGTGAAGATCTCAGCTCAATGTGCAGTTGTAGTCAAAGCCAAACCAATTGCTAGGATACATAAGAAAAGGAATGGAAATTAATACCTAGAATATTATGATGCTAATATTAGAGCTGGTTGAAACTCAGTATTTCCATTCCACGGGAATTTCCAACATTTCAAAATTTCCTTTCATCCTGAATTGGAACAAACTGTCAAAATTTCTGGAAAGAAAAATCATTTTGACATGATCAAAGTACCTCATTTGACAATTTTCTACAATATAGTTGAAACAGTAAAGTTGTAATGAAGTGCTTCAACCTTATCAAAATGTTCTGATTTTTTGTTTTTGGCAAAACTGACTCATTCTCTTGAAACATTTTGATTTTGTTGAATCAGGAATTTCTGACAGAAAACTTTTGTTGGAAAAATTTCAACCACCTTTAGCTGCTATATTAATAAATGGTGCATCTCATCTGGCATCCTGTGTGCAGGACTGGTCACCCCAGCTCAAAAAAAAGAATATTGCAGAATTAGACTGAGTTCTAAGAAGGTTGACAATTATGAGGGGTATAGAAAAATTCTCATATGAAGAGTGATAGAAAAGGACATGATAAAAATATATAAAATAATGAATACAGACAGTAGATCACTTTGTCTTAGAGCGCAAGAACGGAGGGGCAGTAAATGAAATTTAAAAGATGGCACATTCAGAAATGAGGAAAGGAAATACTTTTTCACATAGCACAATTTAACTTAGCTTTAAAGTGCATTTAACTTGATTGATTGCAGTGACATGATCAGCATTTTTAAATAACACAAAAGAACCTAATGAGGCTCCCCAATTAGAATGCCCTGCAGAAGGATAATATCATTTGACTGTCTGGACTAAACTGCAAGAGCTTTTACATGTAGTGAACAGACATGCCAACCCCACCAAAAAAAAAAAAAAAAAAAAAAAAAAAATGCAGAAATTGGGCTTGTTTTTGGCTTAATTGGCTTGCGAGTTACTTGTTGGCTAATTTTTGGCTTGTACTTCATTGCTTGTTGTAGCTTGTTGCTGCTTTTTTTTTTTTTTTTTTTTTTTTTTTGATTAGCTCCTGGCAAGCAGGGGTAAGGGGGGGCAAGCAGGGGGAAGGAGTAAGGGGGAAGAGAGAGTCAGGGATGCACAGCAGGCCCACCTCAGTCCCAGACTGCACGCCGTGGGGATCTAGTCACATAGAGTGTTGGGGTTCTTAGGGATTGGCTTGTTTTGAAATGGGATTAGCTTGCTTTTTGGTTTATTGTGAAAGTTGGTGTGCTTATTTGCCGCAGTGAAAGTTGGCAACTGTGGTAGTGAATTGCTTTGAAGTAATCACTGTGTGTTTGTGTGTGTGCGTGCATGTGTGTGCGCACATGTAGGCACTGTGTTCTCATGTGTGCATGAAGGAACAGACATATAATAACAATGAACTAAAGAGCCAGTGGTGATAACTATAAAACCTTTATAAAGCTCCAAGTCCAGACAGAGAAAGCAGAGCTGACTGTTTTTTAGAAACAGATCTCAAAAAGTGTCCACATATCCAGCAAACTCTCATCTCTAGTGTCAGTGAAATCTTCCTCTCCTTGATTTTAATTTCTTCCACACCCAAACTCTATTAGGAAAAAGTCTCAGATGTTCAGTGCTGCCAGTGTTCTATAAATCTTGACAGTTCATTGGGTTAACAGGTTCAGTCACAGTCCTTCAGAGTTATAGATTTAATCTATAAATTAGTAGTCTGGTTTAAAGAGATTATTTATGTTGCACTGTAAGTGAGCAGCTCTTGGCAAACAAATAAGGGCAAAGGCCCAGATTTGTAAAGGTTAGGTGCTGCTCCAGTCAGTGTTGCAAGGCTTAAGGCCCAGATACTCAAAGGTATTTAGGTATGTAACTCCCAGGTTCCAAGGCTAGTTTCATATAGAGAGGAAAGCCTAGCGGGCCCAGCCTGGGGCGGAAGGAGTGTTTTCACAAAGTCATTGTGGAAGTAGGGGGCCTCTACATGAATTGCCCTCACATCCCATAAACCTTCAAGATTCATGCAGCTTTTAAGAGATGCTTCATGTCTGTGAATGGAACCCGATGCCTTTTCCGCACCAATGAGGGGGTGGGTAAATCTTGTCTCCCAATGGAATGATCAAAACCCAAATGGGTACCTTACTTGTACATGTGAGCTATTTTTTATCTATCTGATTAAACAGTTCCTTACTAGTTCAGCTGATGCTGCAGATCATTAACCATGATAGAAAAAGAAAATTCTGCTAGATTTATTAACTCATAACAAAGTTGGTTTTATGTTCAAAATAATATAGCTAAGAACGGGTAAAAATGTACCTTAGGGTCATTTGCCCCTTTATATTCCCCATACGGTTTGGTGAGGGTTAAAGACAAGTTCAAGTAATATATTTTTTTTTCATGAATATAGAAAAGTTGCCCAAGAACTGGCAAATTGTTTTAACATTCTGGCAAAGAAAAGCCTTGTCTTCCCTAAATAGCAGTTGTTTCATGGCTTTTTTGAAATGTCTTTTCCAGGGGTTAATGTTCCTTATATACAAGCAATCTCACTCCTCTTGCTAGTTGATAAAGAACTATACTGATTTAGATAAATACCTTATATAGTACAACAAAACCATTATGGTAGCAATTAAAATAATTATTCATTTGAGAGAGAGAGTGTGTGTGTGTATACATACGCATGAACACACATTCGCTAATGTTTTTGCCCAAAGCCATGACCATTACCTGCCTAAGTGCAGAATTTAATCCTTTCAGAACCTCAAAAAATCTTGTTAGAAAATGGGACTTTGAAGAAAAAGTGGCTTTCTTCTTGCTTAGAGAGGTAAATCAATTTATTGTCCATGGAGAGCAAAGCTATTGGCAACATTATATTAAGGAAAAGAGGAGAGGAGCATTTGATTCTGGAGAGGAAATCTGTGACCTGTCGCAAAAAGTGAACACCAATTAGAGGAAATCATCTTACAAAGGACTGTCCCAGGGAAAAGGGCAAAATACTGGCAAGAAGTTATTAAGAAGTGCTCATGCAACACAAACAAATCAGAAAAGCGGTGTTCGGCACTACAAAATTCTGCCCTATTACAGACTGGAATGAGTCATGATGATGATGATGGTTTCTGTACATAGACCTTGTGCAGTCACTACGTATTTTTCCACAGATTCAAAACTAGAAGTTTCTGAGTATGTACAATTTCAGGCACAAATTTCTGTATGCCTAATCTGGATATGATTTGTGCAGGAATCAGATATTCTCTCAAGTGGCCATGTAAATGCCTAACCATGGACCTAATGTTTGTGTGCACATCAGGTATTAGTGTTATACAAGCTGGGTGTGTATGGAAAATGAATGAATGTAAGTGTGTGCACCTAACTTTGAAAATCTGTCCCTCAAGGTTGGAAGGTTTCTATGTAACACCCAGGGTAAGCCTGGTAGCATGGTACTGCTTACTTATCAGTATATTGACTAGAACTCTAGAAACCTGTGACTAATCATGTTTAGAAAGATGTATCCATAGGATGTAAAAGTAGAGTAAGATTTATTATTTATCAATACAGCACACGTTGTGCGCAGAGCATGTTTGACATTAATAAAATCACGCGTCTGGCCCTGAAGTGTTATTTTTTTTTTGTATTCCAGTTGTGTCTAGAGGCCTCAACCAAGATTAGAGGAGCCAACGTGCTAGATGCTGTACAAACAAAGAGTGAGATTAGACCAGATAAAAGGGCAGGATTGGAAACAGAGGTGAAGTGACTTGCCTAAGGTTACACTGCAGGTCAGTACCAGAATTGAGGATAGAACCTGGGTCTCCTAACTCCCAGTCCAGTGCACTGTCCCTTAGACATACTGCCCAGTAGCTCACTATCTAAGAATAGAAATACTGCTCAGTAGCTCACTATCTAAGAATCCAAGGAGCAGGGAAGCACAGGGGGAAGGAGCCTGAAAGAGCAGCTAGCTAACACGTCTTGTAACTTCCATGATGTTTTGTTATTAGATGCTGAGAACACTTCCCTCAGTGGAGGAATAAGGTTTGTAGGCTTGTTGGAAATGGTGTATTTTAAGGAGGGACTTAAAATAAGAGAGACTGAAGCTATGACAGATCAATTGGACAAGGAGTTCTACCTATAAGGGGCCACATGGAAGATGTGAAGGAGGGATTCCAAAAAGGCTGTGAATGAGAGGAGCTAAATGGGTGAAGAAAGCAATAGAAGGAGAAAAGTACAGAGGGTTAAGCACAAGCTTTTTTCCATCCCCTAGGTGTAGTAGTAGTGGAGCTGGTCATTTAACACACTTGGTAAAGGCCTGTGTTCTTAGACTAAAGGCCGCCATGAGTTGCATCTCATCCAGTGGACTGATGGCTACTTGCCTGTATTATGTTGTAACAGATTGTATTTCATACCCTGGATTTGTTCTCATGAAGTGAGTAAACAATTTAATGACTAACTTTTTCGGATTAATGACATTAAACAATTTCTTCAACACTTAACTGTGTACAATACACAATGCTAAAAATTCACTGATGTTGCCTCGCCATTCTGTAAAGCAAAGCATTACAGCAGGAAAAGCCATCAAATATATTGTTCTGCAACTTTTCAGGGTCTTAGAGAGACTAGTGAGCATTTGAATGCACATGGTATGTAATTTATACATCACAATGTTCGTTTGTGTCAAGTATTGCCTAATTAAGTCTATACTTTCTGCCAGCATTTTGGCTAATCTTGTGCTATAAAAGTATGGAATGTTACCATGGGTTGTAAAGTGTATAGAAATGCATGTGGCATTCAGTTCACTCAGCTGAGCACTGAAAAACACTTTATCAAAACTTTCATCAATGAAATTAATCTGTTTCAACACGGAGAGCAGAGTTGCCTACATAATTCCATTGTTACTGGCAGTAGACAGGAAGAGAGCACGCTATCAAGAATCACGGTAGCTGTTCATATATTTCACTGGATCCACAGGACAGGACCAAGCCAAGTGTCCTACCCTTCTCCTACACATGGCAAGCAGCAGCAGTCTTGCCCAGACACCATTGATTCAACTTAGACTTTTGGGTTTCCTGTTTGCTGTTTTGCGATTGGTTATGGTCCCCCTTCTTCTGTTGCCTTTCCAACCACTCAGCTGCCCACCCTCAGTTTTCTTCTCCCTTATTCACTCCTTTCTACCATCCCACTTCAACCCTAAATACTTCCCCCTACATGCAAGTCTTATTTTGGCTCAGATAACTCTTTCAACTCTCTATTGTTGATTGTGTGTGTGTGTGTGTGTGTGTGCTTATCAGTGCTAGAAACACTCTTTGCCATTTGAATGTATAGCTCAGTTTGATAACCTAGCATCTCTAAAGGAAATATGCTAATCTCCAGTGACATTCTGTATACATGAATGTCTGCATTATTAATGTGAAAACTTATCTCCAGAAAATATGAATACTGATCAATTGTCTCAGTTCAAGCCCTTATCTCCCAAATCTTGTATTCAAAGATGTAGATAATCCTGTCTCTCTTGACAAAATAAAAGTCAAATGAAACCCTCCATATTTTCCAGTTGTTTCATATTTTACATCCTGACATTGGTCAGGGTCTGAAGTCTCTGAATTTCAGAATTGGTTTGATCTAATTCCCTTATATGTTTCTATAGATTATTCTGTACTGACTGATCATTTGACCTATTCCTGCATCATCCTATATATACACTTGGGATATTTTTGATCATGCCATTTTATCTAACATCAAAGGTATTACACCATGACAAATGAGCATAATGAAAAAATATAGAACTTTGGTATGTTAATATATATCTGAGGAGCAGGATAATAAAATATATAGAATTGTGATCATGTGAGTCACCTACCTAGCTGATTCTCTGACCCGTGATCTGATCACCATATTTGGGGTTGGGAAGGAATTTTCCCCCAAGGTCATAGTGACAGAGACTTGGGGGGAGAGAGGGTTTGCCAAGGGTTTCCTCTGAAGCATGGGGCCTAGGTCACTTGCAGGTTTAAACTAGTGTAAATGGTGGATTCTCTGTAATTTGAAGTCTTTAAATCATGATTTGAGTACTCCAGTAACTCAGCCAGAGGTTATTGGTCTATTACAGGAGTGGGTGAGTGAGGTTCTGTGGCCTCCAACGTGCAGGAGGTCAGACTAGTTGATCACAATGGTACCTTCTGGCCTTAAAGTCTATGAATATATTAACCAGTCAATAAAAATGAATTTTGAAACATAGTAACATGTATCAAGAATGTTAGAACTTGGTGCAATTTAGTCATCTCCATTCAGTAATATAAAAAGAATATAATAAGTTTAAGTTTATGATATAGTTGGTTAGATTTTGTCGAACACTGTGTGAAGAGGATTTTTAGATAAAGAGCCTCAAGGGGATGAAATATGGAGTGTGACTGGCACAGAGGATCAGAAATAAATTCTGAATCTTTTTCCTGTAGATCACTGGGTTGAATGTCCAAATGTCATAATCTGACACCTATTTGATGGCTTAGGTGAGTTGGTGTCTCAGTCTAGCTCCTAGTAGAAAGCTGGCCACATCAGAAACTATCCCAATTGACTTCCTCATCAGAGAGTTCAAGGACTGACTAGAAATAGGGACTGAGCTACGTTTAAGTGGTATTTCTCTCCAAGTCAGGGTTGTGGCACTTTATTTAGGTTGTGAGGAAACTTGCATTATCACACTTCCAGTGATTGAAACTGCTTTGTAGAGCATGGGACCATAGTCATGGCCCCACACTTAAGGATACAATCAAGCTTCCAATATCTTTACAACTCCAATGCAGCTTAAAAAAACCCAAAACAAAAACAAACCCCAATATAAAAACAAACAGAAGCCAAAAAAACCCCAAACCCTTTTCTTTTGTGCTGAATATTTTTGTATTTAGTATTCAAGAATAATTTTTTTTTTAGTTTGAAAAATGAGTCCAGTCATTGTAGTGTTTTTGGCTGATGGAAAATGTAAATTTCCTTCCTTTTAATAAATGTATCTACTTTCTTTTAGGGAAGCTAAAATGTTAAAAATTGGTCTTATGCATCCAAATGCCACAGTTTCTTACTCCTTTCAAAGCACTAGTGAAGAGTATAATTTAGAATAAAACTAGTCTCATAACAAGTTATTAATTCTTGAACAGCCTGGTTCTGCACCCTGCTTCAGCCTTTTTAAAAAAAGTTCTTTGTTCAAAACAATTTTAATAACTAATTATAGTAAAAAATTTATAAAAAGGTTGCAAGCAAAATGTTTTGGAATTATTGGGG
Organism: Malaclemys terrapin pileata; assembly: GCF_027887155.1. Taxonomy (NCBI): domain Eukaryota; kingdom Metazoa; phylum Chordata; order Testudines; family Emydidae; genus Malaclemys; species Malaclemys terrapin. The sequence goes on from NC_071509.1 coordinate 68,667,647, forward strand.
GTGGGGGGAAGAGGCAGGAATACTTTTCTCGACCTGAAGCATTTTTTCACAGATTGTTGGTTCATGAAATTTTGAGATTTCAACTCTTCAACCTAATTCAGGACAGGAATTTTTTTTTTTTAAATCTCTTTTTTTCCTGGGATAGGAAAACTGTTTCCTGCATAGTTCTAAACATCAGATTAGAGATGGTCCAAATTTGACATTTCTGTTCCATGGGAAATTCTGATGTTTTGAAAAAAGTTTTCATTATGCTCTGGAACAAAACCTCAACATTTTGAAGTTTCCCCTGGAACAGAAATTCACAATCACTTTTTCATTGGAAACATCAAACCAGTTTGGCTGAATTTATTTTTTCAATAAAAAAATGGAGCAGAGCTGCCCTGACTACTGGGGATCCCTCATACTGCCCAATATCTCAGGGAGTCCCTTGGCAGATCCCTGGGAGTTGGGGGCAGCCTGTTAATTCCGCAGCAATGGGAGGAGTCCACCACAGAATAGGATTTCCTAGCAACCCTGAAAGCCCATGCTGCAGATGGGGCTTCCATGGCTGCCAGGCTACCTGCTGCAAAATCAAGAATCTTGACCGTGAGAGCCTCTGCTGGAGCCAGGGCTCATGAGGCTTCCAGGTTTCTCCTTGTACAGTCCTGGATAGGTTGCTAACTATATCTGATATAGAAAAAAGATCTAAATGCTATAAGAGTCAGCGTTATATTGCATAAGATGAGTGAAAAGTGCACATCTCCATGGAGGGTTTCTGGATGCATTGTGTGTGAGACCCAGTGGAAGAATAAAACTGTTGTATCCTTGGGGGGTAGCAGTTTTAGGAAGTAATGACTTGAGACGCAGAGAGCTGTAGACCTTGAAAAGCAGCCATTTATTGCCACACACTGAACTAACCAACAACCAGCCAAAACCCCCTGGGCTATCCCCTAATAATCTAACTCAGTTGCCAATGCCATAGCAACAACAAGATTCTATTACTATGACAACCAAACACAACATATTCCTCCCCTCTTAATGAGAACATCCCCTAAATAAAACAAACACTAAACTAGAGAAGGAGGCTGCCTCCGTTCCCTCCTAAACCCAGGGGATTATTTTGCCCCATAACTGTGGGCTCGCCCAAGCTAAAGATCCAGCCATTGAGGAGGCCCTCTGTCTCTAGGTGGATTATGGCAGACTTCTGATTTTGGTGCACCCAAAAGTATCTTGGGCACAGGCCTGACAATGAGCTCAGGGTTCATAGAGCGAACGGATGAGGATGTGGTATCAGCTCACTCAGGGAAGGGGTGTATTTCCACAGCAGGCAGTAATAGAGGGGGAAAGTCAGGAACAGGTGACTCTTGATTCGGTGTCTCGCTGGATGTCAGGCAACTCAACTGAAGATGTGTCCTGGGGACTAGTATGACCTGGCAACAGCTGATCTACATGTCACTGCCAGCTGAGATCCTTGGCAGTCCGGACAATGTAGGAAACAGGTCCTGTTTGAGCGATGACAGCGGCAGGGATCCATTTAGCTCCAGAAGCATAATTCTGAGCCAAAACCAGCTGTCTTGGGCTAAATGTTCAGTCTTTTGCTCTGAGTGCATGCCTGATGACTTGATCTTGTTGCTGATGTTGCACAATTTGTCGAGGTTCAGAAGGTTTCAGCAGATCAAATAAGTGCGCAGCTGTCGTCCCATCATTAGGAAGGCCGGGGATGCCTCATAGCATGAGGTTTGTTTCTGTAGGATAGTAAGAAGATGTCCAGACACTTTTGAATGGATAATTGTCCCCTTGCCGATTTCAAAGCTTGTTGCATTATCTGCACAAATCATAATCCGTTGGTGGATGGATGACATAGTGCTGAAGTGATGTGGTGTATCCCATTTGCCTTCATAACATTTCCAAACTCCTGAGAGATGAACTGCGGTCTGTTGTCGCTCACAAGTTGTTCTGGCAGATTGAAATAACTAAAGAGTCCCCGTAGTTTTTGGATAGTACTCTCTGCAGTAGTGGACTGCATTATAGAGACTTCTGGCCATTTAGAATGGGCATCTACCATCACCAAGAACATGCTTCCTTCTAGTGGGCCAGCGAAGTCAAAGTGAATACACTGCCACGGGTTTTCAGGCCAGTCCCATGGGTGTAGGGGTGTCCACTGGGGTGCATTCCTCACACCCTGACACTTTTGTTTACTGGCACACTCAATGTGTCCCTTTTTGCCACAGTGTCAACACACCAGGATCTTACACCAGCATTCTGATGCATGGTGACCCAGCTTATCACAGCGGTAACATTCCTGACTCCCCACAGTTTTGTGGATAGGTTCTTGTGACACCTTATGCACTCTAGGGTATGCACCAATGTATTGTGCCTCCTTTGTAGCCAGTGCTATGGATACCACAATATCAACGGTCTTCTGTAAGGTAAGCTGAGCCTCTGTATAGCTTCCATATAGCTTCACTGTGCAGGCCACACACTAACCTGTCACGTAGGGCGTCATTTAACATCTCCTTAAATTCATAGTGTTCCGCAAGGTTTTTCAAAGTTGCTACAAATTGTACAACTGTTTTGTCTTCTTTTTGGTCCCTTTTGTGGAACCAATATCTTTCAGTGATTACCAGTGGTTTTGGAGAAAAATGGGACCCCAGGATTTCCACAATGTCACTGTATGATTTGGTCTCTGGCTTAACAGGGTGTAGTAAGCTGCGTAGCAGGGAGTAGGTGTGATGGTACCTCCCATAAGGCTTTATGGGAATATGACATAACTGGAATATGTTTTGTGCTGTCTGTGCCATGTAAAATATCTCTGTAAAGGTTATCATCTACTATATCTATTCATCCTATTTGTACGCATATATCATTTTGTACTTGAGGTTAAGGATATTGTCTGTATACTGGCTTAATTTCTAAGTAAGCTTTGTGAGGCATTTGGTCAGCTTCTTTAGGAAGGAATTCGCAAGGTTAAGTACCTAATCAGGAAGCACTTGGGGAACAATGCATCTTGGAATGCTCCAATCCACATAAGAAGTCTTCCTGGAGACGTACAAGATATCATGTGGACAATGGCTTCTACCTGTAAAGACTGAGTCATGCATGGACAGGTGACTCCAGAACTCCATCTCGGAGCTGGATTTGCATAGGAGTGAAGAGGTGGGGTCTCCACCAGGAGAGATTTAAACCCAAGAGAGACCCCTCCATTTTGTCTTCAGCTGGCTAAGGAGAGAGCCTCCCCACCCCCTAGGATACTTGGAAGAAACTGGAACAAAGGGGTGTGAGTAATTGATGGACCCAGGCTAAAAAGGGATTAGTCTGTAAAAGGGAGCATTCTAGAACTGGTGAGGATCTTATCTTTATTCAGTGTTTGATTAGACATAGATTTGCGCATTTTATTTTATTTTGCTTGGTGACTTACTTTGTTCTCTCTGTTACTATTTGGAACCACTTAAATCCCACTTTCTGTATTTAATAAAATCACTTTTTACTTAGTAATTAACTCAGAGTACGTATTAATACCTGGGGGAGCAAACAACTGTGCATATCGCTCTATCCGTGTTATAAAGGGCGAACAATTTATGAGTTTACCCTGCATAAGCTTTATGGAGGGTAAAACAGATTTATTTGGGTTTAGACTCCATTGGGGAGTTGGGCATCTGAGTGCTAAAGACAAGCACACTTCTGTGAGCTGTTTTCAGGTAAACCTGCAGCTTTGGGGCAAGTAATTCAGACCCTGGGTCTTTGTTGGAGTGTCTGGCTCAGCAAGACAGGGTACTGGAGTCCTGAGCTGGCAGGGAAAAGGGGAGCAGAGGTAGTCTTGGTACATTAGGTGGCAGCTCCCAAGGGGGTTTCTGTGCTCCAACCCGTCACAGTAGGTCTTAGCCGCTACTTAAGAATATTGGCACCTTCTTCTATTCTGCAATGTCATTTGCAATAACAAAAAGCTCAAAATGCTCAGTATATATGTGCCATTGCACGGTAGTCTCCTCAGAAGGTTCCAGCGGCACCGTAAGTGTAGCCATGGTTTAAGTTTCAGTTTGCATCATCAGTGCAAACCAGCCAGTTCGCACCCCATTCCAACAGCAAAAAGGTTTTTTGTTTGTTTTTTTAACCTTGACTTCTACCTTCTTCTGTTCCTGGGGCAGCACAAGGATCCCATTCTCATTGCCACGTTGTTGTATCCCTGGAGGTAGTGGTTTTAGGAAGAAATCACTTGAGACGCAGAGAGCTGTAGACCTTGAAAAGCAGCCATTTATTGCCACACACTAGCCAAAAACTAGCCAAAACTGGCTGGGCTATTCCCTAATAAGCTAACTCAGTTGCCATAGCAACAACAAGATTCTATTACTACAACAACCAAATACACAACAAAAACCTCAAGGGACAATAGGGGAAACAGGCTTAGAAGGGGCTTTTGCTACAAATGTTCCAAAGCACAAGCTGATGCACAGAGGATGGAGGCTGATCAAGCCCCCGCAGGCACAACCCCACTAGAGAAATATGCAATTCTGAAAAATGGGTAGTGTCACCCCATGTGGCCTTGTAGCACAGACAGCCAAATTCTGGCTGCCTCCTGAATTGGTGAATTTATGCACTAGGGGAGAAGATAGACTCTCTTCACCCTCTACCACCTCTAGCACAGCCACACAATTGGTGACACAGTTTTCAGTTTCCTCTGTTATGATTTAATATGGCTAAATATATATGTCTAGGAAGAAAGAAGGTAGGCCATATTTACATGATGGGGGACTCTCTCCTGGGAACCAGTGACTGAAAAGATTTTGAGGTTGTGGTGGATAATCGGCTGAACATGAGCTCCCAGTGTGATGCTGTGGCCAAAAGGGCTAATGCAAGCCTGGGCTGCATTAACAGGGGACACTGAAATAGGAGTAAAGGGGTTATTTTACCCAGGGGCAGCTCTATATTTTTTGCCACCCCAAGCATGGCAGTCAGGCGGCCTTCGGCGGCATGCCTGCAGGTGATCCATAGTCACACAGATTCGGCGGCATTTCTGCGGGTGATCTGCCGGTCCCGCAGCTTCGTTGTATCCACCGCCAAATTGCCACCAAAACCGTGGGACCTGTGGACCTCCCACAGGCACACCGCCGAAGGCCGCCTGACTGCCGCCCTCACAGCAACTGGCAGGCTGCCCCCAGTGGCTTGCCACCCCAGGCACACTCTTGCTGCGCTGGTGCCTGGAGCCGCCCCTGATTTTACCTCTGTATTTGCCACTGGTTCAACCTCTGCTGCAATGAGGGTTGTGGTAGATTCACCAGCACTGACAATTTTTTAAAAATCAAGATTGGATGTTTTTCTAAAAGACATGCTCCAGGAATCATTCTGGGGGATATTCTATGGCCTGTGTTATACAGGAAGGCAAAGTAAATTATCACATTGGTCCTTTCTGGCCTTTGAATCTATGGATCAGAAAAGCTTCTAGGAGTACTCCTAGCACTGCCTGGCTGGGAACCATGTCTTCTTCCTAGGTGTTTGCACAGTACTAGACAATGGGGCCAAGACCCTCGTTGGAGTATCTGGACAATGCTGCAATACAAATAATGATAATTATAAAAAATACAAATACAAATAGAATATGGATGCTCTGCAGATCAAGAAACTGAGAGAGAGAGGGCCACGTTTTCTGATCCAGGCAATCTGTGCTTGGTGTTGGATGGAGGTAGGCAAAAGTGACAAAAAATCACCTTTATGTTCCTTTTTTCTGAGGCTGCTGGATGATAAGCCAGTCACCATTTTCTGCTGTGTACCAATGGTCCTCAGATATAGGGATGGCGCAGGCACACTCCCATTCCTCCAACCAGGGAATAGGTTAGGATCACATGTACATTAATAAAATGAAATACCATGGCAGCCTCTCTTTCTTCATTCTCTTTGATGTAAAGCAACTGAGGAAGATCAAACGATTACAGTCAGATTTCAAATGAAGGCCTGGTCCTGCCATGTGGCTGGACCCCTATAGCTACACAGCTCACTTTGCAGAACTGAGGCTTATCACTGCAAAAAGAATTGCTTCTATTTCTGCCTTCCCCTCTTTTGTCACAGTCATTTATCAAAGGAATGGATACTTATATATCTACACAAGGAGAATAAATTTATTCTGTAATGTCTTCAGTTCTTGATAAGAATATCTTGCTTTGAATCAAATCATTAGAATACAAACATAGCCTCATTTAGTTTAAATATTTAGTATTGTGGCTGGCTGACCATTCTCCCTTTTCTCAAAAGCTATTCATACTTTTAGGAGTAGACCACCAGAATGGCTAATGAATTAAGCAACAGAACATTAGTAAAGTCAAAATAGTACAATTTACATCCACCTTTTACAAAATCCATGAGGTCCATGGTACTACATCACTTGACAGTGCTATGAAGGGGACTAAGAAGCATTAAAAATGTAACACATTCTCCTAACAAATGCTATGATTGCTGTCAGATAATTTGTTTTCTTTGGTGTACTACAGGTTCTATATCAAGAAAGATGACAGAAAATAACTTGATAAATGGCCCTTTTACTTCCCCAGCAACTCAGAGGGATGTAAATACAATGATGCCATTATAGCTGCAAGATTATTGTGGTCTAAAATCCAAGAATAATGTCCATAAATGCAAAAGATTTAAATTTGGAGCCACTGAACAATATATCTGATCTAGATAAAATCCTAGACACTTACTTTCTCTTGGCAAGGGACAAACATAGTAACAGGGCTGAAATTAAGTTAAGCGGCTGACATTTGTGACAAGGCTGATGTCTCTCTTTACTACAAAAATTCAGAATGTTAAATTCTTATTATGCTTTTAGTTACTTGGATATGGGCTATTATCTCTCACAGGACCACAGTGCCAGCTTTAATATGGGTGTTTTAACTGCTTGAATGTTCATCAAAGGCCCTGTTATACATAGCAAAAGGCAGCCCAAACCATGAAGCACTTACAGTCTATACAGACAAGAGGTAAGAGAGGTATAGATATTCACTTGGAGGTCACTGGCACAGCCAGGAATAGAACCTACCTGTGACCATTATTAAAGATTACATGTTGAAAGGATTGGAAAAATATATAGGAGACAAAAAGGAAGAGATACATGAAATTATTGAAAAAATATTTTATTAGTTCACAATCACTTTCAATATTGCTAGTGAAATGCGGCATCATTTTTTTGTGCATTGAAAGAACAGTGGATATTTTATCCACATGAACTCCCAAACTGGCTGGTTAGGAGGCTGTGAAGAATACACCCAGTTCACACACAAGTAGTTCCTGTTGGTATGTATGCAAAGATTTTATGAACTACACCTGTAACAGTTGGAAGTCCTAAAAAATATGAAGTCTAGGAAGTTAGATGGGAAGTGTCAATAGAATAAAGCATGCTGTTTCTTTTGACCTTATATTGCATCTGAATATGTGTATAAACACTAGCATCAGAAAGAAAGGCACACACAGTGAGCTGAAAACACTTGATAAATAAAAGCTGATCTTCTCTTTAGCTCTTGTAAACTAAACCACATATTTTCTTCAGTATTACAATACCTGAATTGGCCAGAGATATTACATTATACATGGAGATTAGACTGGAGCTGAATTTAGCAGAAAGGGAGAAAGAAGCCACAGAATTTTAAGTAATGCTGTGATATTGCACCCTCTGTGGTTGCTGTGAAGATTTGCTTCCTGTAATGAATAATGCATGTAGTATTCTTTATTTCATAGAATAATAGGCTACTTAATGAAAAGTTTGAAAGAGGTTATAATTCACCTGCCTGAAGAAGATCCCCCCTCAAAGGTAGATGGCTCATTATAAGGCTAAGTTGTATTGGTACTGGCAAAAATACAGAGAACAGTTTATTTATTTATTTATATATATATGTATATATATAATTTATATATATAAGTTTATAATTCATTCTCATATATAAACTGCTCTCTGTATTTTTGCCAACACCATTTTCTTTGGTTACTTCAGGCAAGTAATTTGTAACCTCTTTCAAATTTTATATATATAATCTCTCATACTACAGAAATCCAATTTGCATCTGAGTAGAGATAAAGATGCATACTGAGGTATAAAGATGCAAGACAGATTAATATGGCACTAAAGGATAGTTTCAATATGCTACCTGCTAAGAAGACAAGGAGGACATGCAATATTGACTTGACCTGGCATTTTTTCTTCATTAACTTTCAAAGCAGGGAAGACTTTGCATATGTTTTTGTGCATTTACATGTTTCATTTGAGAAGGATATTGTGTTTCAAGCAAAGCAAAAGAGTGTCAGTAAAGTTAAGCAGCATCTGTCTGTGGAACTTTAATGTAAAGATTCACATTTCAATATAAAGGGAACAGCGCTTTTTGGTAACTACTGGCTGTAGAAAAGTGAATGCAATCTTTAATATCAGTCATTCCATAACAGTGTTGCACTGAAACTGACTGGGCCCAGTAGGCTAGAGGGCCTTCAGCTTGAATGGGAGTTAAAGTAAACGTCAGAAATTTCTGAGTCAACTTGAATTAACTAAAATGGATATTCAGGTACTTCAGCTAATATAAAGATTTGAGTTGCCTCAGCTAGTCTGATTTAATTACTAGCACCCTGGGAAGCAAATGTACAATGTTTTTCAACTTCTTTATAATTTCATACAGAAACTTACATTAACAAAATGTTAAAACTGCACAGTTGAACACTCACAATTCATAAAGGACCAGAATTAAGGCTGCTTTTACATGCTTAGCTCTGCCCTCTTCTGCATATGCATTACAGTTGAGGGCTTGATTCTGCTCTCATTTACATCAGTGTACAGCAGAATTAACTCCATTGAAATGAATAGAGTTACACAGGTTAAAAACCAGTAGAGATCAATATCAGGCTCATAAAATTTAGATGGAAAAAGAAAAAAAGATCAATGGAAGGCGCTTCATATTCCAGAACAATGAAACTCTATTGGCTTCCAAATGTTTGTGAGTGGTGAATATACATTTCATAACCCAATTCCCTTGCTTGAGTCTCTGCAGTTCGTTTCTACTGCAGTTGAATTGAAGGTGTTTAAGGAGTACTTATTTTACACATCCTAACTCTAATGGTTATGCCAAAGTGCATAGGAAGGAACCCTACCCCTGCACAGCTTACTTCAGGCCTTTTACATTTAAGTCAACTATGTAGTGAATTGGCTAGTCACATAGATTTGGGGTTGAGGCAAGGACACCTGCAGACTTGAAGGTGCACAGAGTAAGCACTTTGCATAACTCCCCAAAATCTGTATCTGCATGTTGGTCAATGAAATGAATCTGAGAGTTCTGGGGAAGGAAATGCTGCTTGTGTCACATCAGCAGGTGGGAAAGAGAAGGAAACCGGGCTTTAATAAGGTGGGGAGATTCTATCCCACCCAAAGATGGGGACCCCTTCTCCACTCAACACATTCATGGTTCAGACCTACTATAAAGGGGGTGAAATCTCTTGTGGCTGCCCCAACTAATCTGAAGTATTGGGATGACAACAACATATGGAGGGAGCACATGAACTCTGCCCAGATGTGCTGCTTGTGTGGGAATCACAGAAGAAGATCTGTATGATGTACATGCAACTGACCTATAATGTTTTAATGACAACTGTATGTTGGTGTGAGTATGGGCAATGTACAATACTAATGCATGAAGTTTGAAAGCATGAGAGGTGAAATGGATGCTCTGTTCAGGTGAGAGGGGCTGACTTTGCCTAGATTACTTGAGAAGTGGCCCCACTCAGGTTGGCCTTTCAAGGGAGGGAGAATGGGGGAGTTACATGTATATTTATAAATATCATATGCCCGTGAGGTTACCTGTGTGATATTCTCCTTCCTGAATGCATACAGTTAAATCAAAAGGGTTGTTGAGAGATCCAAAAAGGGAAGAAAAAACAATGACACAAATAAGTCCTTGAGGAAACAATAGGAAAGTTGTTTATTGGGAAATACCCCCTTACTTGGCTTTATCCATTCTAAGAATAGTTTAGTCTTCCCAAGGCTAAATCTAGGAGCAAAGATTTAAAGATAAGCCTTAAAGATGGGTTGGGGGGGGGGGTGCCCTGACGGTATCAGTGAGAGCTGACAGACAGAGATGGCATGCTGCAAGTAGGATGCTCTCCTTCTGCCAGACAGAGAGGGAGTTAACTGGGCTAGATGAAAGCTACCAAAGTTTGCAAAGGAAGATTAAGGTTTAGTGTGATGGGGTGTTCACCACACACTAGCCTGGAAGGGTAATGAGGCTGAGAAAGGACCAATTAACTGGATAGGCCACACCTGAGAGGAATTAGGTGGCCTACACAACCCCTGATTTATGATGGAGCCCAGCTGAGGAGGAAGTCTGCAGTCACTCTCTGGGTATTAAAGGGGAATCAGAGGAAACCTATGGGTGGGAGAGCTGAGTGGATCTGGGCTTTGAAGGAAGGATTTACCTGGAAGCTTGAGAGAGGTGCAGTAGGAAAAGGCTCAGGGAAAAGACAGCAAGATGGAATGTTGCAGATGGGATGGTGCAAGATGGGATGTTGCAATGTGCAGCGGCCAATGGGAGCTGTGGGAAGCAGCAGCCAGCATGTCCCTGCGGCCACTTTGCCTGTAGGTGCTGATTCCCACAGCTCCCATTGGCTGGGAACAGAGAACCATGGCAACTGGGAGCTGCGGCGGGTGGTGCCTGCAGATGGTCAATATCAGCAAAATGTCTCGTGGCCAACAATCAGATTATCCCAGTGGTCCACCACTGATTTAGAGGTTCCCTGATCTGGAACCTGGAGTAAAGGGCAGGCCTCAGTTCCCCTAATGCCACTGGGGAAGTGACACAGTCAGGGCGGTGGATTTTAAGACTGCCTGGGATGGCTTATCCTGTGGGACTTTAATTCCCTAGAAGAGAGAAAACACATAGTGACCTGGCTGAAAGGCCAAGCCATGAAAAGGGAACATACTGTGGTGAGAGCAAATGAAGGAAGGAGGCATCAGCCCTGGATGGAGCCAATCCCAAGAGCAGCTAGGAGGAGCCCTAATGGTGAGTGGATGCTTTGACAGTTATGCAAGAGGAAATATGTGAATAAGTCTTTATTGTTTTTACCCTTTGCTCTGTGTGCTTTAGACCATTGGGTGACTGAATGAATAATGTTTTGTTTTGAAGATACTGTTTCTATGTCACTGCAAACTTAACCCATGTGAGGCTCCCAAAGGGAAACTTGTACTGGTGCCAGATTCAGCTGGCCCTGTCACATTAACTGGGTTGGGAAATAGTGGGGGCTGCTGTCCAGAGATGCAGTGGCAGAGTGTTGAACTGTATGCTTGTGCCCGGAGAGGGGTAAAGGTAACTAGGAAGATCCCCAAAAGGGTGCAACTCGAGAGGAACAAAAGGAGTCTCAAACACAGTTTTCCCAGTGACTTTATATGGATATAAAGATAATCTGAAGTTATAATTATGACAAATGTTGCAGAAGGGTTATTAAACTGCATTATTTAGGGCTCAACACAATCTCTGTCTGTGATCAGAATGAGCCCATATGGGGAGGGGCAGATTATCCCACATCTGCCTACTTTTTGCACTTCCCTCAGATTATCTGGCCATTATCAGATACAGCACACTTGACTAGAAGGACCTTGGTCTGATCTACTATGGCAATTCCTATGTTCCTCAGTTACAAAATTCTCAGGCAAAATTCCAAGTTTAAAATCTTACTTGTTCCAGCTGTAGAGCTTGTCAAATAAAGACTTTTATTCTGACTGAAAGTTATATTTTGTGATTGTTTATGGAAAAATTATCTCCATGTGCCTCACCTTCCCTGTCTGTAAAATGGGAATAATATCTGCCTGACTCTAAAGGAATGATGGCAGGACTTCATTCATAAAAGGCATGAAGTTCAGAAGGTTAAAGACAATCAGCGGAAAAGAAGGGACCCGAACTCATGATTTTCTTGACTTCAACCCCATGGATATTCCTCTACATTGTGAAACAATGTGGCTGGTACAGAGTGAGAGGCAGGAAAGATGAAGATCTGTCAAATACTTTGTCTGCCTGAAGCATTTGGATAGTAGTCCTGGTTAGTCCAGAGCAATGTAGGGCTCAGTTAGGATTTGCAAATATAGCTAATTTAACCAACTCCAAAACAAATATGCTCCAGGACAAGGAATGTGCACTGCTCCTCTGTAAGAGTTAATTTCATAGCAAATTTTAACTATTGACCCTCAATCATTTAGTCAGTAGAAATTTAAATAAAGTCACAAGATAACTCTTGTATATGCATAGAAATTGCACTTAATAAAAAGTAACCAAATATTTTTCTCCAGATGTGCAAAAACAAACACATTCACACCCAACATAAACGCTTCTGCAAGAAATATGAAAACAGGGGATTACAATACTAACTGTTAGGCATCCTTAAATACCATCCTTGGGAACCAGAATAGTTAGAATTCTATGAAGGTGACTTGTTTTTTTACAATGAGACCAATTAAAATGGAAAGGGAAGATACTGGAAGCCAATTTATGTTACTCTACAATGTATCACATTTTGTGTGTACGCTACTTTTGCTAGTAAAATGGAAATCAGGGGAACTGATTAAACACAGCTCTTTACATTAGCTAACATTTAAACTTTAGGCATCAAAAACATACAGGAAACTATTCAGAAGCATACAATGGCAAGTAACCTGTTTAATTTTCAACATGTAAAGGATGAGAGGATTCCATCATGAATTTAGTCCCTCTTGGATGGCAAGTCAATTAATGTTCGTAGTACAACTGTAAAGACCTTATTTCTGTGACATTTCAAGACACACAACAGAAACAGCAGGATAAAACTTGTTTTCATTATACAGTTCAACAAAAATCAGGCGAGATGGGTTTTTCCTTTATTTTTAAGTCCTTTCATTAGGAAAGCATTAACCGTTTGTGAGAGAAGCACTAGTTCTTTATTTTAATGTCTAATTTATGGAAATACTGTGTAAATGGTCACTAACTAGGTACACCTTCTGTCCTAATATAAAGTTATGCTAGTTGTAAAGATCTTTGTAGAAAGTACAATTAAATGATGCATACAGATATCTTGAAATTAGTTGATAATGTAACTAGTTAAGTCTCTAAACTCCATCCTTGATTTTCTAGCGTACTGGATAATGGATCATTCACAAGATTGAAGTAATGCACTAAAAGTGCACTTAGGGCTTGTCTACCCTTACAGCACTGCAGCTGCACAGCTATAGTATTTAATGAAGATGCTACCTATGCCAACAGGAGAGCTTCTCCTGTCAGTGTAGGTACTCCACCTCTGAGAGGTGGTAGCCATCTTGACGGGAGAAACCCTCCCATTCACAGTGCTGTCTATACCAGGGGTTAGTTTGGTATAACTGTTGCAGATAGATGTTTCATATGTAGAATCTAAGGCTAGAACCTCAGATTTGAATAGCCACCCATTAATGTAAGCAACTCTCAGCCCTATTTTTAAGCCCTGGTCCACACTACAAATATATGTGGTATAACTACATCACTCAGAGGTGTGGAAACGTTAATGAAACTTGTGATGGAATTTACTGATATGGCCCCAGAGTCGTTAGAAGACAGGGAGAAAATTCTACCTCTGACTTCCTGCTCCTCCCACCTCAATACGGGGAAAGGAAAGTCACCCCAGAGCAGGAGATTAGCCCTGCCCAGGTGGAGACAGGGAACTCATTGATGGCCTGTGGTGCTAGGCCAATCAGCAGGTACAGGGATGAGGCTGGAGAGAAAAGTAACATAGCTTAAGTGAGAGCACATGTGGCAGCTGCTACTGGGAGGAGGAGCAGACCCAAACTCAGCCTGAACTTGGATGATGGGATCAGCCTAGGCACATTCACAGCCACATTTGGAAGAGTCCCAGATGCAGCAGAGGTGCCCTGGTCACCGAGCAATACAGCAGAGACTGTCTCAAGTCTAAGGTCTCACCAAACGGGCAGAAGGTACTCTGTTTTGGGACTAAGGCCAGAGGTTGGAGGTGGGGGGGGGGGGGCTGTTTGGACTGGACTTTTGTGCTAGAATGTAGTAATAGGTATATTTAGGCACTGGGGAGTCATTACATTGGCAATTGCTGGGAGGAAGGTATGTGTGACTCTTCATAGGGGCGCCTGAACAGTCCCTTGCGGCAAGTGAGGTTTTGTCTCTGCCCAGATAAGTGGTGTCAGCACTTATTTCTGGTGTTAATTTCTGTCCCTCCGAAGGTTGTGGAAGGGAACTGAGGTTTGGGCCTAATAGGAGGTAAACCAAGTTCTCTCAGGCACATGGCTTGGGATTTGGGATCCACTCAGCCAACCTAGGATGACGCCAATGTTTTTCTACATGGCCATAAATAGTGGTGCGCTTCTCTATCTCATATCTGCTCTTACTTTCTCCCCCTCCCCCATTGATTGTGCTTCATCTCTGGTACTAATTCCAATGAAGTAATGAGATGCACCTGCTGATGAATGAGTGAAGTGCTTAGCTGGGAGAAGGCACTCCATCCTCTTACTCTTAGGCCTTGTCTACACTACGAGAGTAGTTCGATTTTACTTAAATCGAATTTTTGGAATCGATATTTCAAAGTCGAACGTGTGTGTCCACACTAAGGACAGTAATTCGACTTTGTGAGTCCACACTAATGGGGAAAGCGTCGACATTGGAAGCTGTGCACTGTGGGCAGCTATCCCACAGTTCCCGGAGTCCCCGCTGCCCATTGGAATTCTGGGTGGAGCCGCAAATGCCTTCTGGGTAAAAAAAAATGTGTCCAGGGTGCTTTTGGGTAACTGTCGTCATCCGTCCATCACTCCCGCCCTCCCTCCCTGAAAGCGCCGGCAGAAAATCAGTTCGCGCACTTTTCTAGTCAGTGACAGCGCGGACGCCACAGCACTGCGAGCATGGAGCACACTGCGACCATCGCTGCAGTTGTGGCCGCTCTCAACGCCTCACAGCTTATCATACACCTTTCCCTGAGGCAGATGCAGATAAGTCAGGCGAGGAGGCTACGTCACCGCGGTGATGGCCTGAAGTCTGAGAGTAGCACAGACCTCTCAGAAAGCAGGGGACCCAGCGCCGAGGACATCACGGTCGCAATGGGTCATGTTGATGCCGTGGAACGGCGATTCTGGGCACGGGAAACAAGCACTGAGTGGTGGGACCGCATAGTGCTGCAGGTCTGGGATGAATCCCAGTGGCTGCGAAACTTTCGCATGCGGAAGGGAACTTTCCTGGAACTTTGTGAGTTGCTGTCCCCTGCCCTGAAGCGCAATGACACCCGGATGCGAGTAGCCCTGACTGTCCAGAAGCGAGTGGCCATAGCCCTCTGGAAGCTTGCAACGCCAGACAGCTACCGGTCAGTCGCGAACCAGTTTGGGGTGGGCAAATCTACTGTGGGGGTTGTTGTGATGCAAGTAGCCAAGGCAATCGTTGATGTACTGCTGCCAAAGGTAGTGACCCTGGGAAATGTGGAGGCGATCATAGATGGCTTCGCAGCGATGGGATTCCCAAACTGCGGTGGGGCCATAGATGGAACTCACATCCCTATCCTGGCACCGGACCACCAGGCCAGCCAGTACATTAACAGAAAGGGCTACTTTTCCATGGTGCTGCAAGCACTGGTGGACCACAGGGGACGTTTTACAAACATCTACGTCGGATGGCCGGGCAAGGTTCATGACGCTCGTGTTTTCAGGAACTCTGGTCTGTTTAGACGGCTGCAGCAAGGTATTTACTTCCCGGACCACAAAATAACTGTTGGGGATGTGGAGATGCCTATAGTCATCCTCGGGGACCCAGCCTACCCGCTAATGCCCTGGCTCATGAAGCCCTATACTGGCGCCCTGGACAGTGAAAAAGAACTCTTCAACTACCGGCTGAGCAAGTGCAGAATGGTGGTGGAGTGTGCTTTTGGCCGTCTCAAGGGGAGATGGAGAAGCTTGCTGACTCGCTGTGATCTCAGCGAAACCAATATCCCCATTGTTATAGCAGCTTGCTGTGTGCTCCACAATCTCTGTGAGAGCAAGGGGGAGACCTTTATGGCGGGGTGGGAGGTTGAGGAAAATAGCCTGGCTTCTGATTACACACAGCCAGACAGCCGGGCAATTAGAAGAGACCAGCGGGACGCGCTGTGCATCCGGGAGGCTTTGAAAGCTAGGTTCCTGAGTGAGCAGGGTAACCTGTGACTGTAAAGTTTGTGTACAGAGAAGCCAAACCTGCCCCCGTTTCTTTACCCAGTT
This sequence comes from Malaclemys terrapin pileata, assembly GCF_027887155.1. Classification (NCBI taxonomy): domain Eukaryota; kingdom Metazoa; phylum Chordata; order Testudines; family Emydidae; genus Malaclemys; species Malaclemys terrapin. Next base: position 68,683,839 of record NC_071509.1, read on the forward strand.
AATGTTGACTATCCTCTCCAGTTACATACCCCCTTCTCCCCCCCTTCCAACACACGTTTCGAAATAAAATCAGTTCTACTTTGTTAATGAACACCGTTTTCTTTACTACTGTTTTCGCGGGAATTTTTTAAAACTGGGACGCGGATTGTGGTGCGGAGCGGGTGTAGTGTAGTGACGCAAAGAAAGCTTCTAAACTCAAGGATTGACAGGCTCCGCTGTGGTGGGCTGGTTCTTTCAACGGAGCCTGTCACCCCTCCTGATCGGGACTGTGTGTATGGGGGGGCTATGTGACTTTGTGGCAGGGGGAGGACGGTTACAGATCTCCTGCTGTGTGGCTCTGTGATCCTGCATAAGGACCGCCGCTTAAGATCTGTAACTGCCCTCCCCCGCCACAAAGTCACAGAGCAACCCACCCCCCACTACAGAACATGAAAACCACCTCCCAGACTGACCAGGGCAACTAGTCACTGCACTGTGTATGTGCCCTGCTGCTGTACCTGCCCCCGCCTATGTACCCTGCCAAAGGTGACTGTCCTGTCCAATTACCATCCCCCTTTCCCCCCCTCCTCCAAAAGAACATGATGGAAACATTAGTTAACAGAAACATATTTTTTATTATCAACTACACATGGAACTGGGAGGTGAAACTTGGACGGGGGCTTGTGTCAGGCGGGAAGGAAAGAACTTGTCAAATTTTGGGGAATGAGAGCCTTCTGCTACTAGAGCTCTCTGCAGGGGTGGAGTGAGAGTTTGCATGGACTCTGCCGCCTCTCCTTCTGTGCACTTTGGGTGAGGGGGGTATGGGACTTGGTGGCGGGGGAGGGCGGTTAGAGATGGACTGCAGTGGGGCTCTGTCCTCCTGCCTCCGTTCCTGCAGAACATCCACAAGGCGCCGGAGCGTGTCCGTTTGCTCCCTCAGTAGTCCAAGCAGGGTTTGAGTCGCCTGCTGGTCTTCCTGCCGCCACCTCTCCTCCCGATCCATGTTTGCTTGCTGCATTTGGGACAAGTTCTCCTGCCACTGGGTCTGCTGTGCTGCCTGGGCTCGGGAGCAGGCCATAAGCTCTGAGAACATGTCCTCCCGTGTCCTCTTCTTCCTATGCCTAATCCGCGCTAGCCTCTGGGAGTGTGATGCCAGGCTAGGTTGTGAGACAGTCGCAGATGGGGCTGTGGGAATGGGAAAAAGGGAGTGAATTCCTCAGAAAGATAAATGTAGTTGTGAACAAAGAACATAGTCTTTCTCTGTGAACAAGACCATGCACAGCACCTATCACATGCGCACTCAGCACAAGGTCGAATTCTCGGCCTTCGCATTCAGTGCCTGGGGTCTTGCACAGCACATTTGAGAACCGTGTCAGGAGAACGGAATTTCTGTTGCAGGCAGACATGGTAAGCCGTAGACTCGTGGCAGCTTAAAACTTTAATATTAGCAATGGCCTCATTTCACATTGAAATCAATGTCGGTCCCTGCTGCCAGCAATCCGGCAAGCAGGAACTCTGCTCCTGTCCCACACCCTCGCGGCTGTCCCCGGGAACGATCCCTTTCGGCTGCCCCTCTCCCGCCTCCACCGCGTGGCTGCAAACCAGCGGTTACAGTTCTGTAAAGGAACGGTAAAGCAGTCCCAACACTAACATTCCCCTACCTCATTCAAAGCAGGTCACCATGAGCGACATCACCCTCATGAGGATCTCTGACAGCGAGAAAGAGAGAATGCTCCGGGAAAGCCTCCAAAGACCAGGGCCGTATGCCGCCCTGCTGTGCAGAGCAATGATTCCCGAGTACTTGCTTGTCTCGTGGCGCGGCAACGTGTCGTACTACGGAGGACCCAATAAGGTCGCTCTCCCCAGGAACCTAATGCAACGGATTTCCAATTACCTCCAGGAGAGCTTCCTCGAGATGTCACAGGAGGATTTCTGCTCCATCCCCGGACATATAGACCGCATTTTACTCTAGCTGCTGTAGCAGTGACTAAACAGTACAGCGGCTTGGGCAGGACAATCATGCAAAACTGGACATTGCTAGATTTTTTTTTCAATAGTTGCACTGCCCATGACTGAACCGTTAAGCGCCTAGGGCAAACTAATCATGAGAAACCCATTTTTTTAATTGTTAATATTCCTGTTCTGTTAAAAATAAATGTTTAGATGTTTACAACACTTACTGGCTGATCCTTCCCCAGATTCTGTGTCCGGGGTAACGGCTGGGGACGGTTGGTAGGGGATCTCTGTAAGGGTGATGAAGAGATCCTGGCTGTCGGGGAAACCAGCGTTGTGAGTGCTGTCGACTGCCTCGTCCACCTCTTCTCCTTCCTCATCTTCCCCGTCCGCTAACATGTCCGAGGATCCGGCCGTGGACAATATCCCATCCTCAGAGTCCACGGTCACTGGTGGGGTAGTGGTGGCGGCCGCACCTAGGATGGAATGCAGTGCCTCGTAGAAACGGGATGTCTGGGGATGGGATCCGGAGCGTCCGTTTGCCTCTTTGGTCTTCTGGTAGCCTTGTCTCAGCTCCTTGATTTTCACGTGGCACTGCGTTGCATCCCGGCTGTATCCTCTCTCTGACATGTCTTTAGAGATCTTCTCGTAGATCTTTGCATTCCGTTTCTTGGAGCGCAGCTCGGAAAGCACGGACTCATCACCCCACACAGCGATGAGATCCAAGACTTCCCGATCAGTCCATGCTGGGGCCCTCTTTCTATTCTGAGATTGCACGGCCATCACTGCTGGAGAGCTCTGCATCATTGCCAGTGCTGCTGAGCTTGCCACAATGTCCAGACAGGAAATGAGATTCAAACTGGCCAGACAGGAAAAGGAATTCAAATTCAAATTTTCCCGGGGCTTTTCCTGTGTGGCTGTTCAGAGCATCCGAGCTCGTACTGCTGTCCAGAGCGTCAACAGAGTGGTGCACTGTGGGATAGCTCCCGGAGCTATTAGCGTCGATTTCCATCCACACCTAGCCTAATTCGACATGGCCATGTCGAATTTAGCGCTACTCCCCTCGTCGGGGAGGAGTACAGAAGTCGAATTAAAGAGACCTCTATATCGAACTAAATACCTTCGCGGTGTGGACGGGTGCAGGGTTAATTCGATGTAACGGCGCTAAATTCGACATAAACGCCTAGTGTAGACCAGGCCTTAGCTACAGTTTCACCAAGAATGCTTGAGCCTTATTTGGCATGAGCATTTTCTTTTCTCCTTACTTCTTGTACTGGCTTATCCCATTTATCTTTAGAAATAAAGATTTCTGTCTCCCTCTTCTCTTCAAAGAAACATTTGTTTGGAAATGGTAACTTCAAATGTAAACAAACTTGCAACACAATTTTGCCTCCAACTGCAGATGCTGTCCTCCCTGTCCACTCCCTCTTCATACATTTTTAAGACCAGAAGTGATGATCTAGTCTGACTGCCTATATAACACAGGCCAGAATTTCCTGCATTAAATCCTTTTAAAGGTGCCTGCACCTTGATAGCTGCTGTTCATGAGCCCAATCCTGTGTGGCACTGGTGCCCTCAACTTTCACCAAGAGCAGATGAATAGGATACAGCAGGAAGTGGCTTGTTCCTCTGGAGTCTTATGATCTGATTATACTCCCACCGACTTCAGTGGTGCAACAGTCAGGTTCTTGATGTGATAAAGCAGTAGAGTTGCTGGCTTAGGTCAGAAGTTGCTGCTTTAGTGTATTTAAACAAAGCTAAAGCTTTCAAACTTTATTATCCAATGTGCCTGTCTCTTTGCAACAAAGGTGAATTTCTGAACAAATCAATGATCTTCATTAAAAGCAAAGTAATTACTCAAGTAATTTCTGCTAACTGATGCATTCTGTGTGACCTTTAGAGTTGAGCACAGCTTTATTTTGCTTGCAGCTTTCCTTTGCTACATCGCTCAGTGCCTTAAAAAGATTAATTTTCTGGACACACAATCTAATTACTCTGAAAAATTCCTTTGTCAATATCAATACATAATTCTGTTTTGACTTATATGGTCACAATACATTAACTCTTAGAATTTCTTTTTTATTACTGATTTTCATAAACCTATTTTAAACCCTTTCATCTTACTGACTGCATATCTGAATTCTAAACCAATAAGTTAGTGTAATTAGAGTTCCACAAGTAAGTGCTTGGAAATTTTTCAACTTTATGGAGAAGTGGAAGTTTCTCGTAAGAATACATTTCATGGATGCACGTAAAGATTTCCCTTTCTCAAACAGCAGCAGTTTACAAACTAATTCTTTTCCCACTGATCATTTTCAGTAAGGTGAATTGTTTTCTCTTCCACAAACTTCTTAGGCTATCTGACTTCAAAATGTCAGATAAAGGCAGAAGTGGTGCTCCATCTTCCTGGAATAGGAAGAAGAGTCTGCATTACATTCTTCACAGAAGACAGCATTTCAATCCATTTACAGAAGAGTATACTTTATTAATATACATTTAAACTAAATCATGTGCTACACATGTGTTTATTCCAGGAACAAGTGAATGAATTTTGCCTACCTTTTTAATCCACTCAAAACTCTTAAGTTCCAAATCAGGAGAAGAACTAGATACTTTTAACATAGTAATAGCAGCTTCAGAATAAGGTTATATGCACTGGACGGTCTTCCTTTTTTCACAATAAAAGGGAAGGGGATAAAGTGGGAAAACCCTTTTCTGTACTGGGGAGATGGATTCAGTGCTAAAATACTTAGAATTAAGACCTATTTTTGTAGTGCTCCTAGCACTGCACTTGTTACAGATTCTCATGCTTCATCTTACTTCTTGCAAGTCTCTCTACACTTATTCTGAAATTGCAGAAAACCACAGATTTACTCTCCTCTCCACCTCTATCTTTTGTTTGGAGCATTGGGATTTGTTTTTTGAGGGGAGGGATTGGGGACTGGGTGGGATGACAGTACTGTATGTTGTAAGCCACTTTTCCTGGTCTTTAGGTTTTCCTCTTGCCTTAGAAAAAGACTCTTTAGATCTAGATCATTACCATCATTCTACTTCCACTGTTCTTCCCATAAGAAGTACATTTTATTTCTCTCAGGGGCCTCAAACCAGTGTCTTACTCCAGTGGAATAGTCAACTATTCCTCATTGCATTCTTGGACACTAAAAGTAAATAGACCATGCTAGGCAATAAAATAACGTATCTTTATACCTGCTATCAGCGGTACAGAAATCACTCAAATCACACTTTATCCCATATGGAATAAAATATGGCAGCTATTTAAAAGTGAACAGAGAATCTTCCACAACACTTTGGGAGAGGAAGTGAGGAATACACTTGAAACTATCAGCAGAACTTGGGTGTGGTAGAGATGCAGTTAATGTATCTGTGGAGTTCTGGCCAAATTCTAACAATGTAAATATTTCTTCTCTTTTAAAAAAGTGGTGTGGGAGCTTTAATGAACACAAGTGGACAGAATCTTTATTTTACATTCCACGTGAAGTACAGTGACTTCAGTGGTGCTACTTCAATTTTTACCAATTGAGGAACTGGCCCTGATCCTCAAGCAACATAGGATCATCTAACATGAGCTTGGAGTAGTGGTCAACACTGGATCAGCAGGAAGCATGCCAACTCTTGATTTATCTTCACAAGAAACTTATGAGGTTAGTTTCCCAACCAGCTTTACTTAACTACCAGTTTCATGAAGCTTTTTGAAATTTCAAAATTTTTCCTATTTTTTGTGGGGATGAAACCAAGAGTTTTTCTTGGAGAGCAACCCACAGCAGGCTAGCTAATAGCGCCATGGTTAGGGCACTTAACTGGCATGTGGGAGTCCCACGTTCAAGTTTCCGCTATGCCTGATTGTTACTGTCTGTGTTAGAATTTGGCCCGAACTCCAGTGTAAATTCTTCTGGGCTGTAGTCAGTGTCTCTCTGGCATAATAATCATTTGTATCAAGTGGAGCCAATCCAACAGGAGATATTGAGAGTGACACAACCCAGAATAGCCAGTAACCTGGTGGTAAGGACTCATTTGTGATGCAAGAGACCCAGTTTCAAGTTGCTGGTCTGAATCCGACAGAACAGGGACTTGAACCTGGATCTCTTATATCCTACTTGAGTGCTCTGACTCTGGCTATCGGGGGTGGCAGTCTTTCTTATTTTTTTTTGTCTAGAAAATCCAACCTGCAGCATAAAACTTTCCCAGCAATTTTTTTTTGCTAAAACTGGCTGTGACAAGTTGGACCCCCCTCTTGCAAGATGCCACCTAATGTACTGGGGTTTCACTGACCCTGCCTGCTCCACTAGCCTGGGCATCTTCTCCCTGTTTTGCTGAATCAGGCTCTCTAGCCTCTGGCAGCACACAGACAGAGGTAGGGATGCACCAACAGTGGAATCACACAGTCTGCAAACAGTTCTCTATGGAAAGAGTCAACTAGGAAATTGCCCAGCACTCAACTGCAGCTCACCCCTTGAAAGTACACCCAAAATTATATTGTCTTGCACTGTAGAGAAATCTATACAACGTAAGCTCATAAATTTGCCCCCTCCCTCAATGTGGAAGAAGATATGCACAACTTCTTGCCCATCCCACCCCACCACACCCCACCCCCCATTATAAATTGCACAAACTGGGTTTTATAATAAACAAAAACAAGTTTATTAACTACAGAAGGCAGATTTTAAGTGATTATAAGGGACAGCAAACAACAAAGCAGATTACTAAACAGATTACTAAGCAAATAAAACAAAACATGCATACTAAACTTAAGATCCTAGAGACTGGTTTCAAGAAGTAGTTTCTCACCCCAAATGTTACTTTTGGGCAGGTTGCAGAAATTCTTGAAGGCTAGCTACCCTGATTTCAGCTTCTCCATATACACATATTCCCTTTTCCAGCCTGGGTTCAACTCCTCGCTGCCTGTGTCTTTGTTTCTCAGATCTTTCCAGTATCATCCTGGATGGGGATTCAGTGAAGAGTGAACCAAGATCAACCTATTCCCCAGCCATAAATAGAATTTACATAAGGTGGGAACCTTTTGTTTCCCAGTCTTGACCTCCTCTTCCTTTTAGTGGAAAATTACTAGAATTCCAAGATGGTGTTTAGTACCTTGCTTTGACATTGTAGTGTCAAAGCAAGGTCCCAGGAGCTTCTCAGAAAGGAGAAAGTTTAGTATCTTCAAAGTCTTATTGTTTCCTCCTAATGGCTCATCAAGACTGATGGCCTGTTTTCTGGGGGGTGTTTCCCAACTACACACACAGTTGTAATTGTTACATAGTTAATATCCCTAACTTTAGATGCAAAAATGATACATGCATAAAAATTGGATAAACACATTCAGTAAATCATAACCTTTCCAATGATATCTCACATGACCCATCTTGCATAAAACATATCTTAGTTATGCAATATTTGTAATATAACAATATTTCTATGAAGAATATGGGGTGCAACGTCACACTGGCATGTTCCCGTGAAGGTTTGGTTTCAATGAAATGACATTTTCTGATAATCTGTCTTGTCAAATTCCTAACCCATCTCTAATTAAATTTATTTTTAAAAAGTATTTGGAGCACCCAGAAAAACATGCAATAAACCATTGTAATTTCTAACACACCCACCTGTACGTACAATTTTTTAAACTGTATGCATGTGTACATGGACACTTCTGCAAGAACTTGACTGTCAGGGTTTCCCAGTTACAGTGAGTGTACTACAAATGGATTTTTGAGGATGCACCAGATATTTTGAAAACTTGTCTCTAAACTTATTGCCTTTGTGACGTGAAAGGTTAACCAGTTCTTTTGCCTCCTAAAAGAAATATTAGCCTCCACTTGCTTTCTATATTTAGAAAGCGGCACTGTTACATCAACTCATCTCTTTACTCACCTTCAGTGTGCTGCTCTGACTGGGCCAAAAATTATCAATGATCACAGCATTCAACAGGTAGTCAATCATCCACTCTTCCACATAAAACTCTTTTCCCTCCCTAAGTTATTCTGTAGCCAGTTGTCCACAAAAGGACCTAGTATTATCCACAGCATCCATTTACTAAGGGCTTGCTAGATATTTACAGTGCCTCTTACATTTCCTGTTTATTAATCTCTCTGTTATTCTATGAGTACAGAGACTGTAACTTCAGTGTTTTCAAGACTTATTACAGATTTTCATCTTTTGTGTGCTTTGCCATGCTACTGTGCAATACAGTAAAAAGTATTACATGAAATCAGAGCTGCCTATGTTGCTATAATATAACTGTATGCTGGTACTCTCCCAGTGGTGAGGAGAATTTATTTCTTCAGAACCTTTACATGATTACAGCAAATGTTTTCTCATCTCATGTTTCATCTCACTGGTTTCTAGGAGTTTCTATCAGCATTCACATCATGACCTCTTGAGTTCAAAAATTCCACCATTGTTTAGCAAATAGAACTACAGTACACACATTACACAAGACACTAGAGAACAATATGGCTGAAATATTGTGTTCTGAAAAAAAATAAAGATCATTGTTCTTGAGAAACTTATTGAACCAAAGGGCTTTGAAAAAACTGTTTTCAAATCAAAAGATGTATATTAGCAAAATATAGAATTATGTGACACACAACTGTGAAAATTAATCATAAGTGGAAAAAGAACAGAGTCTGAGATTACATCTTTCACCATAGCGTAGACTAGAGGGCAAACAACTGATTAGGTGTGAGCAATGCACTGGTCATATAACATTCTGTCTACCATAACAAGACAGTTATATTTCTATCAAGATTTATACCACAATAAACTTTGGTCATTGTGCTAGAAGGGCTGTCATTTGAATTTGATATGTGGTTCACCCTCCTACTCTCAACCTTCAGCCTCTAAACTACATATGCAGCCTCTGAAAGGTGATGGCTATTTACTTGTAGCATGTTCTGAACAGTGCTTGTTTGGTTTAAGTGACTTCTCAGCTGACATCAGCAAATTGAAAATAAATTGGGATTGCATGTACATCCATGGCTACTTTCACTGAGATTCCCTGGCTAAGATAATACATTCCTCTCTCCTCAGAAGCAGAAGAACATGTAAAAAATATGCTGAAGCACAAGTGTGCCTTACTGGAATTCTTATATGCTTGAACAACTAATGTAAAACTGGATATGTAATTCTCCATGGACAATATCTATTGCTTGATGTACACTGAAAGCAATAAACCAAACGCTTCCTCAAACTGTCCCAACTGAGCATAGCAAGGAGTGGCTTACAATCTGACAATGTACATTTATGTCATTAGTCTGCACCTGCTATTTCACATGAAGCCCAAAGATACTTGAGCATAAGCAAAAGGTTGCTAATCAGATAGGATATGGGCTTCACTTCCAAATAATGGGATGTCTGGCCTTTGTCTATAGCTGGTATTTTGCTATTCATGCAATTTGCTTACATGGAGAATACTCTGTTATTAGAAGTACCATAGAGAGAGATTAAAACTCGGGAGCAAAGTTGAACAGGGTAAAGGTAGATTTATGCATGGCAGGTGGGGATTTTTAAATCCCCTTATCTCTGTTTCTAGCTCTGAATTTAAATAGGTCCACAAAGATATCTGTATGCAACAGATGCTGTCATCACTTGCAAAAGTGATGACAAATAGCATAGAAAGTATTAATTATCCATTTATAATCACAACAGCACATTCTTCACTGTCATCAGTTAGTGCAGTACCAGTTTTCTTTCCTAGATCCCGATCACGATTCCTCTTCTCAATAAGTTACGAGAAGAAAAATATAGCATAGAGGCCTATTTTAAAAACACTACCGAGGAAAGTTAGGCACATGCTTTCCATCCTAAATAGAATTCCTATTGACCAAATGGCAAGATTTCAGATTTATCATAAATACTTTCTAACTTGCAGAAGGAGAACTCAGTCTGTGCTGCATGGAGTAATTCACATCAAGTACCATAACTCTGAGAGTGAGGAGCTGTAACATGACAACAAGTCTGTTCAGGAAAGAACTTCTCAGAGGAAATGAGAATGCTAACATGTAGGGCTGCCAACTCTTAAGACAAAGAGATAAGGACAAGTTTGAAAAATTCAAAGATTCCATTGACTATGTTCTTAGAATTCATTAACAAGAAAAGTATCTATACACTTGTATAATTAAGCTGTTTCAAAGAATTGAAAACTACTTATTCTGTGAGGTGCATACCATTTAATTTTTCAGTAAGTTCTTGACAGCAACTGGATCAGAGTGCAATGCAATCGGCTACTGTATTCTTGTTCTACAAAATAAAAGTGCTTTTAAAATTGTTATCTCCTATGTGAGGTAGAAAAATCATTAAGACATTTGATTAATCCTTCAATATCATAGAATTATGCATGAATGTGTGGTCATATTGTGCAATACATGACAATTGAAGTTGGCTTGCAGACTGGGTTGAATAATTTCAAAATGGTGAAGGAAGGTTTTTCCATAGTTTTGCTACTGATGCATTAGCAGCATACTGTTGTATTATCCACCTTCAAAGATTTCTCTTTCAGCTTTGAGTAAATCTCTGCAGCAGCTTCAGGAGCATATGTCAACAGCATCACAGAAACCAGCATGTCTTTCATGTACATCATTTTCTTTGATCTCTCTCTCTCTTTAAAAGGAACATTATTAAAATACATTACTTGCAGCTCAACATGTCTTGCTGTTTAGTTTTTCCAAGCCAATATCAGTGGACTGGGTAGCTTGTCCCTCACAATGGTCTTAGACTGAACCATTAACTGAACTTAGAATTGACCAATAATTGGAAGCTTAGAAGTGCAAAAAGAACTTGAAGAAGAATGGGATCTAACATTTGGAACTCACTGCCAGAAAATGAGTGACCACTAATCTTTCCACTTCCAGAACTAAATGCAAAAATAGCTTCAACTTTTTCACACAAGTCTTTTTGCAATATACACTTCACGCATGTCCACTTGCACACTCACTAAAAAAACCCTCTAGAAATGAGTAAGCTATCTACTTTATAGACTGGAAGGGAGGAGCGAGACTTAGCATTATTATATCTACCTTTAAATGTGTATGAGATGCTCAGATACTGTTAGAAGTAGCCTTATAAAAATCCATGATACTTGCTGAATGAAGTCCAACTCCACTCTCAAGTTTTGCCTTGCATTTCAGAAACTGAAAAACTCAAAGCAAAATTTATTTTTAGTTGCTGAGTTTCACCTGGTTTTGCTTCAAAACTGTGAATTTCATGTGGTGTCTAAGCAAACTGTAGATTGACCCAGGATCAAGTTGGTATTTTCCCAGGTCATTTGATAAACTGGTTCTGAATTTGGAACTAAACTTCAAGTCTGGTAAGCTTTTTCACTTGATTTTGTGTCTCATGAACATTTTCCCAATATTTACTTTTGAATTGTTTTAGAGCCAAAATATGAGGATCTTCTGTAATAAAGCTTCATTTTAATGAAGATGGGGAAACAGTGACATTGGAGAGTGGTGCATTCCTGGTCTCATCTCTAGATACTTCATAGCAAATATTCAAAAATTATATATGGGCTCATTTCTCATGACTGCCATGAGCTGGTAAATCTCTATATATAGTAATTATACGGGTATTGGTGATGCTTTCTTGGGACACCTAGAGCTATGAGACACTTTTTGTTACTCCTCTGCCTTAAGCACAAGATACATGCTAGTGTTACACTGTGTCAGCTCCAGGGCCAGCTCCAGCATTTCTGCCGCCCCAAGCAAGGGAAAAAAACAAAAAAAAGCCTCGATCGCGATCGGCAGCGGCAATTGTGGGAAAAAAAAGAGCCGGGATCGGCGGCGGCAGTTCAGCGGCAGGTCCTTCCCTCCTAAAGGGAGTGAGGGACCTGCTGCCCCCGAATTGCCGCAGGTGCTGCCCCTCTCCCTTGGCCGCCCCAAGCACCTGCTTGTTAAGCTAGTGCCTGGAGCTGGCCCTGGTCAGTTCCCTGACACTCCTAGTCAGTTAGCAACCCAAACAAACCCCTCCAAAGCTCTGCCAGCCTTTACTTTGCTTTACAGGTTGCCAAGCCTGTTGGAAGAGCATTCCCCTGAATTATCCTGCCCCTGTCAGTAGACACCCACAGAAATTACCAAGTTTGCAATATCCAAAGAGACAAGGTACATGTCAGCTTGTTGATTCAATTAAGAATTCATTCTTTGCTTAATATCTCAGTACTGAGATGTACTATGATAAAACATGAAGTTTATTAGCAAAGATAGAGCTTTAAGTGATATAAAACAGGAATAATGGAAACAGATATTGTTACAAATATATTTTTGTTTTAACACTTCTAAGACTGAACAACTTTAGCAGGCTAAAAACTTTTGTCTAAGATAAGTATCTCACTTAAAGCAACCACCAACCCCTGTGACCAGGATTCAGCTTTCATGCATGCAAAAAGTGTTGTCCTTTTTTGCTCCCTCAGTGATGGATCCTAGAATGTCTTTTTGCTTCTCCTAATATTTCCCCTAAACTCTGTTTTGATGCCAGAGACAAGACAACTGCCTCTATGGTTTAGTATCCAGTGTCTTCCCATGCTGATTTCACATCTTTTCCCCTCCCTCCCCCATATCAACTTAGCTTTTCCTGTTGACTGGCATGCAAATGCAACTCTCATTATGTTTTGGCTTCTACAAAGCTTGATTTTTACATTAGACCTAGGCAGACAGGTAAATCATCAGTCCACCAGTTAGTGTAGAGGGGCTGTTAGAGCTATAGTATTTGCCAGATTTGGTTTTGGATTTCTCACCGGCTGTTCTATGCATGTACATTGTTCAGATGTTTTTGTTCTTTGAAAACCTTGGCAGATCCTATCAAATCTCCTGAAGGGTGAGCCATTTCTCTTTCTAGGCAATTCTGATATGCATTGACTTTATTTCCCAACTTTCTCCCTAGTGTGCAGCTGTTACATCACTCATCCTTTAGCTGGAAGGGGAAAATATGCAACCTATTCTATGAGCCCTATCTTTTAGACAGGAGAATTAGAGTATCTGCTAAAAAAAATCGAGTTGATAGTAGAATTTTGCTGCTGCAGGATTGAATTCAATTCCAGCTTATAAATATCTGGTTGGAGGTTATAACCTTAGTGGAAACAGACATGCATTCAAAACTTGCCATATGCATCTGAAACCTTGACTACCCGACTAAAAAAATTCCAACTGGTTCTATAACCAGTGCACCTCATGATAGTTTAGTAACACCATCTTTTTGTCACCTGTGTCCAACAGAGACTTGACTACTTTAATACTCAAACTTATTTTAAAATCAGCTATACTGATTTTAGAAACTGGATAATTTATTTGTGTGATCTTGCCCTATATAGTAGACTCGTTAAATAATTAGTAAGCAGTGCTGGTTCCAGCATGTTACCATCAGTGTTAAATATCATAAAGTCCTCAAGATTATATTGTAATTTGTCAGTACGTGCTCATAGACTAACAGACACATTATCTAAATTTATCTAGCTTACCAAAGGAGGAGATATTATGAGGCACTAATTAATGTATTTTCAACAACTCTCCTGCTGGTGTGGAGTACGTTAATGTGATTACTGTATTTGTTACTAATTTATTGCCAGTTTAAGGTGTAGTACTTTTAGAATCAACAACAACAAAAATTAATGGAACATATAATGGGTTGTGCAGTTCATTGCAACAGGAGATTGTCAAGACAAATACTGTGACTGACTTTTTTAAAACAGTGAAGAACATGATAAACATTAGTAACATTCAGCCATGTAACTAAAAGTGGGCACTGATACAATGATATGAGTAATCGGGTACTGAGGTACTTCAGATGGAGTTTATCCCTCCTGTGCAGAATTTCACAATTGAGTAGATGCTTCACTATTGGACTTCTGAAGCAACAAGAACTGGCCATTGCTAAAAGCAGAATACCAGACTAGTGGGACCAATAAACTGATACAGTAGGTCAGTTCTTATGCTAACTTGAAATTATTCCTTGCTACTACTGTATCTCAAGGAGTACAGTAGTTGAGCAGTATGTTTGCCCGGGTCTACATTTCCAATGGAACTAAAGGAACTAAAGCTGAAATAATTGTCTAAAGGAAACAATATATGGTTTAATTAGCCTTTATAAAAATATAGTAGTAATACATCCAAATTTCAGTTCTATTAGAGGCTGCAAGGGGATTGCCCATCTAGAACGCCAAAACATATTGTCTCTCTGACCAACAGAAGTTGGTCCAATAAAAGATTTTTATCTCACCCACTTTGTCTCTCTAAAACATTCAGGCAGTCAATTTTCACCTCCAAAATGTGTCGGACTCTGGAGGAAAATGTGATGCAAAACTATCAAATGTTTCACTTGTTTGCAAATCTGACAAAAGCATGCTTTTTCAATCACTTTTCCCCAGCTGTGTGACTTTTTTTTCATAGAGCTCTAATCAATGGTACTCATATCTTCTTCCATCAATGAAAAGTAAAACTATCATAATTCTCTGGTGTGTAAGATGCACAATTTCAATCCATTTGAAAAATCTGAGAGGTCAGAGATGCTACTCCAAATTAAGTAAAAACAGCACTACGTCAGTCCCAGGACAGGTGATGTAGCACTTTGTGTCTTGTCATGCTCAGGACATATTCATGGCAGGTCCAACACTGTTTTTTCCTTGAGTACTATTGGTGATACTTTAGTTATTACCGAGTTGTCTCTTATTACAATCTTGTTTAGCAGTATGGGACCCCAACACAGGAGAGCAAGGAATGAAGATATATAGTACATATGCTTGCTGATCTTCAGCTAGCAGATGATGATGATACGTTGCAACTGAGGGATAAATTCTGCCCTCCTGCCACCCCAGCTAGATTTTCCCTTCTCTATAACCTGCATTCTCACCACTCTTATTAAGCCCAACATGCAGATATACAGTATCGTCATGGACTGGTAAAGTTTGATATATGTAGTCTTAGAAGAATTGACAGTCTCCAATAGAAATGAGATGGTCTTCCTATCCTAAATTTGGGATAAGGTTAGAGTCCTCAGCTGTGCTGTGTGCGGTGCATCTTGATTTGTATGGAAAATCCCTTATTATCCCTGCACTTATCTATGTGCCCACATACTGTGGACAAGAAATCATCCTTTCTTGTACATCTAGAAAGTGTCTAGCACTATTGCTAAGTGAAAAAGTAAGTATTTCACACAAAGAAGTGAAAGGAAACAAAATGGTTGGTTTGAAACTTTTTTCACAATTTTTCATCTTTTGAAGAAGATTGAAGTGAATCTTTTTTTAAACAGAAATCTGCAAAGTTTCTCAGTGTTTTAATGTGAAAAATCCCCCCTTTTTTCCCCCCCAAATCTGGCCACCTCTTTCTAGTGGATTTTTTTTTATAAAGGGAGTGTGCTCTTTCAGAGTGAAATGAAACATTTCAAAACTTTTTTTTGGAAATGAAATTGAAAAATATCAATGAAAATTATTTTTTCATTAAAACTTAATACACTGTCAAAAAAAACTTCAACCAGCTATAACTTGGCATGTACGGGGTACTAGCACAAACACATTAATAACAAAAATAGAGGATTTTACTCCCCTCTTAGCCAAAGCACTGTCACATTTCAATATAAAAATTCTCTCTTTTGGCCTCCCTGAGAGAGCTCTGTATGAGCCCAGATTTGACAAAATTCAGACTCCACATTTTATGAGACAAGTTTTGAAGACCGTTTTCTATCAGTTGCATTTATTTTACCAAGAACTGCTAAATTATTTGGTTATAAATTCCTAAGCATGATTATCCAGTGATTAGCTTTGTATTCAAATTCTTTTTTTTTTTAAAGTCTATTGCTCTAATCAGCAATAAAATGAATTGTTCCATTTTTACTACTGATGAAGGAATGACTGTTTTGTAGGCAGTTTTTAAAATTGCAAAATGTAAAATGGTGGTGGTATTTTTTAACAACAATATATGCACCCAGCAATGTTTTATTTCATAGTAGAACATCCTAACATTTTTAGTTTGAGTAAGACAGAATCATTTATCTTTGCTTAGAAGCCTTTTGTCCTACCCATGTTGTCTGTGCAAGGATGCTGTGAGTTCAGGAGAGGTATTATAAAATAAACTATTTAGTAGAAGCATCCATTTGAAGAGTGCATTATGTCAAAAAGATTTCTATATATAAGGGTTCTTAAACCCTCCCTCTG
The DNA here is from genome assembly GCF_027887155.1 of Malaclemys terrapin pileata. Taxonomy (NCBI): domain Eukaryota; kingdom Metazoa; phylum Chordata; order Testudines; family Emydidae; genus Malaclemys; species Malaclemys terrapin. The sequence goes on from NC_071509.1 coordinate 68,699,923, forward strand.
CAAGAGGAGTCCTCGAGTCTTAATTTTTGGTCACTTCCTTTGGTTCATATTCTCATGAGTTTTCCTCTTAGCTAGAGTTTGACAGATTTCTAGCTGACAATAATAAATGATTTGTTCTACTGTAGCACCTAGGAGCCATAGTAGAGGACCAGGGCTCCATTGTGCTAGGCACTATACAAACACCCAACAACATAGATGCTCCAAGGAGATAACAATCCAAGTATAAGATGACAGATGCATGGATAGAAATGCGGATACAAGGAAACAATGAGACAATATTAGTCAGGATGATAGGCAGTATCAATATCAGCAAAATGTCTCACGGCCCACAATCAGATTACCCTGTTGGGCCACAGGAAGCTATTCACATCTTGTCTGTAACAAGCTATTTGTTTTTCATTTTCCCCCTTGAAAGCATCTGAGTTTTTGACATCCTGCCTTATTATGTATTCAGTGTTGTGAAGCAGTAAAAGTTGTCATTATTTAAACAAACTTCATTAATGTGAAGGTGATGTGAGTACCTTTATTCTACTATTGGTAAATGGGAAGCATCTTGAAAACAAGGAGAATGCTCTGTCTAGGAGTCTTCAAGCAACTCCTGTTGCTAGGAAACCATGCTTTCTTTGTGTATTTTCAAAATGACTAAATCACCTTGTCTGGCTTCAGAGACAAGAGCAGAGGAGGAAAGAGGTAACAAGTGAAACACAAGCTTTATTTTTTAACTTTGCAATGTGCTTGGCTCGGATGATGATGATGATGATGATGAGTAAACATGATTCAATATGACTGTGGAAGCAGAGCTGAAATCACTAAACTTCACCAAATAGCTGTACATTGGAGCAGGACCTAGCTTATCCCTTCCATCAGGACTGGAGAACAGCCACCCATAGATGCCCCTTGACTCTGACTGACTTGACCTGTGAGTGGGGCCTTATATAGGTGGGATTTGTGGTGAGACAAAGTTCTGGGCTTCTCTAAGGTAGGCATGATGGGATATGTAGGTCTGTGTGTGTGTAGGTGTGTGTTAAAACTGCTGGTATCTTCACGTGGCTTTCTCAGATTCTTCTATTCAAAATTGGGTTCTCTTGTTTCTTTTGATTGTCTTTGGACCCAAACAAAAAGATACTCATGTTCAATGTTCCCAGGGGACTCTTGAGTGTTTGTAGGCAGGGAAAATGCCTGGAAGGTGAACAGGGAGGTTTTATTTCAAATTCCCTGATTCTGAAGCTGGCATATGTCTCTAGGTGGGACTTCAGCCATAGTTTTATTTTTTTAGAACAGAGTTCCTAAACAGGTTGAATTGGTGTCACTGGCAGCAGTGTTATACACACACATGATAGGGGAAATGAGTCTGTTTGGTTTTCTATTTCCCATCCCAGGATATAGCATGAGATCAGAATATGTCTGAAAAATACTCACCTTTCATTTGAATTTGTAGGAGTTAAGTACTCTACGTGAGAAGGGATGCAGTGGCTCCAGAGTTTTGCGGGCCTTGTGCTATTCTATTCTGCAGAATGTGAATGAAGACTGGTGTGTGAAATTGGATAGTATTCCTTTAAATAGTTTTGTGAACCCTCTAATGGCATTGACTGTTCTATGTTTAGAAACCTGCTAGAGCAGTGGTGTATACATAGCTATTCCTTGCATGTTGTGTATAGTTAGTAAACATGGATATTTAGTCCCCATTGTGCCCATGTGGCTCTTTCATTATGGTGGGATGGCAGCACCACTATAGTTAAGCTGCATCACAGCTTCTGTTTAAAGGTCAAACCTTTTTCAGTCTCTAAAATTGACATGCTATGTTAGATTCCTTTGAAATCTGGTGTGCCTCAGGGGGATGCAGGTGTCACACTGTCTGGAGTGTCTGAGGTCAGACAGTCAGAAAACAGGGCAGACACCCCAAACTAGTGGTATAATTGGATTTCACCAAGCCAGTAACAAATGTATACACCTGTATCACTATATTAATCTTATGATGGAGTTACAAACAGTTCCCTTAGGCTCTCCGTCCTACCTTACCACCCAGACAAACTGGAGTTTTTGATATTGGTCACTATACAAAATACCACACCACATTACTCTCAAATGTCCAGTCACTTACCCCAGGTCAAATCGGTACTCCGGATCTCACCAAACAGAATGCTGAAGCCAATTTCTCTAGCAAATCAACTAAAGGTTTATTAGCTAAGAAAAAGAAAGTTATTGAGAGGTTAAAGCAGGTAAAATACATTAATAGGTGAGTCCAAGTTTGTAAGTCCAAAATGACAGATGTTGTGATCTGCTAGTTTTCCATAAGTCTCTCAGGGTTACCCATGGTAATTCTGGGGATCTCCCAGCCACTTGTTCAGTATCCCACTCCGTAAGAATCCAAAACAGTTCAGCGATACAGGGTTGATACCTGGATCCATTCTTATAGCATCTTTCCACAGAAGGTAATCTGCCAGGCATATTTATTCACAGCATGGGCTTTTCCTTTGTTGATTAAATGCAAACAGTCTGTGAATCTCCATTGTCAAACACAACGACCCAGACTTTGAAGATAGCAATCTTTTACATTTCCAAGGCTTCAGCCTCCTGTGACTGGTAAATGTGATATAAACACAATGTAATAGCCTGAAACAATCCTTCATTAGTTTTCATCAAGCAAATATACATCTTCATTCTAACACACACTTTTGATCTAGGGTTAATTAAGTACAGGGATATACCTAATGTAATGTGATAGCATTCAACAGATAAATGAAGACCATATCATGCACATTTCCTTTGAACCATTTGAGTTAATTAGTACACAACATTTGATATTCGCACACAAGTGAACTGGCTTATGAGACTGACCTGCTGGCCTGTCAGCATCACAACAGAGTAGACTTAGTGACTCGAATTTGGAGTCATTTGAGCTAGATGGTAGCAACGATATATGTCCAGGAAAATATAGCCATTTTTTCAAAAAAGTTTCTAGTTGATTTTTTGCACAGAGCTAGAGATCAAACTATTGATGTGACAAGTGTCAATGGTCTGTCTGAGTTTTACAGGTAGTGCATGGTGCCCATTAAAATGTTGAGGGCCCCAAACTGAGAACGGTATTTAAACAAATGTACAGTTTTTACAGTGTGCATGTGCCAATACAGAAAAATGCCTAGGTTTTCATTCTTGCCACTTTATATACTTTAAAGTTAGACTCTTGTAAGTGATCTAAAATCCCCATGGTTACTTAGACTGCTTTGAAATTTAGTGAATCTCATGGGGTGGTTGATGGTCATGAAATCTTTGGCAGCATTTTGCAGCTTCTACAAGTTTGGCTATTGTAAAATATTAATGCACACTTTCAAGTAAATACTGCCCTCCACCTTTAGAGGCTTTGTCTGGGCCCGTAGGGAAAAGAGAACCCTTGGTCCCTGTGGGGTTCCATGCGGAGCAGATAAAACGCACGACCAATGTGGTTGCAAGCTGAATCCGAATTCTGTTTATTGCAAGCTTTCTTTTATAGTTTTTCTCAACATTACATAACACAATTAGGCTATAATAACACATCTACGGATTGGACAAGAAGGAGAATCATGTGTTTATCACATGTATAGCCCCACACCAATTGGTTCAACTGTTCCTTACATAAGGCCATGATTTGTTTACCTTATCTTATATAATCCTAGACCACCAGGGGGCCTTACATAAGGCCATGATCATCTTATATAATCCTAGACCACCAGGGGGCCTTACATAAGGCCATGATCATTTTATATAATCCTAGACCACCAGGGGGTCTTACATAAGGCCATGATTTATTACCTTGCAAGTGTCCCATCGTGACCCTTACCTCCTCATGGAACTTTTCATTAGGTTGGTGTAGGGATGATACATCCCCACACCTCCCCCCTTTTTCTTAAATAAGGCCTATAGGAGGGTTCAACTAACATTAGGACAATTACTAGCCACCTGACTACTTTTTTTGAACCTATAAAACTGACGACAGGTGACATTTAACAACTGGGAAATATATAGAGAACTATTAAAAAACATAATATTACATAAATACGAAAACCATTGGGGATCCGATGGGGTGGCCATGAACAAGCAAAAAGGGCTTTTTGGCCAGTTTGGTTCGCCCAGGTGATCCAAACATTTTGTCGTGGGTTAACAAAAGGTACAGAGTTTGGACATAAAAAGACCCCTTCTCCTATAATAAGGAGTCTGAACAAACAGAAGTACAGCATTATTAGGTGTTTAGGCTGTGACAAACAAGTGCAAGTCCGGTGCCACGGGGTTCTGTGGATCCGGTGTTACTACTGGATAAGCCTCAGGCGCAAATTCCCCCTCTATATGGGCTTCCCTAATAAGTCCGTGCCAACGCCTTACGGGGTCCGGGGGGCCCGAGCCGCCCGGGATATTGTCCGAAGCATGTCGCAGGGTGGAAACATCGGATGAGTATGCCGGAGGCTTTGGAGCAAACGGGTTGGCGACATCCAGTGGCCGGTGCGTGGACACGTTATCCCGTCCAGTGCACCCAATCGCGCAGCCCCACAAACCACAATGAGGACAGGGGGTAGCTACATCATCCGCCGGAGGGATCTTATCCGGCGGTTTTTTCCTATATGTCCTTTCAAAGTTAGATAAGCCTGGCTCCGCCATTCTTTTCAACCTATTCCGCAACTTCTCACCCTGCCCCGGGAACTCCGCCCGGAACTCTGGGGTACAAACATCACTGGTGACAGGAAAGCCGGGCTGGTTCAGGGCTCGCAATGTGTGGGACTGCGGGGGATGGCTCTCACCGGCCAAATGGGACAACTGATTCAGCATGTCCTGTAGCTGAAGGCCCTGTTTGTACATTCCCGCGTTTCTGCCCCCATTTCAACAAACGGGACAACGCGTCAGAGGGAAGCTTCTCTCCCCGCTTTTTAGCGATGCGTAATAAAAAATCATGCACCGTCTCCTCCTCTGCAGACAAAGCAGAGCCCATTTTATTAAAAGCAGCCGCTCACCTGTGAGCTCACGAACGTCTCTCTCGGACGACCAGGAGCCGGTATCCTCCGGTACCTCCTGCCGCGGCTGCCACCTCCGCCTTTTCTCACCGAACGCTTTAGTCGGCTGTGAGCTCACGAACGTCTCTCTCGGACGACCAGGAGCCGGTATCCTCCGGTACCTCCTGCCGCGGCTGCCACCTCCGCCTTTTCTCACCGAACGCTTCAGTCGGCTGTGAGCTCACGAACGTCTCTCTCGGACGACCAGGAGCCGGTATCCTCCGGTACCTCCTGCCGTGGCTACCATCTCCGTCTTTCCTCACCGAACGCTTCCGTTGGCTGTGAGCTCACGAACGTCTCTCTCGGACGACCAGGAGCCGGTATCCTCCGGTACCTCCTGCCTCGGCTGCCTTGATGTTTAAGCCGAATCACGTCGGGGTCACCATTTGTGGCGTCCCAGGCGGAGCGGATAAAGCACACGACCACTGTGGTTGCAAGCTGAATCCGAATTCTGTTTATTGCAAGCTTTCTTTTATAGTTTTTCTCAACATTACATAACACAATTAGGCTATAATAACACATCTACGGATTGGACAAGAAGGAGAATCATGTGTTTATCACATGTATAGCCCCACACCAATTGGTTCAACTGTTCCTTACATAAGGCCATGATTTGTTTACCTTATCTTATATAATCCTAGACCACCAGGGGGCCTTACATAAGGCCATGATCATCTTATATAATCCTAGACCACCAGGGGGCCTTACATAAGGCCATGATCATTTTATATAATCCTAGACCACCAGGGGGTCTTACATAAGGCCATGATTTATTACCTTGCAAGTGTCCCATCGTGACCCTTACCTCCTCATGGAACTTTTCATTAGGTTGGTGTAGGGATGATACATCCCCACAGGTCCCTTTAAGGATTTCAGTCCCCATCCTCTCCTCATGGACTTGAGAGGTTGGGTGCTGATATCATATGATATAATCATGGTGATAGTGGACAAATTAATATAATTATTAGGAGAAACTGTTCTGAAAACTGAAACATTTGAATTAAGTTACAAATATGCTGTTGGAGAAGAACTGATGGATCTGGGAATTGAGGCAAAGATAAAGAGTTAGTACAGGACACTGAAAAGTTCAGAATAGTGATAGCAAGAAAAAGATTAGTGAGATAGATAACCATCTTTACGTTGATATCCTTATCAGATTGATATGTTAACTTTCACCAAAAGTCAAAATGAATTTAATTTCTTGCAAGAAAATGGTGCTCTTGGAACTAAGTATAGACAGCCAAGTGCAGAATCTCTTCCTTGGTTGTTAAACAATGAAGTGTAAAAACTGGAAGTGCTATATGAAAGGATGTAGTTCAGACTTTAAAAAATGGGAGCTATAGCATAATGTGCTGCAATAGGCAACAATGATCTGATGCAGTACAGTGTTGCTCTACTATAACTTGTTGAATTATGGACTCCTTTAATTTTCTTAAATACCACGACACTTTTGGGCCATTTTCTTGAGCTTCTTTCCACTCCTTTAATTAGGGTAACTAGATAGCAAGTGTGAAAAATTGGGACACTTTTTTCAGGGGAGGGAGGGTATAGTTGTGTATATATAAGACGAAGTCCCTAATATCGGGACGAGCTCAATAATATCAAGACATCTGGTCACCCTATCCTTAATTCACCAAGAAAGATCACTTAGCAACAACCAGCATTATATCTTGTTTTCTCCCTAAGATCGTCTTCCTTACAGATTTCTGCAAATTACTACATTTGTACATAATTTTCCTCTCCAATGTCCCAAAACAGAATTCACTCAAGTCAATGGGAGACTGACATTGACTCTTATCCCACAACCCCTGCAAAGATTATATGTATTCTAGATAATGTTACAGTATCTGAATTTTCATTATGCCAAGTTTTGCTAACAATTACACATCATGTACTAGCCATCTGAGTCCCAAAGAACAAACTAAGTCGCAGACCAATAAATACATGTCACATATGTATAGTCATGTGGTATGTGCCCATATACAACTTTGCAGGACACCACGCACAATCCGTATATCAGATCATAGCAACAAAATGAAAAAGATTTACATTTATGAAAGAAAACTTTGCTCTAGAGTTTCATAGCAGCTTTTTGCAAAGCATTATCAGAAATAAAATGCATTGAATGAATGCTAAAAACATTTTCTGTCACAAAATGCAATCTGTGAAATCAGACTGGGAAAAGGCAAAACTCAGACAATCATAAGCTCTTGGTGGATGAACAGAAGGAATAAACATGACCAGAGCTGTGAAATTATTTTTAAGCGGAATGCAACTTATTAAAATATCAATATTTTCACCACAACTATGGAATTGTTTTTTATAGAAATGGATAGTTACTTGAATAAGGACTAACCTTGACTAGGCATTGAACCAATGTCTCAGCAAAGCTCTAGAGGACAGAGTGCTGCAGGACATGTTATCTTTTAGAAACATCTTTTAAAAGGAAGTTCTTTGGGGTAGAACTTCCCCTATGCCTGTATAGTGCCCAGCACATGTTGGGTGCTACTGCACAGTAAATCAATTTCTTAATAAAACAGTGAGAATAAAGGTCCCAGTGACTTGTGGCTGTTAGAATTCTATGGCATTTTGTAATATTAGAAGTGTTTGATCCCTGTGCCCTTGCCAAACATCTTCTGTAATTATATTCACCTATCTTAAAAATCAACCCTGGTTGGAGAAAATATTCTTCATATTCTGACCTAAAAACTGTTCCTGGCACAGAATGTGTTGGTGGTTTTGTATAATAAGTGATTTAAAATGTTTAGGATAAGATTTTTTATATGGTTTCCCCTCAGCAATATGGACTTTGGCACTTTTCAAAATGGAGTCAAATCTCCATTTTGTCCCCAAAGGCAGGAAAATTAAGGAGCCGAAGCTGTGGCACGAAGGGCCGGTTCAAACCAGTTGGAACTGCTTGGAACTGTCATCCCCTCAGAACTTTCCCACCACTCACTTCTTATAAGCAACTGTGCCACGTCACCACGGTGCTGTCCGTTCAGGAGGCAGCCGTGTGCAGTCGGGCTTTGCATCTCCCGATCTAGAGCTGTGAAAGATCCTGTGACACCAACAACTTACCTGCCAACCAGGGTCCGTTGGTCCATCAGCAGCTTCAGTTCCAGCAGCCGAGATCCAGTGTTCCTCCCCAAAGGCCAGCGTTTGGCCTGAGGTTAGAAAGTCCTGGACCCACCGCTCACTATCATCTAACCTGTCCATAGATGACATTGGATTAGCAGTAGGCTATATAGGGGATTTGATTTGTTTTGTTCTTGTTGCCAAGGGAGGGGGTATATTGGGTCTGAGCTTCAAGCTCCTTTGTTGCAGTCTACTGTTTGCTGAGTGTTTGTGTTTGCTAATAGTTTTCCCCTTACCCCTTTTATGTAATCAATCCTTAATACAATACTTACCTGTTTCCAACATAACTTTTGTCCTCTCCTCTTCCTTCTTACACCAAACTTGTGAAGGAGGGTGAGACACAGAAGCTGCTTCCTCAGGTGATAAACCCTGATAGCAAATCAAAGAACCTGTACCTGTAAAAGGGAAACAGAGAAGCACATTGGGGTTCATTTAGATTTAATTTTTCCCTGGTTACAAATGGTTGCTGAGTTCCACCTGAGAGGCAATTTCAGTTGTAGTAAGTACTACCTAGGGTATTGTGTTTTTTTTTTTTTTTTTTTGGGGGGGGGGGGGGGGGGAGTGGTGGGCGGACAGCAGCCATTCTGTTCAGTAACATTTAAGGCAGACTATGAAGAAGAAATTATACACAAACACATGCAAAGCTAGATAAATAAATGATTCCAAAGTGGGTACTCACTTATGAAGATGTTCAGTTTTTACCCCCACTTTGTGGCTACAAAAGGTACAAAGCTGTGAATTATTTTTTGTATTATCATGGCGCCTAGGAGTACTACTCATGAACCAGGATCCCATGACAGGTTCTGAACAAAACGACAGTCACTGTCTCAAAGAGCTTACAATCTAAGCAAAGAATCAGGCCCCCAGCTGATTTGCCTTCTACCTAAACATACAAAGTTTTTGGAACGATGATTCTGAAGCAGGTTTGGGAACATCTCAGGAAAGGAAAACATAAGATTTCACCTTTGTGTATTTCAAAAGATATTTCATCTTTATTAAATGTATCTGTGACATACCGAAGACAGCTTTAATATGAAACATTCTACTGAATATTGGAAAGATTCTTTGTCCTGGCAGAAGCTGAATGGATTACTTTACTTACCCAGACAGTAAGTTATTAGTTACAAAGTGCAAAATAAAACTGATATTTTTGATAGCAAAAGGTTACAGTGGCTTGGTCATCTGGAACCAAAAGGCCATATGTCATAAAATCAACTTACTATCACTGTCAGTGCATGAAGGAATAATACATACAACTTCCTGCGCAGAAGAATATTTTGCTATTTTTCTCTGTTACATTTCTGCATTTATATAGGAAAATTAAATGTATTGCTGAGTTTGAAAAAGTTCTTCTAATAAAGACATAAAAAAACAAACATGAATAACATCAAGCTGCTTACCAGCCAATTAAGTGCCTGTCAATCTTCTCTTAAGTGACAAGACATGGATTATATTAATCCTTTTACATACCAAGTCAAGTTCGGCCTTAGCAAACAAATGCTGTATTATATAGCATTGCGGTTTGCACATTTTACTCCTGTTAAACATCAAAATAGAATAGTTACTTTGCAAAACAAATTCACTCATTTACATACAAATGTTAATAGAGTAGCTAATATTAGATCAGTCTGTATCTACAATCTACAAACCTGCTTTTAGCCATTGAGAATAACCCCCCCCCCCATTTCTATAGCACTTCCATATCAGGATCTCAAAGAGCTTTACAGACATTAATGAATTAAGGCAGGCAACACCCATATGAGTTTGGTATTATCCCATTTTAAAAAAATGGGGAAACAGACATGGATAATTTAATTTAAGGACTACGTTTGGCATTAAGCCGCAGCACGGCATTGTGGACACAGCACGGCATTGTGGACAGTGCATTACAACCTGAAGCTGCCAGGACGTGCTGCTGCTTGAGCCACCTTTGTTTTTGTTTGTTTGTTTAAAGGCCTCTCCATGTAGGGTTCCGATATTAGTGGCTTTGTCTTATATATGCAACCAACCCCTCTCCCTCAGGAAAAAATATGTCCCAATTTTTCACACTTGCTATCTGGTCACCCTGTCTCCATGTCTGGCCAGCTTTAGCTGGTTCAGAGCACTGAATGGGTCCATAGTCATCCTCCCCCCCAAACCCTTTGCAATGGCCAGATTGGCAAAGATTTTAGAAGTGTGATTAATGGTGTGAAAAGCAGCAAAGGGGCCCTGGAAGATAAATATAAAGTAGGGGCCCTCAGATTTGGACAAGCAGATGTCAAATGAAAATTAAGGTAAGAGCAGTTTTGGTGGAGTGCAGAGGGTGGAACTCAAACTAGATGGGATGAAAGATGGAGTCTGAGAGAACTGTGTGGTAAAGATTCTCCTCCTACCTCTTTGATTTCACAGTGTATCTTTTTTTGGTGGGTCTTGCTCCTCTATCTCCCACTCCATGGCAGTATCATGGGGCTCTGCCTCTGGCCCTCTCATTCCCTTCTTCTTCTCTCTGAGCAATGGTATCCACTCATGGTTCCAGCCAACATCCTTATGTTTGATTGACTCACATACCTGTCTCCCTCCTTCCACGTCTGTATATCAGCCTGTCTGTGATATCAGCTGGATGTCTTGCTGTCAGCTTAAACATTAACATGGCCAAAGTTAAACTCCTGATCTTTCCTCCAAAACCCTCCTTGCTTCCTCCATTATGTCATTGTTGACAACACTACTCCTTGTCACTCAGGCCTATAACCTGCATGGCATCATCAATTCTCTCTCAACTTCACAGTTCAAATCCAGGCTGTGTCTAATTCTTGGCCCTTCTTTCTCCCTTAACACTTCTAAGATACACCCTTTTCTTTCAGATCAGATGCCTAAATTTCCTATGCAGTCCCTCGTAATCCCTCACAATAGTGCAGTCTTTGTTCAGGTCTTCCTAACTAGATATTGGTTAAACTTTTCAATCAATTTAATTTCAGCAAAAAATGCATATTTATTAATACCAAAATGCCTCATTAATTCATGTCAGTTTTGTTGACTTTTTCATGTAAAGCCCCTAAAATTCCAAAAGGCAAAACTTTTCATTTTTTAATTCAGTTTTGCTAAAATCTCAATCTAAATTTCTTTTCCTTTTTTTTCTTTTCCAGTGGCGGAAAAAATAATTATTTTCACAGATTGATTGCCATCACCACATTCTCCCACATCTGATCCATTCAAAATTCAGTTGCTGAGATCATATTTTCTTCTTTTTGCTCTAATCGGGTCATCCAAATCATTCCAATGACTTCCTCTCTTTCCCCACAAATTTTTGTCATCGCTATCATGACCCTTCACAACTCTGCCTTAACCTACTTCACTGCACTTGTCTCTTATGCCATCCTCTACCACTTCAGCTCTGGCAATAATGCTATCCTAGTCTGCTTATTTGCCAGCTTCTCATGCAGACACTTGCATGCCTTATTTCCCCATTGTTTTTAGATACCATGGAATTTGCTTCAAAGAGAAAATCTAGGATACACACCTAAACACACTTAAAACCACCTACCAGAGAAGTTGATTGCATCATGGAAAGGGCCACCCACATACCCCAGGAAAACCTGCTTCAAAACAGAACTTAGGGAGGGTACTTGGTCCTGCTGTAACGTTGCTTTAGAGGGGACTGGACTCAATGACCTTTCAAGGTTCCTTCAGCTCTATGAGATAGGTATAGAGTAGAGGATGGCATAAGAGACAATCTACCTGCCCAGTGAACACAATCCCCCAGTTGTCACCTACCACTTCATACTGGAACCTATATGGGGTATTCCCAAACAATTACAACACATAGTTGATGGGCACCACACCCTGAAATAAATCTTTCCTGACCCCCCCTCTTCTGGCCTTCAAACAACCCCAAGTCTCGACACGCTCATCAGAAGCAAGCTCCCCGCAGACCAGGACACATCAACTCAAAGCAGCACCAGACCTTCCACCAGATGCAAAACCTGTAGACATATCTCCACTGCTATGATGATCAATACTTGCAACAACAAACTTTTCAAAAATGTGTAGAATCATCACAACATATGGTGTACCTCATCCAGTGCATCAAATGACCCAACAATTGTGTGGCTAAAACCAGACAATCACTATGCTCTCTAATGAACTCACACAAAAAATGGGTAAAAGACAAAAACACCATTTTATCCATTGGCAAACACTTTTCACAAAGCGATCACTCTATATCTGATCTCTCAGTACTCATCCTCAAAGGAAACCAGCATAACACCTTCAAAAGGCGACCCTGAGAATTTAGGGTGTATCTCCACTGTACACTTCTTTTGGCAGTGCATAGTCCCCCTAGCACCAATATATATAGCAGTGTAGGTGGTGAGGCAAGACTTAGCCAAGTAGAGTAAAGACATGCCTGAAGGTTGTGTGTACGTACTTGAGTACATTCCATATGTGGATTTCTACTTGCCCAGCCCCTGTCTTTCTGTCTACACTACTATTTTTAGCAGTGGAATGTTCCACTGCCTCCCCACTGCTAGAGCCCTTCCCTGCTGGAGGAAAAGACTCTGACAGCAGGGAAAAACTGCCCCCTTCCTCACCACAATGAAAGGCTCCAGCAGAGGGGAGCTGCTGCAGCCTGTCCCCTCTACTTCCTCTCTGCCAGAACCTTTCCATTATATGTGTAGCTACACAGCTGTGTGGACTCTGAGCTTTTCACTATGGCATGTAGTTACACACATGTTACATGCTGCTGCCAGTGATGTGTAATGTAGACATAACCTTAAATTCATAACTCTGCTGAACACACATAATCATGGGCTCAAACACCAATTTTATGGCTCACGGTAACACACCCCACTGTTCACTAACCCTTAATTGTCCACTCCATTTTAAACATCTATCAACATCTAATCACACAAGAAAAATATGAACACAGATAATGAATTCAGTTATAAAAGAAAACTGAACAAAACATTTGCTTTTCTGCCTTAGAAAACTAAAAGTATTTAATATTCTATCTCAATTATTTTAAGTAGAGATTCCATTAAAAAAAGTGTGAAACAAGTTAAATTCAGATGCTTTTTCCTGTAATGTGTAGAAATTTCAGAAATACATTGGACTACAGAATTTCCATATGTAAATATCAGAAACATAACGGTGTCGCAGGGAATTAACTGTAAGTAGACTGAATTTAGTTCTTATAAACAGAATAGACTGCTGTAAGCTTCCAACCTATTTGCACTTCCATTTCATGATTCCTTCTTTTCTTAGATAAGGATGCAGTGTGAATGTGATCTGCTTTTTTCCGTCTGTAAATAAAAGTAAGACGCTCTGCAATGTGACAAACTTGGTTCTGTTACATCAAAAACGCCTCTGATTTTCAATTTAATGATGTTCCTAACACAGTGTTCCCATCTAATACAATTTAGTTGACAGCTTTTGTTGCTTGTGTATGTAAATGTGTAAGCAATGGACGGAGGATTTTGGAATAAAATAGGGCTCTCAATTAACCGCAGTTAATGCAAGCAATTAACGCAAATGAAATTAACTAGATTTAAAAAGTTGTCATTAATCACAGTTTTAATTGCACTGGTAAACAATAGAACACCAATTTAAATTATAAATATTTTTGGATGTTTTTCTACATTTTAAAATATATTGATTTCAGTTACAACACAGAATACAAAGGGTACAGTGCTCACTTTATATTATTTTTATTACAAATATTTGCACTGCAAAAAGATAAACAAAATAGTTGTCTTTTCAATTCACTGCATACAAGTACTGTGGTGCAATCTTCTATATTTGTAAACTTCACTTTCACGATAAAGAGATTGCACCACAGTACTTGTGTAATGTGAATTGAAAAATACTATTTATTTTATTTTTTACCGTGCAAATATTTGTAATAAAAATAATATAAGGTGAGCACTGTACACTTTGTATTCTCTGTTGTAATTGAAATCAATGTATTTGAAAATGTAGAAAAACATCCAAAATATTTATTACAAATTTAAATTTGGTATTCTATTAGTGTGACAAACTGTGATTAATTGGGACTATTTTTTTAATCTCACGATTAATTGCAATTATCTTTTTAATTGTTGGACAGTCCTAGAATAAAATAAACATAATGCAAGAGGGAAAAATCATCCTAATAATTCTGTTAAATACAGGAGCATTCCTCTTTAAATGCAAGCTTTAGCAGTTCATTCTATGCCAAAAGGGAAGATTATAGCTGAAACTCAATAGATCTTTAACATGCACAAAGGAATTAATGTATTACTCAATGGTAGGAGCTAAATTTTCATGGAGAAATAATGTAATGTGCAGTTAAAGGCATTGTAATAGGCTTGAAATACAGTTAGAGTTTGGATTTCTAACAGTATTTAATGCTTCATCAGACATGCTATACAGAGAAGGAAAGTGAACACATGACTCATGATATTTGAGGTTAAAGTGGGAGAGAAATTTTAGTCTAAATTCAGAGTACTTCCACTGGGGAAAGAAGAGTTACTACTTGGTTTTAACCGAGGGGACTGACAGCAGAATTTGACTCTTAATTTTCAGAATATTTTTAGAAATACTTTTATTCTTTGAAACCATGTACATTTCTAATAAATGTTTTGTCCAAACAAACCAAAACAATTAAAGTTATTTACAGAAGTCTAGTCAAAGCCATGCTTCTGCCAAATATATTTCTTTCTCAATCTTTTTAGAAATTGAAATAGTTTATTATTACCTATGTGAAAGTAAAGTGCAACTCCGATCCCAGCCCTTGTTCATGGTTCAGTTTAATTACCATCTCTGTTCCTGTAAAAAGAACTATGCTACCCTAGAGCACACTGCATTAAGTTGCGCAGCACATCACTGCCCATGCACTATTCATGTTCATTTTTTTAGAATGCAAAGTAATCAGTGAAGTGCTCATGCATAAATTGGTAACTTCTCAGGATGCTGTAGTCCAGTCAAACAGTTTGCATAGCTCTTAAGGATGAATAGTTCAGAATTCATTGTTAGATCATATCCTTAAGGCACAGCCCATAGTTACAGGTGGTGCTGACCTGTGGCACTCCAGGCAAGTACCTGGAGGCATTCTGGAATAAGGCAGACTACCTCCTATAGCTACACCATATGAAGGGAAGTATACATACAGCTATGTCCATTTTTGGGTGCAGGTTACTCCCCAGCTCCATTTGTGAAGCTAGGGCAATGCCTATTTCCTTTCACCTGTGAGGTACTGAATATTCCTGGAAAACTAGGGAGGGAGCAATCCCTGTAGTCCATAGAGTATTTTTTACTGTTTAGAGTGCAGGGAGTACTATGAGGCCTGCCCCTTATACAAGCCATGAAGAGTGAGAGGGAAAGAGAATTTGTACATCTGTGTTAGGAGCAGGCACTCTTTGGCCTTATGTTATTGATGTGGGTAGGAAATTACATTTGCAGCTACAACAGATGTGTTGCACTTTTTAGTTCAGATTTGGACTTTTAATCACTGTGCACTTATTAGAACAGATGTTGGCCAATGACAACAGACACAAATGCATTCTTAAAAAGTGAGACAAAATAACCACCCAGTACCTTCTCGTGAAAATAAAATAAAATAAATGTATATGTGTAGCTTGATGACTTTAGTTAATTAAAATAGAGCAAGAAACAGTATAATTTATAATTATGGTGTACAAGAACCTTCAGGGGGAAAACATACTGTGAACTAAAGGACTCTTTAAACTAGCAGAGAAAGTTATAACAAGAACTGACGACTGGAAGCTGAAGCCAGACAAATTCAAATTAAAAATAAGGCACATTTGTTACAGTGAGAATGATTAACTTTTAGAACAAATTTCCAAAGAAAGTTGGGGATTCTCCAACTCTTGATGTCTTCAGATCCTTTCTGGAAGCTATGGTTTAGCCAAACATAAGTTATTGGGATAAATACAAGAATAACTGGGTGAAATTTAATGGCCTATGAAACACAGGAGGTCATACTAGATGATCTAAAGGGCTCTTCTGGCCTTGAACTTTGTTATAGTTCATAATGAAAGTCTCTACTAGAAAAAATCCTAAACTTATTAGAGTTGGTGGTTTTAAAAATAGATATTATCAATCACAAGTAGTAGTCCTAAAAATTACTGTTAAAGACCCATATTCTGATGTGACTTCAGCAATGTTTGAATATGGGATTTTAATCTACTGATTTTTAATTGACTCACACTTAGTTTAGAGTTTTATAACTGAAGGAATTTGATTTGATAAAGGGGCAGGCAAATGTTTAAAGTTTATCTTCCAGACATATCTCTGTCTGCCAACACAAAAGTGCTCTGGTTCTGACAATTTAAAAGTGATTTTTGGCCTGTTCTTTCTCAAATAACTATGCTTTATTTAAACTGCCTGCTATTTAGTGTATCTCCAAGTGCATATATAGGATGACAGGTGCTAAAGCGATAAGGAAATTTGCCTCTCCACCACAAACATAGAGGCTCGCCCTTATGAAAATTAATTTAACAAGTACTTGCTAGCATGAAAGCATGGCCAAAGCATGCATAAGAAAGGCGAGGAAGGAAGAAAATAATATCTTGAGGCCCCTTCTAATTCTAATTCAACAACTTCCACCAACAGTTTGCTCCTTCCTGTCCCTCCTTAAGACTCAGAACACTATCTGTTCATAATGTCTAGGCAGATGGCAATCTACATTGTACATGATGCTGATGTAAGTGAAAACATGTTTTTATTACTAACTCTACCTCATTCTGCCTCCCTCTGTTTGTTTTATCATCCTGTTGCATCCTGTCATTAACATAGGTTGTAGGTTCTTTGGGGCCGGGACTGCCTCTTACTACATGTTTCCACAGTTCCTAGCACAATGGAACTGTGATCTCTATAGCCTCTAGGCACTACTGAAATACTGCTTAAAAAAAAAAAAAAAAGCAAACAGAATACAAGATTGTGTTCTAAGAATGTGGGGACTGGGAATACAAGTAGTCAGTATGTGCATAAAGGACAACAAATCTGCCAGCTGCAGTATGAGTTAGCATATCAGGCCTATCTGCCTTTGTCTTGCATTTCTTATTTT
The DNA here is from genome assembly GCF_027887155.1 of Malaclemys terrapin pileata. Classification (NCBI taxonomy): domain Eukaryota; kingdom Metazoa; phylum Chordata; order Testudines; family Emydidae; genus Malaclemys; species Malaclemys terrapin. The sequence continues at coordinate 68,717,116 of NC_071509.1, forward strand.
GTGTAGCTGAACAACCTCTGAATTTAGAAGCTCCTGCATGCAAACAAAACATCTTTGAAAGGGTAGGAGTGAATAAGCCTACATTTTGTTTCCCATCCAATCCCTTGGTTTTATAAATTGCACTTATGATCTCTTGTAGAGGGCATCCGAGGGTGCTAAAGGAGTTGGTGGATGTGATTGCAGAGCCATTGGCCATTATCTTTAAAAAAGGGAAGAAAGAGGATCCAGGGAACTACAGGCCAGTCAGCCTCACCTCAGTCCCTGGAAAAATCATGGAGTAGGTCCTCAAGGAATCAATTTTGAAGCACTTAGAGGAGAGGAAAGTGATCAGAACAGTCAACATGGATTCACCGAGGGCAAGTCATGCCTGACTAACCTAGTTGCCTTCTATGATGAGATAACTGGCTCTGTGGATGAGGAGAAAGCAGTGGATGTATTATTCCTTGACTTTAGCAAAGCTTTTGATACGGTCTCCCACAGTATTCTTGCCAGCAAGTTAAAGAAGTATGGGTTGGATGAATGGACTATAAGGTGGATAGAAAGCTGGCTAGATCATTGGGCTCAACGGGTAGTGATCAATGACTCCATGTCTAGTTGGCAGCCGGTATCAAGCAGAGTACCCCAAGGGTCGGTCATGGGGCTGGTTTTGTTCAATATTTTCATTAATGATCTGGAGCATGGCGTGGATTGCACCCTCAGCAAATTTGCAGATGACACTTAACTAGAAGGAGTGGTAGACACAATGGAGGGTAGAGATAGGATACAGAGGGACCTAGACAAATTAGAGGATTGGACCAAAAGAAATCTGATGAGGTTCAACAAGGACAAGTGCAGAGTCCTGCACTTAGGACGGAAGAATCCCATGCACTGCTACCGACTAGGGACCAAGTGGCTAGGCATCAGTTCTACAGAAAAGTACCTAGGGGTTACAGTGGACGAGAAGCTGGTTATGAGTCAACAGTGTGCCCTTGTTGCCAAGAAGGCTAATGGCATTTTGGGCTGTATAAGTAGAAGCATTGCCAGCAGATAGAGGGACGTGATCATTTCCCTCTATTCGGCATTGGTGAGGCCTCATCTGGAGTACTGTGTCCAGTTTTGGGCCCCACACTACAAGAAGGATGTGGAAAAATTGGAAAGAGTCCAGCAGAGGGCAACAAAAATGATTAGGGGGCGGCAGCACATGATTTATGAGGAGAGACTGAGGGAACCGGGATTATTTAATCTGAAGGAGAGAAGAATGAGGGGGGATTTGATAGCTGCTTTCAACTACCTGAAAGGGGGTTCCACAAGGATGGATCTAGACTGTTCTCAGTGGTACCAGATGACAGAACAAGGAGTAATGGTCTCAAGTTGCAGTGGGGGAGGTTTAGGTTGGATATTAGGAAAAACTTTTTCACTAGGAGTGTGGTGAAGCACTGGAATGGGTTACCTAGGGAAGTGGTAGAATGTCCTTCCTTAGAGGTTTTTAAGGTCAGGCTTGACAAAGCCCTGGCTGGGATGATTTAGTTGGGGATTGGCCCTGCTTTGAGCAGGGGTTGGACTAGAGGACCTCCTGAGGTCCCTTCCCAAGCCTGATATTCTATGATTATTCTCAAACGTCTGTGATACATTGCTGTGGAAAAGGGCAGTTTATCAATAGCTTCTTGATTGGGTCATTCTTTTGTCTGTTTACTTGGGTATGGTGCTCCGGTTGCACCAACCAAACCATTGTTACACACATTGGGCTCACTCCTTCAGCTTTTATGGCTTGGAGAAAGGGTGCTGGGTATAATTTCATACTAGTCAGTATAGTGAGCCAGGTGATCACTGGAAAAAATGGGTATAAAGTAGAAGTGTGCACAAAATATATAGTTGGCAGTTTTGTTGTAGCCTGGTTCATCCCAGGATATTAGAGAGACAAGGTGGGTGAGGTAATACCTTTTATTGGACCAACTTCGGTTTGGTGGAGAAGAGCCTGTGGTGCTCAAAAGCTTGTCTCTTTCACCAGCAAAAGCTAGCCCAATAAAAGATAATACCTTACCTGCCTTGTTTCCATAAAATATAGTTGGCTCTTTAGCTTCATTTTTTTTTTTTAAAGTTAGAGATCCAACTAGGCCCAGATAGTCTTTCAGTGCACAGACCAAAGCCTTTCATACACTGTCTATTAGGATCACTGTTACTTGGAAGCTGAACCCCTATTAATTGAGTTGAAAACAAACTGTTGTTGACTACTATCAGTCCTTACAGAGATTCGTCTCACAGCCTCACATTAAGCAACAGTATTATTAAATACAGAAGTAATCCAGTGGTTCATCCTGCTATTTGATGAGACAATTCTGGAAAAATCAGAGCACATGAATTCAAAATGCTTATGAGACCTCTCAATTTAGTATGCATACTTCAGACTCATTAGACCATGGGTATGAGCTCCTGAGAGGTAAAGAATTTACTCAGTTGGTTTTATGGCAGCCATGAACGTGGCTGAAGAGACCCACTCGAGAGACAATTTCTGCTACATCTGTCACATTTAAAGGTGATGTTCCAACCCTTTGGGCTCTGTCTCTGAGAGCTCTTTTCTCCTCTGCTAAGCTGGACTGCATCCTCTCGTAACTCTGGAGACCTTGGTTAAGCTCTTGTTTCCAAAGGCTGCAGTCTTGAGTGTGATCTTCCCATTTGTCCACATCCATTTCTTTGAGGTCTCAGCTTGCACACATTCTTAAAATGCAATTTTGCGTGTCCTTTGGGTCTTTTTCCAGATGCCAATTTGCAGTAGAGGATGTACTTTGGGATGCACCCATCATTCATTCGGCACACATGCCCAAGCCAGTGGAGGTGTCTCTGTTTGAGGAGTGTTTGAATGCTGGGTATGCTGGTCCATTTGAGCACCTCAGTGCTGGTGACTTTGTCCCTCTAGGAGATTCCAAAGATTCGACAAAGGCAACACATATGAAAGCTGTTCAGCCTCTTTTCCTGATGAAAGTATAAGGTCCATGTCTTGCTTCCGTACAAAAGTGTGCTGATAACACATGCACGACACACACAGATCTTTGTGTGTACTGTCAGCTTGTTGTTTAGCCATACTCTCTTGCTCAGTCTAGGTATTATTGTGGAGGCTTTTCCAATGAGGATATTGAGTTCTGTTTCAAGTGAGAGGTTAACTGCGATAGTGGACCCCAGATACGTGAACTCATTCACCACTTCAAGTTCATAGATGCTGATTTTGATGAAGAGTGCTTCTTCAATTCTTTGGTGCATTATGTTAGTGTTTTTTAGGTTTATGGTAAGCCCAAAGTCTTGGCAGGCTTTAGAAAAACTGTCCATGACATTTTGGAGATGGGCTTCTGTGTGGGTTGTCACTGCGAAGAGGAGGTGTTGGATGAGGGCCTCCTGAGTCTTGGTTTTAGATCTGAGTCTTGCAAGATTTGAACAGATTTCCATCAGATTTTGTGTGCAAGTATATCCTCTCAGTTAAGGAACCAAAAGCTTGTTTCATTAGCAAGGAGAAGATCCCAAACAGAGTTGGGGCAACTACACAACCTTACTTAAATCTGCTATGAATCTGGAAAGCCTCAGACACTGAGACATCATATTGGATTGTGTCATACATGTTTTCATGGACGGGTCGAGTCTTGTTTAAGACCTTGGGGGGACATCCAATCTTTTCTAGAAGTGTGAATAGTCCACTTCTACTGCCAAAGTCCAAAGCCTTTGTGAGATCAATGAAGGCTATGTAGAGGGGCTTTTTTTGTTCTCTACATTTCTCTTGTACTTGTCTCAGTGAGAAGATCATGTCGATAGTAGACCTTTCAGCTCTGAAGCCCCACTGTCTGACTGTCTGCAAGGGTCTGAAATCTATTCAGGACAACTTGGGCAAAGGCTTTTCCCGTAATACTAAGAAGGAAAGTGCCATGATAATTGTTACAGTTGCTCCCGTCACCCTTGTTTTTATAGATGATGTTGGTATCTCCCATTTCTTGTGGTACTTCGCCTTCTTTCTAGCATAGGCAGAACAACTCATGAAAATGTTGCAGTAGAATACGTTTTACTCATTTTATGACCTCGGACAGTATGCAGTCTTTTCTAGGGGACTTTCCATTGGGAAGGCCTTCGATGGCAAGGCTAAGCTCCTTGACAGTCGGTTCATCATCAAGTTGATTCTTAAAAGGCATGCTTTTGATGGTGGTGTTGGCTGCGTCTGTAACAATATTTTCATGAGAGTAAAGCTCAGAGTAGTGTTCTACCCAGAGAGCCATCTGCTTGATGCAGTTGTTGATTGTTTCCCCTGTTGTTGATTTCAATGGTGATCTCTTCTTTGAAGTTGGCTTTCTTGATCCCATCATAAATGTTTCTGATGTTGCCTGCATCAGCTGCTACTTAGATGCTCACAAAAGTACAGCCAATATTCATTGGTGCATCATTGAGCAGTTTGTTGTACCTTGTTTCTTGCCACTCTCAATGCTTGTAAGGTTTTTTCATTTGGGTCTCTCTTGTAGTTGGTTTGGCATCTATGACGGGTGTCAACACACTGGAATATGTGTCAATCCAGTCATTGGTCTTGTTTTCCTTCTTCCCAAAGATTAACAGAGCTGCATCATAGTATGTTCTTGTACTGCTGTGACTTTTCTTGGTCCACTATAGAACTGAGATTAATAAGAGGACATCCTTTTACTTTAGATCTGTGTATTTTCTTTGGTTTAAGTTTAACCTTGCTGCATACAAGAGAGTGGTCTGTGTCACAATCAGCACTTTGGTAACTGTGGGTAATGAGCACAAAATTAAGGTTGGCATGCCTTGTGATGATAAGATCCAGTTGGTGCCAGTGGTCAGTTCTGGGATGTTTCCAAGACACTTTGTGTTGCGAATTTGTCTGGAAGAATGAGTTTGTTACATAGAGGTCGTAATAGGAACAGAATTATAGCAGTCTCTCACAGTTTTCATTCATCTTATCAGTTCTATGTTGACCAAGACAGTAGGTCTATGCTTCATGATCAGCTCCCATCCCTGCATTAAAGTCCCCTAGCAGGAAAACATATTTGTGTTTCAGAATCTTGCACTTGTGGTGTTCAACTGGTCATAGATCTGGTCCTTTATGTCAGAAGACAAGGAGAGTGTTGGGGCATACAAACTCACAAAATTGATTGGGCCCTCAGATGTGAACAAGTATAGTGCCAAAATTCTCTCTGATCCATTTGTAGATGGCTCAGTCATCCCCAGAATTGAGTTCTTGATGGCAAATCCCACTCCATGCTCGTGTTTCTTCTGTGCTTTTCCCCTGCCAGAAAAATGTGTAGTCTTTTTCTCTGAGAGATCCACTTAATGTTAGCCATGTTTCAGCTCATCATAGATTATGGCAGTTTTACGTGCATTGTTGATCTGTTGAAGGTCCTCAGATAATCCAGTTGCCGTGGTGCAAACATACCAGCATCCTATCTTTAAGGATGTTTTCTTTCTCTTACTTGATTTGCCTGGTGCATTGATTACAGTCCACTTGTCAAGTTATAAAACTCTAAGCTTCAAGCACCCATTGAAACAGGCAGACTGTGGTGGGACAACCAGGGCCGGCTCCAGGCACCAGCTGACCAAGCACGTACTTGGGGCGGCCCCTCAGAAGGGACGGCCAATGTTGGGGTGGCGGGAGGGCACTCACGGTATTTTTGTTTTTGTTTTGTTTGGCAGGGCGGCGCTTGAGGGTGTTTTTTTTTTTTTTTGTTTCGGGCAGGCAGCGCCGGGGGTGTTTCAGTGGCGTGGCGCGGTGCGGCACTGGGGGAGGGGGGTGGGGGCTTCGGCAGCGCAGTGCTCGGGGGTTTGGCCGGCCAGGCCCGGCGCGGCGCTTGGGGGGGGGGGGGGGTTGGGGGGTTTGGCGGGATGGCACGGCGCTCATGGGGGGGTGGAGGGGGCAGTAGCAAGGCATGGCACTCGGAGGTTTGGGCGGCACGGTGCTCGGGAGGGGCGGGGGGTTCGGCAGCGCGGTGCTCGGGGGTTTGGGTGGCCCGGTGTGGTGTGGTGTGGCACTGGGGTGGGGGGGTGGGGAGTTGGCTGGCGCGGTGCTGGCGGGGGCGGGCAAGGGTTTGGCCGGCCCGGCGGGGATTTGGGCAGCGCGACGCTCAGGGGGGACGGGGGGTTTGATGGCGTGGTGCACCGCTGGGGGTTTCGGTGGCCCGGCCCGGCGTGGTGTTGGGGGGGGTGTCAGGGGGTTGGCCGGCCCGGCGCAGTGCTGGCAGGGGGGCAGGGGTTTGGCCGGACCGGCGCGGCAGGGGTTTGGGTGGCGCGGCTCTCACGGGGGGGGTGGGGGGGTTCAGTGGCCTGGCATCGGTGGGGGTCGGCAGCGCAGTGTTCGGGCTGGGGGGTGTTATGGTGGGGCGGCGCTCTTCTTTTTTGCCTGGGGCGGCAAAAAAGTTAGAGCCGGCCCTCGGGACAACACCCTATTGTCTGGTGGCTGCCCTGTTCTATTATGGGTGGTGGTTGTCCAGTGAGATACAGTGATCTCTCCCACCATCGGAGACAGCCCCTGGCGCTCAGCTCTAAGCCAGTCGAGTAAGACCTTTAAACCGATGACTGCTGCCTCCCATGTTGTGTCGATGCTTGAGGTGAAGCTGGAGTACCTCTCCAGGGTCCAAGCATGGGCAGATGATATGGAGGCCCTAGGTTGCCCATGCATTAGGACCCCCCTCTCAGTTTCACTGGCAAAATCCAGAGGAGAGGAAAAACCAATATATCTGTTACCTGATCCGCTGCAGGAGTTACTGGAAAGATACTAAAATATCTGACCACCTTTGGGGCTCCACTCCATATTTTCTGTCTGAGTTTACTCTCATAGCCTTACATTCTGCTGAATTCACTCATAAGGTAGTGGGGATTTTCAGTCAGGGGTTGCTCCCTTAGCCTTACACCCTCCTGGGCTACCCACAAGGCAGTGGATTTGACGAGCCACAGGTAGTACTGTCTACTCTCATTACGGTAGCAGGCATAGCCTTACCTGACCTGACAGAAAACCCCACAATAAATAAGTCAAATACCACAAACTAAATAAAGCTCCATACAGCCAGCTGAACATTGTATTTTCACTACAGTTCACCAAAAACATCCAGTGGCTTCACTGGGCCTACTCCTACATTGGTGTACAAAGGAAGAAGAGGACACAAAGAGCCCGTTGGAGAGTACAAACAGTGTTTCCTGCGTGTGCCCTTGCAGGCGCTAGTTTCCTGAAAGGAAACAAGTTGCAGAGGTGTGTGGATGCCTCTTCTCCACTCCATACCAGGAGCAAAGGAGATCAAACATGGAACTGAATGCACTCTTTGACACCGTGAGGAACAAGTGGCTACAGCATGCACTCACCAAATCCCCAACAAAAATTCTGGTGCTCTCCGCCAGAATGCCTACTGGGATTCCTTCTGAAGCAGGCCCTTCTGAAGCTTCCTCCAGCATGGGCTATGGTTTAATATTCAGTTTGTCCTTTAGTTTATTATACAAGAGATATCCACTTCCTACTGTCAGTCAGAACAGGTAGATTACATATACTGAACTTCTTCGACCCTGAGGGTAGACACAATGAGATAACAAGCACGTTTACAATCACCCAGCAACAAGATTGAAATCTCTATTATTCTGCTGTATAATGAGGAGCAGCGACTAACTGCACAGTCACACTCCAACAGTCACTGTGGAGAAAATGAAATTTGTTATTAGCCTAATGAGGACTAAGAGGGAGTCTCTCTGCAACAAATACATTTTTGTCACAAATGTAATGGGAGGAGAGAGAGAGACACACACAATAGACATAGCTGGTAACCACTGCAATACAGTACAAATACAGGTATTCCATGCTATCATTCTCTGTAAGGGCTCTGTAAGAGTCCACTGTAAGGGAGTAGAAAAGAACCCTATTTAGGTGTATAGAGAGTGATAAGGATAGTTCACTATAAATTAATCAGGCAAACCAGGTTTAAAACCCTCTGTGAAAAGCAGTGATAACAGGCATGGGGAGGTCACCCAACTTTCAAGAACTACTGCAGAACACCTCCAAGTCCCTGTTAGTCCATCAGAGGACAAGAGCCTAAACCCCCATGAAGCTAATTTTTAAAAATGTTTTTAATAAGGATCTTTGAAAAGAAATGTGGGCATCAGAAACTCCAGAGAGCATGAGGGAAGTGTAGCTGTGACAAAACTGCCTGCAAAGGCTGCATTTTTAGTGACAATGCTACCAAAGCAAGAGAACCCACTATTAAATATACAATAGGGAATCATCTTGCATGGGCACAAAGACAGATTCTATGGCTTAATAGCTTTTTCTTCTAGCTCCAGATTCTATGACTGAGTGGAGAGTGGAAACATTGTCAGGTTGACCAGTGAAAATTATCTGGATTGAAAACTTTCTGCAACTTCCACTTTGAGAACTTGCAGATGCTAGGCACTGATAATCAGTGTTATTACTGAATAAGAGTAATGACAATCTAACCCTTCCTGCTACAATGCTACCAACCAATTTAATGGATAGCAAACTTGATTGGATCTGTAAGGTGCTGGACAGCTTTAGCATAAAAGGGGGAGTATATGCAGGGTAGGCCTCTCTTCCCTTGGGGTGCTCTGCTGTCCATTAGCCAGCTACAGAGATGCAAGATGATTGGCTTTTGCTTCCCATAGTCATTTATTTAAATCCAGGCTCAGTGTTTATCAGGACTCTTTCGTCATTTTTAGCTGACCCAACTATCCATCCCTCCCTCCCTCCCTCCAGTTATATGCTATATGAACTGTGTGTTAAAGTTGTCTGTTCAGGGAGGAATTTATCCACCAGGGTTGAAATGGCTGGGGCCATATCAGGTTTTTTCTCTTACTCATCATGGAGACACTTGGTGACTGCCTGATCTGTTCATTCCCTCTGAGGCACTTGCATTGGCCGCTGTCGAAAGACAGGATATTGGGTTAGATGGACCTTTGGTCTGACCCAGTTTGGCCATTCTTATGTTCACAGCTAGGTTAAATAGTTATGGGATTTAGAAATTTAATGTAAAGCATTATGTGAATGTTAGTTTGTTGCAACTTGTTCCTGATGTCTAGTGTGGATAAAAGGCCAAAGGACCCATGACCAGAAAATAAGAGATGTGGTTTTGCTGATGGACCCCAGGTCTATTTAAAAAAAGGGAGATCCAAAGTCCTTGCAAACTGGGGACTGTCTTTGATACCTTCCATTCCAGTCTCAAGGTGAGAGGAGGAAGCAGAGCAAGCTGAATCCTTGGGGTAGGCAATGAAAATTGTACCCTGGTAGGTGCCCTGTAAAACCCCACACTAGACCCATCTGAATACCTGGTATGGGGAGATGGAGCAGATAGTGCCACTCTCTGACGATCAGTGTAAATAAAGTTGCAGCCTGCTATTTAAAATACACCCCTGAATCTGTATTCATTCACTGGTGTGTCCAGATCAATGAACTGTCAACAAGTACTGCTTCAGCAAAATGCAAGATTTCACAGCAAGTGTTAAGCATTGTAATAATAACAATCAAATCCTAAATCTCCAGGAACTAATCCAAATGTCTAATTTAAACAATTGAATGTGAGGAGACAATTAGAGAGAAGAGGAGGAAGAAAGGAAATTGTTTCCCCAAAAGAAAAACAAAATCCCACTGAAGCAATAATAGAAATTTGAAATCCCATATAAAATTTGCTATTGGTTCAGCCATCCAAAAGACTACTTGCACCTGCCATATAAAGGCGAAAACCTTGAGAAATTAACACCTGCTGTATTCAGAGCTATTTGCTGATTTTTAATGAAACGGTCAGGAAGTCTGGAATTATATATTGTAAAATGCTTTTGGTGCCAGACTGTAAAAACTGAGAACCCTGTTTTCAAACAGGGACTCATGTTGTCTCTTTCTTCTCTAGTGATAGAAAAACTGATAAGAGACCAAGACATGTCATGAAGAGATGACTAGAGCAGTTGATGCAGTGGTTCAGCTTCTGTCGAATTTCAGCTCAAATAACCTGCCACTTGTTTGTGGTGGAGAATAGTGATGTAAAGTCAGTGGAGAAAGAGTACGTATGTAGCAATCAATGCTAGGGACTGATGTTGGCTTATGCATGATGTTTTTTTTAACTGGCTCAGGTCTCAGAACAGGTCTAGGGACTATGATTTTGCCTCTGAAGTAAGAGAGGAGGTTTCATTTTGTCAACTACATGGTTTAAAAATACCAAATAATAGTGCTGTAAAAATGTGGAACTTTGAGGGAAAGGACAAAGAATCCAAAAGATATTTTCCAGAGACATTTACAGGTTGTTTTGAAAGTTAGTACATTTTATTACATAGGTTTCTTTTCTCCTGGTAATCATATATAATTCTCATTAATATCAACATGAGTTAAGTGTGCCCTGGGGGAACAGATTAGACTCTAATTTTGGTATTTGCAATTGTATTGATTAGCAATTTTATGCTAACTGCTGTCACAGTTTATAAAACTAGCTCCACTGCAATACATTTCACTGTGGATTTCTCCTCTGTGCTTGCTGATATGAGATGGATGTTGTGTGCTTGTTTGTATGATGTCCTAATATATTATATCTCCACTATTCTTTACAGACAGAGTTTGATCCTGCTGCAACTGATTTCAAAGCTACAGCACCAGGTACAAAGTCCAGGTTTGTAAAACACAAAGTAAGCCATTAGGTGTTTTTGCAGCTAGTTTTCTGAGTAGGGGGAGGACTGAAAGGAAGAGGGGGATCTCCCTTCTCATTCCAGTGATCAAAACTAACCAACCACCTACACTTTTCTATTTTTCTTATTTTCTGGTGTTCAGCCAAAATCCTGACCTTATTGCTGTAACTACAGCTGCTGTTTCTACCTGCACTGAGTTGATATGAAAACATTCCCAGACAAGGTGGCAGTATAGAGCCTTGAGTGACTGCACAGAAGTAAATTTGTTAGTCTCTAAGGTGCCACAAGTACTCCTGTTCTTCTTTTTGCGGATACAGACTAACACGGCTGTTACTCTGAAACCTGCACAGAAGTAGTTGCTATTTCAGCACACTAGAAGGAGTAAAGGAAGCTGTTAACCATGTTCATTAGCTGTTTTGAAGCTGGTGTACATTAAGTGCAGACGTTCCTGCATGTACACACATACCCCCTTAGCTAGAAGCTGGTAATTCCGGACCAGTGAGCAGTGAGTTCTGTCAGGGTTACAAAACTGGCAGCCATGTTAAGCACCACTCGGATCCAGCCCAGGTTTGCAGGGAGAAGATACAATCTGGGTTATCCCCAGCAGCTTGGGTGACCAGACAGCAAGTGTGAAAAATCGGGACGGGGGTGAGGGGTAATAGGAGCCTATATAAGAAAAAGACCCAAAAATCAAGACCGTCCCTATAAAATTAGGATATCTGGTCACCCTACCAGCAGCTCTAGCTGTGTTGAATCTCAGTACAGTTTTCTGTAACTTTACACAAATCAGTGGGATTGAGGCTGGAAAAATACCATAAAGGAGGAATCAGACTGGAGGTCAAATGTCTTTGTGGATTGTATTAAATTTTTGAACCAAATCCACTGTGTGAGCCAAACAGCTTCTCATATTCAAAATTGTGGATGCTGAACCAATTGATTATGTGTTACAACTAAATGTTTTATCTAATTGCCAACATAATACTCAAGGTGAGCATATGTGAAAGTAGATTGTCAGAAGTCCCAATCCCTGAGTTGATTTTGTGAGGTTTAAATAGACACATTTTAGGGTTTAGGCCCAGTGTTATATTTTTCCTTTTAAAGAGAAATAAATCTCTAGTTAGTGATATTAGTCTAGCTAGGGTACGTTGTAACTGCTGTGCTATAATGGTTTTATCTTTAGAGTGTTGTTCAGTAAAGAAATTTGAAACTGCTGATTGTGTATGTAAATATCTTATGGTGAAGACTGGAACTAGATTCCCAGAAGAAAAGAAAAAGAAAATGAATTCTGGTATAATTTTCACTTTTAGTATTTAGAGCATTCCTACTCAGAGGTAATCTCTAGCAAGGATACGAATTCAAGTTCTGTGCAAATACTTTAAATCAGATAAAATTCTGTAGCAGAGAACTGGAAAGTAAATTGATTTATTCTGGTCTATGTAGGTTACATATGTATTTGTTTTGGCCGATTCTTCTTTGCTTAGTGGGCTTTATTCCTCTCCATGTCAAAGGTAAATATTGGATTAAAAGGCATGGCTGTGACTTTAAAGTGGTATCTCTATAATCTGTCAGTGCACTGGCTAGGCAGGAATTTTTCATTTCATACATCATTTACAGCCTGCTGCTGCAATTCCGAAAACATTAGTAGACTTTAAAAACTGTTGATAAGAAAGAAAAACTTTGCAATTTGTGAAAGTTTGGAGTATTTATGCCTGGGTGAATTGGGCAATGACTGAGCTGCTGCCACTTCAGTTCTGCTGACTGTAAAGTCATAAAAAATAAACAAATAACCCTGCTCCCAAAATACTGTAGTGTAGAATGACTGGAGCAAAACATTTTGGAAACCTTAGGGATTTCTTCCTGTAGACTTAACTTGCAGAGACATGACATATTTAGTTTTATTGCTACTGCCAATGCTTTACTACCACCCCTGTAACTAACAGAAAATGCCTTTGGAGAAGCAGCCCCTACTTCTTGCATTCTTTTTACTTTGCTTCCCTCTTTCAGTCATGCTGCAAAATGTAGAATTTCTATAATGGATGGAAAGAAATTTTAAAAATAAGATGGGATGTGAAAAGTCATGGCCAAAAGTAAACAAGCATCAGAGAGAAAGAAAATACTTATAAAAACGAAGAGACAATCAAGAAAGTTTTTTGCCAAATACATTCAACCAATCTAAATTTAATATTAATAAAAATCAAGGAAGTAAAAACACTAAATTCAGAGGCCAGATAATTTCTTAACTCATGGAAAATTAAGTAAGTGTTGGAAATGCACTAAATATATGTGTGTGTGTGTGTGAGTGAAACTACCATCTTCTCATGAACCTTCGGCTAGACAGCAAAACATGGTGTGCAGGAGGCTAGAAACACAGCATTTCCAAATATTAGTAAAGGGAGGGTGGCCAGAAGGCTGTCAAAGTGGCTCGAAACTGATAACACAGGAAGGCAGGCAGTCAACATGTATGTTGTGAGAACACTGCCAGCGTTCTAAACAACTAGCTGACGGATAGTACAGATGTAATGCACTGGGAATTTGGACAATGATAACGGGGAGATCCGGGGGGAGGGGGAAGGTAGGGGAGAAAGCACTCAAGGGGAGACCACAATATTCTACTGCCCTAGTGATATAGGAACTCATCTCTATAAAGAATATTACATACAAAAATAGGTTTAAAGAAAGTTTAGTTAGGAAATGCCAGTTTTACAATTCCCATGCAGTCTTAATTCTGCTCCCATATGTGACCATCATTTGCATTGAGTGAGGCTGGGGTCATGTGGAAAAAATAGTATGTGATTATGTAATTAAGACTGTATCAAAATGCATATGTACAAGGAGGTTCTCTCTTTTTCCATGAGCCCTTCCCCCTCCTGTGCTATTGCCTTCCAGCGTGCAACACTTTGTTGCACCCTGCAAGACAATAAGGAAAGCACTTTGCACATCACATAAGCTGTTTTCTCAGATAATTGACTTACAGCATGTGCCTCTGCCATGTTCTTTCAGACAATTTCAGGAGACTTACTGGGTCTCTGTGGAAGAAATGAATTTAGACAAACTAAAAGGTTGTATGATGAAGGCATACATTTTAGTGTCACTTTGGTTTTGTGAAAGCCTTTGAGAACATGCTTGTCCTTGCCATTGGCTGCTCTGTACTAAACACTGTAAACCAACAATAAGCCATCCACTTTTCCATCAGAGATTACCTTTATTTCTGTGCAGTTCCAGAATGATAGCACAGTGCTGATGGTGAAGAGTGGGACCTTAAACTTCCTTCATTACTCTTCATTGTGTTCTCAATGACTTTAGTTTGCTGTGCTGTATTATTTCAAAAGTAGAGGGATAATGGGTTTTATTTTAGGTTCTAGCTTGGCTATCTCTGAGAATAGTGCAGGTAAATAGTAGGATTCTGTGGCATGTTTGCACTCAACCTGGCATTCACTTAATTTAAGGTGGTTTCTACTGCATTACTGTTAATAAATAGTTCATGAAAACGGGTTGCTGCTCCAGTTTGCATAACCCTCTATCCCATATTACTGCTCTCTGTAAGGGTGCCTTTCCTCAGCTGCCACCTCAACCCTCCTTTCTTGCTTTTTGAAATTAGATGGACTGCTTCTCACCTCTTCCAGGTATACAAGAAGTGCTAAGTAGTGTAGATGGGATAGTTTGGGATTTATAGGGCATGGATACAACTTCTGTGAAGATCTTGCCTATCTACCTATCTAATCCTAAATTATCTTTTGGAGGTTACCTGGACCAATCCCCAGCAGTGCAGCTGATTCAGGGATATGCTTCTTCACCTGCCACCTCTAGAGCTCAAAATCTGATCATACCCTGTGTTCCTTAATTTATGATTACTATAGAGCTCCTGATTCTCAGGGGTACGTCAAAGTAATGACAACCAAGCTCCAAAAACATGCACCAATTGCCAGCTAACTGCAGGTGAGCGTACAGCATGAAGATTGGCCTAATGCTACTAATAAACAGCCTTCTCCTGGCAATGGACAGAGGCCATATTTCAGACTACTCACCCTATCTGCAGCTTTCTATGCATTCAAAACTCAAGGTGCTGCTGACCTGCTTAGGTGACATGTACCCTACTTTGCAGATGGGAAAACCTTACAATAGTTCCAGTTATTCATCTCAAAGAGCCAGAGAGGTGATGACCAACTGCTCGTCTTGATAATTTATAGTCTTTTTTAAAAAAAAAACTTGCCTCTGTACCAGTGCACAGTGTTCCGAATATGATTATTGCTAAGCTCTTCTGGTAGCAGAACCACACTGGCAAACTTGGCCAGTTTCAGTAAGAGTTGCAAGGACAATTCTTTTGCCTAGGCCATTCCAATTGGTGGAATCCTGGAATCTCCTTACTAATTGGTAAAGCTACAAACAGCAGGAAACCTGGTCTTCAGCCTTGCTTAAGCTGATAAAGTCAAGATCTTAGCACTATAGCCCATATTTTTAAAACTATTGGGGTGATGCTGTTCTCTAACTGATTTAAAAGCCTAAATGTCATTTTTCAAAACAGAGTTAAGCCTTAAGAGTCTAAATTCCATCAACAGTTGCTTAAGTCCCTTCTGAAAATAAGATTTAGGCTCCTAAGTCAGTTGACTGTTATGCTGCTGAGCACAGCAATGCCAAATAGCTTTAAAAATCTGGGCCTATAATACCACAGCACTAGACACCAAATAGGTGCTCTTAACAACAACTAACACTATTTACATCTATGGTGCATTAGCAGATTCTGAAATATTTATCAACAGAATGTGTCTTATTACCCTTATGTACTACAGATAATTATAACTGAGTTGGATTTTTCCAGCTCTGCTTGGTTTTATCTTTCAGAGACGTTCCCTGCTGTTTGAACTTACAACTGCCTCTTTCCTAAACAGCAGGAAACAATTTGTCTGCAATCTGTTTAGCTTGTAATACTAATTCAGTACAAAAAGTTTCTATCTAGGGACACTCTTTGAGAACAATTCTGAATCCCAGGATCTTGGCTGTGGAAGATTTTGTGGACCATCTATCCTGAACCTAAGCTCTTTGTTTTTTTGGGATCCCAACTTTGGTGGCATTCTGGAACTACCATGGAAGATACAACCACACATAGAAATCAGCTCTGCTCTCCCCGCTACTACTGAAAGCCTAGTAGTCTTTCCACATGATGTTATCTCCTTTTCTTAAGTGCCCATGGCACTTTCACACCTGACCAACTACTGTACCCCTACCTGTATTCAGTCCCTTATTGGTCTAAACCTGTGCTATGTTTGGTCCCCTTCTGCACCTACTTGTTGCATTGTCTCCACAGATCAATCTTCCCGCCCCTCCCATTCCAACTCACTTCTGCCACATACCAAGTGTCAAAAGGATTTTGAAGATATAGCCTGTTATAGGTCAGGGCAACTGTATCTGTATTTTCACCTTGTTGTCCACCAAGGGCACCCACTGTAGGCTTCTGGCTCCTCAGATGTTACCTCTCTTGGGCACGAACCTGGGTCTCTCCCCCTCTGGGTATTTTTCCAGTTGCACAGTTCCCTGCCTATACTGTGATATCCCCAGCAAGCCAGACTGCCTAAACAGGCACGTGTCTGTGCTTTGTTTTCTCTTTGAAGGCTATGAACAGCTGTAATTGGCAGCAGTTACAAGTTACCACACAGCTCTTTCTAAGAAAGGACATTTATTCTCAAAGTGAAAGCATAACAGAGAAAACATATGAAAAACAATCAAAGAATCTACACATGCTAAAAAGTTTTCCAGAGGTCACCCCAACTCCAACCGTGGGCTCCTGGTAAGTGTCAGTCCTTCAAAGCTCAAAACTGGGTTTTCCCTGTGATTACAAGTTCATAAATGTCTCAGATTCAAAACCAGAACCACCATGAATAGTTCAGTCTTTCCTTTACACAGCTTGGGCCTTTGATGTGGACCTCATGTAATAGGTAATCAGCAGACAAAGGCCCACTCAGGCTGCATTTTTACCTAACAGGAGGTGGGGAATCTACATTCATCTGCCCCTAGATATTTCCCAGGAAAACCACTTAACATGTATTGTCCCCAAAGTCTATTCGTGCCTGGTTCATTGTTCAATATAGATCTTTGAACTCCCAGACCTCATATCACATCTCCCTCCCTGGAGAGGGTACATACAATCCCAGTCTGCAATAATACATAACCTTTGCATTAAATACAATGGACCTCAAAGACACTTAAACTTAATTCAATAAAGGGTTTCAAGGGTATTGTTGTATCTGTCAGATAGTCCTTTTTCCAGCAGGCAGGCAGAAAAATGGGGCTATATTCTCTCCCATCACTATCTCATTAAGCAGTAGGACTGGATAAAACTGTCCCTAAAAGCTGCAGCAAACACCCCCTCACTCACTATAGCAGTAAGCCACCACTGAGATCCACCAGCAAAATGGAAATAAGGCAGTACCCTGAAATGTGTTGAAAAAATTCAACAGATATTTATGAAAGTAAATATTAAACAACATAATCAATAGTCTGATAAATAATTCAGATAAAACAACTGTTTCCTGAATGTCTGTGTCTTAGGCAGCATCACAATTCAGAACTGTTGTGCCACAGAAATCTAGGGATTTGGTAATAAAATTGAGGTCCAGTTTTGTTTCCTGAGTTCTAAGACTCAACTGCAATTAAAAGAAGCTTGATCATGTCACAGCACTGACCTCTCATTTACTGAACCCTCTGCTTTTCCATAGGTTTTAAATATTCTCTGAAACTTTGGGAGAAATAGAGTTGTCATGCAAGTGTGGCAATCTTGACAAGGATGCAGAGCCATATTACTGCTACAGGACCTGTGTGAAGGCGCGCTCTCGAGCCGCACTGGAATGGGCTCAGGAAGCCACACCCCTAAACTCTATTGGGCATGCTCCAAATGCACCAGTATAAAAGGGAGCAGCTCAGCTCACTTGGCGCTGACTGCTGAAGAGGAAGGACCTATGGAAAGAGTTCAGTGGAGGGCAACAAAAATGATTAGGGGGCTGGAGCACATGACTTAGGAGAGGATGAGGGAACTGGGATTGTTTAGTCTGCAGAAGAGAAGAATGAGGGGGGATTTGATAGCTGCTTTCAACTACCTGAAAGGGGGTTCAAAGGGGAAGGATCTAGACTGTTCTCAGTGGTACCACATGACAGAACAAGGAGTAATGATCTCAAGTTGCAGTGGGGAGGTTTAGGTTGGATAATAGGAAAAACTTTTTCACTCGGAGGGCGGTGAAGCACTGGAATGGGTTACCTAGGGAGGTGGTGGAATCTCCTTCCTTAAAGGTTTTTAAGGTCAGGCTTGACAAAGCCCTGCTAGGATGATTTAGTTGGGGATTGGTACTGTTTTGAGCAGGGGGTTGGACTACATGACCTCCTGAGGTCCCTTCCAACCCTGATATTCTATGGTTCTATGCTTCTGGCTCTAACGAAGGATCAGCGGAAGCCAGCGGCAGTGGGAGCAGAGACACCACAACCCAGCTGTACTTTAATATTTTTATTTTCTTTTTGTTGAGTGTCAGCATTGTACTTTGCCCTTTATTTAAAATACATAGCACCTGCTACAAGTAGTTCAGACAAACAAAAGAGTTACACCCATGACTAATTTGCCCCACATGTTTCAACTGGTAACAATTCAAGCTTAAAGCTGTACAGATGTCTAGGACACAAAATAATCACTGAAAAGATTCACGGAAGAAGTAGGTTTTAGGGGCAATTAGAAGGAATAAAAATCAGGTATTGAGACAAGAGAGGCAGTATCAGGAATAAAGGGCAGTATGGAAGGAAAGATTGGGAGAAGGAGGGTTTAGGAAGGATGAGATGAAGCAGAGATGTAGCCCTGGGATTGTGTGGCATTTTGAAAGTTGGAACAAGAAAGCTAAAGATTATTCCAATCCTGAATGTTGCACTAGAAAAACAGAACCAAAGTTTTCTTACTAACTGCATAAGATAGGGTTTCACATTTATCAACTTAATTTAAATTAACACTCAGAGGCAAAATTAAAATACCCCATTTCTTGTCTACTGGAATAAAGCAAAGACATTCAGAAGGAACAGGAACTCTATAAAGCTGAGAGATTTCCTTGTGTTCAGGTGCTATCTCATTGATAATTCTGCTACCTTCAGAGTTTAGAGGAATAAGCCACTGTTTTGTCCATCCTCTTTGTTAAGGATAAAGGCCCAGGCAGGGACATGCACATCCAGGAAATGAATGCATGGCGGCATGGATTATATTGATTGGAGGATTTTGGCTTTGTTGGCCATGGGATGCTGTTCCAGGAAGAAAATCTGCTAGGAAGAGATGGGGTTCACCTGATCAAAAAGGGTAAGAGCATCTTCATGCACTGACTCCCCAAACTAGTGAACAGAACTTTAAACTAGGTTCAAAATGGGGAGAACCATACTAATCCTGGGACCTTATGGCATTAACTCAATTAAACCTGGTTGTAATGTCATTACCAATTAAGGTATCAGTGGGTAGTCAATCCCTAATGCCTACCACAATTTTACCATTAAAATTTCCATACTCCAGGTGGATCTTAGACAATTACAAGAAATTCAGGTAGGGCCAAAAGGTTTATGTTTATTTTTATTTTCCTGCCCGCTAGTTTGTCCCCTTCCCGGGGGCGACTTAACCAAAGTAAAGTCAGATGCAATTGTTAGGTAAAAAGCAAGTCCTCACTCACCTCTCCAGCACCCGAGTTCGTGCGGAGTTGGTATGGGGCTCACAATCTGTCAGAGACCAGACACCAATTCGTTGATCAACGGGCTCACACTATCCTTAGCTTGAAAAGCTTCAGAGAAAGTGTGGCAAGTTTATTAGGGGTGAGCATCAATATTTATACACAGAAGTAAACAAAGTGATTAACAGATCATAATGGTCATGTATAATCAATCAAGATTCTACAGGATAAAACAGGTTAAAATGTAAATTCAGAAAGAGAAAAGGGGAGAGGACTACTTAAGGGGAGGGGGGTGTCATGAGTAGTTCGCAGGTCAGAGCTTTGATTAAAAGTTCAGACAGAGACATCAAGTCTGGGTTAAGTTTAAGCTCATCAAAAGTTCAGACTCAACATTGTATCACGCTAACCCTGATATTTCAAACCAGTCACTTTTGCATTCTCTATTTCCTTATTACTACCATCCTACTTAACATTAATATAAGTCATCAGACTTTCTTCTGAGATTACACTAGTACATTTTTACACAAGGTGGCAGTGTTACTGCTTACATGGTTAGCATCTGCATCGCATCTATATATATCATTAATATCCAATGTGGAATTTGTGGTTACAGGTTGTATAATAATAAATATTGGGACAATTTGGCTTTATATGACCTGGGTTTCCACAATGAGAACTGGCTTCCATTTAGGCTATCTGTTAAGAAGTTTTCAACTCTGGGCTCTGGTTTTTTTTTTTTTTTTTTAAACAAACAAAGTTGGGGTTAGGTTTACCCTTAAACCCTTCATCCCTTTTAAATTGGGGTTTATATATTTATAGCTTTGTTTACAATATATTGATCAGCAATTTCAGCAGCTTGTAAAACTGAATCATGGTTTTTAATCACATATGGTAGCCCTAACTGTTCAATTGTAATTGTAACAGTTTATCAATCACCATAAGCTTTTTCCCCCCAGTAACCCACTTCTTAACAAAACATAATAGTTTATGAGCATACTCCACATACGAATAATCCTTAGACCTCTTAACATTTCTAAATTTTAACCTGTAAGTTTCAGAGGTAACCTGAAATCACTTTAACACAGTATCCTTATACTTTATGTAATTCAAAGCCTCATCAATCCCCATCTCTCACTGAAAACCTCTTTAGCTTTCCTAGTTAACCTGGTCAATAGGACAGGCACCTGCTGCATATCTGGTGGGGAACATCACACAGTCATTCAAAGAGACAGAAATTCTTCCATATTTTCAGAATCTTTATAAATGGGACATATTCACTACCAATTTTTGCTATCAAGATCACATGGACTTCCAGGCTATAAATCTTCTTTTGCTCCTCTATCACCTGGAGTTGGGCTGTAGCAGTTTCTTTTTGCCTTAGGCGAGCTTCTTTTTCAGCCTCTAGCTGTTCCATTCACCTGCAATGAGCCTTTTCCTCAGCATCCATCTGCTCCATATGTCTTTTATGCTCTTCCTGTTCCATCTCAGCAATCTTTTGTTTCTCCTTCAACCAAAGTTCTGCCATTTCTCTCTCATGCTCAAGACAGTGCTTGTCTTTCAGCGCTTGCATTCTGATTTATTCTGCCGCAGATGCATCTGGGGCAGATGAAGATGAAGGTCCTGCTTTCTGGCCACTGTCCATGAGCAAATTTCTCAGTTTTTGCTCTGGGGCGCTCTTCTTAAAGGATAACCTCCTTTGTGACCATAAATCTTCAAGTGCTTTTCTGTCAAGACCCTCATATGTTTGTGGCTCATTCATAGTAGTTAATCTTTAACCCTTAAAACTCTCAGTATCAAAATTAAATTTCAAGTAGCGTGAGGGTTCTGACCCAAACCCAATTGAACTGTGGTAATGTGTATCCTGCCAACTATGTGAAATGTGACCAGGTGCCTGGATGGACCACACTGAAAATGCCAGACTCAGGGGGACAATTCCCCCAAACTGGTCGTTTATTCTATAATTAGCTTCACCAAGCCAGTAACAAAAGCTCCTATAGTACCACACTGGTTAACAAGAAGCCAAATACAGTCCCCTTTAGGCATTCCAGCCCTTTGTTCCTATTTACACAACCAAATCTAATATAGTGAGGGGTTACTGAAAACCCTATTCACCATACTTAAAGTTCTACCAATCCCAAAGAATCAGACATTTATCCTCAGGTCAATATGAATCTCAGTTATTACCAAATATCTCACTGTCAGACAATCCTTAGTAAACTATCTAACAATGTATTAACAAAATAAGAGTTATTAATGGTTAAGGAATCATACATACAAGTGTTTTTCATAGTTCATAGATCTGGATCATAGCAGTGATGTTACATCTGCTAGTGTTCAAAAGTTTCTTTGGAATTATTCCAACAGGTCAAAATCCAAAGGCAGCTTAGATGTAAAGTCTGCTAACGTCTTTCTATACATTGTCCAGGGTATTCCAAATGACTATTTGGAAGATCACAGTCTCACAGCTTAAACTTTCCCTGTTCAAAGTTCAGCAGATTGGAGATGAAAGGATCAGGACCAAGGTTTCTCTTTTATAGCTCTCTAACAGGTTGAGAGAAATTGTCACAGCAGGGCTTTCCTCTGAGGAAGACTAGACAATACAGGCAACTTCAAAGCAAATTTCCATAAACTAATCTTCTATTTCCTATGCATACACAGGTTAAACTAGTTACACTATAAGACAACAGTTGGTCATTCATTATAACAAAGATAGTTAAGTTGAAGACTATGTAGATAAAATTAGTTTCCTGCAGTATTTCACATCTTTGATTTTAAGATTAACTGACCACAGATGCAATTAAGACATGAAAAGGAATTAGCATCTAAAATCTAATGGGTTACACTTGTAAACTTTTAACAAGATGAAGGTAAACACAAACAAATACATTTAGCAACTATTCTTTGATTCTTATCAATCAAAGTGAATGAGTTAGGGATTGCTAATCTAATTAACAATTCTTTGATACCTATACATAAGTGGATTGTCTTGATTACAATTGCAAAGTCTGTTGTTAAGTTATGGGTCATATACAGCTTGGCTGGTCTGCCAGCATCACAAGAACATTTAGGAAAATTAGGTGTATTCAAGTCAGCAGGGTCTGATGAAATTCATCCTAGGATACTTTAGAAACTAGCTGAAGCAATCTTGGAATCATTACCAATTATCTCGGAGACTCCTGAAAAATGGATGAGATCCCAGAGGACTAGAGAAGGGCAAACATAGTACCTCGCATTAAAAAGGGGGAACAAAGAGGAAGTAGGGAATTATAAACCATTCCAGGTATTGAAGTTAGGCTGAAAGATACTGGAACAAATTATTAAACAATTTGTAAGCACTTAGAGGATAACAGGGTTATAAGGAATAGCCAGCATGGATTTGTCAAGAACAAATCATGTCAAATCAAGCTAATTTTCTTTTTTGACAGGATTACTGGCCTTGTGGATGGGTATGGGGGGAAAGTAGTAATGTGATATATCTTGATTTTAGTAAGGCTTTTGATACAGTCCTACAGGAAAAGGTGATGGGCTTAATCTGCAGCAAGAGATTTAGATTAGATATTAGGAAAAACTTTCTAACTGTAAGAGTAGTTAAGCTTCGGAATAGGCTTCCAAGGGAGGTTGTGGAATCCCCATCACTGAAGGTTTTTAAGAACAAGTTGAACATACACTTGTCAGGGATGGTCTAAGTTATTTGGCTCTGCCTCTGCACAGGGGGCTGGAGTTGATGACCTCTTGAGCTCCCTTCCAGCCTACACCTCTGATTCTACGATCCTGCTTTTTCCAGGAAGGAGAGAGGACAGCAATGCCATCCTCTGTGGCCTCCTAGTAAAGAATTTTGCAAAAGGTCATCCCTGCCCTCTCATAGACAGTTTATAGTTGTGCTGCTGCATGTCCTGTGATTTTAGGGCTGTGTAGGTAATCTCTCTTGTTAGAACACAATAAATTTGTTTAATTAATTTTGTCTTTTTTTTTTGCCCTGTTTGGAAATTCTCTGGGTACAGATACAATATTCTTGAATTTATTCACTTACTAAAAATTCATCACTTTCTCCAGTGAATAATTCCTGGTCCAGAGATCATTTGTATCAAATTCATTGTGAATTGCATTGCAATTCCCAATGCATTGGTTAGTTTTATAAATCTATTTCTAGTCTGAAGTATTATTTCTAGTCTGAAGTAACAAGAATACACTAATACAAAGAGAGGCCAAATTCTTCTCTTACTCACACTCATGAAATTCCACTGGAGTGAGTGAAGATATAGGAGTGTGACTAATGGTAACATTAGGCCCAGTAAATTATAGGGAAAGAAAATAGGTCTTAAATGTTCAGATTACCAAATCTGTAGCTACCAGATTCATCCAAGAGTGTGAGAATGAAAATGGATATATTGAATTCCTAGCTTCCCCTCTCTCTAAGATAGTAAGATAGCTCCCTCCCACACAAACAAAATAACATGCTTCATGGCTCTCCCCCGCTCATAATACAGGGGTAAGTGGAGGTAGAAGGGAAGCTGGAAGACTTCAGATTTATTTTTTTTCAAATGAGAGCACAATGTTCCAATACTTCAGGTGACAGAGATTTGAACCCTTTTTTCTTCATGCTATTGCCAGATGCTATAGTGTGATAAGTTTTCTTTGTTTGCCTGTAACTATATTAAATATAAATAAATGTCTCACCTAATCTCTTACCCCATCACTCCAGTTCTGTCTACCAAATTGTCTTATTAGAGAAAATGTTGGTTGATCATTAGCTTTTTTTTGAAGGGTGGAGGAAGGAAGTTGGTGGGGAGGAGGTAAAAAAGACCACTTGATTGCTACAAATTCTGCAGACAATGACTTTCCCTTTTACCTTCCTAGAGAATATTTCTCTTCTCCCTTCCTTTCCACCAACACGTTATGCAATTAGTATTTCTGTAGCATATAAGGTAACTGTATAAGTGCTTCTTTTAAAATGAAATTGCTTTCCGTCACTCCCTTTCCTCTAACCTCTTCTTCCTGTGCAATTTGTTGTGAGATGACAGTGGTACAGGCAATGCTCAATGCTAAATTAATCTCTGGAACTGAGAGAGATGTAAACAAACTTCACCAGATATTAGAATTTCAAGTCATGAATATTCATGTTAGTCATGGCCTTCAGTTCACAACACCAATTCAGAATACTTAAACTAGCACTGTCTGAGAGGATTTTGACAGAAACCAGCCTGTTAAGTATTTTTCCACTAAAACATTACATTGTATTGATTCATCTATCAATAAAACAAAGTATAATATACAGGTAAATACATTCTTCTGCTAACAATTTACAATATACTGATATATCTCTGCACAAAACAAAGGAGGTAAACACATTCATAAAAAGATAATTTATCTAAAGTAACTAAAATAACTTTTATCACTGTCCTCAAGCAGATTATCATGGGACTGATTCAAGCTCAGTGAAAACACTTCATAAATCGCATTTAGCGTCCCTCGGCTAAATCTGGACAAGCCATCAGAGCAATAACTAAGGATTTTAGTGCCTGGGGCAAGCAATCATATTTGCGCCCCCAAGAGGTGACGTGTCTGTGTGGGGGCACATGGGGTGACATCCCTCTTCCCCCATTTCTGCCTCCCATTTAGCACAGAGTTTTCAAACTGTGGGGTGTGCCTCCCTCAGGGAATTAGTCCCACAGTTTGAAAACCGTTGGCAGATCAGAAGCTGGTGGGAGCTGCCCGGCCTGCTCGGGACGCTGGTTCTCTCTTGTGGGAGTCAGGGTACTGGTTGGCCGCCTGGCAGCCCTCCCTGACCTCCTCCCTAAGCTGGCTGCCTCTGCACAGTCGGGTGCTCCCCAGGCAGGGCAGGTGCCACAACTCCAAGCTGCGCCCCGACACACTGTTGCTTCTGTGCCAAAGGATCCTGGTGCTGGCGGTGACACCTCCTGGAGCCGGGCTTTGCACGTGGAGCCTAGCTGCCGTGAGATGCTCCCCAAGACGTTCCCTGCAGTACTCATCCCCCTAAGGCATTGCATTGGGAGGGATAGCTCAGTGGTTTGAGCATTGGCCTGCTAAACCCAGGGTTGTGAGTTCAATCCTTGAGGGGGCCATTTAGGGAACTGGGGTAAAAATCTGTCTGGGGATTGGTCCTGCTTTGAGCAGAGGGTTGGACTAGATGGCCTCCTGAGGTCTCTTCCAACCCTAATATTCTCTGATTCTATCTCAGCAGCCTGGTCACACCCTGCTTGCTGCCCAGGGACCTGCTATTGCAGTTGGGTTACTCTTCCCACACTCCCTGTGTGCAGAGCAGAACCACTCCTTGGCTGCCCTGCCCCAGGCTCATGGTGACACAGTCTGAGCCCAATGCCCTGCCCAGTCTCTGAGGGCAGGTGCCGGCTGGCAGGGTGGACTCACTCCTGCCAGCTCCAAAAACCAAGGCTGTGAGAACAGAGCAACCCCTAGAGGACACTACTGGGGGAAAGAGGGTATTTGGGGAGTGCTGGAGGTGGAGTCTGTGTACTGGGAGGGATATATGAGGAGTGCTGGGAGGGGTACCTGCAGCAGGTGACCCACTGGAGGTGGGTTGCTAGTGCTGGTGGGGGATGGAATGGCTTAATGGGGGAGTCCCAGCTGGCTGCTTGCCAAGGGGATGCTTCAAGCCCCATTCCCTGTCCCCTTCTCTTACTCATCCTATCCCTTTTCCCACGGTCCCCAGCCACTTTCTCCCACTCCCACCTCCCCATCCCCTTTCCTGTCCCTCCACCTCTTCCCCTCACCTCATCCCCCTTTCCCTGCATTCCCCCTTCCCCCTGCAAGCACTCACCCTTGTACAGAAGGCAGGATGTTGGCCACGCAGGGTGCCCAGCACTTGTAGAAGGGGAAGCCAATGAGTACTAGGACTCAGGAGGTGGTATCCAATTGCAGTGGCACCGTCGGCAGGAGAAGCAGCACCATACTTCCTCCGCTCCTGGCCCAGGCCTTTTTTTTGTTTGTTTGTTTTGGGTGGAGGGGAGAAGGAAATCCATGAACTCTGGCTGACACTGCTCGTCCCAATGCCGTGAGGGGTGGGGGAGCTGATGCTGCTGGGCTTGGTGCTGCTCTGCCCCATTTTTGTGCCCCCACTAGCTCTGCACCCTGCATAGGTGCCCCTCTTGCCCTACCCTAGTTATGGCTCTGCAAGCCATTGCTGTTTAGAGCATTCATGTTTTTCATCTTCCTTAAAGTCCTCATTCTCATACGTAAACCTGAGGCTAAATTTATAACACTTACCTCTATTATTACAGACATGGCCAGGAGATTGAATGCATATTGTGAATGATTTATGTGGAAAAAATGGTTTAAAGAAACATTTAAATATTATTTGACTGAAATAAATGCTAAAAGATTAAAGTGTGAAGGTCGCTGCTTTATAAGGAGACTTTCTTCAGAAATGACATTTAGGAGACATCTAATAAGCCCCAAATAAACTCACATGAGGGCCTAGATTAACCTGAGCTGTCTCATTTTAATTTAGTTATTAAAAATCCTGTAAAAATCAGGGCTGCTTTTACAAATATTACATGTCTATGTGAAGATGTATTCCTGTTCTAATTATTCCTGTTACATGTGAAATGTGTTAAGTATAAATCTAATTCAGGCACAAATATAATTAATAACTGTCATTGTGTGTGGAGGAATATTAATTTATAGTTTTACCCTCTTAAGTAGTTTGGTTTAGTTGGTGTAGCATTCTAACTTATTCTTACAAAATGCTTATTCTTGGGAGGCCTTTGCATTATAGGGCATTGAGGCAATCTAAGCAAGGCATACTGCCTGAAAGTATTTCTTTTTTTCTTTCTTTTAAAAAAAAATCTAGGTAAATCTTTAATCTGTTCCCTATCAATGCAGAATGTACTTGGCCAGTGCATTGTCCATTCTAGTTTTAAAAGTGCAGTGGTGCATTCTAGTGCAACGGTTTAGCCACACTGCCCAGGTTAGAGAACTGAGAGGAGAGAATCAAAGCAATTTTACTTTCACACTAGTTCTGTGCTTGTTTGTGCCTCTTTTTGTACCAGAATAGCTCTTCTGGATGAAGGATCAATGTGAAGTCAGCAGCTCTGGTGCTCAATTAGTGCACATCTCACTATGGGCTCTGTAGTAGCAACAGCCATAGGACCTCATGAAGGATACCTGCCTAGTACAGAACAGATTGGCAATCACAGAAGAACACTGTAGTTCACTTCAGAAATTGCCCTAAATTAATGTGTATATGCAAGTAAATAAATTTAACGGAGACCCATCTAACAATTTAATCTGGAATAGCCACGGGGGGCGTTCACCATTCCTACAGGGGATCTATTCCTCAATCCTCACTGTTAGGACATTTTGCTTGATATTCAGCTATTGCTTAATAATCAATCTGTTACTCTTAGTTATAATATTACTTAGCTGCTACACAGTTCTGTATATTTGAAAAGGACTGTACACAGATTATTATAGCTCTTGGAACCACATGAAATAATCCAACCACCTCCTTCTAACATGGTTATCATGTCTGTGAATTCTAGTGAATATAATCCCAAATTTGTGTAATTCCAGCTCCATTAGCTGCATATAACCTACATCGGTTTGATTAGAAACTCCGATGGACTGTAAAGTGTAGTTTGCTAGCTCCAATGCATTCTTATTAGATGTCATTAGGACCAAGCATTCAATGCTGTTCTTGCTGCTTTTTACTCCCCTTTACCTGACATTTACATATGTTGTTGTTTTAATCTTCCCCTTTTCCTTCACTTTTATTGGCTTTTCTAAGGCCCTAATTCAAAGCCCACTGAAGTCAATCAAAATATTGCAATGGACTTTGGAGCAGGCCATTTCTTACTTCTAAATTATTAATATGTCTAAGGTAGTATAGTGCCCAAGACGTGTTTGTAGTATTCTAGATGTAGTTCATTTCCTGCCATACAGCCTTTAATGTGATGCCGGTGCCTTTGCACCAACACTGAACTGCTTAAATTGGAAGACCAACAAAGCTTAAACTCTCTATTTCAGTACCATACAGAACAAAA
This sequence comes from Malaclemys terrapin pileata, assembly GCF_027887155.1. NCBI lineage: Eukaryota > Metazoa > Chordata > Testudines > Emydidae > Malaclemys > Malaclemys terrapin. Next base: position 68,745,434 of record NC_071509.1, read on the forward strand.
CATATTTTCCTTAGCATTTATTTGGGGAGATGGGGGTGGATTGTTTGTTTATCTGTGACCATTTCCTTTTGTTGGGTATTGTTGGCAGCAATAAGGCCTAGTTCAAACAGGAGGGGGTCCCTAGCTTGAGTACTCACCTATCATTTCTGGAATCTCTAAATATCTGTATAGGAACTCTATGCAAATGAAGGTCTCTTTGTAGCTGCAATTCCCGCCTTCCATCCCCCCACCCCGGTCACCAACAGCTGGGGACAGAGCTCCTTCCCCTCTGAAGCTTCAGTCATCTAAAGTTCTGGGTAAATAGTTTATGCAGATAAAGCAACTCTATGGCTTTTCTTCCCCTTTTCACTAATAGATGGGAGCAGAGAGCATATATTATCTTCTAGAGCTTCAGGCCACAGGTCTTACAGATTCATGTTTATGTTAATCTTGAGTTTATGACCTGAAATAAGTATCTTTGAAATATATATACCTTGAGGGAGGAATAGCTCAGTGGCTTGAGCATTGGCCTGCTAAACCCAGGGTTGTGAGCTCAATCCTTGAGGGGGCCACTTAAGGATCTGGGGCAAAATCTAGTACTTGGTCCTGCTAGTGAAAGCAGGGGGCTGGACTTGATGACCTTTCAAGGTCCCTTCCAGTTCTAGGAGATAGGATATCTCCATTTATTTATTACAAGGCATGCACTTAAATTTGCAAGACCACATACACTGTCACAAGATAGAATGCCTACATACTGTCAAAGAGTAATGTGTCCATTTTAAATTCACAATGCATGCTGAAATAGACAGAAAAATGAAGTGGAAAACTGCTGTTTTGTTGGGGATTTAATCTCTTTTGTACATACTTCAACCGTTAGGCACAGCCATAGAATTTATATTCTAATACTCTTCACTGCCTCTGTAAATGTGAGAATACACGTGAAATAATTATGAGAAGCTTCCTGACTTTTTATGTTCCAAGTGAGTAGTGTCTTCAACGGAGCTTAATTGAAACAAACCAAACCAAACTAAAACACACAACAACAGAAAATAATAAACAAAAACACTACTATATTTGGGAACAACTGTATCAGGATTATTTTTCATTACTAACTTGTGTGTCTTGAATGGCAAAAAGCAGAAAAACTGATCTTTATCCATGCTGAATGTTGGATAAACAGAAAGAGGCAGATCAGACTTCCTTTAGATCCCGAAGTCATGATTATATTACTTAAATGGACAGAAAAATTATCAGCAATGACCTCTAGTCTTTGTTTTCCATGCAGACTGTCATAAGGAAATGAAAGTCGATCATAATTAGAAAGCTAAAAATAAAAATTAAGGGTTTATCCTCTGTTTTTGCCTATCCCAAACACAAATGTTCTTTTATGACCTCTAAAATATTTGTGAGGTACAGGGGGAAGAGTACTGGTGTTATTTCAAGGCTTCCAAATCTGCAATCAGCTCAGATATAAATTTTGGCATATCTGCTACTGAATTTCCCACTCATAGCAATAAAATAATAAATACTGCATCAACATGTATTTGAATGTAAATAAACTGATGCTTTTCTGAAAACATAAGATATATTACTTTTAAAAATAGCAAGGCAAATTAATTTGGTCCCAGTAATTTATAAATATGCCACTTGTGCATTGTAGAAAATTTTTATCTGGGTAATTAGTCACATTTCTATAAAGCTGTCTGTAGTTTTGCCTTGCAAAAATGTGTGTATTTGAAATGACTATGCTTGCCTGATTAAAACAAAGTATAACAACACAACCCCTACCAAGCCTGAGCTACTATAAATGTCAAATAATGTGATGAGTCTAGTTTTAAAGACATGACTGTAAAAGACAGAGAAATAAGATATTTGCTACAGTAACAAATTCATTATAGAATAAGATCTGAGGAAGAATTTTTTTAGTAAAAGTGTTCTTTATGAGAGAGAATTCTCTTTTTATTTTCATTTGTTTTCTAAAATGTTTGATTAAATCAAGGTGTGTATAGCTATATATATGACCACCACCAAAAAGCCTCTGTTATTTGTGGAGTGGTTATGCTGCATTCTATCAACACAATCACTAAAAATTCAGGAGGTAGCCAGTTTAGCTAATCTGCACCAATTTAACCAATTAAGATTATTCATCCTTGGCATGTTGTGTTTCCTCTTAGACTAAGTTTTTTGGGGGAGTACCTAGCACACTATAAACTCAGCTGAAATAAAAATATTAATAATAATTAAAGAGTTTTATCCTCACTTCTGCTTTTGCCACTCATGAGCCTCCTCACAGTGAGCTCCAATCTCCAACACAGATGAGGACAAGGGAAGGAGAAAAAAAAAAAGCTGTTAAAAGAAGCTCTTGCAGACCCTCTGCCTGTTGACCTTGTGTTGTTTTTTTTTTTTCCTGCTTTGGTCTAACTGGGATAAAAAATTGCCTATAACCTTCTCAACTTCCAATGACATGCCCAGGGGTCAGGAAGAGAAAGGTAATGTTGACTCTTTTGGTCTGATCGGCTAGCCAAAAATTCAGGGTCTAGTAGGCTGTTCCAATTGGAAGTAGAAATTGATGGCATCTGATCTTTTCTTTGTTGAAGTTTTGTTTATTTACAAAGAATATACAGAGTCCTGTGACTCTGAATGCAGAAGGACTCAAACAGCAGGAAATAACTGCTTTTGCTCTTGGCACCAAGAGTAGCTTTTTAGTCTGCATCCATGACCCCAGGTTAATGAGCCTAAATTAGAAAAAAATCTCCCAAATGCTTTAATTATTACTGGCTCTGGTGGCATGAGGAGTGCATAAGATCAGCTGCTTCTAATATGGTTTCTTGTTATCTCTTTTGCTATGCAAATTTATCTATGGGGGGGGATGACACAGCATGGGCAAGATTTTTTTTTAAACTGGGTGCCTAAAGTTAGGTTGTAATTTAATATTTAAGCTCCTAAATAAGTGACTTGATTTTTAACAGTGACTGATGCTAACAGAGAACACATCTGAAATCAACAAGATTAAATTCAATAAAGACAAGCGCAAAGTAGTACACTTATGAAGGAAAAATCAAATGCACAACTATAAAATGGGGAATAACTGACAAGGCGGTAGTACTACTGAAAAGGACTTTTAGTGGATCAGACATTGAATATGTGCCAACCGTGTGGTGCAGTAGTGAAAAAGGCTAATGCAGTAATAGAAGTGTTGTTTGTAAGACACAGGCGATAATTGTCCTGCTCTACTCAACACTGGTGAGGCTTCAGCTGGAGAGCTGTGTCCAATTCTGGGCACTACACTTTAGGAAAGATGTGGATAAATTAGGAAGACTCCAGAGGAGAGCAACAAAAATGATAAAAGGTTAAGAAAACCTGATTTAAGAGGAAAGGTTAAAGAAAATAGGCATGTTTAGTCTTGAGAGAAGGCTGAAGGAGGACCTGATAACAGTCTTCAAATATGGTAAGGATTGTTATAAAGAGCACTGTGATCAACTGTTCTCCATGTTCACTGAAAGTAGGACAAGAACTAATGGGATTAATCTGTAGCAAGGGAGATTTAGGTTAGATATTAGGAAAAACTTTCTAACTATAAAGGTTGTTAAATTGTGGAATAGGCTTCCAAGGATGGTTGTGGAATCCTCACCACTGGAGATTTTTAAGAACAAGTTGGACAAACACCTACCAGGGATAGTCTAGATTGACTTTATCCTGCCTCAACGCAGGGGACTGGATTTGAGGCCCTCTTAAGCTCCCTTCCAGCCCTACACTTCTATGATCACGCTGAAGCGTTCATTGACTTTACTCCCCTCAGGACTGTGATGCAAACATAGACCAAGTTGAGGCCCTTTTGAAAATTTGTGCCTCAAATTCAGCACTAAAAGAGCAAATCATGTTTGCTGGGTTAGGCAGGACTTCATTAAATGTAATATGACTGAGAGTTTGAAATGGAAGTGTCCTATCCAGCCAGCTTGCCTGATTTCAATCCAAGGCAATTTCAGTTTATTTGGAACCTCATCCATCTTCAGTCTAGAAAGAATGCCTGAACAACTAACAATGAACTTCACCTTCAACAGTCACTGCTTCCAGAGAAACGCATCAGTCAGTCACTCACTCCTAAACCTGGATTATAAACCTACCTTATCACCATGTATTCTTTATCATCTCTAGAATCAACATTAATAGAGACATTGCAGCTCCTGGCTATGGAACTGAACAGAACCCTACAGGATGATATATCATATCACTTTCTATTAGCTTCCTTTTTTGTAGAAGTTAGTCAACATAGATCGCATAATGTATGGAAAGACTAGCACAGACCCCTTACTTCCATCCCTGTGGATATGACAATCTGTGAATTAGATGAAGAATGGCCTCAGGAGGAGCTTCATTCACTAAGGGGTGCATGAGTGTTCCAGTGACCAGCAAATAGTTCCGGTTTATGGAATTTCTGCCTTCCCTATGTTCTCTTTTAAAAAAAGAGAAAACACCCCATAACCAACTCCACTCCCATGAAACCTATAGTATTAGAATATTAAGGTGTATACTTATGCACTCAAAACAGGACATTCAAGGTGGTATTCACAATATGAACCATATTCCTATTTGCATATGCATTACGATACAGTTTAATTATGAGAACACACACTATTTCTCACATAACAGAATAGCTACACATTTTTCTTCTACACACAACTGAGCACTAGATCATTAGTATGAATGCTTTTGAAATGATTGACTATTTCTCAGAAATGAACTTTGAATTGCATTTGATGGTAAAACATATCAATATCTGTAACTCGCTATTGATGCTCTATTGGGTAGTTTGTTAGCCAGAGAACAAAAATAATATCATCCGTATGTAACCACACAACTTTAATATTGACTATATGAATGATCTGCACACCAAGAAATACTGAGTGCAGAAATTCAGGAATAATGTCTGATGAATACATTTGGGCATTTTGCAACAAAATATGTAAAAATTAGGCAATATGTGAGGAATTTGAATGTGCTATTCTTTCTGAATTATTTATGTAGCTCTCGTCTACAAGCACTGAAAGAAATATGGTAAGTAAAAACTTTCATTAGTTAGATAAGGCAGCATTTTTAAACTTTCTATTATCTTTCAGGACTAAAGAACAAGAGTTTCCTTTTATTGCAGTATCTACTACTCAAACCAGAATCTGATGTTTGCTATGTGCCCCGCTTTTGACAAGGGATGCATAACTCCCAATGCAACCCATTATCTTAATAACAGATTTTGCAGCAGTATGTGGCAAAAACATTCACCAGAATCTTATCTCATCTCTATAAAACTAAATAGAATGAAATATTGAGGAGTTTGACTCAATGTTTTCTCTGGGAGTCTGACTAAAGCAATTGTTACATTTTTATCTAAGTTATGCTGATTTTTTTAATTTCACGTTTCAAATCTAAGGTCTCTAACCTTCTCCAAGAACAAATAAAGTCCTCACTTCAAGACCTCAATTGCAGCTGTTATCACTTTCTATCTAGTAGAACTTTATGACTCTTCTTTTCTATGCATGTAACTGTTGCGCAGTAGGTACACTCCATCACAGGGTGTCAGATTGTGCGGGGTTATCCAAATGGGTATTTGATGGTCCAAGTGGCCTTGGGTCTATGTAGGGGTCCTGCAGCTGAGGGTAGTATGGCCCAGTGGCTAACGCTAGTAGGTTTGTCCTTCTGCTCAGGGCAGCACAGCCTACTGGCCCAAGTCTATGAGGCAGCCTGGCAGATCAGGGCAGTATGGCCAATGGCTAGAACCAGGGCAGCTCAAGGCAGTATGGCCCAATGGCCAGAAAATACTCAAGACAATAGAATTTGTACACCAAAACAATAATATGAAGTTGATTTTCTATTTGCTGTGGCATCAAGGACACTACTGAACTTTTATTTTGCATACTTTAATCTTTTTAGGATTTCAATAAATGTATCACTTTCTCGATTAATATAAATACGCGATTTGTTCAGCCTGCAGCCCCTATAGCTGTGTCTGGTTTCATATAAGTCACTTTAGGATTAACACGAATTATGTTTTTCTCCTACATAGTATATAAATCTTTATGATGCAATATGTAGCTGAATGGACCTCATATTGGTGTAGCCTTAGGACATTTTGAGAATTTTACAGGAGGTGATGAAGAAGAAAGATTCTAATTTGTCAATCAGACAACTTTTTATTCTGGTGCCAAAGATGGTCCCTTAAATAGTCATTTACTCTGGCATCTGAGAGAAAATGAACTTATTAGAAGCTTAGAGAACCATTGTCTTACTTCTCTGAATGTCAGCAGTAACTCATCATTTTCTTTCCTCCTTTAATACAGTAAATGCCTCTTGCAAGGTCAAATTTAGTAATTACTATTTTCTTATTATAATTTCGTTCCTCTTTCTCTTTCTCAGAAATATATTCCCCTCAGATGCTCACTTGGAAAGAAGTTCATTGTCCACAGTATGCTTTCTTTGGCTACACAGTAAGAGTGATTACCCATGAGACCTATTCAAACTAGGATGAACTAATACAGTGATCTGACAGAGAGCCAGTTTTTGGCCAGTGATTGACCAGAAGTGCCTTTTTTATAAATTGCTATTTAATTTAGTACTCTGCAAATACTTTTAAAACAAAATTCAGAACCTTTAAGAAGAGTCATAAGTTACTAGCATAGAAGTGGATGACTATGCAAATGAGAGAGTTTAATGTTAATATGAGAGTGATTGACCAGGACCTGCAGGAGCATGAAACACACACGTATCCCCAGCTGAATTTTAAAGCAGAAGGCTGCAACTTTATTAGCTCAGAGGGCTTCACAAATAGGAAGGCAGAAGGCTGCCAGTAACAATCAGCTCTCTCTTGCCCCTCACAGCTCAGCCACTGTCAGCAAGGCGAGGCTAAGAAATCCATCCCCAGGCATTCTGGGGAAAGGGGAGGCTCTGGAGCAACCTCTTCTGTCAGGGCCTCAGCGGTTGTTTATCCCCTGCTGGTCCAATCAAATGTTCCCCCCAGCTGAGATGGGGAGCTGGAGGCATTGTGCTAATACATGTGTTAAGCTTCTGAGCATACTCAATCTGAGTTAGTTGTTTCTAGAAGCCTGACCAGATTGAGACTTAAGTGGGTGCTCATGCAGTTAATGAAGATGGGCATGTTTCTCGTTAGCCATCATAACTCCTAAATCTTCACTAAATATTTAGAGCCCACCCCAAAACTGGAAATATTATTCTCATCCTTCTGTTAAATAATTGCAAAGAAGTACCCGCCATGACTAGATATAGCAAGTAGACTAACCTAGTAAGTGGATCAGAGAGGAGATTTCACCTCAAGCACGCCGGATTTTACTGTTAAAATATATATTCTGCACATAAAACAAACATGTTGACTGCAATTTTAAACTGATCAACAATCAGTCTGAGGGTTGCAAGGAAAATATGATGATTTAGGTATGTCTCCAAGAGTGATACAGTAGCTCAGAACAGATATCTATAATGGAAAAAATAACATGATTTTTTTGCAATTTCCCACAGAAACATGCTCCAGTTAAATCTTTTCTTATCAAGAAAGTTCATTTGTATACCAAAACACTACATTTTAAATCAAAGACTTTGTTTTAGGTGCTCTAAAAATTGCGTATGCATGCAAATTGGATGGTTATAGGCACAATTGTTCAAACGGCATACAAAATAAATCCCTATCAGATAACCATTTGGAAATTAATTGCCCATTGTACAATTTTTCACACACCAATTTAAAGGCCAATTTTGAAAATGTGTCCCTCATTTGAAGTCTAATTAAGATTAAATATATAATATACTCAAGGCAGCTATAACAAAATAGTTGCTTGTGATGTCCAAGAACTTCATGGATTAGCCATATAACACTGTGTGTATTAATTACACTTCTAAAAGCAGAACAAAGTCAGGAAATTGATCTAGTATAAATTTCCCCATATATTCCTGTTTTGGTCTCTTAGCTGGTTTGGATTTAAATGCACTAAGTCTCATGGTTTCTCGGTATAACATAGATAATACAAATGTTATATTACTGTCATAACTATAAAGGGAAGGGTAACAGCTCTCCTGTGTACAGTACTATAGAATCCCTCCTGGCCAGAGGCTCCAAAATCCTTTTCCCTGTAAGGGGTTAAGAAGCTCAGGTAACCTGGCTGGCATCTGACCCAAAGGACCAATAAGGGGACAAGATACTTTCAAATCTGAGGGGCGGGGGGGCGGGAAGGCTTTTGTTTGTTCTCTTTGTTTGGGAGTTTGTTTGCTCTTGGGACTGAGAGGGACCAGACATCAATCCAGGTTCTCCACATCTTTCTAAACAAGTCTCTCCTATTTCAAACTTGTAAGTAAATAGCCAGGCAAGGCGTGTTAGTTTTCCTTTGTTTTTCTCAACTTGTAAATGTACCTTTTACTAGAGTGTTTATCTTTGTTTGCTGTACTTTGAACCTAAGACTAGAGGGGAGTCCTCTGAGCTCTTTAAGTTTGATTACCCTGTAAAGTTATTTTCCATACTGATTTTACAGAGATGATTTTTACCTTTTTCTTTAATTAAAAGCCTTCTTTTTAAGAACCTGATTGATTTTTTCCTTGTTTTTAGATCCAAGGGGGTTGGATCTGTATTCACCAGGAGTTGGTGAAAGGAAGGAGGGGGAATGGTTAATTTCTCCTTGTTTTAGATCCAAGGGGCTTGGATCTGTATTCACCAGGGAATTGGTGAAGGTCTCTCAAGGCTACCCAGGGAAGGGAATTAGCTTTGGGATGGTGGCAGCGGACCAGACTAAGCTGGTAGCTAAGCTCAGAAGTTTTCATGCAGGCCCCCACATTTGTACCCTAAAGTTCAAAGTGGGGATACAGCCTTGACAATTACTATGGCACTGCCTGAGACTCTAAACCCCTTTCCTCTATTGATTTCACAGTACTGTATCTGGTATTGTAATCTACGGTTATACTGCTCATCAAGTCCCAGAAAGCTGATTGTATTTTCTTCCCAATTAATTTTACACTCCAGTTAATTATGCTAGTTTCCTGGAGTTCAGCAGCCAGAGAATAGCAAACAGGGACTTTTCTTGTGTAATTGTTCTTGGAGACTTACAACAAGTGTAAATTCTGAAATTAGAACAGTGAGCTTTGTATTTAAATGGCATGTTACTTGCTGAAAGAAAAATTCTGTTTTTAATCTGTTTTTAAGTGTTTCAAATGTTAATGCTGTTGGGAGTTCAGCTTGGGGACAGAGAGAGCATCTAGGGGGTTGAGAGTACAAGTGAAGAAGTACAACCATGTCAGGAAATGAACAGTATAAAGAGAGTCCCTGTAGGAAGGCATGAAGGAGAGAAAATGGGGAGCATAAGAATCTGAATATATAATTGGTGGTAACAAAAGCTGGAAAAAAACTGGAGCAAAACTTGCCTGTGGGACTCTGCCATAAGTACAACCGTCATAAGGACAGTGAGAAGAGCATAATATCAGACAAGATAATTTACAAACCTGGAACCTCAAAATTCCAGCTGCCTTCCATGAAGGGAATGCCTTTTAAAAAAATACATTAAATCAATGTTAATGAATGGATTTCACTCTGCAGGGCAGAAAATTCCTGCAGATCAGGGAGAAAAAGACTGTAACTTTGGAAGAGTTGCTATAGTCACAAAAAAATGCAAGAACTAATGAAAAAATAGACTAAATTCACTGATTGCCTAGTAGGCACCTCATCATGTACAAAAAGGAGAAACTGTGCTGAGAAGGCAGATATGAGAAATAACTTTGTCAGTGAATTATAGGAAATCCAGCATGTGGCTGGCCAAACCTTGGATAGGGCAAAGGATTTGTGACTTCTCTGATAAAAGCAGATTTGAAGAGCAATGGATTAACTCCTCATCACAATATTCTTTATATGATGAAATTTTAGAAGTTTGCCTTTTCATTTCATTGTTGTCAGACAATCACTTGTAGCTCTATTGAGTTTCTTCTTCATGAAACTGTGTAGAAACGTACGTTTTCACTAGAATTGTGAATTTGTTCAAAAAGTACAGTTTCTGCTGTTGATCCCAGACTTTTTATTTAAAGTATATGCTATAATTATACCTGGAAGCAAATTTTGTCCATTGCATATGCACAATTATTTTAAAGAATAGTGTATATTTGAGGTAAAACATAACTGTAAGCTAACTATTTTCAGTGGTTATTTATGACACCAAAAAACCTCCTTGTTTTTCATACCAGTTTTAACACTTCAATGAAAGATTATGGAATTCTTCAATGTGATTACACTGAAAATAATATCCCCTGTACTTGGATTTAATCACAACATTTGTGATTGTACATGATATTCCTGAAAATACTTCAGAAGCATTAGTTTAAAAATAAAACTCAGGAACGGAAGGAACACAGAGAATGATTTGAATAATTTTGTCCTGAAAGCTATTACATAAAAAATGTTAGAGCAGTATGAGGTGTTTTGTGGACAGCATAAAAGTACTTCTAAATTCAGCATAATTTCAAGAGATTGCTCATTTTGAGGACTTTTATATAGCCTCTGGAATGGTGCGGGAAATTTGTGATTTCTAAACTGAAATTTAGTGGAGAAGATTGTGACCTCTTTCACATTTTCTTGATTTTTGACATCTTCAATAATTTTTCTGTTAGAGCAGATGTAAAAATTAGATGGTAATTCCTATATTGGGGAAACAAGAGGTAAAGAAAAAGACCAAATATAAGAGTGTAAAGAGAAGTAATTGTCCAGTATATTTATTTTTAATAATTCTCACTTACTCCAATTTAATTTAATTTTACAACAATGTTACTCTGATATAGCAATGTATTTTCTGTGGCATTACATACATTATTACATTTCCTCTTTTGCAAATTTTCTAATTTCCTTATTGCTGTATTTTGAATAAATACTATTAGAGTCGGGAGTTGAAGTGGAAAAATAAGAGTCTTATTAGGAGTTATATTCAACTGTTGTATACAAGAAAGCTGGGTGAGAGATAATATCAGACCAGTGTTCACACAGCTCCACATAAGAATATAAGAATGGCCATTCTGGGTCAGACCAATTGTCCATCTAGCCCAGTATCCTGTCTTCTGACAGTGACCGTTGCACAATGTTTCACACAGAATGAACAGAACAAGGCAATTTATTAAGTGATCCATCCTGTGTCATCCAGTCCCAACTATTGGTAGGCAAAGATTTAGGGACATCCAGAGTATGGGGCTGTGTCCCTGTACATTTTGGCTAATAGCTACTGAGGAACCTATTCACCATAAACTTTTCTATTTCTTTTTTTAACCTAGTTATACTTTTGGCTTTCACAATATCCTCTGGCAATGAGTTCCACAGCTTTACTGTGCATTGTATGAAGTACTTCATTGTGTTTATTTTAAACCTTCTGCCTATTAAGTTCATTTGATGACCCAGGTTCTTGTGTTGTTTGATGGGGTAAATAACACTTCCTTATTCACTTTTTCCATACCATGCATGATTTGATAGACCTCTATCAATACCCCTTTAGTCTCTTTTCTAAGCTGAACAGACCCAGTCTTTTTAATCTCTCCTCATAGGGAAGCTATTCCATGCCCTTAATAGTTTTTGTTGCCCTTTTCTGTACCCTTTCCAATTCTAATATATCTTTTTTGAAATAGGTCAACCAGAACTGCATGCAGTATTCAAGGTGTGGGTATACCATGGATTTATATAGTGGCATTATGATATTTTCTGTCTTATCCTCTATACCTTTCCTAATGGTTCCAACATTCTGTTAGCCTTTTTGACTGTTGCTCTCCATTGAGCAGATGTTTTCAGCAAACTATCCACAATGACTCCAAGATCTCTCTCTTGAGTGTTAACAGCTAATTTAGATCCCATCATTTTGTATGTATAGTTGGGATTATGTTATCCAATGTGCATTATTTTACACTTATCACCATTGAATTTTGTGTGCCATTTTGTTACCCAGTCACCCAGTTTTGTGAGATCCCTGTGTAAGTCTTCACAGTCTGCTTGGGACTTAACTATCTTGAGTAGTTTTGTATTGTCTGCAAACTTTGCCACCTCAGTGTTTACCTCTTTTTCCAGATCATTTATGAATAGGTTGCACAGCACCGATTCCAGTATGGATCCTTGGGGAAGCCTGCTATTTACCTCTCTCCACTGTGAAAACTTACTATTTATTTCTACCCTTGGTTTCCTGTCTTTTAACCATTTACTGATCCATGAGAGGACCTTCCCTCTTATCCCAGGACTGTCTACTTTTCATAAGAGCTTTTGGTGAGGGATCTTGTCAAAGCTTTTCTGAAAGTTCAAGTACACTATATTGACCGGATCACCCTTTGTCCATATGCTTGTTAACACCCTCAAAGAATTGTCATAGAATGGTGAAGCATGATTCCCCTTTACAAAAGTGGGGTTGACTCTAAACCCAACATATTGTGTCCATCTATGTGCCTGATAATTTTGTTCTTTACTATAATTTGCCTGGTTCTGAAGTTAGGCGTACAGGCCTGTAATTTCCAGGATTGCCTCTGGAGCATTTAAAAAATATCAGTGTTAAATTAGCTATCCCCAGTCACCTGATACAGAGGCTGATTTAAGTCATAGGTTACATATCACAGTTAGTAGGTTTGCAATTTGAGTTCCTTCAGAACTCTTGGGTGAATACCATCTGGTCCTAGTGACTTATTACTGTTTAATTTATCAATTTGTTCCAAAACCTCCTCTAATGACTCCTCAATCTGGGACAGCTCCTCAGATTTGTCACCTAAAAAGAATGGCTCAGGAGTGGGAATATCCCTCACATCCTCTACAGTGAGGTCTGATGCAAAGAATGCATTTAGTTTCTCTGCAAAGGCCTTGTTTTTCTTGAGTGCTCCTTTAGCACCTTGATTGTCCAGTGGCCCCACTAAATGTCCTCCTTTTGATGTACTTAAAATGCTATTAGTTTTTGTGTCTTTTGCTAGTTGCTCTTCAAATTCCTTTTTAGCCTGCCTAATTATACTTTTTCTCTTGACTTGCCAGACTTGTTCCTTTCTATTTTCCTCCACCCATGCAGCTCTCTCAGCAGGGTGACAACACATAACCAATGAAACACAAAATAGAAGGGTTATATCAACAGAACAAATTCCCATTGACTGACCATACCATAAAGACAGAATAATTACCTAACAACTGTTGAAAGCTTATTAAACTTTTTAGGTGTTAAAAATACTGTATATGTATATCTTAGAAACAAGGTGAATGAGGTAATATCTTTTATTGGACCAACTTCTGTTGTTGAAAGATGCACGTTTTCGAGCTTCACGGTGCTCTTCTTGACTTTCTCCAGATACTGTGGTTTTGGCATGAATTTATAGCCATCTTATTGCTTCCCATCCCTTTTCTGTTAAATATTCTACCTCTTCTCCTTTTATTGTGTTTGCCAGTCTCTCCCTGAATTCCTCCATCTATCATAACTTAGTTCCGATGAACTAATTTGGCTGTATAACTTGCTCACCTGACCCAGTGTTTAAGCAGACAATGAATTTATTTCTTGAAGGTCTCTGACAAGCTAAAAGCTGGAGAAACCTGCAGGTAGAACAGGCAAAAGTCAGAGATATAGTGTAGTGAAGCAAAGAAAGAAACCAGTGTAGAGATGTTTGAAGTGGGAAGAGGAATTCGTAAATGTCCAGAAAAATGATTTTTCTATATAGTATGAAGATAAACTGCAAAGATAATAAGAAAGTTCCATCAGCACTATGCTTTGAATGCTCCCACTCACCATGATAACTGGGCATTCAACAGCTAATGCAAAAATTTATTTTTTAAAGAAGGGGTGGCCAACCTGTGGCTCCGGAGCCACATGCGGCTCCTTGTATAGGCACGGACTCCAGGGCTGAGCTACAGGCATCAACTTTCCAATGTGCCGGGGGGTGCTCACTGCTCTGCCACAGGCCCTGCCCCCACACCACCCTTTTCCATGCCCTACCCGGAGCCTGCCGTGACCATGCTCCTTCCGCCCCACCAAACCTCCCGCATGTCATGAAACAGCTAATTCGGAGGTGCAGGGAGGGAGGGGGAGGTGCTGACTGGTGGGGCTGCCGGTGGGTGGGAGGCACTGGGAGTGGGTGGGGGGAAGCTGATGGGGGGGGGGGGGCTGCTGATGTATTACTGTGGCTCTTTGGCAATGTACATTGGTAAATTCTGGCTCCTTCTCAGGCTCAGGTTATCCATCCCTGTTTTAAAGGAACCCTCTCGCCTCACCTCTGGCCTGGGTTTGATTTCACCTCTCTGTTTCTCATCTGTGAATATTTATGAAGAAATATTTTGGAGGGGTACTGCAGGAAGAATCATTTTACATCAGACCCACGAGTTTCCATTAACTTTCAAATAATAGACCCTGCCCATTTGAATGTTTATGAAAATATTCTGTTTCCATATTTCTTTTACTCCATCAACTTTGTTGAATCAACTCTATAATGGAAGTTGCAACCTTAATTATGCCTTTCCGCAGTACCTATACATAGTTTTCAATTTACAAGTTATAACCCCACGTGCAGATTATGAATGTTTTAGAATATGCTAGTTGAGCTGGTGTGCAGGTTGCACATGAGTTAGTCCAGTCATGAGAGAGGAAACTAATTATTGGTTTAATCTGCTTGGATATCTGCAAGCAATCAGACAGCCAGCAGGACAGGAGGTTTTGGAAGTCCGTTAGATCTCTGGGAATATCGGTGCTTTTCTTCAGTACTTGCTATACATGTGACTAGTTCTAGGCAACTTGTTCTTAAGGTAACTTCAAGTAAACATCGGAAGGCCTGATCTTTGGGGAAATTACTTTAAAGAGCTGAAAAAAGCTGCAAGATAAAGTCAATTTCATAGTCAATGCCTTTAGCTTCCTTCAAAAATATGACATACACTTCCTTTCTTCCTGTTTCTTGGCTTTATGCTCTGTTAAATCACATTTCTAGCAATGCGATTTCCTGGCATTACATCCGAGGTGATTTGCTGTAGTAGAAATTTGCTCTTTAAACTCACCACTATACTTATGCAGCAATAATTGTCAAAGAGGTAGTCCAGAAAGGGCCATTCACTTTAAAATGAAGTCCCTATACCAGAACCAAAAAAGCCTCCAGTGTGGACACAAGGAAAGTGTGAAAGGTAATAAAATACAAGACAGTGTGTAGGCTCCCCTCCAGAGTGGACAGGAGGAGAGCCTACGCACTGCCTTGTATTTTATTACCTTTCACACTTTCCTCGTATTTCATTTTGGGGGGTGGGGGGGGGTTGGTAAGATGGAGAGATTGCCAAGAAACTCGCCCACTTCCCATGACATTTCAGTAGCAGCAGACATAGCAAAGATATATCAGAAAAAATGTACAGAAAGTCTTGTACTAAACAAACCATAGTCTACATTTATAAATAGGGTCTTTCAGAGTGAAGGATCCCAAAAGTGCTTCAAAATTACAAGAGTGATGGTTAAAATTAGGGAATAATGGGTGAGGGGCTCTGGTGATTACATTGTTAGTGGGCTTTATTAATTTTTTGGTTGTATATATTGCTACTGGTGTACAGTATTATCTGGAAGTAATTGCTAGCGTCTGTATATTTTATTATATGTACTCTTCCAAGGATTCCCAGAGCCTGGCATGTGCATTGCAATATAAAACTAAATAAACAAAGGAAAGCACATATAGAGTTCAGCGCATCTGAAATGCAGCAAGCTCTAGGGTGTGTGACAGCAACCCCACACTGGGCTGGAAGAGGTTAATGTGAGCCTGTGGACTCAATCAGCCTGACCCTACTACACCTGGTGTCAAACCTGGAGAGAGGAGTTAAAAGGGTTGAACTCAGCAAGAGATGCCTGGCTGGCATCAGGTTGCTGAGCTGTACTGCTGGCAGACAGAGAGCATCTCTAATGGTAGGCAGGCAGGCCTGCAACAGGGAGGCAGTTTTGCAGGAAAGCAGGGGGAATGAGTCCCCGCAGGATTCTCTGTGCTGCTGGAGGGAGCTGCAGGGAGAAGGAAGACTCCTGTGGGGTCAGGGAATTTCCCTGCTATGTGAGTGGAGAAAACTCTCCTGAGTAGAATCAACTTGGTGGCAGAAAGTGCTAAGAAGGTCTGCAGTGAGTTAGGGGAAAAAAGCTTAGAGAGAGAGGAACTGATATACTGTGAGCCTGGGAAGAGGCTGTGGGAAAGGTACAAGGCAGGAAGTGACCCAGGGTGGCAGTGAGGGTTTTGTGTAGGCAGGTTTTGAATACATATTAAAGGGTGCCTGGACTGGAACACATTGGAGAGAGAGGGCCTGGATTTCCCTACTAAGGAAAGTGTACTCCCTGACAAGGAGTAAGGACTATTGAAACCCCCTGATAACAGGGACAAGGAATAGTGAGTCCTGATTTGGACCCAAGGCTCAATGTAAGGTTGATGGACTAGTGATTTACCACGTGACCAGGCCAGAAGGCCAAGTTGAAAGAAGAAGCAGATCACTCCAGAGCTGGACTGGCTGTTAGCATGGGGATGAGATAAGGACACCATGCTATGCAATACCCAGTCACAAGGGGGCGCATTATGAGTCACACTTGTACACCTACCCCCAAGGGTTAACTACATTAAACTTAATGTATCCATCTTGGATGAACGAGATAATAAGTTACATTTTTCTAGGATATGAATCTGTGTGTTTCATTAGCCACAAGTAGGCCGTGTTGTAGGAAAGTGATGTTGCAAGCAGGCAGTGATGTAGCAAAGCAAATTTTATTAAGAATGCGAAAAAGCCAGAATCAACAAGCTGGGAGCCCTGTTTTTTTTCTGGTAGCAGTCTGGCCCCAGCTTGCATTCTAGAGCCTCTGATTTCATGCCAAACTAGATCCCTTCTCAGACCTGACCTTCTTTCTGAAGGTCCTTTTCTTCCTACAGTTGTGATTTTGGGGAATATAGATATTTCACACCAAAAACACAGTAGTATTAACTATCACATCTGATTCACAGCATACTACATGAATTCTGCATTGCACTGAATAATTGTTAAAACTTTTAATAGGATTCTGAATAACCTATGGGGAAATATTTTGACTACAAAAAGCTTGTATCTCTAGACTTCGTTGTTTCTGGCCTACAGAG
This sequence comes from Malaclemys terrapin pileata, assembly GCF_027887155.1. Classification (NCBI taxonomy): domain Eukaryota; kingdom Metazoa; phylum Chordata; order Testudines; family Emydidae; genus Malaclemys; species Malaclemys terrapin. The sequence continues at coordinate 68,762,507 of NC_071509.1, forward strand.
AAATTCACCTGATGGCATTGCCTTGGGCCTTTAGATTTTTTTTGCCTAACTTCCCCAGATTACTTACACTTCTTTTTACTTCATAATTAATAGGCCTATTTTTGCTGTAGGTCAGCATCCCAACCTACTGTTTTACCCCCCTAAGCTCAGTGAATTTCTTTACTCATAACCTTTGGAGAAAGCAATTTTCCAACGGATCATTAAATGCAAATTGAATGAAACGCTGGCAGGCTTCTACCTGTAAAGCTATTTTTAAAGAAAATTCTTATCCTTCCTAACAAAAATTATACAAAGTGTAGTTAGTTTTATTATTGTATCTATCATTATTTGCACATTCAGAGTATCTGCAGTATTTCATTATTACCAAACTTCAAAAACAGACTCCAATGAGAGACTGCTGAGCTGGAATTGATATGCAAACTAGATACAATCAATTTAGGATTGAATAAGGACTAGGAATGGCTGAGCCATTACAAACATTGAATCTATGTCCCCTTGTAAGTATTCTCACACTTCTTATCAAACTGTCTGTACTGGGCTAGCTTGATTATCACTTCAAAAGTTTTTTTTTTTCCACTTACTTAATTGGCCTCTCAGAGTTGGTAAGACAACTCTCACCTGTTCATGCTCTCTGTATGTGTATATATATCTCCTCAATATATGTTCCATTCTATATGCATCCGAAGAAGTGGGCTGTAGCCCACGAAAGCTTATGCTCTAATAAATGTGTTAGTCTCTAAGGTGCCACAAGTACTCCTGTTCTTTTTGCGGATAAAGACTAACATGGCTGCTACTCTGAAACCTAACAAATCTAGGTTAATGTGCTGGTTTTGGATTTGAAAGCACTGGGCTTTTTCTTTCTCCACATTTATAGTGATATAGCACTGTGGCTAGAAGAAGTATCTGAGGCTAGGTCTACACTACCCGCCTGAATCGGCGGGTAGAAATCGACCTCTCGGGGATCCCGTTGGGACACGACAATCGATCCTCGAATCGACGCTCTTACTCCACCAGTGAAGGTGGGAGTAAGCGCCGTCGATGGGAAGCTGCAGAGATTGATTTTTGTTGCCGTCCCTACAGCGGGGTAAGTCGGCTGCGATACGTCGAATTCAGCTACGCTATTCGCGTAGCTGAATTTGCATATCTTAAATTGACCCCCCCCCCGTAGTGTAGATGTAGCCTCAGTAGAGAAGGGTTTCAAAAATACATAGTTCTTTAAGATGGGGGACTGTCTAGAAAATAATTCATTGTGATGGACATATAGAATCCAGTTCTCCACTGCCTTGAATCTGTGTGGTCATTTACACCTGAAGACAGTGACTTGTGTTTTATATCCACTTTACATAGATATAGGTGATTGCACAAGGTGTAAAGTAGCAGAGCTTATAGAGGTGGGAGTTGAGGGTGATCAGAACCTATAGGTCATGTTCCGTTCATTAACTTCCAGAAATCAGCCTGTGATATCACTAAAGATTTCACCCACTTCCATTTGTGAGGAAATAATGCTCAGTATTTCTGCCTTGTGATTTTTTTTTTAATTATTTTTGATAGAATAATCAGTAAAGTTGTAATAAACTATGCGCAGATACATATGCATATTCATTCCAACACATAGGTACTTCAGTCTTGCAAATGTGACACATGTCATATTACAGTTGTAAGCACAGTTACACACCTGATTTTATGTAAGGGAACTGTAGAATGAAATATTAATGAAAGCATGAATACCACCAGTGATAGATATAGGCCTTGCTGCAGTCTCCCACGGATACCCAAAAGCAACATGTACCCCAACTTCATCATACTTGCACTTTAACACAAAACCTTAATGTCAACAAGGAACCTTGGGTGAGTTAATTAATATTTAAGATCTTTCATCCAAGGATCCCAGTTGTCACGGAAAAACAAAATGTAGTAGCAATATATTTTAAATTACATTGCCGTTTTAATTTTGAAACTGCATTGAGAAACTGAGATATGCATCCGAAGAAGTGGGCTGTAGTCCACGAAAGCTTATGCTCTAATAAATTTGTTAGTCTCTAAGGTGCCACAAGTACTCCTGTTCTTCTTTTTGCATTTTAACAACTTTTCCATCCCTCTTTCTCCTATCCTGCATGGATCTATCTGCATGATGGTATTTCTACAAAAGGAGAATACTATTTGAGTTACACAAATTACATGAGAAATTAATGCGTCGTCCATTTCACCTGTCCCCCAAAGCCTCTGATGTAGTATACAAGTGAAGATAGATGACTTCCAAAACACTGCAAAGATTTGTCATGAGGAAATGTCACTGGATAGCAATATTACTTTCTCTGGTGTGTTACTTGGCAGTATTTAAAATTAATAATATTCTAATTATTCTTCCTAATACAATATTCTTCCCATTGAGATCAGCTGTAATAAAAATATTGGCTGAAGCCATTTTTGACAAAAAGAAGAATGGCAACTGAATAAGCCTTCATATTGAAGCTCCTGAGTACACCTATATCTTTCAGTTTCTTTCTTTAAATATTTCTGAGGTATAAAATCTTGGAATTATGTTTTCTATCAAAGCGTAGGTGCAAGCAACGTTGGTTGTTTTTTGTTTGTTTGTTTCTTCCACATCATTATTTATGGGGAGTTTCTGGTACTAGTATGAATTTATCTTGACACTTGTCTGATTCATTGGGCTATTGGAGAAAGAGGTCGCCACAGTCTACACACTGTAACAAATTGCTGCTGCAGAAAACTGTTCAAACAGGCATCTAAAAAAATGGAACTGGAATGATCTCTGTGCAATAATAGACTGTAAATGAGCATGTGGGGCTGCAGTTTGCTTGCAGTGAGAAAGAGCCTCAAGTCTTGACTACTAGAGTTCTCAGAATTCTCATAACTTAGATGTTGATCACTTATAGATTTCTGAGAATTACTTATTCATAAAGGTTATTAAGAGAATAGCAAAGAAAGAGAAAATTAATCAGCCCTATCTGCAGCAGATTATCAATACAAAGCCATAATTTGGGAATGTAACTAACTGTGCTCTCCACACCAAACCTGGAATCCTCTAGAAATCTATTGATTTGAGGGGCATGTTGACCTTGTCTCTAGCCGTTGAAACCTTGTCTCTAGCTTGATCTTCAAGTATTGTCAGTACAGAACTCCGGTATGGGGATACCTACAAGCAATACAAAATTTCTAAGGAAGTGGGAATGAGGAGGACTGTGGCATATCATGGATGCAGGCAAGAGCAAGGAGCACAGAGTTTTGATAGCAGAAGGTACTTTATTAAAGATAACCTGGAAGTCATTTGGATGAGTCAGTACTACTTCCAAGCATAGTTAGACCATCAATGTTAACTATTTCAATCCCTACCAGCCCGGATTGTATAAATGGTTTACTGAACTGGGTATCCGATCTCAAGGCCAGTTCAAAGATATTTGAATTGTGTAAAGATATGATCTGAGGTCAGAGAAGTGACGTTATATATTTCCACGAGTGGTGCACTCCAAATTCATGCCTTCAAGGGCTCCTTGGGACTAGTCAAGTGTGCTCTCTGGCTTGTAGGAATGGGTCCTTTAGCTCACAGCATGTTTTCAGACAGGTTTTAATCCACTTTGACAAGAGTTCAGAACTAAGAAATAGCCTCTCCTCTAACCTAACCATGATAAATCACAAATGATTTCAGGGATCTACAGAATGTTTTTGTTATATTCATGTAGTAGTTAAGGGCTCTCCTAGCATCTAGATTGTATAAACTGACCTTTCCTGCCAGTGAATGTAGTTCAGGGAAGAAGACAGGTCAATTGAGGGTTTAAAAATTATTTATGGTTTTATGGATGATTTTGGGATGAGGATGTAATACTATCTTATCTGTACTGAAGTCTGTAAGGTGGATCTTCCATTAAAGCCTAGAACTCACTGACTGGCTCTCTTGATTGATGTTATCATCATCACAAGGAAGGCAGGCCAAGATAGCTGCCTAAGGTTAGGCTCCATTCACAGGTGCCACATATGTGGCATAACTTTCAACAGTGGAACAGTGAACAAGAGTGAGCGAGTATAAACAAGTATCAGGGGGATAGCTGTGTTAGTCTGAATCTGTAAAAAGCAACAGAGGGTCCTGTGGCACCTTTAAGACTAACAGAAGTATTGGGAGCATAAGCTTTCGTGGGTAAGAACCTCACTTCTTCCAATGCAATCATACTGTATCTATCTGTCTTGCATCGGAAGAAGTGAGGTTCTTACCCACGAAAGCTTATGCTCCCAATACTTCTGTTAGTCTTAAAGGTGCCAGAGGACACTGAGTATAAACAGGAGCCATTGAAGGGGCATGGAAGAGGGGTGTATGCTATCAAGGGAACATGAAGGAAAAATACAAGGGGACAAGGAGACCTCAAAAGAGAGGGAGGAAAAACTGAAGGGAAGGAATGGAACCTTGGGCCTAGAGAAATACACTGTAGAGAACAGAATGGAGCACAGAAATGGGAGGGGATTGAGGGTATGTTGTAGGTGGGAAAGACTTCATTTTACTGGGGATTAAATGAAAAAAGGAAATTCCGTCTCTCTCTCTCTCTCTCTCACACACACACACACACACACACACACACACACACACAATTAATTTAGAGTTAAGGTTGCTCAAGTACATTTCTATCAATGCAATCAATAATAGTTCATGAAATCACTAGTTAGGACAACATTATCATCCATACCAATCTTACTTAATATACCTTATTACCCAAATACCATGACACTCATGTGCACTCACTAACTCCTCAGCTCCACAACAAATTCCTTTTGGTCATAGCCACGCTGCAGGAACCTACCTTTTCAGTCACATTCAAATGAACAGTCTGGTCTCTCACTTTTCACCATGTACAGTAACACATTATAGATATAAGGAATTCATTTAAATCTAGATGAGGTCAGATTTGAGGTACTGGAAATGATTAGGCACATGCATAGTGATTATATCCTAGAACAGAGAAGGAACTGTGGAGCAGAAGTGTCTGTGAACATTATAATGTCTGAGTGGTAAAGCAGATGACTTGAGGCTGATATGAATTTTAATATTGCTCCAACTAGTGATTTCCTTGATTTTCAGTGATTACTTTGATACAAAATACACTTGAGCAACCTTAATTCTAAATTAATGATCAGTGTGGTGTGGTGTGTATATACACACACACACACACACACACACACACACACACACACACTATTTTAACAGAACACAGAATATTTGAATTTTTAGTTTGCCCGTTAGTGAATTTAAATAATAAATCCTATTGATGCTACCAGAAACTTTAATTATTAATGAGATATTTTACATGATAATTAATCCTCCTTTGCAGAATTGAGAGAGAAGATTTTGAGAGAGACCACAACAAGAGTCAATCCTTTGGTGCCCGTTGCTTCTAAGAACGTATTTTTCTTCAAAATTACTTACAGATTGCTTAAAAATAAAGCAATAACATGGGGCTAAATTAATCCCTGGTGTAACTCCAAGTCTTTTGCAGGATTATCTTAGAGATGAATTTACCCTTCAGTGTAACTTTTAAAAGGAATAGAAAGATTACTGTATTACCTAGAATATAAAATGAGATATTTTAATATGTTGTGGTGTCAGTATCTAGAATATGTTAATCCAAGTTTTAAATTCCATGGGATAAAACCACACAGCAGTAACAAGGGTTCTTCTTCCAGTAGTGTCCCTGTGAGTGCTCCACTCTTGGTGCTTGAGCCTTCTGTGCCTTTGATAGGAGATTTCTCATGGCCATGTCCATTTGTCCCGTACATGAATGTTACTCAGTCTCATGCTCCATGCCATTGTTATTAAGCACTCTGTAGGCGAACCACCCTCAGTTTCTTCTCAACTGCCTTAGTCTGAGACAGAGCTGTAGCAGCTTCCCTCATTGAGTTTTACATCAACTGTGTCCCTTTAGTTCTTTTAGTAGTTAGCTTATTATAATTGCTGTCAGTAGTTAGTACTTAGTAGTAGTTTTAACTGTAGTAGTATTAAAAAAATCAATATATATAGCTTTTAGATAGATAATTTCTCCCATCCTGGGAGTTCTTACTTTACTGGGAGGGCATGCCCAGTTCTTCCAGTTTTAACATTGCCTGTCATGCTGGGAAGCAATCCTTGTGAGTGACATACACTCCCGGTCCATCCGTAGCCTTGGGAGATCTCACATTTCCCAAAAGTGCAGCTTCTGTCTTATATTAAAATCTAGAGCCAGAAAAGACAGGGAGATCAAGCTCTAACTCCTCATGATTAAGGCTACGAGTTTGTCATGGAAGTCATGGATTCTGTGACTTTACGTGACGTCCGTGACTTCTGCAGCGGCCAGTGTGCCTGGTTCAGGGGCAGCTCAGGCAGCCCTTGCACCAGGCACTCCAGCCGCTGCTTGGGCAGTTTCGGGCTGTGCTCTGCCACCCCACCCAAGCAGCCATGCCACCTTCCCCAAGTATGCATGGGACCCCCAAGTTTTATTCACTGGTATTTTTAGTAAAAGTCATGGACATGGATGTGTCACGGGCCATGAATTTTTGTTTACTGCCCATTTTTGTTTACTGTCTGTGACTTTTACTAAAAATAGTAAAACGTAGCCTCTCTCCTGGATAGCTCGCTGTGCCTGGCCTCTGACCTTGGACTGGGGATCCATCCCCATACACTGGGCTCCAAGTCCAGTACCTCCACTGTCTCTGAAATGCACTCCTCAAGGGCATCTAAGAGGCAGACCAAGATTCGTCTCATAAGACTCCCAAAGAATATCCCTTGAGCTGTCTAGGTAGGGAATCTACTTCAAAGAAGTTGTGGTCTCCAATGCCTCCAGCCACTTTGGCACTCACTGGTCTCCAACCTCCATGAGGTTGCAGGTTCCTCAGATACTGAGGCCACTGCCAAATCTAAAGACTGTAAAGATCCAGGCTCCAAGAACTCATCTTACCTTTAACAGAGCAAGGTGGCAAGAAAAGCATTACCTCTTCTCACCCAGTTTTGAAGATATTTGCTTGGGCTCCAGCTGGACTCTCCTTGGTGCAGCAAGATTCACGGTGCCATCAGCTCCCTCATCCATTATCACTTCAGTGTAGGCCATGGACACGATACTGACAACTCTCTCTGTACCACAGGAGTTTTGTTTTCCCCCAAGACTTTGCTGTGTCCAAGATGCCTGACTCACCATTACTCGGTTCCAGTATACTCTTGGAACCAAGGACTTCTAGGTCTCTGGACAATCACTCAGTACCAATGGTTTCACCTCATGTTTCTTCCAGTGCACCACTGCTACCGAGTGATTTGGAAGAGGAGGATTCTGATGATGAATCAGTCTCCCGAATATCAGTGCAAGGCTCTCTTCTCCATTCCTATAGAGGCTATTTTCCAGAAGTCTCAAAGGAGATTGGTGTCACTTATGAGAGATGACCACAAACACCATCTCACTAGTATGAACAACCATGGATGCCTCCACCCATACCATATGTACCACCTCCTTTGCCATACTGGGACCCTTGGGTGTCATGTCACCAGCAATTCTCTAGGGCTTCGAGCACCACCAATCACAGAGATAGACAGCCTTCATCACCCTTCCTTTGTAGAATACCAGAACCTCAGGAAAAAACCTTTGAGGAACAAGGAGAGAGATGTCTTCATCAGCCCTAGTTTCATCAGCCAACATCTTTTCCTCATCCCTGGATGAAACAGTTATGATTGATGATGGTTTCAAGCAGTTTCAGGACCTTGGCAAGAGAATTGTAGATTATTTACAGATCTCTCTTGAAGAAGTCAAAGAACTGCATCATAATCTGCTAGACATCCTTCATAGAGTTTCATCTGCCTATATTACCTTGTGTGTTAATGAGGGTCTACTGGACCCTGCAAAGATTATCTGACACACCCTGGCCACAATTCCGCCTACATGCAAGAGAGCATATAAGAATATTATGTGCCATCTAAGGACTCTGAATTTTTATTCTCTTCTCCTCCTCCTAATTCTTTGGTAGTCAATGGGATTAACAAATGCCCATGCTAAATCCACACCCTGTGACAAGGATCATAAGAGCCTTGACCTGTTTGATAGAAAATTGTATTCATCTGCTACTGTATAATTCAGAATCACCATTTACTAGGCTTTGTATTTCACCACTAATCATACAAATTATACCAAGCTGAATCATTTATTGAGCATCTATAAGCAGAACATAGCAATTCCAGGCAATTTTTGTAGAAGGCCAGCTGCTCACCAGAACATCTTTGCAAGCCTCCCTTGATGCTACTGATACTGCCACCCATTCAATTTCTACAGCGGTAGTTATGAGAAGGGCCTCCAGGCTCCAGCTCTCAGGATTTCCAAAGGAGGCCAGCTGCCGTTAAACATTTTCATCATTGATCTGGAAGTAAATATAAAATCACTGCTGATAATATTTTGCAAATGACAAACATTAGTGGAGTAATGATGGTCAGAGGGCAATCACACACCACAATTTGGATTGTTTGATAAAATGGGCCCATTCAAATAGAATAGGTTTTAATACAGTCAAATGCAAACTCTTACATCTAGGAAGAAGGAATGCAGGTCATACGTACACAATGGAGGATTGTAGCTTGGAAAGCAGTGACTTTGAAGAGGATTTAGGAGTCATTTAGGAGACAGGAACTCAACATGAGCTCCTAGTGCAATGCTGTGACAAAAAAGGCTTAACTTCTCTTTGGATGTATAGGGAAGTGGGGAGCAGGAATAAGAGGGTAATTTTAACTCTTAAATGGGAATGGTGAGACCAATACTAGAATACTGTGTCCAGTTCTGCTCTCCACAGTTTTAAAGGGATATTGAATAATTGGAGAGGGTGCAGGAAAACAAACAAACCCAAAATTATTTAAAGGCTGGAGAAGCTACCTTAGAGTGAGAGACTTAAAATAAAAAGATCAAGCTCTTTAGCAAAAAGAAGATTGAAAAGTGACTTGATTAGTGTATAAATGCCTTCCTGGGAGGAAATAGCAGGTACTAAAAGGCTCTTTAATTTAACAGTGTAAGCCATAACAAGACCCAGTGGCTGAAAGCTGAAACCTGACAAATTTAAATTAGAAATTAGGCACAAATATTGAAGGTGGAACAAACTACCAAGGGAAGTGGTGGATTCTTCATCTCTGAATATTTTAAGATTAAGAAGATATGCTTTACCTAAACACGTTATTGGGCTCAATACTGGGGTCTCTGGTAAAATTTAATGGCTTACAATATTCAGGAGGCCAGACTAGATAATCTAATGGTGTCTCCTGGCCTTAAACTCTATGGAGCAAATTCATGTTTTCCCTTATAGTCTGCATAAATGTTCTCTTTCATAATTGTCTCATTGTTCCAAGTTATAGATGCTTTTGTTATGCTAAATAATTGATCTCCCCCTATGCTGTTTACTAGAGTGGGTCACAGTTTTTTTCTAAATGGTTTCTAGATAGAAACTGCCTTTTTGACTAAATGGAAATTTTCAAGAAAAATTTCATCAAAAGTCTTTGTCAAAAAACCAAAATGCTGAAAACATAAATTTTCAGTTTTGGGGTAAAAAAATTTTCAGTTTAAAACGGGGAAATAATTTATTTTTTTTCAATGAAAATCTAAAACTTTCAAACAAAAATAATTTCCTGACTAAATCTAGTGTTTATATCCTTATAGACTATTGTCACATATCATTTTAATTGCTGCTTATCCAAACTATATATATCCAGTGTTGCCAACTCCTGTGATTTTTATCACGAGTCTTGCTATACTAGGTATTTTTTCTTAAAGTGAATAACTCAGAATCTCAACTTTCATTAAAAAGTAACTTTTCTGCTCTCTTGGTTATGGAGAAAACGTGAACTGAGTTTACCCTAAATGCCCAGAAATGGCAAAAGTCATGTTGTATTCCAAAACTTTATTGGCCTTTTATGCTCCCATATCACTTTGCAAACTGATGTCCAATTTGCTGTCCATATCACTACTAAATCCCTGGTGATATTCCAAGCACAGAGAGCAGCATAAGCAAAAGCTTGGGGGTATTTCTAGAAGACTACAAAGAGAATGTGGTGGAGAGTCAGGCCAAATTTGTAAGTGGTTGGAAATAAGGCAAAAGGTGAGGCAGGGACAGAGTTGTTGTGCGGAGTCTTCAAAGGGAGGATGAACAGTTTGAATTTGACATGGAAACAGAAGTGAAGTCAGCAAAGCGACTCAAGACAGGATGTGCATTTGGAATATATAGGCCAAAATCTTGTCTGCAGCATAAAGCCTGAGAAACCTCAATTCTCAGTATTAAACAGTCAACCTCTGCTCCATAAAGTGAGACTTGGAACTTGGTTTTGGCTTTTAAAAACCAAATTCTAGGTATAATTTTATTAAATTTATATTTTATTGATTCCCCTCCCCCTTCCAAAAAAATAAGGGAACAACAACTACAAAAGGGGGGAAAAGGAATGGAAAGGGAGGGAAAAGGAGAGCAATGTCCCAGTTTCCATCTGCTAGAATTAATCAAAGATTTCTAAGTTAGATCAAACGTTTTCAGATTTGTCTGAGGTCCCGCTTCTCCAAATTGTTACATGCTTTTTAGCTGCCAGGACATCCAAGTCACTGTGCCACACTAGAAATATTTTACATTAATGTCCGAGTTAGAGAAGATCAAGGCAGTAAGTAAGAGCTTACAATAGAGACAAAGTGCATACTTAAAAAAAACAAAAAATGAATAGGGCTTGCTGGATAGAGAATAAATCTAAGAGGAAGTATGGTACTAGAATACAGAGCAGACATGTTATTCAAATAGCCTGTGTACAAATCACTTGCATATCATGGAGTTATATAGTTAATTACATTAGCATTTGTTAGCAGCACTCGAAGCAGTGGCAGCAACAGGGATAAATTACTTCATAATCCAACTAAGGTAAAATCTAATCAGCTATCTACATGATTGCATGTCATTGCTGAAGTTATGTTAAGGTTAGCTTTATATGTTTTCCAAAGTGTTGGTAGGCAAAATACCAGCTGAAAGGTCAGGATCAGGAATGACATAATAATGTTTTTAAATATTCATAAGAGAACCAAATCCGCTACCAGTTCTCACAATGATTTTAATAGCATCCATGCATTCCAAATCTGCTGCTCTTGTGTTCAGAGAAATTTGGAGGATGCTTTTTCATTGACTCATGACTGTACTTCAGAAAGGCTCCCCAGCCTTCCATCTATTTTACTGTTTATTAGAATTCTGTCAAGACATCCCCCCACCCATCAGAACTCCTCAGCTCACCACTTCAAATTTAACAGGAGTACTTGTGGCACCTTAGAGACTAACAAATTTATTAAAGCATAAGCTTTCATGGACTACAGCCCACTTCTTCGGATGCATATAGTGGAATAAATATTGAGGAGATATATATACACACATACAGAGAGCATAAACAGGTGGGAGTTGTCTTACCAACTCTGAGAGGCCAATTAAGTAAGAGGAAAAAAATTTAGTATATCACTCCCATACTGGCTTGGTGTGGCTGAATAGGACTAGGCATATAAAACAGATGGCCCTGCCGGGATCATTGACAGAGTAATTGCTTCAGATTATGTACTGGATAAGGAGAAACTCTCCTTTGCCCTGAAACATGAACTGCATGCAGTTAATTTCTTGTAGTGAGCCGAGAAGAACCAAAAGGCAACAATTACTCATTAATAGCGAATGAAGGCTGATTTATGTAATACTCATTTTTTTGGCCTTACATTTGATGCTATGTCAGCATAGACTAAATACAATTCACACTAAAGAAGACAGAAATTCAGCTTTATTTTTTTTCAAATATCATCCTTAAACAATCAAATATATTTCATGCTTAGCATTTTGTTAATGTATTACCAGAAAGAATAGCATATACCTATGATTTAAAATACACATAACAGTATTTCCTAGCACTGAGTCCAGAAAAATGTGGGCTGTTATCGGGCCCTTATAGACTCGTAGACTTTAAGGTCAGAAGGGACAATTATGATCTTCCTGTCTGACCTCCTTTGTAGAGATGCATAGCTCCCGAATCGCCAGTCCACAGGCGCGGCAAACTGCTCCCATGGCTACGAGGCAGGAGTGACCTTCAATCCAGCGTTTGTGTTTGGGAAACTTATTTGGCTGATTTGATTGTACCCTCGCAGCTGGTGTTCACGCGCTCAAGAGATGGGTTCGTTATCTTATGTGCATGTATACTGCCTGGCTCTTCTATGCGCAAGAATGTAACCACTAAGAAGAGTTGTAAACAAAGTAAGGAGAGAAATAAAAACCCCAGGAAAAGTTTTCCTGGGAGGCTTTTTGCAAGAGGCTTGTAAAGCTCTCTAGCTACCACAGACCTGGCGTTCTGTTTCCTTTCCTGCGTCGTCACCACAGCTGGTGACCCCGACGTGATACCCCTCTACTCACCGGCTGGATACGCCGAGCGCGCCCGCGGCTGTTTGCCGCCCCTTATTCGTGAGTATGGGGGGGAAACTTTCCAGTGCCCAGAAGGAGCACGCAAGAGAGTTACAAGAGATTATACGACAGCGATCATGTGTCGCTGTCCCGGTCGCTCATATTGAGGACCTCCTAAGGGAAATAGATCGCCAGTGCCCCTGGTATCCAGACTGCGGGTCATTGCAGCTTTTTGATTGGATACAGATTGGGATCACCTTGTATAGTAAACCCCGTGCCCCAGTTCAGTGCCTGCTGCTCTGGCAGCGTTGTAAGGAGGCACTGCAGGGGATCGGCCCCAACAGCCCCAAGCCGGTCCCCCTTTTGCCCCCAGGTGATGGGCCACCCCCCTCCTGCCCACAGCTGACCCTCCCTGCGCCGCCGCCCGTGGCGGCGCCCCCCTGCCTACCGGTCGGGCAGGGGGGCGCTGTCGCCGCGGCGGTGCGGCAAGCGCGTGAGGCCGGTCTCTTGACCGATGAGGAATCCAAGTGTGGGTTCGAGGCGTTTCCCGTCTCTTGGCGGGATAATGGAAATGGGGGGGCAGATAGTGGACTGGGAGGCTCTCCCCTACTCAGTTCTGCGCGAGCTCCGCAAGGCAGTTCGTGAGACCGGGGTGCGGTCCACTTTCACCCTGGGGATCTTGGAAGGTGTGTCAAACGGTTACTTCTTGCTCCCCCAAGATTGGAAAGACATGTGTCGCATGGTGCTGTCTCCCGCGCAATACGTTGTGTGGGATAGCGAGTACCAGCGAGAGGCGCTTGCAGCAGCAGCGCAAGGTGGGGGGGCTTATCTTGCTGAGCAGTTATATGGCACAGGGCAGTTTTCGAGCATCCCCGAGCAGGCGGCGGGCACGCCCCGGGTAGCTTTTCCCATCATTGGCCAGTGTGTCCGTCGCGCGTTCCGCAGGGTCCCCGCTGCAGGCGAGTCCTCTAAGTCCTTTGCGGTTACTCGGCAGGGTGCCACCGAACCATTCCACCAGTTTATTGACCGCCTCCAAGAGGCAGTCCAGAGGCAGATTGATAACCCGCAAGCCCAGACTGAACTAATGATAAAATTGGCTTACGAAAATGCCAATGCAGACTGCCGCCGTGCCATGCAGGCAGTGGTCGGGCGCCCCGGGTATACCCTGGCAGAATTGCTGCAGGCGTGTGCTGACGTAGGCACTCAGACCCATCAGATGGCCCTGCTGGCAGCTGCCCTGCACAAGGGGCAGAAGCCTCAGGGGAACTGCTTTAACTGCCAGAAGCCCGGACATTTTTGGCGGGAGTGTCGGGCCCCTGCGGGGGGCATGTGTAAAAACAAACCCAAGCCCCGGACAGACCAGAGGCCCCGCACGCTGTGTCCGAAATGCAAAAAGGGCTACCATTGGGCTGCGCAGTGTCGCTTGGCCGGGGGTGACAGCCGGGTCTTGGCTGCTAACCGAGACAACCCCCCGGGAAACTAGTAGGCGGGCCTGCGACCAGCCCGAGACCCAAGGCCGCGCCCCTCTCCGTGCACGACGCCCCCGCCGCCACAAGGGGCAGTGCGGGGATTGACCTTGTTAATCAGGAAAATATGGATATCACTCTCCCCGGGGAGGTCCTCCTCATGCCGTCCCAGATTCAGGGCCCGCTGCCGGAGGGCATGGTGGGCCTTGTCCTACCCCGCTCGTCCGCCAGCAAGCAGGGCCTGTTTGTGGTGCCTGGGGTGGTGGATTCGGACTATGGTGGAATTATCCATGTTCAACTGTGGAGTCATCTCCCGAAACGGCTGTTTCAGGGAGATGCCTGGGCGCAACTCATACTTGTGCCCTACTCCCTTCCGGCAGGGGGAAGAAACGTTCTCCGAACCGGAGGCTTCGGGTCCACCGACCAGCGCACTATTCACCCACAAGTGGCAGCAGTTGTTAAAGACATTGGAGCACCCCAACCCAAACGCATTTACTGCCTCAACGATCAGCCGTTCGAGGGTGTTATCGACTCTGGGGCAGACATTACCGTCATTGCCGCTGCGCAGTGGCCCGCCCATTGGCCCACAGAGCAGGCTCCGGCAGTTTGGGGTGTGGGCGGGGCACAGGACTCACAACGAAGTGCCCGATGGTTGGAGGTTAGGGCGCCCCAAGGCATCCGCCGCGCCCGTATCCGGCCTATCATTCTCCCCGTCCACCTCAACCTGTGGGGCCGTGATTTATTGACACAGTTCACTGCCACCATCCATATCAATGATTAGGCATACGGCCCTCCCCCTCCGTTGGCTCACTGACGAACCCGTATGGGTTGCGCAGTGGCCGCTTCCTTTAGAAAAGCTGGAGGCCCTCCAGCACTTGGTTAATGACCAGCTGAAGGCAGGACGTTTGGAGGAGTCCACTAGCCCCTTTAATACCCCCGTGTTTGTGATTAAAAAGAAATCTGGCAGGTGGCGCCTCCTGCAGGACCTTCGCGCCATTAACAAAATTATACAGCCTATGGGTCCCCTGCAGTGTGGTACCCCTAATCCCAACCTTATTCCCTGTGATTACCGGTTATTTGTAATAGATTTAAAGGATTGTTTTTTTACCATCCCCTTGCACCCTGAGGACCGGGTGCACTTTGCCTTCACTGTTCCGGTTTTGAATCACTCCCAGCCCACTCCACGCTATCAGTGGAATGTGCTCCCTCAAGGCATGTTGAATAGCCCCACCTTGTGTCAGCATTTTGTTGCGCAGGCCCTACGGCCCTTCCGCGCAGCACACCCAGATGCCTTAATTTACCACTACATGGATGACATCCTGGTGGCTCACCCCGTCCTCCCTGATGACTGGCTGGACGAACTGCGCCACCAGCTTGCGGCGTGTGGCCTGGTTGTGGCACCGGACAAGATCCAGCGTCAGCCACCCTTTTTGTATCTTGGTCACCGCATGCTCCAGTCATATGCCCGTCCAGTTTGTCCCGAGTTGGTATTGCCCAACCCTCTTACGTTTGTACAGCTTCAACAGTTATTGGGGTCCCTTAATTGGATTCGTCCTTTTTGCCCTCTGACTACCTCCATGCTGTCCCCTCTTTTTTCTGGCCTTCGGCAGGGCCGTCTCCCCGGAGATATCATTCCCGTTTCCCAGGAACAGCGCCAAGCGGTCACCCTCATTAACCAGACCCTGGCCCAGGTGTGGGTCGACCGCCGAGAAAGGGAACAGCCCCTTTTTGCCATTTTGCTTCCCACACTCTCACAACCGACAGCTGTCCTCGCCCAGGAGGGGGCGGCAGCGCGTCTTCGTTTAATTGAATGGATTTATTTGACCCACTCCCCTCCGCATACTATTCAGACACTCCCTCAACAGGCCGCAGAGTTGATTTTTAAAGTGCGAGAACGGTCCCGTACCCTCTTGGGTTGGGACCCCGTTGCCATTATTGTCCCCATCCCGGCTAAAGACTGGGAACGCACTGTCTCTTGCAGTGCCACCCTCCAATTGTCTCTTGCTGACTATGTTGGGGAAGTTAAATATCACATTCCCCCTGACCCCCGTCTTTCATTCCTACAACAACGTTGCCTTCACCTCCGGCCGTCCTTGTCAACCGTCCCCATTAAGGATGCACTTACCCTTTTTACGGACGGCGGCCCAACACGAGGTGCGGTCAGCTGGCAGGTGCAAGGCACTTGGCAAGTCCGCTTTACCCTGCCTCAGCGCTCCCCACAGCGCGCAGAGTTGGCTGCTGTCATCCTGGCCTGCCGATGCTTCCAGGATGACCCTTTTAATTTGATTACTGACAGTCTTTATGTTACTAATGTTCTTAAGTCTCTTCCAGGTTCCTATGTGTCGCCCTCCTGTGATGACAATTTGTTGGCCCTTTTTCTTACCCTGCAACAGCTCCTTTCCTCCCGCTCTAGCCCACTGTTTGTGGCACACATTCGCAGTCACACCACACTACCGGGCCTATTAACAGAAGGCAACACGGTGGCCGACCAGGCGGTCAAATCGATGGCCTCAATTTTTTCCTCCCCAATCGAAAGCCACGCCTTTTTTCATCAATCCGCCAAGGCCCTTGCCAAGCAGTTCACTCTCCCATTGTATCAGGCGCAGGCCATTGTTCGCCAGTGTGACCTTTGCGCTTCTCTCTCCAATAGCCCGGAGGTAGGGGTTAACCCTCGTGGAACCTCGGCCAACCAGCTCTGGCAAATGGATGTTACACATTTCCCTCCCTTTGCCCCCTGGCAGTATCTTCACGTGTGTGTAGATACCTTTTCCCATTATGTGTGGGTCACCCCCCAGAAGGGTGAGGCCTCTCGTCATGTTATTAATCACATGATTCGCGCTATGGCAATCATGGGTCACCCATCCCATCTTAAGACCGACAACGGCCCCGCCTACTGTAGCTCGGCCTTTGCCTCCTTCTGTACCACGTGGGACATTGTCCACACGTTTGGTATCCCGTATAACCCCACAGGCCAGGCCATTGTGGAACGAGCCAATCGTGCGCTCAAACAAGCCCTGGTCCGCCAAAAACAGAAAGGGGGGATTCCCGTAGGCCTTCCTCCCCGCCAGGAATGGCTGGCTGCAGTGCTTTTTACCCTGAATCATTTGAATTTGACTGACAACTACTCTGCAGCAGAATGTCATTTTCGCAGCTACCAGGCCTTGCCCCGCCCCTTTGTTAAATATCGCAAGGCCCCAGACCCTCAGTGGCATGGCCCAGTGCCCCTTATAACGTGGGGACGAGGGCATGCTGCCGTTTCTCTTCCTACAGGTCCGTTGTGGGTCCCGGCGCGTAACGTCCGCCCGTGGCACGGCGATGGCCTGGCACCAGGGACTATCGAACCCCATTCCACAGTTCAACCTACATCTGCAGGATCCCGAGCGTCCTCGCCAGCGCCCCCCGCGGGGGCCCCCGCAGCGCATAACCTGGGGACAGGTTAAAGCCCTTTCATTGCAGGCCGAGCAGCTGCGAGTGCAGCAGCAGCTAGAACCTACCGCAGAAAATTACCTTGTGACATTGTTAGCTTGCCTTAATGCTAATTCACTCCTTATTTTGTGTGTATTGGGGAGTTTCCTGTTGGCCCCTAGCTGCCAAGGCGAACCCCAGATGGAGCAGCGGCTGCAGTTTAACACCTGGGTCCACCTGGCAGAAGTATTAAATCAATCTGATTTCTGCCTGGCCGTTGCCCCGGAAATGCAAGGTCTGTTAAGTACCTGCCTTGTTCCTGTCTGTAAACCACCCAGCAACATCTGGGGTGTGAGACAGTGAAAGAAATGTGCTGTTTTAAGCTTGCTGATAATAGTTTTGTATGCAATAGCAAATTGATATGCTGAAATGCTATGCTTAAGTCATCCGCCAAGACGTTTTTCTTCCTTGGTAGGATTATATTTAGTTATAGCCACCCTTAGAGTGGATGAAGACCCTTTTATAGTATGGGGTCCTAGTTTTGATGTTTGACGTTTTACTTTGCTGCTTTGTTTAATGTATACCCAATCTAGTGGCATTGTGTATGCTACCCTGCGAGAGTGTTTTGTTTAAACACCGCATTTATAAAATAAAACAGGGGGAGATGTAGAGATGCATAGCTCCCGAATCGCCAGTCCACAGGCGCGGCAAACTGCTCCCATGGCTACGAGGCAGGAGTGACCTTCAATCCAGCGTTTGTGTTTGGGAAACTTATTTGGCTGATTTGATTGTACCCTCGCAGCTGGTGTTCACGCGCTCAAGAGATGGGTTCGTTATCTTATGTGCATGTATACTGCCTGGCTCTTCTATGCGCAAGAATGTAACCACTAAGAAGAGTTGTAAACAAAGTAAGGAGAGAAATAAAAACCCCAGGAAAAGTTTTCCTGGGAGGCTTTTTGCAAGAGGCTTGTAAAGCTCTCTAGCTACCACAGACCTGGCGTTCTGTTTCCTTTCCTGCGTCGTCACCACACTCCTTCACAGTGCAGGCCACAGAATCTCACCCACCCACTCCTGTAACAAACCCTTGACCTATGTCTGAGCTATTGATGTCCTCAACTTGTGGTTTAAAGACTTCAAGTTGCAGAGAATCCTCCAGCAAGTTACCCATGCCCCACGCTGCAGAGGAAGGCGAAAAAACCCCAGGGCTTCTGCCAATCTGCCCTGGAGGAAAATTCCTTCCCGACTCCAAATATGGTGATCAGCTAAACCCTGAGCATGTGGGCAAGACTCACCAGCCAGACACCCAGAAAGAATTCTTTGTATTAAACCCAGATCCCACCCTATCTAGTGTCCCATCACAGGCCATTGGGCATATTTACCGCTAATAGTCAAAGATCAATTAATTGCCAAAATTAGGCTATCCCATTATACCATCTCTTCCATAAACTTATCAAGCTTAGCCTTGAAGCCAGATATGTCTTTTGCCTCCACTGCTCCCCTTCGAAGGCTATTCCAGAATTTCTCTCCTCTGATGGTTAGAAACCTTCATCTTATTTATTTATCCTTACAAAAGAGAAGATGCTAATCCACTGGCAACGTGCTCATTTGCCATGAGCAACATGAGGTGAATTCTCAGAGCAGGCAGGCTAAGGGTATGCCTACACTTGCTGGTAAATTGGCACTACTGCAATCGATTTGTGTACTCCACCTCCCCGAGAAGCAGAAGAGAAGTTGACAGGAGACACACTCTCATTGACACAGCGCAGTATAGCCACTGTGGTAAGTGGATCCAACAATGTCAACTTCAGTTATGTGAGTAACGTAACTGAAGTTGCGTAAGTTAGATCGGTTTACCACAGTAGTGTAGACCAACCTTAAGAAAGTCAGTAGTTTAAAACTCACTTCTTCCCCTCCCCCACCCACTTGGGTTGTGCCTAACATTCAGCCTCACTGTGATACCTGATGCCTGCTGTATTGGAATACCAAACATGAGCTGGTTATGTCTCAGCGGCCAACTGCCATTGGATC
Source organism: Malaclemys terrapin pileata (assembly GCF_027887155.1). Lineage (NCBI taxonomy): Eukaryota > Metazoa > Chordata > Testudines > Emydidae > Malaclemys > Malaclemys terrapin. The sequence continues at coordinate 68,781,799 of NC_071509.1, forward strand.
TAAGAACCACCGCAAAACTCACCATTTTCCAATCCAAGTGCACTTCTTTAACTTTGCTTTAATTAATAACATACTGTAAGCATACATTACAAAATAAATAGCAATAGTCCATACACAATTTTCCTCCCGGGGGGGAGGAAGAAGCCTCATGTGATAGATTCTCATGATGCTTATTGCACTGTTGGAAGGCACTCAGATATCACAGTGATGGCCATAGTATAAGAACCTGAACAGAGCAGAATTTCATGGAACCCTGCACTTGTCAGGCCTATGTGGGATAGATGGTAAACTATAGGAGCTGACTTCATCTTTGTGCATAGTATAGCATATTATCTGTGCTAAACAAGTAATAGCTTACAAGGTTGGTAACATTTTTAAACTGTATCAAACAAATGCATTAGATCATCTCACAAAGGATTCAATATCTTAAAACTTTGCAAAATTATACAATACACTTGGATGCTAGAACAACTTTTAGAGTGGGGATTTTGAAGGACATTGAACAAAACTGTAAACTCTGTATATGTTCAAAGCCAGGCATTTAGTTGCTATTAGTATTTCACTCCAGAGGGTGCTGCTGCACCCCAAAACCCATAGGTCCAGTGCTCCTGAATACATTGTAAAGAAAGAGTCTCCTGACACCTCCACAAATACACATGCTACAATTGGCTTTTGAGAGTGATATGACTTAACCAATTAGTATGTGCTGCGACATCATACCTCAAAACAAGAGCCAGTGATCTAAGTGGACATCAGATAATATGGTGATAATCACCACCACCTATACAAATCCCTGGTGCCCTGATCATGCAAAGACTTGTTAATGTGCTTAACTTTATCTTTTGTGATTACAGTGCATAAAGTTAGGCACACAAGTAAGTCTTTGAAGGCTCAAGACCTAAGAGTTTGTCTACATGGAAAAAAAGTCTGTGATAACTAGTGCAGAATGGTTATTGAGCTTTTGGAAGTGGATTAACCTAAAACCACAAAAAGCTACTCATTACATAGAATAAGAATGTCCTTATGGGGAGTTAATGTAGAATAGCTATTGAGCTTTAAATTGACACCCTACCTATTTTGCACTAATGTTCCCCATGAATTCTTTCTGTAGAGAAGTCCTTAGGTAATTAGATGGGTGCTGAGTGAAAATTTCCCCTATAGAACACAGAGGTGATCAGGAAAGGGAAAAATACTTCACCAACTTTTTCTTTGTTTTTCTTTTTTATTAAAATGTTTTGATCAGCTCTCTGTAGAGGAGCTCCCACCCCTCAGGCTGGCTCTTATATATATTGACATTTTTATGAATTACATGAATAAACTAAAATAGCTAATCACTACTAATAAATTAAATAGCAACATGAAAACCTACAAATTAAATATCAGCAAGTTATCAGGACCCAATGGCATTCATTCAAGATTTGTGAAGGAATCGAAGAATGAAGTGGCTAGGATGTCAACAAAAAATATAACCCCATAAAAATCAGTTACTATACTAGAAGGCAGCATATGTTTAGCCTATTTTTTTTAAAGGCTTGCTAATGGTGGGGTCAGGGATGAGGGGTTTGGAGTGCAGGAGGAGGTTCTGAGCTGGGGCAGGGGTTGGGGCACAGGAGGGGGTGCAGGCTCTGGAAGGGAGTATGGGTGTGTGTGTGGGAGGGAGGGCTCTGCGTGCTGCCTTCACCCACAGGTGCTGTCCCCACAGCTCCCATTGGCCACAGTTCCCATCCAATGGGCGCTACGGAACTGGCGCTCAGGGCAGGGGCAGCCCACAGTCCCATGGCCATTCCTCCACCTAGGAGCCAAGGGACATGTTGCTGCTTCCAGGAGCCGCACAGAGCCAGGAAGGGAGCCTGCCAGCCCTGCACCAACCAGATTTTTAATGGCCCGATCACTGGTGCTGACCAGACCCACCAGAGTCCCTTTTCAACAAGGCATTCTGGTCGAAAACCGGACACCTGGCAACCCTAAGCAATACAGAGGTACAACTGCAATGTTGCAGCTACATCATTGCTACAGCAATGGAAGGGTTTTTTCTATCTGAAGTAAATCTATGCCCTCAAGAGGTGGTAGCTAGGTTGATGGAAAAATTCTTCCATTGACCTAGCAGTGTCTACACCAGAGCTTAGGTCAGCTTAACTATGTCTGTCAAGGGTGTGACTTTTTCATGTTCCTGAGTGACTTAGTTAGTTTGACCTATGTTTTAGAGCTAGACTAGGCCTAAGTAGTCACAATGTGAAAGGTAAAAGTAGTGCTATGGTTTCTCTCCTGCCCTCACTTTTGGTCAACACAACTCAGTTGAGCCTTTCCCCTTTTAGAGTAAGAGACATTTAAAATGTTGAGCCTAAATAGGTTCAGCTGTACCCAGTTAGCTTCCAGCTGGGCATACTTCCCTGAACTTCCTCTGAAATTAACCCTGAAATTTCAAGCCATGATCTGACTCAGTGATGCTTTTTCCTAAGGGAACAACTAGAGTAGGGCGGGGTGCTGTAGGACTTCGGGGTTCCCATCCAAAGGGTGCAGAAAGACCTGAATGCCCATCATATACATTATCTCCTGCCACTTACAGTTGTGTCCCACTTTTATCATGGGCAATCTGCATTCAGGTGCTACTTCCCTTAGACAATATAGCTTAGAATATTGCTTCACAATAAAGACCTGAAAGTTTTGGGACTGCATGGCTCCTGGACTGAGGCTGGACTGGTCTGAAATGTGGAGGGTTAGATGACATTTAGGCATACTCAAGAATACATATTTTACTAAATTTAAAGTATTAATGCAGCAATTTGAAGGAGACAGGACCCCTTTCTTCTTCTGAACAAAGCAATAAATGGATATTAAGATACATAACATTGTTGTATTGCTATATAATAATGGCTATTTTTAAATTAAAATTTCATTTCTCTTTGTTCATCCTATGTTAGTGATTGACAAGAGCAAGTAAACAAATTCACATTTCTCTGACCTTCCCAAAAACTCCAAGCTATTGGACTTACTGTGTTAGACTCGAGACTTGGGTAAATGAAAAGGGCAGAGGAGTTTAATTTTTTCTTAATTGTTTGCCACTGAACTCTGGTAAAAACCCTTAGATACCAAAAATGTTCCTTACTGGCCCATTTTTCCCACCATATGCTCTGGACAAGCAAATGAGAACCTCAAGTGACCTCGTTTATGCTCCTAAAATTCAATTTGGATTGAGCCAGGATTAGACTGTATAGGAACTTCTTCCCTGAGACTGTCTGTCCTCACAGCTTTTTTAAAGGGTGTTGTAAGTTTTTCGTGTTGGGCTAATTTTATCCATGATCCTTTAATTACCCATGTCCATGTAGCCTTCTATACAGATGTATGCTTGGGGGTGTGCAGCTGAGCCACTGGGCCTGGTTCATGATTTTTAATTACTGAATTATTTTATCTACAGCCCAAAGGTAACTTTTTGGAAATTGAGGAGTGGGGGCTCAGTAAAGTAGGAGACTAAATTAAAGCCATTCGAGCAGAATTGTCAAGATTTGAATGTTCTTTTCTAGTGTATGCTTCATTAATGATAATCAGAACTGACATTTAGATTGTCACAACTGGAACTGGACAGCCTAGGAACAGGATATTCCTCTGCTTAGAGCTACTCAGATTGCCATGCTGTGTGCAGTGGGAAGAGAAGGGGCTACTTCTCTTCTATTCTCCACTGTGAGCAAGTGGCCAGGGAAGAGAGTGTGGGGAGCCTTGGCTATGGCCATCCTACTTGCCTGCCAGAGAAGCTGTCTGTATGGGTGTACTGGGTGGCGCAAAAAGGAGTGAAGTAACTTAGGGTATGTCTACGGAATAAAAGACCTGCAGCATGGCCGCAGCTGGCCCAGGTCAGTTGGCTCAGGCAGTGGGGATAAAAATTGCTCTGTCGACATTCAGGTCCGGGACCCTCTCTGCTTGAAGTCCCAGAACTTGGGCTAATGTCTGGGCTAGAACATCTACACAGCAATTTTACAGCCTTGCAGCAGGTGTGCTGGAACAGTGTGTATAGTGGGGTTGCTGCAAGCCATTGAACAAAACTGTAAACCCTGTATATGATGGAAACCACTTCAAGCCATGGGGTGTGGCAACACCTCCAGTTCCAGCACCTATGCTCTGCATCCCAAACCCTGCAAGCACAAGTCAGCTGACCCAGGCCAGCCTCTATAATTGCTGTGTAAAGAAACCCTTATTCCCCACTACAAAGGGACACATCAGTGGAACTGTGACTTTGAATCACAATTCATTATTTGCTCCTGCTTTGGTGCAGCTATATGCTCCTGTGATAGGCTGGCTCCAACTCACTGGCAGAAAAGCAGCCCTACGGAGGCTGCGCTGGAGGCAGACGATTAGAAAGGGGCTAAGAGGCAGAGCAGAGTTCAGTAGCTGATTGGAACTTGAGGGGAGAAGACCAGGCTCCTAGCAGGGGGAAGAAACCCCAGCACCTGGGACAATTCAGTGCTGCAAGCAGGGACTGGGGAGCAAGAGAGAGCTGCAGGCTGAGGCCCTGAGGTAAGGGCAGAAGAGGGTGCATGGGAAGCGACCCCGGGACAATGGACTGCAATTGCCACTGAGAGAAGTGGTTGGGTGGAGATTGCAGATCCCCCAGAAGGAGAGAACACAGTGTGGGGCACAGCCAGAGGGCAGTGTCATGAAGAGGATGCTGCGGTCCTGGGAGTGACATGTGTCCAGGAGCAGAGGTGATGATGGGCAGGACACCACCAGAAGAGAGCTCAGAGCTAATTCTTAAAACAGCCAGTAGGAGGTGCTGCAGTGGCGAGTCGCACCCTGTCACAACTCCCCTCTTACACATGGTAAATTCTAACGTTACAATCTCATTTTGAAAGCTTAGTAGAATTATTCTAAAGAAGAACTTTCTATGAAATAATACAAATTACTAGCTTCTGACTATACAGACCTTTACTTCTGTAGGTCAATTGTCCTGTTAATTATCAGAGGGGTAGCCGTGTTAGTCTGGATCTGTAAAAAGCAACAGAGAGTCCTGTTAATGTATTCTACTTGTATTATATATATATATACACACACACACACACACACACACACACACTTTTTTATATCTTGTACTAGATTAAATGAATTTACAGGTTGCTGTTAAAGTCTACAAGACTAAAATAATTATTTTACAATAGGGCCTTTATACAAAATGGCTTTGTTTGTTTTAATAATTTTGTTTCCTTAGCTGCATTTTTTTTAAACCTTGGAAAAGTCAGGTGTTTTTTATACATCATAGAGAATGCAAAATGGGCATAAGCCCAATTTTTTCCATCCATTTGCAGGTCACCATTAAGGGGGAAGCTTGTTCATTCTCCAGCTCCACTGAGTTTTTGAAACTTAGAGCAAAGGTGCTAATTAGTATCCAATGGAAGTTTGAAATGGATACTTCTTCAGCAAACACTGGACTGAGAGCTGCATCACAATTCATACAGGTCACTGAACAGCCTAATATGGTAACTATTTTTAGGGTGTGTGTACACTGCAAAACAAAAATCTAAGCTCATTAGAACTGATGTATCAGATATAGATTTTCAAAAAATTAAATATTTCTGATTAAAGACATTGTTTGTCACTGATGTAGCCCTCAAGATACCAGTTTTATCAGAATTTAACAGGTTTTGCAAATATGCAAGATAAAGGTGTAATGCTAATAAGGGTTTTCTTAGGACCTGTAAAGTCACTTTAATTTATGGTTGTTTTTAACCTCGTTACCATTTGATCAGCAAAAACCAGTTTGGTGTGTGATTACAATTTTTATTCAAGAACACTAATAACTACAGCATTAGATAATTTTATACTTCCCTAATGTATTAAGCAATATGATAATTAATATTGGCATTACAATCACAATTGAGTTAGTCAAATTGAGGCGTTAACAATAATACACCTTAAAATTGGATAACTACAAAAAGCATAATTTAAGATCAACAATTGATCAAGTTATTAGATGAGTGCAACCAGTAATCAAATCACAAAGTTAACATAACACCAGTGATTACATGACTTATTTAATCGTTCTATCCCTATGTGGTTTACTTAGCAGTTCATACTTTCCCCTGTGGTTTAAGTATTTTTAAAGTTTTAAACCCTTATGTATCCCAGGTGACATTTAAATGTCTATAATAAGATTTGCTTTGAACCTAGGTTATTTACTATCCAATGATAGCTCACAGTTTGGTGTATATGCATGTGTTATTACTATTAATGGCCACACACATCCATATCTAGGACAGGTCGTTTCCTGGCAGACATCCCTGCACAGGAGTTCAAATATCCTGTTAAGAAGACAAAACAAATAATCATTTAGGAAAAAAGTATGTTCTTTAGTTGGGTTGTCTGTAGAGCTTCGGAGTCCGTTAGGAACTGTATAATGTCTTCTGGCTCAGGTACCATCATGCTAGCGGGTGTCATTCTCAGGTTGGTTGGCTGGTCTGCAATGTCTATGTCTCTACTTTCCTTGGAATGAGAAGTAGCAGTATCAGCCATCAAGTTGTTGTCATATGGTGACGTCGAGAAGAGCACATCTCGTCCTCATTTACTTTTTGGGTGAAACTCAGGGTAGTATCAGCCCACAAGACCTCCTCTTGTGACCTTCTGATCAAATAAAGCGATCACACATTTCTCACCCCAACTGCATTGGCCAGTCATGATTAGGCAATGTCATTCTGACCCTTGGTCCAATTTTGGGGTTCACCTTTTAGGGTACTGCTTCTGAGTCATGGCCACGAGTCTGTTTTTTCCCAGATAAATAGCACTGAGTGAATAACAGGAGGTGATGACTCTAGTGAGATGATCTCAACCCTTTGTATTTAGGTGAACAGTTGGGACTCTTCAATAGACTCTTGACTATTAGTGCCTATTGTCTTCCTGGTCATAACTTATGACCCATTGCCCTTTGACTTACAAAAGTACTAAAATACAAAAGTAGTTACTTACCCTTTCACGCATCTTATGCTTATACTTCCTCAAGGCAGACAAGACCTCATACATAAAATAAGAATTTGTGGCACTGTCACCACATCTGGGATAGTAGGCTATCAAGACTTAAAGTTAAGCTGCTTCAAAGCTACTTATAAATAAAATTATTTAAATACACCCAATTTAAAGTTTATACTCAATGCCTACATGTCCTAGCAAGGTATGTGACTGCATATTTTTCCCTGGACCAATTTCTCTACCATGGGATTAAATAATTTGAAGTACATTTCCAAGGCAATCTGGATATAACTAGTTCCACTTTTTCTCATTTACACCACTTTATTTTGGTCATTAATTAATTCCTACCACAAGAACTCCCCTAAAAGCAGCTACACTCAGTCTGCCTGCCTTGCAACTGGAAACGCCAACAAACTTCTCTCAGGTACCAAAAAAAGGAGTATGTACTGAAGAAGACTGAGAAAGTCTTGCATCTGCAATATTCTTCAGGTGACCCAAAGAACCTTGGACAGGCACCTGAATCTTGACCATCCAGCACATTCATTCGGCCATTAGTAAAATATGCCAAGACAAAGTGTTCTTGGACAATGGTAGAGGAAGTGGTGTTGCTGCTGCAATTGCATGTATCCCAGAGCAGTTATTCAGGTATTTGGTGTTTTACTATATCACGGGTTGCTTGTTCTCAAGATTAGTGTCAGTTTCTGCTTTTCCTCCTAATGACTGAAATATTTCCAGCAGCTGTACTCTGCCCTTCTCCTCTTATACCTTTACTAGCATAAAGATGAGAAAGGACCAACATCAATGAATGGGACCTGTTCAAAGTGTTAATCTGTGGATCATGGATCAACATTGTAACTATTTGATTGTGTGGTCAAGCCTTCAGTGTGACATCTGCTGGAAAACTAGGCTATAATAGTCTGAGAAGGAAGAGCTCCAGCACCTGCTTGAAAATTTGATTTTCTTGAAATTAGAAAATCACTGCCAAGCTCTTTCTATGCAGTCACATCTGTGTCATTACTGTGCATTAAAAACAAAACAACCCTCCTGCCCCCACATATATCATGCCTTATGACTACATCAAAGACATTGATGGGTAATGTGGAATTGTAGTAATGTAGGTAGACAATATTAGGAGTCCATGGTGTGACCATTTGGTGAAGCTATGTACATCTTATGAAATTCTGTTTTGGTGGGGGAGGAAAGAGCTCTTTCTGTGCATCTGTCAGACTGCAGCCTCATGTTGAATATAGGGTTTGTTTGCCTTGTCTGTTGTCCTTTTACCTCCATGTTGGACTGGAATTCCAAGGAGTAGCAGCATAGGGCTAATGATAAAATGTTGTTAACTTATGTGCTCTCCCACCAATGAAGCCAGCCTATTGTATAGGGTGGTTCCTACCTAGAAGTAGTAGTCTGTTCATCTGGGCTGATAACTAAGCAACATATCATCTGGTAGAGGATTTTGATCACCTGATGTGGCTGACCAGGTGGTCACCTGATAAAGGAGGCTGAAGGTTATAAAAGAGCCATCTCTCAGCAGCCATTTTAGAGAGAGGGGAAGAAAAAATAATTCCATGTTTTGGCTAAATGCAGGACGGCAAGAGGAGAGGAAGTATCCTGGATTTCTTAGATGTCTCTGATCTAAACCTGAGAACTCAAGCATGGTGAGGAAACTCAGGCAGGGAAAAGGTGTATAGGTGTGTTTATTATTTTGTGTAGATCTGTGTATCACAAGCTAAATTAAGAGCAATGGGGATTAGAATCCCATATTGGCTGTCTGTGTGTTTGTTGGTTTTCATTGTCTTGTGCCACTGAAAAGGTAAACTCTTTGGCGGGATTTTGGGGATGACCATACTAGTTTCAGGCTCTAGGCAATTGGACCATGTGGGGCCCTTGCTGCTGGGAGGTGTGTCAGACCTGAGGTCTACACCTGAAAGGCATGCCTAAAGACCCAAAGTTAGGGGCACTACCATGAACTGCCCAGCCTCAGCAAGGTGAGAGCACATTGGAATCAGCATTTGGATTTTGAAGTGTTCAACAATCATTCCATGCTTGAAAGAGTTTTGCTCTATTCTGTGTCCATTTCCAGCTGGCTGGGCTTAACAAAAAGAGCTTCACAGTGCCCTATCCAAACTCTCCATCTGGGAAGCTCAGCCTTTAAAGGCACAGTCCCCAATACCACATCTTCCCTTCCAAGCCAAAGCTTAATAACAAAAACACCTAAAAAGCTAACATTAATATGCCACCCAATTACAAAAACTTATAACCAATCTAACTAAACTTACTATGTTTTTTTTAGTCTCTGCAGTGCACTGTGACTTGGAACGGTGTGCTCCCTTGGAACATCAGATCTACTGCTGTGAGGAGATAAGTCCACTTGTTCTCGTTGTTCCAGGTCCTGGGGCTTCATTGAACCCTGAACCCTTCTCAAACAGAATGGCAGACTTAGTGCCCCTTATCTTCTTCCCTTCTGGGATCTGGAGAAGGTGTTGCCTATATTTTTAGACTGTGTCTCTGGGGTGACTACCTCATATGATGGGGGGTTGTTACTTGGGACTCCACTGCAGTTTGCGACCACGGTTTCATATTCCATAGAGCCACACAGCATCATTTTCATGAAGTGGTAGAAGCTCTCATGACCCCAAATCATACTGAGTCTTTGTTTTACCATATCTGTTTCTTTAAATACCTGCAAGTTCTCAGGGACACTAACAAATGAGGCATTCATGTTTGCTGGTGAAATTGTTTCTTTTGTGATATGAATTAGATGGAGGCAGAAATGTGTAACTCTGGCTGTAGCTTTAGTTTTTTCAGGCTCTCTGAACTATACGGGAAAGGGCTGCCCTGAGTATTATGTACTAGGAATACACTTAAATGTGTTTAATAAATCCAATTACATCTTATCAAAAACATATCAATGTAAGGGGCACAGTAACACCATTAAAGCAGCAAATCACGAGAGGGTGTGCATTAATGAGCTGTTGGTAACAGAAGGCATTCGTTGTAGTGAACTATTGCCATTATAGTATGGCTTCATTGTTTCTGGGATGTTTTTTTTAAAAAAAACAAACAAACACAAATACTGCTCTTTTATGACACCAAAATATTTTGTATGAAAACCATTTTTTTGCTTACAATTTCCATGCAATCCAAAAGTAATGTTCAGTTAAAAGAAAGTTTTCATGGAAAATTTTCCACTGGCTCTCTATGTAATCTTTTCACAATGAAAAATGCCCCTATGATTTGAGAAAATAGGAGGGAAAAAGTTTCTATTTTGTGTTTAGAATTGCTGGAGTGTGGGGGGTCCTAGCTAATTTTTTCATTCTCCTCCCACCCCATTCCCCTGATATACTCCTTGAACTACTGGTACCTCTTCTATATGTACCTACCTCCCCATCAGATGGAGCTTTGAGGATAGGATTGTCTCGGAGAAACTTGGCTATTGCATTTACTATTTTTATTCAAGATAGGTAGCAGCTATGTACATATCAGCTGTGATTGGAAGCCTATTCAAGTTAATATGAATCTTTTCATTAATGTGGAGTGCATTTTGGATCAGGCCTATTGTGAGTTAAATGAGGTAAGAACTAGGTAAGACCATACCAAGTCTTTTCAGAATTCACTTCTCTATTAGGAATGAACTGTTGTATTAATTAAAATGGAATAAATGGGTCCAGAGTGAAAGGTGTTAACGTGATTCTGACACTGTCCAATATTAAACAGTTTTAAACAAGGTTTGGTATAGAGACCTCAACCTGCTCTGTATCATGGCAAAAACATTACATCTTTTAACCTTTTATTAAAGATACAGAAAAGAAAAGGCAAAACAGCTAAAGCATTTGAAATGTGAAGTATTAAATATGGAAAGTTAAGGTTTTTATTTTGTTCCCTTTCCCTTTAGCTGGAGAGAGCTTTTAAGAGGAAACAGCCCCTATTCCCTATATATTTGACAATCTTTTAGCTGATATTAAAGATGGTTAACTGCTCTTCTGGGAAAAAGAGAAAAAGTTAGTTGAATTGGGCTGGAACTGTTGTTGTTAAAGTGTGTTCCCATTTCTGACAAGACAAAATAAAATGAGATGGGAATAAAAACCCCAAAGATAGAAATTTCAGCCTCTCTCTGGTGTTGACTTTCACTTGCAGTCTCACAAATGGAAAAACACAGGCACAGCACGTGTCTTATACTTATTAGCCACTCTGTGATATGGCAAACTTGTACCAGTATTTAGCTATTAAGGGCTATTGCTATTTCCTGCCTCTCTCGTAACAGGCTTACAGCAGTGTTGCAAAATACATAGTCTTGGCTGGCTAAGCCAAACTCCTATTAGACAGAAAGAAAAAAGAGAAATGGGAATGAAGAAATGTGTGTGTGGTGGTTGGGACACTTTCAGATTAGAGCAATAATGGCTCAGCAGTATTACAGTGGATCCCAGGAGACCAATCGAAATGGCACCTAGGATGGCAAAGCTTGCCTCTTCCCTTTCTTTTAGTCAGTAATTGTTGTGTTCAAGTCCTCTTCCATTTTTTTTTAAGGACCCCAAAAGTGAGTGATGGGTGGAATAGTCCATCTCGTTATTTTGTTTACCATTAATTTTGGTCCATTAATTTCTAGTTCCACACATGGCTTTTGTTTACCAGGCATAATTTTAACACTTACATCAGTAGTCTTGTTTGGACTAATTCAGTTTTTTTGTCTCCCTTTTGCACCTTTTCCCATCAACGTTTGTCATAGGTGGTTATAACATTTCATAAACTTCTATCCACTTTCCCACAGTTAGTGGGGTAGGCTTGCCCAGCTCCAAATAGCACTACAGAATTCATCATAGAATGTTCAAAGTCTGCTATGACCATTTCAAGCTGGGACCATACCAACCTGTGAACACGGTAGGATTCCGTTCCATGTTGTTATAAACTTTAATAGATTTTCACTGAAGTGCTAGCACAAAATATTTTCAGTGTAAAGCTCCACCATAATCCTGATCAGAACACTCCCTCCTCACATCTGTAAAGTAAAAAGAAATGGATTTTGTATGATGTTGTAGTGCCATTTCCCCTTTTTAAAGGTAAGGCACACTAGAAAATCTCCTATCAATTAATGTTTATTATGAAAGGATGAATCACATCCAAGATCATGACTCTACATCTGGAAAACAGGTTCCAGGAGCAGCATATTGAGTCAATGGCATTGCAGAGAAAGGGATATGATAGTAGCACATCTGTCATTCACTGAGCATTTAATAGCAGGACTGACTCAAGAGCCATAAGAGTATATTGATCACCATAAAATGCCATCGGCTTTGATTATGCTGGAGGCTCAATAGCTTGATTTATATTCCCATCAGCTGAGATTGAAAGTCTGAGGGCATGTCTCCTAAAAGAAGACATTTGCTTCAATATTTTGTCTACTGAATTTTTTTCTTTTTCCATTATTGCTACTAGTCCTGGGCAAATAACTGATTTGTCACCTTGCTGGAAGTTCCACAAAAAAACAAAAAATTCAGTTTGGGTCAACCTGAAAATGACTTTTTTCTGAATCAAAAAGTTTGGGAAAAATGTTTTAGATTAAACAAAATATTTCCTTCAATCTAAAATGAAATGTCAAAATGTCCAGCAAGTAAACATTTGTCAAATCATATTGAAAAATCATTTGTTTTTGCATATTTCCTTCAGCTGTGGTAACATATGTATAATGTGGCATTTGATCACCTAAATAAAGCAATAAATGCCTTCTTTCCCCTCTGATTTACACTTACAAATATAAGATATGAAGTCAAGAATCAGTGATAGCAAGTAGAGCTGGGCGAAGATTTTTGGATGAATAGTTTATTCCCCAAAAATAGGTTTGGGTTGGGCTTTGTCTCCTTTCTTTAGTAGATAAGGATTATCAATGTTGGATCAAGCTTTGACATGCTTTAGGTTTCTTGAAGAAAGACAGGAATGAGGAATATATGGATGTTGAACTCGAGAACCTTACTGGTCTTGGAGAAGACCCAAATTTTACTACTGCATTGTGTGCCAACTGTAGCCAAAATGAGTATCAGTAATAAAGGAAACTGTTTCATATTACTGTGATTAAAAACCATCTCTGCAACGTTATGTATACATGTTTTTAATCACAGTAATATGAAACTGTTTCATATATATATAAATAAATAAAATCTGGGTTCAGATTTGGAGTTCTGGTCCTTCTGTGCTCCTCATTATGATTCCACTAATAGTCTATATAATATAACTAATAGTGGAATCAGAATGAGGAGCACAAGTTATTTCTCTAGTGCCAAATTTATTGCCAAAAATCAATGTCATGATAAAGTAAATGATGCAGAAGGACCAGAACTCCAAATCTGAACCCAGATATCTGGACTTGGGTAAATTCCATTCCAGATCCAAACTCTGTATCTGAGGCTTATCTTTGCAGTAGATTGAAACTGGAACCCAGATCTGTGAATGTGGCGACTTGGAGATCGGTCCCATTATTTATATTATTTACTAGAGAAGACAAAATATCTTAGGGGCCCCACAGCAATAAATATTGGCACGATCCTTGCTCTGAAAGCTCACAAGCAACCAAAACATGGGTAGGTGCTGGGATTGAAGGGCCGTAATAAGAATATTGTCAGGAGCAGTCCTACACATTTTGTAGGCCAGAATGGAAAATGTTTGGTGCTCTGCCCCCAAACAGCTGAACCCCTGTGCCACGAAAAAAAAAGAGAGACCAGCCCAATGGGGAGCAGAGCGCACAAAAAATGCCAAGTGGCAAAGCTGTTTGACTCTCCCTGGAAGTTGGCACCACCCTCCTCGCCCACCATTAGAACTAGCCCTGAAGATTGTGTACTTATGAGTACAACTCACTATTGTTCATTTTGATGACTGCATTTTTAAAAATACTTTACTCATCCTCACTTGTAGTAAACTTGGTGGCAGGCATTAGCTTTGAGGGAGCATATGAACAAGATGAGGGAGATAACTAAGGTTTTGTCTACACTACACACCACTGGCAGCAGCCTGTAGTATAGGTGTAGCTAAATACTGTAGTGAAAAGCACACCATGTCCACACTGCTGCGGGTGTCAGTAAAAGGCACTGTCAGAGTGGGAGCTCTTGCTGAGCCTTTCCCTTCAACACAGGAAAGGAAACAGGGAATGGATGAAGCTTTTTTTCCCCACTGCTGGAGTTCTTTTCTGTGGCATGGAGTGGCTCCAGTAGTGAGGAGGCAGCAGGACACCACATTGCTAAAAATAGCAGTGTAGACAGGGAGGCAGGGCTTGGGGTGGAGAGTCACTTAAGGTACATATTCAATATGTACCCACACCCTTCAGGTGTGTCTTTACTCACCTAAGCCATAGCTCACCAGCCATCTATACTATTATTTATATCTGTGGTGGGGGGGCTACACAGTTACATATGCTACACACCACTGAAAAAAGCATGCAGTGTAGATGTACCCTTATTGAACTGATTAGAGGATGGTGTTTCAATAGTGAGGAAAAGCATGGCAAAAGGAGCAGAGATCCCCTGGGAGAAGGAGATGAAGGCTGTATTGAGATTAGAATTGCTGGCAGAGCAGAGCAGTTGGGTGTAACATGCCTGAGGATATTGTGAAGGCCAAGACTATAACAGGGTTCAAAAAAGAACTAGATAAGTTCATGGAGGATAGATCCATCAATGGCTATTAGCCAGGATGGGAAGAATGGTGTCCTTAGCCTCTGTTTGCCAGAAGCTGGGAATGGATCACTTGATGATTACCTATTCTGTTCATTCCCTCTGAGGCACCTGCCATTGGCCACTGTTGGAAGACAGGATACTGGGCTAGATGGACCTTTGGTCTGACCCAGTATGGCCGTTCTTATGAAAGGCTACCAAGTCAAGAGATGTGAGTAGTTTTGCATGGCATAGGGCCTTGAAGGCAAAGACAAGAAGCCTGAACTTGTTATACAGTACAATAGGGAGCCAGTGAGTGACTCAAAGGAGAAAGGGTTGAGGCTTTCTGTTGTTCTGCTTATGAACATAGTCAAAGCAAAAGGTGATAAAAATGATTTTGACAGTAGCATAAAAGGAGGCTAGTATCAACAAGACTCGCAAGGAAGCAGTTGCAGTAGTGGCAGGAGATTAGATATGGACTAGTTGTTTGGCTACAAAGTGCAGTAAGAAAGGGGAGAACTTTATGGGTGATGAAGAGTATAAAGTGGTAGGATTTTGCCAAAGTCTTGGTGAGGAAAGAGATGAAGATCACCGCCTAGATTAAGAGCCTGATATAAATTAGGTGCTTTAAATCATAATGGAGACTAGAGTAAGAGGAATCAACCACTGTGCTGCTTATTTGTAATATATTGTCTTAATCAGCATTTGTGCTGTATCACAACTAATTTTTCACTCTGAATTATGGTTCACTGCTTGTAGGTATTTAGATACAGAACATCAGTGTTAAGATTGCGCTATGATACCTGCTCATGTTTTATTCCTTCATGCTTTTCACACACACTACCAGTACATTTTTGTAAATACTTTTTAAAAAATTGCAGTGAAAGAACCACACAGTATGGTTACAATTATCTTTCTTCTGCAGGACTCTGAGAAACTTAATTGTGCTAATGTTTATTGTCCACTTCCTGCATGTAAGAGTAGAGCATGTCCCATAGATAATCCCATTTACTGCAGTGGGGCTATTTTGGGGAATAACTGTTTACCACTATGAGTAAAGGGTTCACTATCTAGTCCAATGAGACTACTTGTGAAGTACAGTACTACTCAGTATGAATAAGAGTGGCAGAAACACACACACACACACACACACACACACAGAGTGCGCACATGCAAAGTAAGGCTGTAAAGAAGCAAATCAGTTCTTTAAAAAAGACTTGGGACTTGGAAATCGTATTTAATATGAAAAAGGAAAAATCTTTTCACAATTTCAGATGTAATTGGAAATAGTAGCATTGTTCACCCTGGGCCAGTGTCAGGGCTTTGCTGACTAGATGTAGATTTCCTACCAGAGAAGTTTGCAAGCACTTTACATTGCTCTTTCCTAGATAGTCTGCCACTGGGAACTGTCTCCACAATCTATGCGGGTGAAAGCAAATGCAGATCCTGGAGTCAGGGTTAACTGAAATGTTTTCCTCATAAATACATAATTAGTATGACAACATACATGCCTGTGGTTAAAAAAAAACATTGTAATATATCAAAGAAATAAGTATTTATCTAAGCATTTCTATCATGTTAATACCATGGTATTAGAGCACCTAAAACCTGAGCTAAAGTCATCATATTGGTTTCTTTGATCCTCTTTTACAGTTTCCTCCCTTTTGTTAAGAAAATTCAGTGCTGTAGAATGGTTGTGGGAATGAGGTTTTTTTTTTAAAAAAAAAATGCAAGGAAAATATATTAAATTAAGTAATCCTAAAGAGTAAAGCAAGAAAAATCTGTTTACAACACAAAATGCTACCAAAGTATTCAGATGAAAGCCCCTTACCGATTTATTAATCCTCATTTACTACAGTCTGGGTTTTTATGCCAGAAAAAGCACAGGGAGAGAAGTGTGACTGGACTGTTTATATCATCTCAGAATTTGCAGCGGGAATAGGGAAGTGTTGTACTTCAGGTACAGTAGTTAGCTGCTTGTGACAGATGTGACTTCCTGGCTTTTCACCAGGACAAAATTGTTTCTAGCTGAAGTAATCAACCACACAGAACTTAATCCATCTTGAGAGTTGGCTCTGACAGTCAGTGATTCAGCTATAAACTATAGGATTATACATTGGGAAAAATCTCAGGTAGAAGAAACCAATAAGACAAGACATATGCCAACGGAAACATCCTTGCAAAATACTAGTTACATAGTAGACCACACTAATTTTTTGTTTAACTGGCAAGTAGCATTTTGGTATCAGTCATCATGCTTAAGGACAAGCATTTAGATTTTGTACCTAGTTTAGTAAGTTTGTGACAATTTTTCAAGATTATAGAATCAAGTGTAGGATGCTTTTTAAGTGGAGGAGAGGAGAAAACCAATTGAAGGGCTCAGCAGGGGGGGAGGGAATTTGTGAGCTGGGTGGCAATCTATCCATCCATCCTCATTGCTGGAACTCCAAAACTTGCTTGGGGCTCTCCTTTTCATTTTGACTCCTGTAACCTGAGCCAGAGTGGGAAGCAGCCAGAGTGAAAATGGGGACCACAAGCTACCCCTAGATTCCAAGAATGAGGAAAAATAGATATGACTGAAAGCTGCATATGGCACTAGTCAGATGGTAACATGTTTACAAGGAGGAGCTTTTCCTTGGGTCTCTGATCATCCAGTGTCCTCTATAATTTCTCCTCTTCACTGAAGTACAGTATAGAAATGTCAAATGATGACTCAAAAGTCAAAGGAACTATCATCAGCTAAACGAAGCATTGCCTACTTGCTATTATTATTGGAGAGATTTTCATGTACTCTCTGGTCCCTTTATCAGGTAAAGGGGATGGAGTGGTGTAAAGGGGATCTAAAAACCCTGGTTTCAGCCAGGGGACAAATCTCTGGTGCATGAACTGAGAAAGATGGCCACAGGCTGACTTCTGAGTACCCTCTCAAGCCCTAGCATGCATGTTGGGGGCTTGCCCATAGCTTATGCCTGATAGTGCCTTATGCTGCTGGTGGGTAAGTGGTATAAATTATAGCATAGGTTAGAACTAATTTATTTAGGCTGGAGAACCATTGTGACCTCTATAGTAGCCCACAATCGAAGAAGCATAAAGATGGCTTAATTGTTGTGCTGAAACTCTAATCTGACTTCACCCAAGCCACTAAACCCTTTGAGGTTCTGAGTCCCATTTTACTCCATATTTCAGAGGAAAACTTCTGCAGAACAATGATTATTGAAAGAGGATTGTGGTAGCAGAACATATTGTAGGGTATGTTACTGCAGTGGGATGATATAATGTAAAGCATATGGATTGGTGTCATAATAGTCAAAGGGAACAAAATTTTACTGATGTGTAGCCATGCTGCTGAAAGCTTGTTATAAATTCCTAAATTTATAGGAATTGTTAGAAAATTAGCAAATTCCTAAATTTATAGGAATTGTTACAGCTGTAACAATTCCTATAAATAATGGTTTGGTAATTACTGATAAGGAAAAACATTGTTTTTTCCAGGGCCTTAATATTATGACAGGATACCTTAAATTTTAAACACAAACAAAGTTCAGAAACATTAATCTTGTCACTGACAGAGCACCTGGATGAAAACAATGTATCTAGAAGTTATGGCTTCATCCACAATACACAGTGTATTCAGTGATGAAAACAGTCTTCCAACATGAGTAGGAGAAAAAACGTGCATACAGTATAAATATTTTTGGGAATCTCATCTTCATGGCTTTCTAGACATCACATATACATAATGTTTTGGTATATTTGGGAATAATGCATTTGATCTCCATATTTACTGAAAAAAAATAAGGAACAAAATTCAGACATTTATATTTCTACAGCTATGCCAAGCAAACCCCCAAGAGCCCAGACTATGAAATCATTTCAATCCATACATTTTATGAGAATATAGAAAAATCACTTTGACAATCTGAAAAGTGCTTTGGGTTTTATGGATGAATGAATGATGCTATATGAATATCAGATACAATAATAATTTTACAACTCATGATCTGGAGCTGCACACAATTTAATGAGGCTGGGAGTACACAGTGTGTAAAGTTAAATTTGTGCAAGTGCAAGACTAGGGCCTTAAATTACAAGGTTTTTGGGGCAGAGGTTCTGTTTACTGTGTGTGTGTGTGGTGCCTACCACAAACCTCTGTAATTTAAATGTTAAGCAGGAGCCACACATCTCTTGATGTTGTTACTAACTTGAAATTCAGCTCAGTTTTGTCAAAAGGGTTTAAAAAGAAAGGCTATGAACTTTTTAAGCACACGTGGTTTGACTTCAGGTGTGGCATGGAATCTAAGAGAATGTCTTAATGCAAGACCAGGTGAAATTTAGCATACTCCTTTAAAAGATTCTCCAAGAGAGCCAAGAAACTGGCAACAATGAGCAGGGTTTACAATCTACTATTTTTCTTAAATAGAAAAACATGATTAAAGCTCTCTAAAATAGAATTACAATGTCACCAGTGCAGAAGGTAAGGTGGTCTGAAATAAAGCACATTTGCCCATTCAATGAACAAACACTCATCTCTTCTGTCACTTCAGAAATATGGACCTCTTAACAGGAAATTAAATTTGATTCTTGATCCTTTAGTTGAAACAATATAATGTGCAGGAAATGGGTTATATCATTTAACAGAACAATGTTGTCCACTTTAAAGACTCATTCACTTCAGATTATTCTACTGTGGTAGATAAAAGGTTGAAATTAATAACTTCATGGCAAAATGAAATTAATATCATAATTGCTCTGACTTTTTCAAAGTAGAATGTCATTTCTTTTAAAAAATGATTTGGCTTTTAAAGTTTGTTTTCCTTCCTTTGACTTTTCTTTTGAGCACTGTGCTGAATATTAATAATGTCAGACTGAATGCTACACAATGATTACTATAAGGCTGAATATATTAATATAAAATATTTTGTACTCCATGTCAGAGAGAGGTAAGATTTTTTTGACTGATATTTCGTATTGAAAATCCTTTAATTCCCACACTGTCCCTGCCCCCCAACACAATCAAGCATTAATCATTCAAAATTGATTTAAAATGACCTTATAATTAAATTGAATAAATATCTTTGCTCCTGTGTTCTTACATCTTGACACAAAAATCTCATCTTAAGGTGTCAGCTGCAATTAATACAAGTCAACACATTATTACTATGTGTTTAATTGGTGTTCTACAAATTTAAGCTGGCTTGAATAACTGAAAGTGCTTTCCTGAAACACACAATCCGTTTTTATGCTATACTGGTAAGGATAAGAAACTAATATTCAGAAATCTTATCTTTCCTTGGTATGTCAACACTGAGGCATTGAAAGGACTTTTTTTGGCGGGGGCGTGTGGAAATAAGTACATACATTCTGCCAAATAGATCATAGTGGGCACGTAAAGCAAATTTAACAAGTAGAGTAAATATGGTTTCATATCATGAATGTTGTATGAGGCTGTAGGGCCTTACATCTTTACTCATAAATGTTTAAATGCTTGCAATTTTCCACTCCAGTAATTTAAAAATAAAAATATTTTACCTTTATGGAAATTTGTTTGAATGCACAAACTCATTCATTGTCTAAATGGAGAAATGTTGTCTGAGACTAGAAATAGTAGGGTTTACTATGTAAAATTCTTCCTGTTCTTACACAATATTCTCCTACTTTAAACACTTTTGAAAATACCACCCTTTGTGCAAGTTGGCCAGAAAACGTTATGCTACTGATCCTGAAAATGCTTTAACTATAAGCATGTGAATTATCACATTGATATCATGTGTTTTCAGGATCTTGGCTTTCATTGGCAAGCTACTTTAAATTGGACAGAACTGGCATTCTCCAAAAAGTTTCATTCCACTTCTACATCAAAGTATTGATCCTGCAAACAGTTTGCAATGAGACTGCATAAAGTTAATCATGTGCTAAATTCTTTGCAAGATTGGGGCCCGAGGTGCTTGGGGAGGGAGGGCGTACAAATGGTGAAGTGTGGATATACCAAGCAGAAGTCTCACTAAGCTTATCTTGCAGTGCTCAATCAGATAAAAAGTAGCTGATAGGAGACGGTAAATTAAAATAGCATCCACTCCACCACGTTAGCTATACTCACACCATAGTAGACAACATCGAAGTGGCCAATAGCATATACAGGAGCCAGCTAATGTAAAATGGAACTCTGAAAGTCTGTTTGTGGGCACAATATAGAAATGATATGAATCAGACCTATATTTTGACAAATAGCTTTTTCATATCTTTCTTTTCTTGATAATATTTAATACAAGTATAATACATATTAATATAAATTTTATATCATTTCATTTGTTTATGGAAAATAGATTATACTACAAAATGTTTCAAAATAAATTATTACATGGAGTTTCCATGTAAGCCTCTAATATCTAATACATGTAAGCCTCTTGATGCCATAGTTTTGAGTGGCCCTCAATGTAATATAGAATCTTGTTTGCAGTGTAAGAAATTTTTACAGTAAATCCATTCCAGAGCCCCCATTTTACAGATACTATACAGTGTTGTTTTTTTCTGTGCAGATTAAGCCTCAGGTCTAGCCTGTTACCAATGAAGTCAGAATTGAATAGCAAAAAGCCCATTAATTTCAGTAGAAGAGAAAGATCAGACCCCTAGAAATTATTGCCATGGACCAGGTTGTCCAAAAGAATCCACTGGTTTTATTGATGGCTTAAGACATATTGCCAAAAAACTGTATAGCTCCTTTTGCATGAGAAACAGAAAGCTAAATCATTAGTGCTGCACTTGTACTATCTCTTGAGTGTACATGTAATGATCTGAAATGTGAATTTCTTCAGCTTTTCGTCATGATGACACAAACAATGGCTTGCTTCTCTCAGAAGACCAGCATTTGTGTGAAACACATGGAAAATGGTTAGTTTACAGCATGATTAAAATAAAAAGTGAAAGATGTAGAAGAGAGGGCTGTACATACACTGCAACAGAACTGAATAAACTTTGCCTCAGGTTAAGGATTGAGAGCTGTACTTGGATGTCTAAAATACAAAATAACCAGGTCTTTTTATACATGAAACTGGGTTTGGCTAGCAGGTTCAAAAGCACAGTCTGACAGGTGCATGCTGTTCTAAACACTACCAAAACTAATCTTTTAAAGATTTTTCCCTTGGTGAATAAGGACATTGCAAATCTTGAAGAAAGTATGCTTGCTTCCCTGTGGAGAAGTCTGGAGTTTCATTGCAGGCCTGTAGATCCAATTACTTAAAATAAGAAGTCAGGGAAGGGATCAATAGTGAAAATATGCATTTTTCATACCATGTTGAAGGGAACATCCACCAGATGGCGTGAAATTGGCACTAGCAAAAGGAGAGGCATTTTCCCCCTAAACATCTCAAACAATGTTAGGGGTTTACACTCTGCAAGTCTCTCATGAAGTCATAGATAAGGAAAGCTGCCTAAGTCTGTGTCCTTTAGAACAATGAAATATAATACAACACAGGTCCAGTACTAAATCAAAGGTGAGCTTGGTTTTTGAATGGGTGATGAAAAGGGGTGTCCTAGATTTAGCTGCTGCTTGCTTTAAATATTTTAATTTTGGGGGTATTCAGAATAAATGTGGATCATTTTTGCTGGAATAAAATTGAAAAACCAATAGAATGTACTGTAGGTAGCAGAGTACCAAGATTACAACTTGTTAATGGAACACAACACCTCTCCCTTCCTCCCCCCATAGCTGTGTTGGTTTCCAAGAGGATTCTGTCACAAACTGGCATTTTACCAAAACATTTTCTAAGCACACCCACTTTTATGCAGGAGATCATTTGTCAGAGAAATATTAACTTAAGGAATCTTTAATTTCTACTTTTCCCTTGCAATATTGCAAACTGAGAAATGAGGTGGTTTTTTTGGAAAGCCCTAAACTCCTGCCATTCTGGATATTTATCATCTGAAATCTTTTTTTGCAAGATGTGAAATTCCTTAGTAAGAGTTTTTAAGAAAGATGTCCAAATACTCTTTTTTTTTTTTTTTGGGGCAAATCAGTCTTTGCAAAGCATTGGGGTTTTGTGTGTGTCACATCAAGTTCAAAATGCCCGAGGTTTAATGATCTAGCAGAATAAAATGTTCATGCTGCCAAATATGCACTTAGAACACTCAACGTCATTCATCTACCTGTGGTTGCATACAGAAACAGACCCCCAGAAAGCAGCAATCAACCATTCTGTCAGTGATAGGGAAATGCCGAATTAGAGTACCAGTGCAACTACTTTTACTTTGAATAAGCTGAAAATTTGTAAAAAGATGCAGAAAAGATAAGACAACAAAACCACCAGTTAATGGATAATGTTCTCTATATTTTTCTGGGGGTGATGTAATAAGGCCTTAGATTACTTATCTATGAGAAAGCTGTGCAGATTTTAGTTAAATTGGTGTATCCCTTTTACAGACACTTTTTTGGTTTATGAAGTTAGCTTAAACTATTTAAGCTAAGTTCTTTCCCATTGTTTCCTTATGTAAATCACTCCCTCAACTGATAACAATGTTATTGGTTGTATAACTCAGACAGTGTAATTTGATTACCCCCCACCCCAACATTTAGCATACATACCTCCTTGACAAAACTGGCCTGCAAGGAGGCTCCAAAGACAGCTCTTCCTGCAAAATGATATGGGGCAGTTCCTACTTTCATCAAAATAGGATGTTTGTGATGGGTCAGGAGGGGCAGCTCTTCCCCTACTAAGAGAATATTCAATATTATGGCAGTTTAGGATGGAGACACAGTGTGTTTTATCTAGCTATTTAACACTGGCTGGTCAGAGTTACCTGCCTTGACAGGGATGGTGTGCATTCAATCAGTGTGGTCATCCTAGCCTTCCTGTCTAGTCTGGATTCCTAGTGATGCCCCTTAAGCTTGAAACTCCCTTTCTGAACTGATCCATAAGGTCATTCCCCTCTTTCTTCAAATCTCTCTTCAGGACTTACCCTTGCTGCAATGTTTATAAAAAGGCTAGTTTAAAAGCCCAGGATAAGGATAGTTGGCACGTTATTTTTAATATGCTTTGATTTTGCAAGTGTATGTAGAAGCTGTGCATGTTTGATAGTAACTTTCCTTGTGCCCCTCACGCTAATCTCATTGGGGCTAGAACCATGATTTCATATAGGTATGTACAGCACCTAAAACAATGGGCCCACAATCCTGAATTGGGTTTCTGACTGCTGTTGTAATACAAATATAAAAGCTACATGCTGCTATGCACCAGGTGTCCCTAAGCCTCCAACTGCCAGAAGCTAAAACTGAATGACAGGAGATGGCCCACTAAAAATTCTGTTCTGTTCGTTCCCTCTGATGTATATGGCATTGGCCACCGTCAGAGACAGGATACTAGACTAGACGATCCAGTATGGCCATTCTTATGTTCTGGGAAAAAGTTGCTACAATAAAGTAACATTTCTTCTCTTTAGTGGGCCTTAGAAACCCTATTCTCTAAAAACATGTAATGCCAATGAATGTGGTATGAAGTGCCAAAGTAATCGCAATAGCTGGTGTAAGTATGCTTACTGAGGCAAATACAATCTAGTTGTTTTACCTTTGCAGCTGACCTAGATAATTGATAATGAAGGGCTTCATCAGAAACAGATTACAGCATTCCTGAAGCATTAAATTTATTTCAGAACTATCCTCCAGGATCCACAGAGAGGTAATTTGTGATTATAAAAAGTTAACTCTGCTGTTTACTTATTGATGAATAATAATAAAAAAATTACTATGGTGTATTTCATATGATTGGTGATTTGATGTGTCACAATATTGACCTTGGATATTTTAAAAGTAAATATTGACATGAGCTGTGGGGCATTCTTGCTGAGTTCGAAAGGTAAATGAAGAATCTTATTTGCACAGTATTATACCTGTGTTGGTTTCAAAGGTCAAACAACAATGATATTAAAAAAATGTAAAGTAGAGAATATTGTTAGACTGCTGTATCCGTGGGCTACTTCCTACCTTATCTTCTCTTGCCTTGAGAATGATTGCTGTTTTTCCTCACTGCAGCCACTTTCTGCTCTCAGCTGATGCGCTTTATACAGGTCCCTCCTGTTCCTGTCCAGCTGAGCCACATCTCTAATTAGTCCTTGCTCACTGGATGCTCCTCCAGGTGCAGCCTAGGCAGTTAATAGGTCCCCCTAGTCACCTTAACTCCTCCAGGCCTTGTGTGGGACAGACACCACATTTTGTGTGTGTGTGTGTTCGAGAGAGAGATATCATTATTGCTCTCTCTATTAGTACTATCATATAAGTGCATGCTAAGGTGCTACAATTTAACTCATG
Source organism: Malaclemys terrapin pileata (assembly GCF_027887155.1). NCBI lineage: Eukaryota > Metazoa > Chordata > Testudines > Emydidae > Malaclemys > Malaclemys terrapin. The sequence goes on from NC_071509.1 coordinate 68,806,681, forward strand.
TACTATTAGATGAAATAGTATAGCCAATATTCTTAAAAAATAATAATTTGATTTAGACATTAAAAGATTTTCAATTATGGCACCAGAGCTGAAAAGTGAGCAGAAGTTAATATTACCAAATGGTATTCCTTGCACATACCTGCTTCTTCATTCATTTAAAAATGTTAAAGAAAGGAATAAGATGGGCCCAGTTAAAATTTAACTGTATTTAATATAGCTTGTGAAATTAAGGGATCATACTATTAAGCATTCAGAATACAGAAAATGTAACAGTTAAAGTTGCACATAAAACTTATTTTTGCCTTCATGTGGTCTATGTTTTAAAATATACTTTTCAATTATATGATCACTTATTGCTCAAATAATTCAATATAACGATTACAAATTTATTGCAAACCTTATTCACACATCAGTCTTTTATAGAAAAATGCATTGTTACAATAGTTCAATGTATTTTTATGGGTTTAGACACTTTATGTAACATCTCTTCTCTCTAAGCCACATACTATACATTTTATTTTTCACTAAACGGCAGGGCATTCCTTTAGTTGGAATTCAGGGTTGGGGACAATTAATTACAAAGCTAATTTAGTGGGCCATGATCCTGAAAACACTTAAAGAGGTGCTTAGTTTTAAGCATATGTGTAGCCCCAATAACATTAATGGAACTACTCATGTGCCTAAAGACAAGGATTTGCAGGATCAGGGCCTTATTGTGTAGTGTTGCACAAATGTGTACTTTCCATGTAAATTACTTTCCTGGACTGTCTGGCACACAGTGCAGTACACAGTAGTATTGAGATTGAAGGGAAAAAAGTATGTAATTTTCACACAGCTATAGTCGTATCTTCCCTTATATATTTCACTCAAGACAGTCCCTCCAGCAGCACAATGACCTTTGTTTCCACTCTGAGGCACTGCAACAGTGATGACTCAGAGAACGTTGACACCTGCTGATGATTCACCAGCTTTGGTGGTGTTTAGAGATCTTCCTCTACAGTTATTTGAAACAGCCTGGTCCTTGTTTTATACATGAAATTTGACAATAATGTAGCATTTTGTTCATATTGCAGGAAAACACCAGAATAGCTTTCCCAGTCAATAGGTTTGGATCCTGTGATGTTAGACCTCTAGAGAGGATCCCACTTGTTTGGTTCCAAAATTGTTCTCAGGTGATCCTTGAAACTATGAAGGCTTTTTGAGTCAATGGATCAACAAATCACTTTATGTTCTTCCCCCAGTTGAACTCTCCTGCATCTCACTGAAATCCCCCAATGAACTGAAGCTTTGTTTTCATGTTCAAATAAATTTTAAAGACTATCCCAGAACTGTCAGGCTACAAGGCCCCAAAATTCCTTATCTCAGCTGAAAATCAATTTGATCAAATGAAGCCTTTATGCCATTTGACAGTATTGTACAGTAGTTACTATTCCCTCATAATAGTCTTGTTGCTAATTTCACTTTCTCAAGTGCCTAACGGTAGTGGTCCCTTGTCCACAGAGCAGCTCACAATTCAGTTGAAGGGGACGGATGGAGCCTGTGATACTGTCACACTTACATGTAAAAAAAAAAAATAAAAAGATGAGCCACATCAACTACAGGCATAAATTTCACTGGGGCCAGCACCCATAACTCCCAGTGAATTCAATAGAAGCATCCATCTTTTCTGAAAACCAGACCCTGTGGTACCACCATCTGAGGCGGGTGGCTGGGAGATGTCTATTAGAAAAATGAGTGATAGATGAATACTTGTTCCATGAGAGATTCATAAATGTAGCAAGTGGGCTGTCCTGTGCTTTATTATTCATAGATGACAAGTATGTAACAGTTATTACATTTTTTTTCTTACAAGGGAAGTTTGATTAACAGCTGTAAACATTTATAAAATCCACTCACCTGACCCAAAAGCTGTTTAAGTCAATGGGAGTCCCTCTAGTGAATACAGTAGGGTTTGGCTCCAGCTATTTATGCAAACTATCCTGTCATAGAGAGTAAGGGATGACAATATCAATTAACTAAACGTAGGCAGTAGTTTTTCTTCTGGCATTGGTGTGATAAGTAAGGTGGATAGGAGAATGTTACTTTTTGGAGGGGGTGTCACCGTTGGATTGTTTTATGGACATTTGGTGAGCTTGAATTTTTGTTTTTAATGATGGTTTTGTTAATGAATGTGATCAAACACATCCTCTGACATTTAACATATTCAGCAGTACTCTTTGGCCATCCTCTTCTATCGACAAAGCAGTGCTCTAATATAGTTTAAAGGAAGAGTTAATGGGAATGAAAATAATTCTAACCGTGTAATTAACATTTAGAGCTGTTCATACTGTAACATTTTCTGGGTCACACAGTGACCAGCATTCTCTAGGGGCTATCAGATTTCTTGCTAATGGACCAGAGTACAAAGTTAATTAATCACTTATAGAATTAAGCCAACTCTGGGACTAATGATGGCATTTCCATATAAATAAATAAATGAATAAATACATTGCCATTAGGCAAACAAATGCAGCATTTTAGAACTTGTTTTACTTCACCCAACCAGAATTGCATTCTTCCCAAAGATGACAAACCTCACTTTCTAATTCTTCAAGACAAATCTTAACATCTCAATTAACAGGCCAGTTTGTGTCTTGCAAACAAAACAAACAAACCAAAAAAAACCCCAATCAAACAAAAAAACACACCCTGTCAGGATGGAGAACTTTGTGAGGATCACTAACACGATACCCTTCCCCACACTTCACAGAACAGAACATGTTAAGACTTCAAATTCAGTGGATCTCTCAGTATTGCTAAAGACAGAGGTGTCTGCATTGAAATCATGCTGGCAACATCTCCGACCTATGGCTGTCCCTGGAATCACACATTTAGGGGGTTCTTATAGCATAGAACTCCAGTGGAAGAAACCTTGCAAAGCAAAACCACTGAGTTTTGAACAGTTCCAAGTATATATAAAAGCCATGATTCTTGTCTCAGTTTCACCAGGAGTTAGTCTACAGAAATCAATGGAGAAAAACCAGTGTAAAACTAATGGGAGTGAAAAGATAATCAGGCCCATTGGTTCATTCATAGTTAGAGGAAATATAGCTCAGCTTGTGTCACCAATTTTCAAAGTTTAGATCTACAATAAGAGTTGTCTCTGGGATGAGATTTAGGTTGAGAAATTATATACCAAGATTTTGTTTTAAATACAGGAAAACATTGAATAAAGGCTTTGGAGAGCTCTCATTGTTGCTATTTCAGGTAAAAAAAAGCTGACTTTTAAAACATTAAGTAGTTGAGAGTCAGTCTAACATGGGACTGTTCTGACTTTATAAAAAACAAAAACCAATTAAGACCAAATATTTAAAGAGTGACTCTATTACTATTATTTGTTGTATTGAGATATTACCTAGTGCACAAATTGAGGGCTGAGGTGCCACTGTTCTATGCACTGTACAAATACAGTCTTTGCTGCAAAAACCTCATCTAGAGCTAAAAATCTGGAGAGGATTTAAACTTGAACCTACTTGATTGTGCTCAGAAATCAGTCACACATCTGAAGCCAATCATTAATACCCCAAATTCATTGTGTCCTGAATTGTATACCCACAGATAATTGTTGGTGCAAAACTAGATGTTGGATATACGCTGTTAATATATTAATTCTTTACATGACTGATTAATTAGGGCCAATTTTTGCTCAGTTACACCAGTGGAAATCCAGACTGACTTCAGGGGACTTTCTTCAGATTTATATCAGTGTAAGTGAGAGCAGAAATTGACAGAATTTTTTATTGTCCAACCAGAATGGTACATTTTCTGGAATAATGTGTGATCTGTTTGATCAGTTCTCTCAGCCTATGTTGGGATATCTCTGTCCTCTCTCTGAACCAAATCCTGATATTCTTGTGAGATTATTACTTAGTGAAAATTGGGAGATCTGGTTATTCCACAAAGAGCCACTTGTGGAGCACATCCTGAAGATGACACAGGCAGATTTCCCTCTTTCACCATAGAGGGGGAGATGAAGGGAGTAATATCACAATGGAGGAAGGGCCACAAGGATATGTGTTATTCTTACCCTCAAACCATAAGGAACTACAGTAACTCCTCACTTAAAGTTGTCCTGGTTAACGTTGTTTCATTGTTACATTGCTGATCAGTTAGGGAACATGCTCATTTAAAGTTGTGCAACGCTCCCTTCTAATGTCGTTTAGCAGCTGCCTGCTTTGTTCACTGCTTGCAGGAAGAGCAGCCCGTTGCAGCTGGTTGGTGGGGGCTTGGAACCAGGGTGGACCAGCAGCCCTGCCTATCAGTTCCCCCTATCAGCTCCCTGCTTCCCTAAGTTCCCTATGCAGCAGCTGCCCAGCAGGCTATCAATTGCTGGCAGTTCAGCTGTCTCTCCCTCCACTGCCATGTGCTGCTCCTGCCCTCTGCCTTGGAGTTGCTCCCTGAGACTCCTGCTTGCTATGCGGGGAGGAGGGGAGGAAGAGGGGGTCTGTCAGGGTGTCCCCTTCCCTCCTGCTCCTGCACCCTGCTTACCCCATCTTTCCTAGTGCAGGTGGGGACACATGACAGGGCTCAGGATGGAGGGACCTTCCTGGCAGCTGCTGCAGTCTCAGCAAGCTGATCTAATTAACAAGGCAGTATACTTAAGAGTAGGGTCAGCATATTTAAAGGGGAAATGCACATCTCTCTCTCTCACACACACATGGTATGTGTCTCTGTCTGCGATGCTGTCTCCCTTCCCTCCATTCCTGCTGCCTTGTAGAGTGTGAGAGTTAACCCTTGAGGGCTCAGCCAATTGCTAGTTCATCATTTAGCAGAGAGGCATTCCCTGGGAAATATCCCACCCTCTGACTCCTCCACCTCAACCAAGCTTCACAATCATCATCACTGTGTACCAGTATTAATTTTTTTGTTTAAAACTTAGTGTGTGTGTGTGTGTGTGTATAATATAGTCTTTTGTCTGGTGAAAAAAATTTCCCTGGAACCTAATCCCCTCATTTACATTAATTCTTATGGGGAAATTGGATTTGCTTAACATCATTTCCCTTAAAGTCACATTTTTCAGGAACATAACTACAACGTTAAGTGAGGAGTTACTGTAATTAGTTAAATTATTAATACAGGTTCTGTCCACCTGCTGTGCACCCAGCAGCCTGGAAAGAGGAAGCACAACTGCTGGACCTGTAAATAAAATGGAGATATGAACTTCACTGCTCACAAGGGTCCTGCATGCATTGATTCTGTTGTGGATCACCAGTGGTTTCAGTAGCTGAGTTGGTGCCTCCACAAGGCCCGCTTATTATGCTCCCCTAGCCTGCCTTCTCCAACTACCTCAGGTTCAGGGAGGAAGCCAGAACAATGGGTAGGCTTCTTTGTGGAGCTTCCCTGCCTCTGGGAATCCTGGCTCCATCCACCTTTCAGTTGATCAAGGGAGTCAGAGCAGTTTTGAAGGGAATTGGTGCCTCACCACAGTCGGTTTATTAACCTGGAGGGAGAACAACCAGTCCCCCCTTAGTGAATATGGATTAATGGAGGCGAGTGAGCGGAAAACAGAGATGCCCCCATCCAGAAAATACCACCCAATAAAAACTGGAAACCTTACTTAAAAAGAGTTCCCCAAAAATTCACAAAGTATGAAATAATTTGTTTTTGATTTTTTCCAAAATAAGTATAGAAGCTGTAAAGATCTCATCACAGGAAATAAAAATAAAAAAATCACAACCTGAGCTATGGACCTACTAATGCATCTCCTTAGTAATCCATTTTCCTGACAGACAATTTTAAGAAACATGGCATGATTTTTCCTCAATAACTGTAGAAAGTTGAATGTGCCTAATTAAAAAGTCTGAAGCATTACTGTGAAATTTGACTCTAGACTTTCAGGACAACAATATGGAGAAATCAACCTGAAGAGGCAAAATTTCCTGTTTGCAAAGTAAAAACTCATGCAGGTGAAACTGTGTGTGGCAAGACACTGCAGGGAATTAAAATGAGCTGGTCCTCAGTGATTTTATTTCTATCTTGCATACATAAATTTAAAACCTAGTCACAGTCCAGAGGAAATAGTGTCCCAGGGAAAAATACTCCATTTTTGTTAGCACTTCCAACATTTAACACTGAATAGAAACGCACAGTGCTGTTATCCAAGAGAATTAAGGATTAAGTCACTCAAAGAAGATAGTGTATCTTGAGGAAAATAAGCCTGGGATACTAATGACTAATTCTCTTTGGTCAAATCAAAGATACTTATCATATATATTTGAAAGTAACTTGGGAATCAATCACATTATGATTATGGAAGAGCAAAATTCTCAAGTTATTATTTAATAAGATGTTCTAGGTTTGTATTCTCCCTGATGAGTATTGTGTTGGTTAAAGTTTGAGTTAGGGTCTGCAGAGAATTTAATCTCTCTTTCTGTATTTCACATTTCTTACTAAAAGCATCAACAAAGTCTGCCTGTTTTCAAACAAAATACCACTTTATTAAGTGAGGTTTATAAATTGCCTAACTTCCTTAAAAGGAGTATGAGCCATGAACTGCACTACACAACATGAAATCCTCTTTTTCCATCAATAAATATGCAGACTCAATTATATTCAAAACTACATTAAAAGAATCACAATAATTGTGCAACCTTAATTCAGCCTGCTTGTGCATCTGCATTATGATAATCTTTAGTCACACAATGTTTTTTCCACAGGACCATACTGTGTATCAGGCACCTTTGCAACATTGGCAGCTGGTGCCCAAAATAAGGGTAGATCTGGGGCTCACAATTAGATAACAACAACCAGCAAATGATTTGTGGGATGGGGAAGTCAGAAATAATTTCTGATCTCCCAAATAAAATTAGACAACTAAATAGTGTGGAGTCTTTCTCCTCCCTCAACAAATACATTCTCCTCTCCCAAATTAGCTCTTCTGCTAACTTCCACCGTAGTTCACCTGCTCTTCCTGAAACTGATCTAGCAGCTCTCCTCTGCTCTCTGTCTTCTTCCCTTCACCAGGTCATAGGTCCCTTTGCCTCCCGGCTTTTCGTCTCCCCTTATATGGTCACAGGGCTTAACCTGCAACAAATGTTTGGGGAGAGTCTTTAGACACATGTTAATTCCCTCAAATTAACTGTTAATAAAAGAACTTGAGTGTAGACAATCCCCATAGCCTCGTCTTCACAAGGAAAAAAAGTGAATTTAAATACGTTTTGAGCAAACCTGTGAAAACTAGCTCATGTTCAAGTCCTACTAAAGATGAGGCTGCTGTAGTTTTAACCCATGTTAGTTGTTTGAGGTAAATGCTAGGGAAGAACGGCATGCAATCATAGTTTGAGTATCTACACTATTTTCAGAGCTCACATGGTTAAAGGTTATTTTATGAGTAGAGTTTGGGAGAGTTGCACCACCTTTGCCCCCCAAACCCGCTCCCACATCTGACAATTGTTTAGAAGGGAAGAGAATGACCTTTGCTTAATAAAAAACACTAGTTTTAATTGGCTTTTCAGCTAGTCTTTCAAATCATGTGAAAAAATAAACTTATCTGTTGACACAGGAGGGAACATAAAGTCTCTCTCAGTACTGAAGTCCCTCTGGAGAAGGTACAGAGTTCTGTAGGAGATACACCAGCTACATCAGAAAGATAACTAGCTGGGAGTTCAAACTAACCTTGATGCCTCCGGCTGCCATTGTTTAAGTGCCTGTGGTGGGAGGGAAATGTTCTCCCCTCAGCAGAGAGAGGAGGGGGAGAAAGAAAAGAATGTCTGAGCTGTAGAATGCTCCCCAAATTCTGCATTACATGCAGGTCTTGTATGGTGTGCAATAAATAAGGCCTGGAAGCCACACTTTCAAGTCTACTCAGTTTCTATCTGTGCTATGTGAAACATGAGGATAAAAAGTAATATTGAACAGATGCCTCATTTACTGACCACCTCCATCCTGTGCACTGATTGAGGCAGGGTACTGTGGAGGAAAATGGTTATCAAGACTATTTGGGACCCTCTTGTATCTCTGACATACTTCATCACAGGAGATGACACAATAAGGCTATGATGTCAGTAGCTTATGTCCAGTTGCTGCTTGGCAGTCCTATAACATTCTTATCTCCAAGAGCAGCATAGGCAGGTAAAGCTGTTGAAATTTCATTCAAGAACTGGATCAGGGTCATCAGACAAAGTTATGGAAAGAGGAAACGGACCCAGATGAACAGCAGAGAAAGAAGCATCAAGGGAGAAGAATAAAGTAATTGTCACAGAGAATCATGTAGGAGAAAGAGGAATCACAAGGGATTGCATGCAGAAGGAACCATGAGAAATTGTGAACTGGAGGATATGGGGGGACCCTGAGGGATTGGGTGCCAGAACATGAAGATGAGGGACACTGAGGGATCATGAGCAAGAGCAGGCAGTCATGTGTGCTGGAGGAAGAGGAACTTTGATGGATAACATGAGAAAGAAGGAGGAAGACAAGACACCAACGGATCGCATGCCAGATCAAGAGGAGTAGGGATCATGATGGATCACATGCTTGTGGAGGATGCAGAGGAGGGACTGTGTGGCATCATTCACCAGAGGGAGAGGTATTCACACGTGAAAGGAGGAGGGTCTGCAAGGGATCATGTGCCAGAAGAGAAGGGACCATGAGGAATCATGTGCCTGAGGAGGATGTACTGAGCAGGACTGCAAGAGATTGCACACTGGAAGGGGAGGAGGGAACATGAGGGATAGTATATCAGGAGGACAAAAAATGACTGTGTAGGATCATGTGCCGCAGGAGGAGGACAGATCATGCACCATAGAGGGAGAATGGATTGCATGTCAGGAGGAGGGACAGCAAAGGACTGTGCTCTAGTAGAGGAAGGACAAATTTCCAGTGCTCTAAAGATGGGACTGGGAGAGAGAATGGGGTGCTAGTGAAAATTGGATCTTATAATGGGAAGTGTTGGGGAAACTTAGCTATAGGTGTCAATAACAGCTCTGCTTATAGTATATGGAATTAAGAACAGCTGAGATACTAAATGCCACACGTGCCTCAACCTGTGATCAGTCACAGGATCTTAGGGAGTCCTCTCTGGCCAAGAGAGGCTAAAGCAGGGGTCGGCAACCTTTCAGAAGTGGTGTGCCGAGTTTTCATTTATTCACTCTAATTTAAGGTTTCGAGTGCCAGTAATACAGTTTAACATTTTTAGAAGGTCTCTTTCTATAAGTCTATAATATATAACTAAACTATTGTATGAAAAGTAAATAAGGTTTATAAAATGTTCAAGAAGCTTAATTTAAAATGCAGAGGCCCCTGGACCAATGGCCAAGATCTGGGCAGTGTGAGTGCCACTGAAAATCAGCCCGCGTGCCGACAGCGGCACGCATGCCATAGGTTGCCTACCCCTGGGCTAAAAGATCTCTGAAGAGGAGGAGCATATTGATGGTTGTTCCTCTGTTTTAAAATGTTAGCATCTCATGCTTTGATTTGAAGCAACCTGAAGACTCTATGGATGAGATTTTTTTTTTAAAGGAATTCTATCACAATTTAAGTAGAACACTGAGGTTTGACACTCTTCTAGCCAATCAAATTGGAGGACATACAAGAGGCAACTTTCAATTGAGACATAAGTAATACATCTCCTTCTGGGTTAGCCAATGATGGTTCCTTTTTGGGGGTGGGGGAAGAGGCATGGAATCACTGTAGATTGAGACTCTACTGTGGTTGTGTGCAGTATTTTTTTTTTAATATAATGGAGATATCCCAGCTCCTAGAACTGGAAGGGACCTTGAAAGGTCATTGAGTCCAGCCCCCTGCCTTCACTAGCAGGACCAAGTACTGATTTTGCCCCAGATCCCCAAGTGGCCCCCTCAAGGATTGAGCTCACAACCCTGGGTTTAGCAGGTCAATGCTCAAACCACTGAGCTATCCTTCCCCCATCACTTGGTTGTTCGCTCGCTCTTACATCTGGCTATGAGTGAGCAAACAGAATACAAGATAATCTAATACATTTAGTTTAATTGCCATTTCCTTTGCTTAATGTGAAGATAAATATATTTACCGGGGAAAGTATTTGATTGCCAATAAGCAAATCTAGAGATGTAATGAAATGATATAAGATAATCATTCAGGAATTGGGGACTCTCAGGTTTTCTTTTAGTCCTAGAGCCCTCTGAGATACAATTAGTTCATAAAAACTTTATCCCTTATTACTTAATTAATTCAACCACTCCACTGTTATTGACCTGAGGGACTGCTACTTACGCCTTCCCGGAAGGACCCAATGAATTTGTATGGGGAAGATAACCAAACCCTGTTAGTGGATTATTAGTTTTTGCACTTATTGTTAGTAATAGCCTTTTAAAAGAATTTGAAATTAGAAGCAAATATATTTTAAATTGTTTAACTATGTAACTGTTAGTGTATAGAATTTTAGTGGTCTTAATTATTTTTATTAAGGCTTCTAAATATGTTTGACATAATATGATAATAGCTATAGTGTTTAACTACTAATACATTAATACCTAAAGAAATTCCATTTCATCAGGAGAAAATACTGAGACTAAGTTAGCAAGGCTTGAGAATTAACTAGTACGATGCAATACTTTTCTGTATATTTCATACTTGTTTAACTTGAATGAATATGTTTTTAATAACTCCATATCCAAGCCTTTTTCCATTGAGAACTTTGCTATTGACTTCACTTGGAGCTGGATCAGGCTCTAGTTTATGAATACATGGTAACTGTTTTATTAACTCAAGATTAAAGGCAAGATTCTGCACTGTAAAGTGGAGAGGCCACACTGTGGCTGAATTCCCTCCCAACCTCCTGGAAGGAATTCAGGTGGTGTGACTCAGAAATCCTTTTGGGGGCTTCCAGATACCTGATGCTTAGGAAGTACAGGATCAAGGCCCTGTTCTCAGCATAACCCTTTTCAGACAGGTAACACCCTCGGGAGGGGTGGGGATGGAGCAGATTTTGAGGAATGCAATGTCATTCTATATAGATTCTTCAAGAGAGCTGTCCGGTGGCAGAAAAGTTCCTTTTGCCCTAATCTTTCTGCCCCCATGCAGCGTCATCCCAGAATATGGTCCTAAAAGCATATTTTCAGAACAACAAAGTGCCTGCACCATTTGTTTACAATCTTCAGTAGCTGGTTCAGCATAAAGTGACATTTCACAAGCCTCTTAAGTGGATATTTGGTTTAACCCAATTGTATTAGATTACTGCACAGACTTCCCAGAGTATTTAACTTTAGTAAGTGCATGTGACAGGTCACACACACATATTAATATATGTATATTATTAATGTACTTTGTGGCCACCCTTCAAGCTCCTATTAAAGTGAATGGGAATATTGCCTGAATAAGAATTGTGTAATGGGGCCCTCCATTTAAACGTAACTTCACCTCAGCAGGCACTTGCAAAGCACTCTATCCCACTTAAGGGTGGTGTGGAGAGATCATTGCTGTGGGTGGGGACCTCTTTGAAGGCAGGAGGCCATAATGATACAGTCCTGTGGCATGGCTGAGTTCTACCCAGATGCTTAGGTGCCTGCACAAAGGTGCTTTAGTCAGCTTTTTTGGTGGAAGTGAGGGTGAATTTTATCTAACGTATTCAAGCAGTATCTACTACCATTATTTCTCATGAAAATAAATCTTGGTAAGTGGTTACAATGTCTGTTGGAGCTAGAGTAAAATTAATTGATCTTTGAAGTTAAAATTAGTTGAAGGAACAAGTGTCTTAAGCAAGCTATCATTTTGAAATATAGCAGAAGTATTTTTTGATAGGAAAATGGCTAGTCCTGTCACGTTCTTTTCATTATGCATGTTGTTCCCTCCCAAAGAAGTGTATTTGCATGTCTACCAAGTATCCTTTCACCAGTTTCTGTATCTTCAGGAAACTCAATTTATTTATTAAATAATACAGTTCCAAATATTGTACACTGTGTCTAATCCTGTAATTTTCCCACATGGAGACCTGTTGGTGGGTTGAGAATTAGTCAATGGCTATGAAACATATTGGGAACTATGCTATTGGCCAGATCCTGCCATCCTTACTCATGCTAAGTAATGCCTTACTTCACCAGTAATCCCATTGATTTAAATGGGGTACTCATGGAGTAAGGCCATAGCCACCTGAGTAGGCATGGCAGAATCCAGCCTAAAGTAAGAACTTCACTTAAAATAAATTAGGTAGCATGTAAATAATTAAAACCTTTTAAAATTCCCCATTAGCTGATTTCAAACATAAGTAGGGGAATTGACAATTTTTGCTCAAATATGTGGTAGGCCACTTTAGCTACATGCATACATTAGGGCCTCTTTTAAAAAGCCTCGCTCCAGCCACCCTAATATCTTGTTGTTTCTGATCTGTTTCCTAAAGTGCAGGGACTTCTCAAAAATTCTCCTGCTATAGGTCCTCCTACAGGAATGTGCACTACAAGCCTGGCACATTAGAGCAGCTACTCCGTCTAGGAATTTATATTGCACTCAAAAACATGGTATCTGAATGTCCTGCCTGTATCTTTCATATGGATGATTGATTGCCATGCTAAGGGGGTGACAGTGACGAGGTGTAGCCTCCCTCAAAGATAGACCAGGAGGGACGCCCACGCTTGCCTACAGCATGAAAGCACATTTGCTCTAACTTTGATTTCATTTTTCTGAATCAGTCCGTACCCCAGTGCTGTCAGTTGGTGTGCATGTATGTGCTCTCTGTGTGCTGTCCCAGCTCTGCACAGCGAGTTGGCTCAGAAGACTTTGATAGAACTGCCTAGGAAGACCAGATTCAGTTCAGTAGTGAAGGCACTTGGTTGGGTTTATTGTCAACAAAGCATGGTACTAGTGTCCCATAGATTCTACAGGTACAGTAACACAGGTACGCCCATTACAATAGACCAGTCAGTCAGTGATGGGACTCTCTACTGCCCCCTAGGCTGGACAAAGGGTTAAGGCAAGGTACCTCAACATTTATAGATTGAGATAAACAACGTACGTACCACCTAATGTGTTTCAGTCATGACATCTGCTTGTTACCTCCCCTTGTACCTTGCTCCAGCTCTCTCAGGCAAAACATCTCTATTTATCACTCCTTTCAAACCCTCTTATCTGGTGTTATGTCAGGATGTACCTAGGCTAATCTTCTGGAATGTGTACACACATACCCAGTATCAGTTGCATCTTATGAGTGCCTGGGTTTTAGCAACACTAGCAATACCTTTGCCAAAGTCATATGTTGGACAGTGAACTTGCAAGCATCTACTCTAATACATGGCCTTCAGGCCTCACATCAGTCCTTGTGCTCCAGGCTCTCTCTCTTTACTATACCCAAGTCCTCCAGTGATAGAGCAACCACTGACAAACACAGCAATTGAACAAGAAATGTAGGAAATATCTATTCAAAAAGAAGCTGCCAGGCAGATGTGCTTTGGGAGGGGGAGGTGGAAAGAAAGAATCTGAAGTGTAATATGGTATGCAGTTTATGTGCTGCTGTACAACCAGATTTAAGGGTTGCCATAGTTACTGCACTGCTGTTACAGCAGCTGCTATGATTCACTAGATTTAATATTGGCACAACAACATTGGGATATGGCAGGCAGGATTTTCTAAGCTACTGTGCCCAGTAACAGCATTTTTGTTAGTACAACAAACAAAAGCAGTTCTATGTTAACTCATAGTCTTAGTAGCCAAGCAGTCCTATTTCCATAGTGCAGGCAAAGACAGATTAATCCATTTTGTTGCCCTCAGCAGAGACTAAAACCATTACCCTTGGCTTTGTGTACCTACAAGCAGGCAGCTAGCAGTTCTCCCCTCCCATTTACCCACTCACTTGATTCTGTTGGCTGCTTCTGGTTCTGGCATGAATTTAAATTTAAATTGGAGAAATAGCAAAGTGATCAGAGACCTTTGGAACATAACCAATTCCACAACTGAGTTAAATCATTTTGAAAATATAAATATATTTCCTCCACCCCTCATTTACTTTTATTGCATGGCTAGAGCCCGTAGAAGCCATGAGATACATAGAGTTAATCATAGGAGACTCACATTCTTAGATTTCATGACTTCACTACCTACATAAATCCAAGTCCCCTGGTATAAAGAGCAAACTACACAGTCTAGTTCACTTTGAGCACTGATGTTTGGGTTTTCCCCACTGACCATGGCTTGCATCATGCATCTTACTCTTGGTCAATGATTTCACTGAGAATCCTGTCCTTATGCTATCTATTGCTCATGTGAAGTGGGGGAGGGAAAGGAGGCGGGGGGGTTGTCTCAGACAGCCACAGCCCTTCTAAGCAGGAACCAAACCACTTCTTCAGCGGGTCAGCATTGTCTTTCTGCTCCACTGATCCATTGCTTATGAAGCGTTTCTTTTAAGCAGTTACCAGATATCTTTCCAGACTCATTTGTCATCTTGTTCTCCAGGTCTTAGGAGTTTGAGGAAAGTTACAATAAAAGTCCCACCTCACAGATGGATTTCACAAGGAATTGTGCAAGCGTCAGCTATGAGTGGCTGCCATAGAAGAGCAGGTTATATAAGCAACACATGCTGGATGCTGACTTTTGCCCTTGAGATTTCAGATAATGTTTATATTCCCAACAGTGAGTAATGGCTCTGCAGTGGTGCTTGAATCTGTATGTGTATATATATATATTTTGCAGTCTTTAGCCCCACTATATACTGTATACAGTGTGCAAGCACAGAGTCACAGATGGATAAGTATCAAGTTTGGCGATTGGTAGAGTGCTCATACTTTTTGACTTGACCCATTCATTACCTTTTGAATGTTTATTCAATTTACCTTGGTCTAGTAATCAGAACTGGAAATCAAAAGAACAGCTTTATTGTTCAAATTTAATTGTATAGTATGCCATGATCCTTGCCAGGTCCGAAATGCCAATAATTGTAGTTCTTTTGCCTCTGGTGCTGGCTGAAACCATGCAGTGCAGAGAACATTTAAAAAACAAAACCAAAAAACAAAAACATAACACCAGCCACCAAAACAGAAAAGCAAACAAAACAAACCACAAAAAATCTTTTCCAAACTAGTTCAAACCACCCATGGTCAGGTCTCTCTCTTATTTTATCCCAACTCTTCTGCACATTCCTAATCATAATATCAACAATTTTCTGAGAGCAGATTTTACGCTAAAGGGGCTAAATCCTCTCAAGAACATAGGAATGGCCATACCTGGGTGTCACTCACCACTAGGGGCACCTCCTCCTAGCTGCTCTAGGGATTAGGTCCTTCTGGATCTGGGGATGCCATCTGCCGCTCACTACAATCCCTACTGCCACTCTCCTCTCTGTGACTCCAGATGCTCTTTCTTCATGACTTGGCCCTCTAGCCGGGTCACTATATGTGTTTTCCCATTCTGGGGTATCAACGTCTTTCTTTATTAGCAATCCCTGGCAGTATTCCCATTCACTGCCCCACAGTGCCATTTCCTCAGCAAGTGGCAAGGGAACTTTGGCCCATACTCTGGGTTCCAACTCAGGATCCTTCTAATCATCACCCAAAGTTTGTTTCCTCCTAGACCTTACTGCCTATCCCTGAGCCCTTTCCTTGTCTTCTGGCTCTCCCCACTCTTTGGGTTTGCCAGCCTCAGAACTCCCTAGGGAGTAACTGTGGGCTATTTGTCTCTGTAGCACCAAACACTGCTTTCCTGCAACCCCCTCTGCTATGAGCTTCCTACCTCTATAAACCCATCCCAGATCGTTCCCCCTCAGCTGGGCTCCCTCATTCAGTCAGGGGATAAACTAAACCACCTGATTCCTCTCAGATCTGGCCTATCAGCTTAATTGGCCCCCTTCTTAGCCTACACTAACCCTTTCAAGATTAGTGTGGGATGAAAACACCCCATCGCATTGGGTCAGACCAATAGTCCATCTAGCCCAGTATCCTGTCTTCTCAACACCAGATACTTCAAAGGGAATGAACATTTACCCTCTGTTGTCCAGTCCCAGCATCTGGCAGTCAGGCTTAGGGACACCCAGAGAATGTGGTTGCATCTCTGACCATCTTGGCTAATAGCCACTGATGGACCTATCCTCCATATCTTATCCTCTTCATTGGGTAATAAGCTCTTCATAAATGCCTTTCCCAGGAGGGTTAGAAAAAAAATTTGTACGTGCTAATTAAACCTCATATAGTAAGAATATAATAGTTATGTAAACAAATTGCACTAATAGAATTGTAACTTTGAACTCAATGAGAGTCATCCTGCTAATTGAAGTAACACTTTTCAATTTCCCTTTGCAATTGGCATGGCTAAAGTCATTTCCTATTGTGCTTTATGCTGAATGTTTTACAGCTCAATTAAACTCTCTCCCAGAAAAATGAACAGCTGAGACATAAATCCAGTTGCCAAAGTGGTCTCAAATCATAATAATTTCAATGGGAAAGGTAAAACAAAAGCCATTTACAGAAAAAAATTCACTGTGGCATGTCCACTAAGGTAAGTAACTACACTCTTGGGAAACATTCTCAATATTACAGTATTATTGTTTGCTATTTTGCAAACCTTGTTTTTAACATAAACAGTAGCAAAAGTAAAAAGTGAGGCTGGTGTATATACATTTGATCCTCTTAACTCCTCATAGTAACACCTTTAAATTGTGGTTATACTGAAAAGTTACTATGAAAATAGCACCTGAGGGCT
The DNA here is from genome assembly GCF_027887155.1 of Malaclemys terrapin pileata. Classification (NCBI taxonomy): domain Eukaryota; kingdom Metazoa; phylum Chordata; order Testudines; family Emydidae; genus Malaclemys; species Malaclemys terrapin. Next base: position 68,823,313 of record NC_071509.1, read on the forward strand.
CCATGTTTGTTGTTTCTGTATGGTTCTCATACCATATTTGCACAGTTTATGAGTAAAACGTTAGCTTTCCTAACTACCAACCCTGCAAGCTCAGCCTGGGATCTGAAAGTCAACCTAAATTTGTTTCTAACTCGCACCTTACCTCAAGTAACATTTTTTGCAACTGGAACTTAGTTAAAAATTCCCAGTCAAAACCTTTGTTAAGGTGACACCAAGGTTAAGAGTACGTACTGTATCAACAACAAAAATCTAAAGTTCCTTACAAGAAAGCTGTACTGAGTAATAGTAACAGCCATTAAAAAGCTAAAAAAATTAGTTTAAGCTTAAAGAAACCAAATCATTTGAAAGTATGGACATTCACAGTTAATCCAAATTACCTTAAATTTTCTCCTAGCCCCCCATCTTCTTTGTGAGTGAACTATCAAAAACATACCTAGGAGAGCATTGGTTACATTCATACTAAGGCTGATGCTTTTTTCACTACTATAAGCTTTGCTCTCGTCTCATAATGGTTATAATTTCATGATCTGGGCTTAGAACATTTGTATATGGGAGACAAACTAGCTCAATGTCTAATTTCATGTAGATAACTAGCTGGCCTTTGGAATCTTAGTCCCTGATCCTGAAAGTCACTGAGCTTCTCTAGCATTTCACAAGATCGGACTATTAGGCTTCTATCCTGCAAGAAGCTTTTTATGGAGCTGCCATCTTGAGGTTTGCAGGAAGGCTGCCCCACTCTTGTATATCCCCTAAGAATCACAGGGAGGGGGCCTCAAGAAGCACAGGGCATGAAATTCCTGTCTGGAGGCAACTTATAAAAATTTCAGAGGGATCATGGGGGTGTGCAGCACATCTTGGGCCTTCCCCCCACTCCCTTCTGGTGGATCTCCTGAGATTCAAATGAGGAAGCCTACTTTCCCAGTTGTCTGGAGATGCACAGAAGCAGGGCTCCATCAGGGTAACTTACGTCTCTCAAAGAATACTTGTGGCCATTGGCGGCACCTCCAGCTCCTATGGTCATTAGGAGACTGGTTAGTTCTGACATAGCCCCCATGCCTTGCAAGCTTTCAGGGTTGGAGGGTCCAAAACTCATCCACCAATGAACCTTAAGATAATCTTCAGGGCCAAACTAAAACACACCACTTCTTTCCCTCTGCAGACCATAGAAAATGTATTTATTATCCACAGCAAGCTAAAACTGAATCATTGGTCACTTAACAAGCCTAAACAGAAACATCAGTCTCCTAGTCAGGATCTGCTAAGTGTAGAAAAGCTTCCAGTGAGTGGGGTGATTATAAGGAACTCCAATGAGGCTATTGATTTTGTGGACAGTGTGGGGCCTAGAGAGGCTTGCATGGGGTAAAGGCAACAAGCGTCCAAAGGCTTGCAGCGGAGTATACATGTTGGGTGACTAGTGAGCCTCTTAAGGTCTGCAGGAGTGGTAGAATGCCCCATTTTCCCCTGACCCCCATATTTCCCTTCTTCAGTGCTCCCCATTTTGCTTCCTCTTCCCGACTGTAACCCCTCTTTGCCCCAACTATGGTGGCATCTCCCAAGAACACTTGCTGCTACCATGCCAAACTCTATGTTCTTCCCAGTCCAGCTACACCACACCTCCTAACACCCACAACAAGTGAGTTCCACAAGACAGAGGGGTTAAGAGCCTACCAAATGACTTCAAGGATTAGGACCACAGAAGTCCTTCTCTTCACCCATCCCCATAGAATAGATGAACCTAATAAACATACCTGTGATTGTGTCCCCACTATACTCTTAATTCTCAAGCTAGGATCTGGCAAAAAAGTTCTAGACAAAAATTGCATTACTGGTGGTCACCACTTTTTAGACATTTTCAATATAATAATGGTTTATGTGTTTAACTTCAATTTTGGTGGGAAAATCTCCTTTCTCCACTGAGAAGCCTCTCTAGCTATGAGTTGATACTAAGAAGTCTTCCTGTTCGGAAAAGGGCTACAGATTTACAGTTTTTAATGAAAGTTTATGCCTCCACCAGTTATTTTCCCTCCTATTTTTAGGTCACAGCATCCAAAAGGTCATTCTGATGTTAATATTTAAAATCTTAACTCTGAAAGTTTAAAATATGTTAAACTTTTGGCACTGTGGTGAACACCTCTCTTTCTATGTAGTCATAATTCAGGGATCCCTTTGATAAGCCACTTTAGACCTGTAGAAAAAAATGAGTTTGACCCTTGACTTAGAGTATGTCTACACTGGAATTAGACACCTGCAGCTAGCCTGTGCCAGCTGGCTTGGGCTTGTGGGGCTCGGGCTAAGGGGCTGTTTAATTATAGTGTAGACATTTGGGCTCAGGCTGCAGCCTGTGCTCTGGGACCCTCCCACCTTGCAGGATGTCTACGCTGCAATTAAACAACCCCTTAGGCCAAGCCCAATGAGCATGGGGCTGTGATGGATTTTTAATTTCAGTATACACATACCTTTAATGCCAACATTCCTTTGTGTAAGGCTTTTAGAAAGGGAACCAAAATCAAGCTCAAAATGGAAACTCAGTTGAACCCTTAACAAGGTAGATTCTGATGGTGATGCATAAGTGAGAAAAGAACATGGATCCCTCACATTACCTGGTTGGGCTCTGAACTGATGGGTGTAAAAAGTTGTGAAAGCTTATTTTTAAGTAATCAGATATGACTCAGACTATATACAGAGATCATAACTATTACATGAGAGGGTGTTATTTTTACATGGCCATAAACCACACATTAGATAGTTCAAGAAGCTATGACAGTACAAGAGTGATTGCTTCATTACAAAATTTAAGATGAAAATATCCAGAAGCATTTCTAGTCAAATTCTTCTCTCATTGTCTTTATAGTTAGGGAAGCATCAAAATATGATATTGAATATTAATGTGTGGAAAATGCACAATTTTAACTTTTTTTTCTCATCTAAAGTATTAAATAGAACAAATTACCTGCTTTGTTCAATAAAAATCTTTAGCCCAGGAGTATTTTATGGGATTCACTAATAATACAATAGCACTAAATATAACAATTTTCAAAAGTGCAATTTTCAAAAGGGATAGATTCACCAAGGAACTTCGGTGTGACAATGCTGACACTCAGAGCCTGCTTGCTGGATTGGGTGCTACCAGTGAGTTAGGTGGAGGACTGTCTATCTTCTCCCTGTTTGTACATCACTTAGGTATCCAGACACCTGAAGTGAGGCTGCAGTACATATGAGCAAATGCAGAAACATAGACACCGAGGGACCTTTTACAGTGAAAAATGTAGGCCCTGAGCAAGTTTAGGAGCCTATCGGGTTCAGCAGCAGCTGATCAGGGGGTTTGTGAATCCTAGGGGGCTGACTATGGAATTTAGGTGCCAGTTAGTTGCCTAAGTCCTTTTTGTGAGTCTAGCCCTTAGGCTTCTGGAAATACACAGGAAAGTTCTCAAGAATTTCCAGTGACAAACAGGGTCCTCCAGTCATCCTTTGGATCAATGGTATGGTGGTTTTCACAGGTGTCATACAGCCATTGAAGGGAGTCTACCAGATACAACGCTCCTTTGCTGAGCAGGTCTCCCATACAGCGACCACAGATAGGAAGAGAGATGGTTACACAGTAGAAGGAAACGTGATGTGTAGCAACCAATCTGCTCTGCACAACTCCCTGATCCCAGTATCTCCTCTGTGCAACAAGGGCTGTTCTTTCCATGTTGTGCAAGTGGATGGAACATATGATTCACACTGTTTCATGCAGCTGTATTTAGTCTGGTGGAAGAGTTACTTTTTTATTTCAAATATGGTCTTTTTTCTAAGCAAAAAAAATTTTTTTTTTAATTTTCCATTTCTGGGATGAAACCAGAAAATGAAAAAAATTGAGTGTGTTCAGTTTTTAGTTTTGGCGGGCTTTGTTTTTCCTGCTCCCCCATTCTCACTGGCAAAGTAGAAAAAGGGGGACCGAAGGAAAAAAAAAGAGGTAAAAAGGGGGAAAATGGGTGGGAAGGAGGGGTAAAAATGAAGACTTTAAACAAAAATTTTCAAATAAAATTTGGAGGGGTGTAAAATGGTTTCTTTTCAGAACCTGTAAAAGGGGCATAATGGAAATTTTCATGATTTCTCCCCAATCCCCTTCATTCTTTTGACCAGCTCTAGTCATATCACTAATTTAAAATGTTGTTGTAGAATAAAATTTCATATTGCATATTCCCAGGAATAGTGTGACTTTTCATAAGCTGAAAATATTGTTCAGGCATATATTATTTGGAAAAGGATAATTATAATTTCACTGGTTTAGATACTATTGTACGGTTATAATAATAGATATTGTAACATTTTAGAGGAAGCATTGTGAAATGAAAATGCATGCATGTCATACAATGCAGTCTTAATCAGCATGTATCTTAATGTTCATCAAAAAATGAGGATTTAAAAGTCAAATTGAAATACCTAAAATTAAATATAGTTTGAGCTTTAAAGAAATTGACCGTGATTTTAAAAAATGGGTTCCTGGAGTGGGATCTTATGGCTATAGTTAGGCATTTAAATAAATGCCTTTTTTCAAAGTTCTGGACACTGGACAGTTCCTATTGACTACTGTGAGCTGCCAGGGGCTCAGCACTTTTGAAAGTCAGGCCACTTAATTAGTTACCTAAATAAGAATTTAGGAACTGAAGTTTATGCAAACATTTTTGAAAATCTTGGCTATCAACTGAAGGATTTCCAAGTAGCTACAAGATCTTTATATTTTTTAATAATGTTAAGCCATCATGAATATCACAATAGCTCCATGCCACAGATTGATATAGTATCTCATAAAGGCTCTTTTTCAGATGTTATTGTGTCAGACTTTCTTGTGGTAGGTCCTTCTAAAAATATACATTAAACTGATAAAAGTATATTTAAGGAACATTAATATTATGACCAACAGACAAAAGTAAAAAGGTATCCTTTTTTTAAACTGGGATTTGCAACATTAGGGCCAGTCTGTTAAAGGTATTTAGGTGTCTAACAATGCATATAGGCGTCTAGTGGGATCTTCAAAAGCACTTAGGTGTCTTACTCCCACTGATTTCAATGGAAGACAACTCCCTTATGCGCCTTTGAAAATCATAGCTTTACTTCTCAAACTGAGCCTCCTCTTCGAAGGAAGTGAGAAGTGCAGATTTGCCCAGGCAAAGGTATCTGGTAAATGCTTAGATGCTACAGTGATGGGCACTACAGAAAATTGTTAACTAAACAAATAGACAGATTTCCTTACAGGGATTTATGAAAAGATTTCCAGACTTGCAAATAATAAACATGCTGGTAAAAGAAATGATTATGCTAGCTGACTCAAACATAACCCATTATGTACTATTCTGAGAGCTACTGTTATAGCCTAAGGTGAAACATACCTGTAGGCATTCTTTTTACATGGTTTAGAAAAACTGCCTCTAGCAAGGCATGAAGAAAACAATGGACCAAATTCATCCCTCTTCAAACTCCATTGATGTCAATAGAGTTTGTATAGGATTGAATTTGGCTCAATGTCACAAGTAATTTTAAATGGTTTTGCCTTGCTTTATTCTATTAGTAGTTAAATGTTGTGATACTTATTCCTGTTTGCTCTTTGTATTGTCTGTGAGGAATATACTTGTAAAATGAGCAGGGATTATTTGCAAATACATATTTCTGAAAATATCATGGAAATGCATGCTTACAGAAGCACATTTGTGGGAAATTGTAGCTCCAAGTGGACTGGATTATGATCTACGGGTCAAAAAAGGAATATTCTCTATCCATCTTTTCTTAAACTAGTTGCCTTAGTGAATTTATAGATTGGATTTTTGGTGAGTACTTAGTATTATTTATAATAAGCCCACTATGTACTAGGTGTTTCTAGACAGATATAAAGGAATTGTAGATACATTCTATCCTATTACCAAATGCAATGGGATTTATGAAAATAACTCCTTGTAATGCTAACCTGTTACATATTTTGATCCTTTCTGAACTGATTTGCAGAATCCTTTATTTTTCTGTGTAAAAAGTTTCCCACAAATGCTTTCTGTATACACCGATCAACAGTTCATGATTTATAGATATCACAAGTGGCATTAGCATTTTAAATCAGTCAGCCAGGGAGCAACTGCTGATGTGGATTGCTTTACTGGCTAGACAGACTGGTTACTTTGTAAACCTTGCCTGTGTGTGAGTACAGTAAGTGGAGTCTCCTGTTGATTTCCTCATTTCATTACCCTCCTTTGGCAGAAACTGATGGCATTCGATTTCTTTCCTATGAGTCGAGGATAACATAGCACTGATATAGTACTTTACATGTTCAAATCACTGTTTCATTAGTCAGTATTTGCACAACAACATTTAGATGTCTGCTGAGGAGGTGGGAAGATGCAACAACAAAAAACATCACAAACACTTTGTAACAGTTTGGACACTGTGTTGCAGAAAAGTGACAGCATCTAGAATTAGACAAAACTGATCTAATGACTTCTGAGATCCCATGATTCCTATTGACTGCACAGCAGTAATGAGTCTCTCTAATCTATGGTGGCAGCTGGATCTTTGTACAGCCATTAAGAGAAAAGGGCAGGAGGAGATTCCTGCTTGTTATAAGCATAAGGTAGTGGTGCTTCTTAGGACCTAGAAGAAAGAACAAAACAGACAGAGGCATTAAAACAGAAATATATATAGAACAATGAACTGACTGTATTTATGTACTACTGCCCTTCACTGGATAAAATCAGGACTGCTGTAAGGGTCCTACTCTGTCCCTGACCTTCTCTTGTTGCTAACATACCTGTAGAAACCCTTCTTATTACCCTTCACATCCCTTGCTAGCTGCAACTCCAATTGTGCTTTGGCCTTTCTGATTACACCCCTGCATGCTCGAGCAATATTTTTATACTCTTCCCTAGTCATCTGTCTTGTAATATTTCTTGTAAACTTCCTTTTTGTGTTTAAGCTCAACAGATTTCTCTGTTAAGCCAAGCTGGTCGCCTGTCCTATCTGCTATTCTTTCTGCACATCAGGATGGTTTGTTCCTGAGCCCTCAATAAGGCTTCTTTAAAATACAGCCAGCTCTCCTGGACTCCTTTCCCCCTCATATTAGCCTCCCAGGGAATCCTGCCCATCAGTTCACTGAGGGAGTTAAAGTCTGCTTTTCTGAAGTTCAGGGTCCATATTCTGCTGCTCTCCTTTCTTCCTTTTGTCAGGATCCTGAACTTGACCATCCCATGGTCATTGCTGCCCAGGTTGCCACCCACTTCTATTTCCCCTAACAATTCTTCCCTGTTTGTGAGCAGAAGGTCAAGAGGAGAATGACCCCTAGTTGGTTTCTCCAGCACTTGCACCAGAAAGTTGTTTCCAGCAATCTTCAAAAACTTCATTGATTGTCTGTGCATTGCTGTATTGCTCTCCCAGCAGATGTCAGGGTGATTGAAGTTCCTCATGACAACCAGGGCCTGTGATCTGAAAACTTCTATTAGTTGTCCGAAGAAAGCCTCATCTACCTCATCCTCCTGGTCTGGTGGTCTATAGCAGATGCCCACCACAACATCACCCTTGTTGCTCTCACCTCTAAACTTAACCCACAGACTCTCAACAAGCTTTTCTCCAGTTTCATACTGGAGCTCTGAGCAATCATACTGCTCTCTTACATACAGTGCAACTCCTCATCTTTTCTCCCCTGCCTGGCCTTCCTGAACAGTTTATACCCATCCATGACAGTGCTCTAGTCATGAGAGTTACCCCACCAAGTCTTTGTTATTCCAATCACATCATAGTTTCTGGACTGTGCCAGGACTTCAAATTCTTCCTGCTTGTTTCCCAGGCTTTTTGCATTCATTTACAGGCACCTAAGATAACTAGCCGATTGCCCTACTTTCTCAGTAGGGATCAGGAGGCCTCCCATGTTGCACCCTCCTCCTTGTGTTTCCTCCAGGTATCCCACTTGCCTCAGGGCTTAGGTCTCCATCCCCCAGTGAACCTAGTTTAAAGCCCTCCTCACTAGGTTAGAAAGCCTGCCTGAGAAGATGCTTTTCCCTCTCTTAGTTAGGTAGATCCCATCTCTTCATAGCAATCCTTCTTCTGAGAACAACATCCCATGGTTGAAGAATCTAAAGCCCTCTCTCCGACACCATCTGCACAACCACACATTTACTTCCACAATTCAATGGTCCTTACCTGGGCCTTTTCCTTCAATAGGGAGGATGGATGAAAACCTACTTGTGTCTTTTGTATTCTTGGATGGAGGTTATCTGGACTCCCCGATTTAGTCCCATTAAGCTGTTTGAGTTTGACTTCCAACTCAGATGTGGTAATTTCTACTTCCATATTGTTGTTGCCATTAACCACAGTGCCACTACCTCTAAGCTCTTCAGTAGCCATATTAAAAACTGAGGCAAAGTATTTATTTAGATGTTGGGCCATGCCTAGATAATCTTTAATCTCTACCTCATCCTCAGTGGTTAGTTGTCCAACTTCTTGTTTCCTTGTTTTCTTCTTATTTATATGGCTATAGAACCTTTTAATATTGATTTTAATTCCCTTTGCAAGGTCCAACTCTTCTTGGCTTTTGGTAGTTCTCACTTTATCCCAACACTTTCTGATCTCCAAGAAGTAGTTGCTGAACCAACAAGAGGGGATGCCATTTTAGATTTGGTTTTGGTGAGTAGTGAAGACCTCATAGAAGAAATGGTTGTAGGGGACAACCTTGGTTCAAGTGATCATGAGCTAATTCAGTTCAAACTAAATGGAAGGATAAACAAAAATAGATCAGTGACTAGGGTTTTTGATTTCAAAAGGGCTAACTTTAAAAAAATTAAGGAAATTAGTTAGGGAAGTGGATTGGACTGAAGAACTTGTGGATCTAAAGGCGGAGGAGGCCTGGAATTACTTCAAGTCAAAGTTGTAGAAACTATCCCAAGAAAGGGGAAAAAATTCGTAGGCAGGAGTTGTAGACCAAGCTGGATGAGAATCATTGAATGTCAGGGTTGGAAGGGACCTCAGGAGGTCATCTAGTCCAACCCTCTGCTCAAAGCAGGGCCAATCCCCAGACAGATTTTTGCCCCAGATCCCTAAATGGCTCCCTCAAGGATTGAATTTACAACCCTGGGTTTAGCAGGCCAATGCTCAAATCACTGAGCTATCCCTCCCCTGATGATTAAGAAAAAGCAGAAAGCCTACAAGGAGTGGAAGATGGGAGGAATCAGCAAGGAAAGCTACCTTATTGAGGTCAGAACATGTAGGGATACAGTGAGAAAGGCAAAAAGCCATGTAGAGTTGGACCTTGCAAAGGGAATTAGAACCAATAGTAAAAGGTTCTATAGCCATATAAATAAGAAAACAAAGAAAGAAGAAGTGGGACCGCTAAACACTGAGGACTGAGTGGAGGTTAAGGATAATCTAGGCATGGCCCAATATCTAAACAAATATTTTGCCTCAGTCTTTAATGAGACTAATGAGGAGCTTAGGGATAATGGCAGGATGGCAAATGGGAATGAGGATATGGAGGTAGATATTACCATATCCGAGGTAGAAGCCAAACTCAAACAGTTTAATGGGACTAAATCAGAGGGCCCGGATAATCTTCATCCAAGAATATTAAAGGAACTGGCACATGAAATTGCAATCCCATTAGCAAGAATTTTTAATGAATTTGTAAACTCAGGGGTTGTACCATATGGCTGGAGAATTGCTAACATAATTCCTATCTTTAAGAAAGGGAAAAAAGGTGATCCGGGTAAGTACAGACCTTTTAGTTTGACATCTGTAGTATGCAAGGTCTTAGAAAAATCTTTGAAGGAGAAAGTAGTTAAGCACATTGAGGTAATGGTAATTGGGAAAAATACAACATGGTTTTACAAAAGGTAGATCATGCCAAACTAACTTGATCTCCTTCTTTGAGAAGGTAACAGATTTTTTTAGACAAAGGAAATGAGGTGGATCTAATTTACCTCGATTTCAGTAAGGAATTTGATACAGTTCTACATGGGGAATTATTAGTTAAATTGGAAAAGATGGGGATCAATATGAAAACTGAAAGGTGGATAAGAAACTGGTTAAAGGAAAGACTACAATGGGTCATACTGAAAGGTGAAGTGTCAGGGTGGAGGAAGGTTACTAGTGGAGTTTTCCTCAGGGATTGGTTTTGGGACCAAACTTATATAATCTTTTTATTACTGACCTTGGCACAAAAAGTGGGAGTGTGCTAATAAAGTTTGTGGATGACACAAAGCTGGGAGGTATTGCCAATATAGAGAAGGACCGGGATATCATACAGGAAGATCTGGATGACCTTGTAATCTGGAGTAATAGTAATAGGATGAAATTTAATAGTGAAAAGTGCAAGGTCATGCATTTAGGGATTAATAAAAAGAATTTTTGTTATAAGCTGGGGACTCATCAGTTGGAAGTAACAGAGGAGAAGAAGGACCTCAGAGTATTGGTTGATCACAGGATGACTATGAGCCACCAATGTGATATGTCCATGAAAAAAGCTAATGCGGTCTTGGGATGCATCAGGCGAGGTATTTCCAGTAAAGATAAGGAGGTGTTAGTACTGTTATACAAGGCACTGGTGAGACCTCATCTGGAATAGTGTGTGCAGTTCTGGTCTCCCATGTTTAAGAAGGATGAATTCAAACTGGAACAGGTACAGAGAAGGGCTACTAGGATGATCTAAGGAATGGAAAACCTGTTTTATGAAAGGAGACTCAAAGAGCTTGGCTTGTTTAGCCTAACCAAAAGAAGGCTGAGGGGAGATATGATTGCTCTCTATAAATATATCAGAGGGATAAATACCAGGGAGGGAGAGGAATTATTTAAGCTCATTACCAATGTGGACACAAGAATAAATGGAAATAAACTGGCCATCAGGAAGTTTAGACTTGAAATTAGATGAAGGTTTCCAACCATCAGAGGAGTGAAATTCTGGAACAGCCTTCCAAGGGGAGCAGCAGGGGCAAAAGACATATCTGGCTTCAAGCCTAAGCTTGATAAGTTTATGGAGGGGATGGTATGATGGGATAGCCTAATTTTGGCAATTAATTTATCCTTGACTATTAGCAGTAAATATGCCCAATGGCCTGTGATGGGATGTTAGATGGGGTGGGATCTGAGTTACTACAGAGAATTCTTTCCTGGGTGTCTGGCTGGTGAGTCTTGCCCACATGCTCAGGGTTTAGCTGATCGCCATATTTGGGGTCGGGAAGGAATTTTCCCCCAGAGCAGATTGGCAGAGGCCCTGGGTTTTTTTTGCCTTCCTCTGCAGCGTGGGGCATGGGTCACTTGCTGGAAGATTATCTGCACCTTGAAGTCTTTAATAAGCTCCTAACCTATGTCTGAGCTATTGAAGTCCTCAAATCATGGTTTAGAGGAGTGGGTGGGTGAGATTCTGTGGCCTGCATTGTGCAAGAGGTCAGACTAGACGATCGTAATGGTCCCTTCTGACCTTAAAGTCTATGAGTCTATGTAGTTTTCCTTGCTGATCCCTCCCATCTTCCATTCCTTGTAGGCTTTCTGCTGTCTCTTAATTACCTGTTTGAGATGCTTGCTCATCCAGTTTGGTCTGCAAAGCTTCCCTATGAATTTTATCCACTTGCTTGGGATGCAGGCTTCAGATAGTTTCTGCAACTTTGACTTAAAGTAATTCCAAGTCAACTCCACACTGAGATCTTTGAGTTCCTCAGTCCGGTCCACTTCCCTAACTAATTCCCTTATATTTTTTTGAAAGTTAGCCCCTTTGAATTCAAGGATTCTAGTAGCAGATCTATTTTTGTTTATCTTTCCATTTAGTTTAAACTGAATTAGCTCATGATCTCTTGAACCAAGGTTATCCTCTACAATCACTTCTTCTAGGACGTCCTCACTACTCAGCAATACCAAATCTAAAATGGCATTACCTCTTGTTGGTTCAGTGACTATTTGGTGAAGAAATCTGTCAGCTATCACATCCAGGAAAATCTGGGCTCTGCTGTTATTAGTAGCACTTGTCCTCCAACCTACATCTGGGAAGTTAGAAGTCTCCCATAATCACACAATTCCAAGTAGTAGTTATTTCATTCAAATCATTAACGAGGTCACTATCCATATCCAAATTGGATCCTGGAGGTCTGTAGCATACCTCAAGCTCTTACCCAGGGGAACCTCTAGTAGCTTTCTTCCCCAAAGTGATTTTGGCCCAAACAGACTAGGTCTTATCCATTCCATCACTTCTAAGTTTTTTACAGTCTCCCTCATCATTAATATACAATGCTACTCCACCACCTTTGTCTTTATTGCTGTCTTACCAGAACAGCATGTACCCTTCAATATTTGTACTCCAGTCATGACTACTATTCCACTATGTTTCTGTTATCCCTATAATATCTGGTTTCACTTCCTGCACAAGTCATTCTAGTTCCTCCATTTTGTTATCCAAGCTCCTTGCAACAAACATCTTAATCGTTGCTGCTTGGCTTCGTCCACATTCCTCATCTGATTGGATATGGCCGTTCTTCTGCCAGTATTGCCTACCTTACTCTTAGCTTTATTGGTATCAGCACTAATCTTTCCTCTTAATGTCCATTCTCCTCCCTGCTGCTGTTTCTTTCTTCATTGCTGTATCCTTTTTTACTTGATTTTCCTCCCTCTCCATGTTAAAATAAGGCATGAAAATTACATGAGCATCCCCCTACCATCTCCCCTGAGTTTCTAATTTAAAGATTTTTAAATCAGTTGTGCCAGCCTCCATCCCAGAAGTCTTTTTCCCTCTGTACTCAGGTGAAGTCCATCCCATGAGAATGTCTTCTGTCCATGAATGAATGCCTCCTAGTGGTCAACATCCCAAAGCCCTCGTTATACCACCACTGTCTGAGCCATCTGTTGATCATCATAATCTTGTCTCACTCTCATTCTCCTCTTCTAGGGATATGTAGAAGCCCACTGAAGATCACCTGGGCCTCCATTTCCTTAAGCGTCTAGTTGCATCATTTGTTCCCACATGAAGGACAATCAGTGGATTCTTTCCTGCTCCCATTAGAATTCTCTTCAGCCTCAGTCCACATCCCCTATCTTAGCTTCTGGCAGACAGCACACCTTTCTGTTCTCTGGATCAGTTCTGGTGACAGGCCTGTCTGTTTTTCTTAGTAGGGAGTCCCCAATCACATAGACCTGCCTTTTCCTGGTGATGGTGTGATTCTCCGGCCTTCCTCCTGTTTTTTCTAGCTGCAAGTCCTTTTGTCTTTTATTCTCCATAAACAGCCAAGACTGGTTTACAACTCACCCTACTATACAAGTTTAATATAAAAAATGGTCTCAAGGCTAGATCATCTTGTTCTACAGTTACGACCCTCTGTCTCCCAAAAGAAAAGAAAACGGACAATACCATTTTTCTAAATCCATTCCCCTGATGTTTCAGTTCTCCACCTACATCACAAGGACTATACATGCTGTCAGTGTCTTTGCACTGACATAGTGTAAAGTTTCAGAGTAACAGCCGTGTTAGTCTGTATCCGCAAAAAGAAGAACAGGAGTACTTGTGGCACCTTAGAGACTAACAAATTTATTAGAGCATAAGCTTTCGTGGACTACAGCCCACTTCTTCGGATGCATGTAGAATGGAACATATAATGAGGAGATATATATACACACATACAGAGAGCATAAACAGGTGGGAGTTGTCTTACTAACTCTGAGAGGCCAATTAATTAAGAGAAAAAAAAAAAAAAAAACTTTTGAAGTGATAATCAAGCTAGCCGAGTACAGACAGTGTGATAAGAAGTGTGAGAGTACTTACAAGGGGAGATAGTCAACGTTTGTAATGGCTCAGCCATTCCCAGTCCTTATTCAAACCGGAGTTGATTGTGTCTAGTTTGCATATCAATTCTAGCTCTGCAGTCTCTCTTTGGAGTCTGTTTTTGAAGTTTTTCTGTTGTAATATAGCCACCCGCAGGTCTGTCACTGAATGACCAGACAGGTTAAAGTGTTCTCCCACTGGTTTTTGAGTATTTTGATTCCTGATGTCAGATTTGTGTCCATTAATTCTTTTGCGTAGAGACTGTCCGGTTTGGCCAATGTACATGGCAGAGGGGCATTGCTGGCACATGATGGCATAGATCACATTGGTAGATGTGCAGGTGAACGAGCCCCTGATGGTATGGCTGATGTGATTAGGTCCTATGATGATGTCACTTGAATAGATATGTGGACAGAGTTGGCATCGGGGTTTGTTACAAGGATAGGTTCCTGGGTTAGTGGTTTTGTTCAGTGATGTGTGGTTGCTGGTGAGTATTCCCTTAACCCACCCAGCAATATTGTTAATCTTTCCAGCTATACTCTTAGCCCAGCAGAAGAGTCTGTCCTATCTCGGGGCCTCTCCTTTTGTCCCTCCAGACCCATGAATATGATACAGTTCTGCGGTGACCTAGAATCCTACTTTCGACGTCTCCGACTCAAAGAATATTTCCAACATACCTCTGAACAGCATACTAACCCACAGAATCCTCCCTACCAGCACTACAAAAAAAAAGGATTCTGCATGGACTCCTCCGGACGGTCGAAACAACAGACTGGATTTCTACATAGATTGCTTCCGTCGACGTGCAAAGGCTGAAATTGTGGAAAAGCAACATCACTTGCCACATAACCTCAGCCATGCTGAACACAACGCCATCTACAGCCTCAGAAACAACCCTGACATCATAATCAAAAAGGCTGACAAAGGAGGTGCTGTCGTCATCATGAATAAATTGGAATATGACCAGGAGGCTGCTAGACAGCTCTCTAACACCACATTCTACAGGCCATTATCCTCTGATCCCACTGAGGATTACCTAAAGAAACTACACCATCTGCTAAAAAAACTCCCTGACAAAGCACAGGAACAAATCCGTACAGACACATGCCTAGAACCCCGACCAGGGGTATTCTATTTGCTACCCAAGATCCATAAACCTGGATATCCTGGACGCCCCATCATCTCAGGCATTGGCACCCTAACATCAGGCTTGTCTGGTTATGTAGACTCTGTCCTAAGACCCTACGCTACCAGCACTCCCAGCTATCTTCGAGACACCACTGACTTCCTGAGGAAACTACAATCCATCGGTGATCTTCCAGAAAACACCATCCTGGCCACTATGGACGTAGAAGCCCTCTACACCAATATTCCACACAAAGATGGACTACGAACTATCAGGAACAGTATCCCTGATAATGTCACAGCTAACCTGGTGGCTGAACTTTGTGATTTTGTCCTCACCCACAACTATTTCACATTTGGGGACAATATATACCTTCAAGTCAGCGGCACTGCTATGGGTACCCGCATGGCCCCACAATATGCCAACATTTTTATGGCTGACTTAGAACAACGCTTCCTTAGCTCTCGTCCCCTAACGCCCCTACTCTACTTGCGCTACATTGATGACATCTTCATCATCTGGACCCATGGAAAAGAAGCCCTTGAGGAATTTCACCATGATTTCAATAATTTCCATCCCACCATCAACCTCAGCCTAGATCAATCCACACAAGCGGTCCATTTCCTGGACACTACTGTGCTAATAAGCGATGGTCACATCAATACCACCCTATACCGGAAACCTACTGACCGCTACACTTACCTACATGCCTCCAGCTTCCATCCAGGACACACCACACGATCCATTGTCTACAGCCAAGCTCTAAGATATAACCGCATTTGCTCCAATCCCTCGGATAGAGACAAGCACCTACAAGATCTCTATCAAGCATTCTTAAAACTACAATACCCACCTGCTGAAGTGAAAAAACAGATTGACAGAGCCAGACGAGTACCCAGAAGTCACCTCCTACAAGACAGGCCCAACAAAGAAAATAACAGAACACCACTAGCTGTCACCTTCAGCCCCCAACTAAAACCTCTCCAGCGCATCATCAGAGATCTACAACCTATCCTGAAAGATGATCCTTTACTCTCACAGATCTTGGGAGACAGACCTGTCCTCGCTTACAGACAACCCCCCAACCTAAAGCAAATACTCACCAGCAACCACACATCACTGAACAAAACCACTAACCCAGGAACCTATCCTTGTAACAAACCCCGATGCCAACTCTGTCCACATATCTATTCAAGTGACATCATCATAGGACCTAATCACATCAGCCATACCATCAGGGGCTCGTTCACCTGCACATCTACCAATGTGATCTATGCCATCATGTGCCAGCAATGCCCCTCTGCCATGTACATTGGCCAAACTGGACAGTCTCTACGCAAAAGAATTAATGGACACAAATCTGACATCAGGAATCAAAATACTCAAAAACCAGTGGGAGAACACTTTAACCTGTCTGGTCATTCAGTGACAGACCTGCGGGTGGCTATATTACAACAGAAAAACTTCAAAAACAGACTCCAAAGAGAGACTGCAGAGCTAGAATTGATATGCAAACTAGACACAATCAACTCCGGTTTGAATAAGGACTGGGAATGGCTGAGCCATTACAAACGTTGACTATCTCCCCTTGTAAGTACTCTCACACTTCTTATCACACTGTCTGTACTCGGCTAGCTTGATTATCACTTCAAAAGTTTTTTTTTATTTTTTTTTTTTTCTCTTAATTAATTGGCCTCTCAGAGTTAGTAAGACAACTCCCACCTGTTTATGCTCTCTGTATGTGTGTATATATATCTCCTCATTATATGTTCCATTCTATATGCATCCGAAGAAGTGGGCTGTAGTCCATGAAAGCTTATGCTCTAATAAATTTGTTAGTCTCTAAGGTGCCACAAGTACTCCTGTTTTTCTTTTGACATAGTGTAGGTTCTCAGATACCAGAATGATGGGTGGGCTACAAGAAACTGAACAGAATAGATTGCAGTCACATTTCTATTTCATTACATGCTACTAAGGAAAGCATCAATTAGTATAACTGGCAGAAGAAAAGTATATCTTAAAAGACATTTTAAAAGTCCCAATATATATGGCGGGTTATTATTGCACTGTGGATGACCCCATTTTGGGCAATTCCAAAATGATACAGCATCTGCCAAGAGTGAAGGGTAGCCTCTTATGAATGCCAATGTCAGGGCTGCAATATGTTTTTGTTTGAGGACAGATGGGAGTTATTCAGACAAGTGGTGCTGAGTTCCTCTCTTTCTCATAAGGTTTCATTCAGTCTAAACCACTTATGATTTTTTAGATAGAAGTTGAAGGACACTTTTTGCACAGGGATAAATTTTTTTTCCTTAATATGGAGTGCATTTTCCCCACTAGCAGCAGACAATAATGCTATTCTTTCTATTTAAATTACCACTTTAGGCATGATTAATTGCTGTTATGCACCATCTAAGGATTTTCTAAAGAATGATACTACTGACATTTATGCACAGTGACACAGACAGATTTATGGGCAGGCCCTGTGCTGTTCTATACAACAAGACTGACTCAAATAAAATCCAGCTAAAAGCAGATCAAGAGTTTAGAAAATTAAATCTATTAAAAATGGTACTTATAATTATGAAGCCAATTCCTAGGAAGGCACTGAAAAGGCTCAGCATTTTAAATGCCTGCAAAACACCCAATGCCCATGCATATGCCAGAGTTGCCCATCTGCAAAGAGTACAGTCATGTTCTGACTGCTAAATATTTTAACCCAAATTCAGATCTTAGAGTTGCTTTTTTCAAACAAACAAAAAAACCCAGAAGTGGTTAAAACCCATTTGGAAAAGCTGTAGGGACTAAATACATTTATAATCTAATCTTTACATCACAGACAAATAATTAAATGGACACTGTTTTACACAACTTACATACAATGTTTTCCCTACCCCATTATCAAATATGCAGTATCTCAATGGCTTTCTAGGTTCTTTTGCTGGTTCTCAAAAGAAAGGAGTTTAGCTGTGTGAGTAAGGCTGGGTACAGGCTGACACTCTTGAATAAAAATAGCCATCTTCTTTTGAGTTCTATACAAAACACAAACAAAAATGAAAATCACTTCTCATCAAATGGAGAATGTCAAAAATCAGTGGGGGAGAGAATATTTTCTAGCCCCTTATAAAAATCAAATGAAGAAAAATGGAGTAACTTGTCAGAACATGTTTGGAGAAGGATGAAACACAAGTCACATAGATTCAACCACAGTCTTTTTGCAGGTACTTAGAAGTGACACAATAAAAGCAGATGTTGATTTTTATATCTAAAAGAACTTAATGTAAACTATCACACTAGAAAATCATTTTATCTGGAGCCTTTAATGAACTAAAATTCTTTGGGCTCAATCCTACTCCCATTATCCACAATTTCTCATTAGCAAACAAATAATTTTAGCACAGTGTTATACTGCACTTTGATAAGTACAGAAGGATCACGGAATTGCTATGGTGTTGGCATACGTCTAATTAAAATCATAACAGTTCTGATTTTGTGTTGTGCTATACCAGGGGTCGACAACATTTGGCATGCGGCTCACCGGGGTAAGCACCCTGGAGGGCCGGGCCAGTTTATTTACCTGCTGTTGCGGCAGGTTCGGCCGATCGCGGCCCCCACTGGCCGCGGATCGCCGTCCCGGGCCAATGGGGGGGGTGGGGGGAGAGCGGGAAGCGGCGCAGGCGAGGGATGTGCTGGCCGCGGCTTCCCGCCACCCCCATTGGCCCAGGACGGTGAACCGCGGCCAGTGGGGGCTGCAATTGGTCAAACCTGCCATGTCAGCAGGTAAATAAACTGGCCTGGCCCACCAGGGTAAGCACCCTGGCGAGCCGCGTGCCAAACGTTGCCGACCCCTGTGCTATACTAATGAAAGGATGGTAACCCCTTTATAGTAAGAGTGCAATTATAAATAGTTAATGGTAGTTACCAACTGATTAACTGATTTACCATTTATTAAAACATCTATAATTACGGACTATTATAGTGTCCAGCAGGTAAATATGTAGCTTATTGCCATCTATAACATGTTTTATGGATGTGCATAACAGTGGGTGAGTGCTATCCTTGAGAAGTGCCAGAAGACAGCATTCTGACTCCTCAGAAAAGTGCCAGAAAGGCATCCTGGAGTATTCTGGTGGAAATCAAGCACCGGTGCTTATAACTATTTATCACACATACTACTCACATCTTTATAACATCCATTAATCATTAACCCTTAATAAGCCATTTACAAATATACTCAATGTAAAATGTGACTAAAATATGCAGAGGAAATAGTTCCTTCATGGAAGAGTTGGAATATGATGGAATTCAATATAGCATATAGTACATCTTTCTGAATTATTCATACACAGAGCAAACAGATACTATTCTGTCAGAATGACCTTTATTTTAGATATAGTGAACAAGAAAAGTAAATGCTCCATGCGAGAGCACAGAAGTACCTGTCTCACCTCTGACAACACTAAACTGAATTAAAAATAGTTGCCTCTCTCTACAATTGTGAGAATCCTTAGAGATTTAAAAGAGCAGTGTGGAGAAAACAAAGGCATAACAGGTTTCAGAGTTGCAGCCGTGTTAGTCTATATCCGCAAAAAGAACAGGAGTACTTGTGGCATCTTTCGTGGACTACAGCCCACATGCATACATGGTATGCATCCGAAGAAGTGGGCTGTAGTCCACGAAAGCTTATGCTCTAATAAATTTGTTAGTCTCTAAGGTGCCACAAAGGCCTAACAGTTACACAGCTAAATATATCCTCTTGGATTTTGCCTAATTAAAGATATGTGTGGTATGAGACCCTCTACCCTAGCTCTGGAGTACCCTTTATCCCAGCAGATCTACAATAAGAATTTTTCATTTTCTCAGGAGAAGGTAGGCAAATAGGCTTTATTCATGGGCAAACAATATGTATGTTCTAGGCACTGTTGGTTCACCTTTGTCATCTGGGAAATGTTAGGAAAAATCATTTAATCTGGAGCATTACAGCTGGATAAATGTGCTCAGCTGATGGAGCTTTTGAAACCCTGAAACAGCAAAAAACAGTACTACTCATTGATTATTATTGATTTGTACTGCAATAATACCTAGGATCTCCAGTCACAGCCTATGATCCCATTGTACTAGGCACTGTTCAGACACAGAACAAAAAAGACAATCCTATCATCATCCAAATCAAAAGAATAATGATGCCTAAATATTTCAGTGAAATGTGATCATATTTAAGAACTTCTAAAGTAATTTAATAAATACATTTGTATCTGCCTATAATACTGAAATGTTTCTTTCTTTCCTATTTATCTGGGATTATTTTAACTTTAACTATATATTTATACAAAGTGGCAGTGTATGACAATAGTTGGAGATGTGAAGAATTCTACTCTATATTATAATAAAATTAAAGAGAAAATCAAAATACTTTTAGAAGCTATTGTTAAATTTCAAAAATAAATGTGATACATTTATAAGTACAAAAAAATCATGCAAGATATTGAAGTAAAAATTCAGCATAATCTATTCCCTTTATTTTCTGCAGTTTTCATAGATATTTGTTTGATTCTGCAAACACACATGAATGTGAGTAACTTACCTCACTTGTATAGTCCCACTGAACACAGCGGAACTACTAGCATGAGTGAGTTATTTAATACAATTTTCACGGGGATTTTGCATGTGTTTCAGTGATGAGGTCCCTGCTGCCCACTACTAGGAATTGGTTCACAGCTGTAATCTGTAAACTGTAATCAGCAAGGGACAAGCCCAACCAACCAACCAGAATATGGCTTTGAACAAGTCAGAAATTAAAGATGGAAAAGATATTTTAAGATCTTGTTATTCTTACTAGAACGGTGGGTTTGTTACATCATATTCTTGAGTAGTTTGTTCAATCTAATTTTAAATGCTGCAGAATTTAGAGGTAGTTAAATTTCTCACCTTGATTAGTCAATCTCTAGTGTTCGGTTTGATGCTAATCTTAATGTTGTTAGGTCTCTCTCTCATTTTTTGTTTTAACATAGAAAGATTTTAGAAGTTATAGGGATCACTGTAGCAGCTGGCAACTGATATGCTTTTAAAATTAGGAACATAATTTATTTGGTGACCTGCCTGTGATGGAAGCATTAGTGTTGCAAAACACCATCTGCAGGGCTCCTACTGGAAGACAAAAATGTTGGCATTTTCACCAACAGCAGCATGTAGCATCACACACACTGGGATTTTTAACTGTAGATCAAAGCACCCTAATCTGATGACAGGGAAAGTATTTGAGAACAGTTAGTTAAATTTTAAAATTATGAACTTGTTTGGAGTTTATTTGTAATTTTCAGTAAAAAAAAAATCATAGTTTTGTGATTTTATCTAGTTATGTTGTAAATGTGGTGTAACTATGGTAACAGTATTTTGTTCAAAAACCTTGTGCAGTAGCTAAATAAAAGAAACTTACTCAAATCAGCTGCTGAAGAATAGACATTTCTGACAAAAATAATGTTGTTTATACACTCTACAGCAACAAATGTATAAAAAGACAGAAACACCTGCTCAAAAAGAGTACTGTAGTTTACAAATTTTAAATGATAAAAATATAAACCATAGAGGCTTATATGAGGAACACCGTAACCCATTCAAAATAAATAATGAATAGCTTCCTCATTTACTGCACACCTGTCCAAATTACACCCCGAATGAAGCAGAAGTGCTACACAAAAAATGTCATAATGTAATCAAAGATCGTATCACAATACATATGTACAGAGGATAGAGTTAAGGAAACCTTAACATTAGCATTTCCAGACTTTTTAGTATTTCATTGTACAAATTTGGCAATCGAACATCACTATGTATGAAATATCTTCTGTTTTATTATTTTCTCTGTATAGCCCTGATTCAGCAAGTTTCCTAGCATACATCTAACTAATCATGAGTAGTCCCCTTGACCTCCACAGGATTACTCATGAGCCTAATGCAAAGCCCATTTAATTTAATGGAATCTTTCAACTCACTTCAGCTGGCTTTGGATGAGGCCCTTAAATACTATACTTTACTATTTCTATAAAATTGCCAGTAAAATTTTCTTTTGGTTAAGACTACCTGAACTGGAAACCATCAGCTGCAGCAGTTACTGATGGGACAGCTGAGACAGACAGAACAACTTCTGACATGAAGAGATGCAGAGTCAGAAATAGATAATAGATTGAGTACAAAGACTCAGATATAGATTGCTTTGGTCTTCTCCATTTTGTTCTATTACATCTGAAAAGGGCTATTCTGCCCCTGAGACGAGTCATATCTTCTAAAAGGTACAAGCAGGGCTTATATTCTACTGGTACATGAGGGTATGGTGTAACAGCACCTCTTTCACACCAACTTCTTGTTCTCTAAAAAATAAGCTTTCATTAAAATGGTAACTCCCTAGTAGTTACAGTTGCTGAGAGAGCCTTGAAAACAAGAACTGACTGTAACTATTATAGGTTTCAGAGTAGCAGCCGTGTTAGTCTGTATCCGCAAAAAGAAGAACGGGAGTACTTGTGGCACCTTAGAGACTAACAAATTTATTAGAGCATAAGCTTTCGTGGACTATTATAGTAATGCCTGCTGGAGTTTGCAGAATCTTAAACAATAGTTCTGAAAGGTCTGAGAAGACCCATTTAGTTCAGTGGAGGCTAATTCAGATACTCTGTGCTAATACTTCGAATGACAAAATTATTAACAATTTCATTGCCCTTGAAAGTACAGCTAAAATGAGAGGGAAGATCAAATTATAAAGATCTGCACAAACTACTGTGAACAAAAGCTCATTTTGACATGAATGATGGGACTTAGGAGAGTACTGTCACTTCTTTATCATCCCCAATCAAGAGGGAGCCAAGCACCAGGAATCTAGGAGAGCTGAGTGGGGAATTTGAGCCCCTCTGCACCAAGGGGGAGCTAAGTTCAAGAAGCCCAGTGGGGCATACAAGCCTCATTAGGTGAAACCAAGCACAAGGAACCCAACACAGCCTGAGAGTGTATTTGGATTCTATTGAATTGGAGCTGACTGGGGAGGCTAGAGAGCTTGTGTGATCATATTTTGAAACATCTGCAGAAACTATGGAAAGTGGCATCTCATATGGGCAATGTGACCCAAGAATCCCTTACTGCCAACTGGCAAAGGGGTTACAGGAATATTCTGATGAGTACATTCTAGCTCGCCAAAGAATGTCATGTGAGGTGTCTAATGAAAGCCAGTGTCACACTGGTCCTTAATAGCATTGTGAAATGTGTGTACAGGTATTAGTAAAGAATTTGGTAGTTATACATAAAATATGTTTTTTAAAGTCTGTAGCAAGGCAGAGGTAAAACAGGCTTTCCTCCAGACAGGATGTAAGAAATGTGTCTTTCTCTGGCAGAATGTAAATTAAGCATTGTAAGCTAACATGATAGAATCTCACTTACCTACAAAGTCAAATGTTAATGAAGAGATGTGAAGTCAACAGGGAAGTGGCACACAGGAAAACCAAGCCATTGTTCATCTATGATGTAAATGGACAGCACGTTTATATTCATGAAAATGGGATCTCAGTAAGCGTTGGTTGAAAACGCTGAAAACAATTTTGGATGAGATAAACTTCAAACAGGAGTTTAGCCTGACAGTTAAGTTTAGTCTCTAGAAAGTGTGTTATGATTTTGTTTGATATGTTTGTTTCCAGTTATCAAAGATTCAAGTGATCGTGAATATAAGAATACAATTATTCTTGTTTTCACAGTAAATATATCTGTGCTGTAGTTTTGTGCTGTCCCTGAGTTGAATCTTAAACTGTTCCTTTGGGGACAGCAGACCTGGTATTCTGTGAGTAGCCAGTTTCAGGGGCTGGATGTCACTGGGCAACACTTCAGTGAGACTCAGGGACTGGGGTGCAGCTATTGTCAACCTGCAAGGCAAAGATAGAACTAACATAGCCCAGAGGAGGGTGCTTGAGATAGCTGAGAGTCCGGTGGTGCTAGGGAGTTGACACCCAGCTAAGCACAAGTAAGACTCCGTCACGCTGGTGGCAGGGGGTAACAAGGTGACTCTTAGCTCCAGGCACACAGAGAACCATTAGAGGCAGAACTTATATATTTGAATGGAAGTAGGAAAAATACCACTACTGCCCCTCCCCCCAAACACACATACTTGTCTAACCCCAGAAATGGTTTCAAAAGCCTCAAGTTTTGTGTACCACTCTATTTATTTCTGTGATATAGCCATCCCTGTTTCAAATGATGGGCATTTCCAGGAAACGAGCAAATAATTTCCAATGAGCAGTTCATTTAATAAATGTCACCTTTGTTTGTTTCATTTGCAGAGTGAAGGCAGAGATTGTAAACTTTTCAAATGTCTTCCCTGTTCAAAGATATTCACTAATTTCTTCAAGTACTTCTTGCCCTGTAAATAGTTGGAATTATGATTATAATTTTTGATAATTATCAAAAGTAAATGTATAATTTGCATTTAAAGGTGTAATTTGCATCAGCCACCCACGCAAATTGCAGTGCATTTGTTTTAAATTTAAATTGGTATTCAAGGATTTTTCCCAGTGTTATTCACTCATCTCTAAGTGTTTTCTTAATCCTGTCAATGAGTCAATTGAAGAGAAATCTTTTGTGTCCAGTACAGTTCTTCCTGTGAATTGAGGTCTTTTAGGGGTGATAGACAGAAGTTAACCTACACCAGGGCCCTCTCGTGAGTCCCAGTCCTGGAATGACATCATGAGAGAGTCTCTCTGTTGGACTCAGGAGGCTTTTAGGAAGAGCTACAGAGCACCAATGAGAAGTTTTCAGGCTCCAATAGACAATCAAGACTACGGCATGTGTATTAGTGCTGCCAAGACACAGAAAACACTTAGCAGGTAAAGAAATTAGTTTTATTTGTTCTACTTTGGATTATAATGAAAGTTGAGAATTTTTAGGTAAGTGGGGAGCACAAGCTTAGTAGCACAGTCTCTTCTGGCCTTAATATCTAGGAATCTGAAGGTGGAAGGTGCTGCAGTTGTTATTTTTAAGTCTAGGAGACGTTTGTGGCTAATGTCGGAGAATAACAGAGAATAATCACTTTTTGTTTGGGTACAGCAAGTCAGATACTTTATTTTCTCTCTATCAATTGCATAGAGGGAGAGCGCTAAACAGGTCTCTCCACAGGTAAACAATTACAGCAAGCATTTATACCTTTTGTTACAGACAATGAGCAACAGCTGCATTTTGTTTATACATAGGTCATTCTGATATCTTATTTTGCTCACTAATGTAGACTCTTAGTCTACATTCCATATTATCTACACAAGGTCGCAACAACTTCTCACACAGTTCTTTCCCATCACCTCACACATTCCTTGCTTCTACAAATCTCACGTTATTAGGGTTACAGTTAGCCCGACTCTTGCTAACAAACTGTCATGCATTGCAATCCCCTTCCTGTCAGTTCTTTCTCTGCTTCCACACTAACAATGGCTGACCTGTCAATTTCTTGCCTCATCTTAGCATAGATCTGGACCTTGATTACTCCCTTTTATCAGCTCATTTTACAAAATCATATATATTGCACGCATAGTGTCAGTGTATTAAAATGCTAATGTTTCTCTTAGGGCTTGGCAAACAATTTTCCTGCCCTCATTCCCATATGTTGGAAGTCTATGGCAAAGTATTCCAAGGAAGAGAGAACCTTTTAGAATAGGGTACAGCCTTCATGGCTGCACAGAGGTAACTTTTTGCTAAACAGACCCCTAGGTCTAAAAGACAGGTTTCTTCTTTCCCACATAAATCATCATTTAGAAAATGTACTTTTGTCTGAAAGTTTCCATTAGCACAACTAGACTTTAGAGTTAAAAAAAATTGCTAATGTTCATACTCTGTTGTGTATATAAAAGAAATAAGCAAAACACAGTCATTATGGTAGTATCCAGGGACAGATTGAGATTGACATTACCATTGTGCTAGGTACTGTATAAATACAGAGTATTCATAATCATAGAATTGTAAAAATGTATGGCTGGAAGGGACCTTGGAAGGTCATATAGGCCATCCCCCAGACACTGAGGCAGGACTAAGTAAACCTAAACAATCCCTGACTGGTGTTCATCTAACCTGTTCTTAAAAACCTTCAATGACAGGGATTCCACAACCTCCTTTGGTAACCTCTTCCAGTATTTAACTATCCTTACAGTTAAATTTTTTCCCCTAATATCTAATTTAATCTCCTTTGCTGCTGATTAAGCCAATTACTTCTTGTTCTACCTTCCTTGGACATAGAAAACAATTGATCACTGTCCTCTTTATAATAGCCCTTAGCATATTTGAATGCAGTTATCAGATCCCCCCCTCAATCTTTTTTACCTCAGGACTAAACATGTCCAGCTTTTTTTAAGCTTTCCTCATAGGTCAGGTTTTCTATACCTTTTATCATTTTTGTTGCTCTTCCCTAAAAACTCTTTAGTATGTCAACATCTTTCTTTAAGTTGGTGTCCAAAACTGGACCATTGTGCATTTGATTTTTTTTTCTTCCTAAGTGAAGTATTGTGCACTTGTGTTTATTGAATTTCATCTTATTGATTTCAAAGAAATTCCCCAGGTTATCAAGGACATTTTGAATTCTAATCATGTCCTCCAAAGTGCTTGCAACCCCTCCCACCTCAGTGTCATCTGCAAATTTTATAAGCATACTCTCCACTCCATTAGCCAAGTCATTAATAAAAATACTGAATAGTACGGGATCTAAGACTGAACCCCGTGGGATCCTATGAGATGCACCCTCCCAGTTTGAGAGCAAGCTGTTACCATTATGATTATTTGTATTGACATACTGACTAGGAGCCCTAGTAATGGACACCATTGTGCTAAGCTCTGTTCAGACGGCAGAACAAAGAAAGTCTCTGCCCTAAACAGTTCACAATTTAAACAGACGAGACAGACACAGGGTAGGGGAAAAGGCCTATAATAACAAGCAAAGAGAACAGAATGATAGTTTGAAAATGTCATATAAGTGCCATGATACTTTTTTTAAAAAAATAGTTGAATGGGGTTTTGTTAGGAGAAGGTTCTGTAGTTAGAGAGACAAAGGAGAAGGACAGGGACCCTGATGGAAGGCGGGGGGAAGAGTAAAGGAGAAGGAAAGGGGAGAGGGGAATGGAAGCCAGATGGGGAGAGGTTGTATATTTACCTTTGCTTCATGCTATATTAAAATTAATCGTAGACACAAAGCAAAACACGGTGGTACATTCCTCATCCCCTGCCACTCCCTTGTACTTTGTCTAAAATAGGAAAATATTCATTGCTTTGTCCTTTCTGTCACCAAAGTCTCATGCTGATAACATTCTGTACCTGTGTGTGATCTCTCAGGAAATCCAATTGACCATCAATTCAAGATTACAAAAAGCTGCTTGTTTTCAGCAATTATTTCATCACTATTTCTTTTGTAAGGTGTGTGTGTGTATATATCTGGTGCATATACCTGCTAGCTGTCTGCTTAAGCTGCCTCTGGGTAGCTCGGCACATTTTATCTGGCAGTGATTGTAACTATTTTCTTGAAGAACCACAAAATCATTTCATACCTTGTCTACTGCATGATATCAGCCTCTCTCTCATCTCAAAATAGAATGATCAAATATACCCTCTGTGATCTATGCTATATGATATGTCACACATTTTCTTTGCTCCCAGTTTTAGATTGTGAAATGACTCTAGCACCAAAGCAATCCTTTACTGAGGGGGAAAAATCTCTTTTTGACACTTAGAACTCCATTTTCCTAGCTTGTCCAATGCGAAGTTTAAATAATATGCCCGTCTTTAAGAGCCTTTGTTCATTATCAAAAGCATATAACACTTACCTGAATTCTCCCTGCACTTTCAATGGGGAAACTATATTCTTCTTCATTTTCTGGTCTAAATTACTGTGGAGCATTTAGTAATGAGCAAACTATGTGTAGCAAAACATTTATTCCATGAGCTTAGCCCCTTTTTATGAATGTGAATTAGCTGTGAACAATCAGTTTTTACAAGTATGTAATTCTAATTTATCCGATAATTTGTGCACATGTATCAGACTATAGGTTGCTCACACACTATTAGTTGTGACTATTGATTCGATTAGTCTCTGTAATTCTTTATTCAATTGTTTGCCTAAATTACATAGCATTGTTTCTGTTCCCTGACTGGCTGACTCCCAAGTTGACAAAGATTTCAGGATAGCCACATGATCACTTCACATTCACATGAGTATCCATGAGCAAATATTTACACAAATATTGTTTGTTCCCAGAAATATTTTTGCAAACAATTTTCATGGAAAGCAAATGTGCTTTATATCTGAAGGCATATCTGAATATTGCAGTTTTCACCTAGCTCTAGCAGAACTTTGCTAATTTTCACTAGTTCCAACACAAAACATTTCTCCTCCCGATGTATTTTTAATAGTATAAATATATCAAATTGCAAATTATCCATACACAGAATCACCAGAAAAGCTCAGCTTTGAAAGGCATTTCTATGTGAACAGAACTGTAGTTTGATAGGTAATTTAGTCCTTCTTTTAAAACCAATTATGAATTCTGAATATTTAGAAAGATATATTTGGCTAAGGTGTACAGTTCATTTCTAGAATTTAGGGAAGGTGATGATTCATAGTCAACTTTATTCATAGTTACTTAATTGTAAGTTAAAGAACCATCTTGCTCTATTCAAAACAAATATGGTATTAGAGTCTTTCCATCAAACAGCAAGTAACCTTTTAGAGCAACAATTAAATATAAACACTCTTTCAGGAATTAATGGGAAAAAGGAAAAACTTGTGATGTAATTTAGTTTTTAAAATGAAAACACAATATAAATATATATATATATATATATAAAAAATCACACATATACACTCGGTATCTGCATTTGAAATGATATCGTGCCACACAAAATTTACCTTTGTGAAATCAGGCACTTTACTAAGTTATGTATTATCGGATCAAGACCTAACTATCAATTAATTTGCCACCGTTGCTTCTTATTGTATATTAGCAATAGGTCAGGGGTTCTCAAACTGGGGGTCGGGACCCCTCAGCGGGTCACAAGGTTATTACATGGGAGGTTGTGAGCTGTCAACCCCCACCCCAAACCCTGCTTCACCGCCAGCATTTATAATGGTGTTAAGTAAATTAAAAAGTGTTTTTAATTTATAAGGGGGGTCACACTCAGAGGCTTGCTATGTGAAAGGGATCACCAGTACAGAAGTTTGAGAACCACTGCAATAGGTGGACATTAATTCACACATTATCCATGTAGCCACAAACCTGCTGTGCTTTGATTTAATTGCTTGGGTTATAGTCTGCAGGAAGTGGTATCTCTAGATATAACACCACACTATTTGCTCCTCAGTTAGCACTCCAGTACATATTCTGGAAGAGGATAGTCTAAGAACAGATGGAGTGAGATTTTATGAAGAAAGTTGTTGCAAGCTGGTATCCAATATCTGAAACAGGAGTGGTCTTCATGCCTTTGTGTAAGTACCTGTGGCATCTTTCCTTTCTGGTTTTATCACATGTTAAGTGTATTTCCCCTGTAGTGGTTTGGCTGTTTACATATCTTGTGTCCATTCTAGTCCTTAGAGAGCACTGATATTTTAAAGACTGCCAGCCAAATGAATGCTTAGAAGGATATGTATTTGGGGGGGGATAGGGACTTCTATTTCTGAAAATCTGCATCCACACAGATTAAATTCTTCAAAGATCAAGTTAATGGGGCCATGTTTCTATGTTCAAGGTTAATAAATCATTCCTTAGCATTTTAGAAGCTCTAATAAGATATGTGTGTGTGCGCATAAAAGGGACTTGTATTACTGAATTCATTTATATTGGAAATATTTCTCTGTATTACTGGAAACCTTGCAAACATATTCTTATTGAAGTTTTATGTTAACATGTCCCAAGCGAAGTGTGGCTAATTTTTTTATAATCTCTAATCCTGTTTATCTGCTACCTCTCTATAAACTTTTATCAATAACTGCATCTGAACTGGCAAAAATCAGACCCATAAGTTCTCCACTGCAGGAAGATATAATATCATGTTATCTAACTCTACTCTATGTAGAATTAATCAACAATACTAGGAAAAGTACCTGACCACTGGCTACCCTGGTGTTTTCAGGCTGTTCCTGCTAGTACTGAATGATGTCTAGTTTTTCCTAGAATAGACAATGCCTCTTCAGTCCAAAATCACAGAGAGACTTGTTGAGTGTTGTGATGCCTAACTTTTAGGCACCTAGGAAACCAATGAAATGACACTGGGATCCACAAAACCTGAATTAGGCACCTAGGCCCCATATACAAATAATGTGGAGAGACGGGCACCTAAGAATGGAGTCCACGAAAGCTAGCACACTAGGCAGGGAGCTGCTCAATCTAGCCAATAGGAGACACTCAAGCCCCATTCCTCTCACAGAGTTAAGTGCCGAGTCTGGGCTGGATAGGGAGGAGCCTATCTCTACTTGCAATACACAGTAGAGAACGCCTCTCCCAGAGTCGGAAAGCTTAGGCATCTAAGTTATTTCTTGTGGGGTGGGATGAGGTATGTGGTTAGAGCACTACCTGGCATGGGGGAGACAAAAGTTCAATTCCCCCCTCTGTGGATAAATAAAGGAGATTGGGTCAGAGTGAGAATGACTCCATAGCCTGTTGCTCAGTATTCTCCCCTCTGTACTATTCAATAATCCTGACTAAGGTATTTATCAGTTTATAAAACCCAAACTGTCCTCTGATATTACAGATGACCTTCTTTTTTAATTGAATGGCACCCTGAGCTGTATAGGATTTTGATCTGTGTACTTTAGTAAATTTAATTTATTCTTCTGTCCCCATCTCTTGCTTTTCACAGTGCTGTTAAACAGGAAGATCCTTTTCTCTTTTCACTTAACTTGCATACATGGTATATCATTTCATTAACATGCATTTGTACATAAGGCCATTAAAGTACACGGTGCTTTACAGCCATTCATGAAGGCAGTTAATGCATTTGTTGCCACTCTTCTATGCATTTCTGATCCTGTCACAAGTTGGCAAATTCAAACTACTGACATAGGACTGCAATTGTATTGCTTTTGACAGACCTAATCCTAGCCCTCTTTCAAAGCAAAATCAGTTTTCTAATCACATGCTTATTATGAGCTATTTTCACTTGTAGTGTTATTTATTCCAGATAGCAACTTTACGCAGAGGATCCTAGGAGATACATTTCTTAGCATGTGCTTCTTTTGCTAGTGTACATTTTTGCTAGGGTACTGTGCTGCTGTGCTTTCGCTATGTGTTATCCTCCTTCCTCTCTCACTCTAACTTGTACAACATGAAGAATATAGCTTAACATACCTGGAGAGGTTAAAAAACCCTGCTGCAGTAGACTACCATGTCAGATTTCATTCTTGTCGTACACAGTGACCAAAATGGTCAACTGGATTTTCCTGTTTGACTCAGAATATTTATCTGTATTTTCTTCCATCCACTTATTTGCTGCTTTGTTTCTTCCCTTGGTTTCTGTATCTGATCATTTTCTCAGAGTCAGGGACAATATTACAATGTATAGGCTGTAACTAGAAATTTCCCGCCCCCCTTCCAAGCCTCCAAATCCCTTTAATTTATCTGAGGCACTCTGTAAACATACATGCTTTTACAGAGAACTCTAGGGATGCTCAAATTATTCAATAAAATCAGAGTTGATAAAATGGATAGAATGTACAATAAACTGGAAGGACAGTAGTATAATTATGAATTAGCGTATTTAAAGAGGAAATTGTGAAATTAATATCATTCCATTAATTCAAATATATTTTATTAAAGAGTAATATATTAATGTAATCAAAATCTAATTGCTAATATTATACAACTAAGATATGACAATCAAGACACTATTTGTTTCTTAGCTACCTTGGGGGGGGGGGCGGAGGGGGGAGGGAGAAAGCTTCACAAAACCTGTCATTTACTTTCTAGCATTGGGCAACATTTCTCAAAATGATCAACTGCTTCTCAATCTGCTAGTCATTGCTACAAGCTTCTGTTAGTCTTCATTATTTGTAATGTTTCCAAGACCACGCTCTGTATCTCAGGACTGCTGCTAAAACTTCATTGTTAATACTATCTTTATAACCTAGTGTCAAGGCTGCTTCCCCACTCTGAACTTTAGGGTACAAATGTGGGGTCCTGCATGAAAACTTCTAAGCTTAACTACCAGCATAGATCTGGTCCACTGCCACCACTCCCAAAATGCTAATTCCCTTCCCCGGGTAGCCTTGAGAGACTCTTCACCAATTCCCTGGTGAATACAGATCCAACCCCCTTGGATCTAAAAACAAGGAAAAAATCAATCAGGTTCTTAAAAAGAAGGCTTTTAATTAAAGAAAAAGGTAAAAATCATCTCTGTAAAATCAGGAGGGAAAATAACTTTACAGGGTAATCAAACTTAAAGAGCCCAGAGGAAACCCCTCTAGCCTTAGGTTCAAAGTTACAGCAAACAGAGATAAACACTCTAGCAAAAAGGTACATTTACAAGTTGAGAAAACAAAGATAAAAACTAACATGCCTTGCCTGGCTGTTTACTTGCAAGTTTGAAATATGAGAGACTTGTTCAGAAAGATTTGGAGAGCCTGGATTGATGTCTGATCCCTCTCAGTCCCAAGAGCGAACAACTCCCAAAACAAAGAGCACAAACAAAAGCCTTCCCCCCACCAAGATTTGAAAGTATCTTGTCCCCTTTTTGGTCCTTTGGGTCAGATGTCAGCCAGGTTACCTGAGCTTTTTAACCCTTTACAGGTAAAAGGATTTTGGAGTGTCTGGCCAGGAGGGATTTTATAGTACTGTACACAGGAGGGCTGTTACCCTTCCTTTTATAGTTATGACACCTAGATATGTCCATCATTCAGGATGTGATCATTGGTCCAATGAGTCAAATATACTACCCTCAATATTGGCTATTGCCAAATATTACAGAAGAAGCTGCAAGAAACTGCATAAATAATTATGTACCCAAACGTATTTGTCTGTAGGATCTAGCTACCTTATCATGTAATCTAGCACTGAAATTAAGGCCATTAAGTAAAAAAAAAAGCCAGCTTTTGTTAACAAAACAATGGAGGTGGATACATTGCAATGTTCCTTCCACCGATTTAACTCTCCTGCTACGCAGACATAATAAGACCACCTGGACAAGAGGCATGGAGCTTTTTGCAAAATTGGGGATAGTTTAGCTCCTTAGGGTGTTCCCACCACATATACACATTAAACTTGGCTAGGAGCTCCAAAGAAAGGAATTAGGCCATAATTTGTAATAGGAGTTTAATAAATTTCCTTATTATTATCTTTATTTTTACATACAAAGCTTTTCAACACTATGAAGAAATCTGATGGACTTTAGTACTGAGATTTATTGTATTTTCTATTTAGTCTCTCATATGATTTTTAGCTTTGAAAATTGTGTGAATAAATGCTACAATTATAATTCTCTTTAATTATATCATAGTCATACTTATTCATAGGGGAGTAGTGGGGCCAAAATCTTAACTGGCTTCAAGACTGATACGTTTATGGAGGGATGGTCTGATGTGACCACCTACCATGGTATGTAGCTGATCTCCAACTGCTAGTAGTAAATATCCCCAGTGGGCCAGTGATAAGACACTAGGTGGGGAGGGCTGTGAGTTATTACAGAGAAATTTTTCCTGGTGTCTGGCTGTTGGGTCTTGCCCACAGGCTCATGGTCTAACAGATGGCCATATTTACGGTTAGGAAGGAATTTTCCCTGGGTCAGATTGGCAGAGACCCTGGGGCTTTTTCACCTTCCTCTGCAGCTTGAAGCACAGGTCACTTGCAGGTTTAAACTAGTGTAAATGGTAGATTCTCTATAATCTGAAGACTGTAAATCATGATTTGATAACCTCTGCCTCAGTTACTGAAGTCATGTGTCTATTACAGGAGTGGGTGGTTGAGGTTCTGTGTCCTGTGCAATGTGCAGGAGGTCAGATGATGATCACAGTGGTCCCTTCTGGCCTTAAAGTCTATACCATATTTACCTACTCACAGCATCTGAGGCATATTAACTGAATTCAAACTAGCCCATTATGGAGATGTCTTGCTCTTGTGTCAATGGGTAAGTCATTGCAAACCTAACTAGGGAGATACCATCACATTGAAAAATTGACCATATCATAGAGGTTCAGGTAGTCACATGTGTGTGAGTGCTGAAAGATCACTGTATGGGGTCTCAAGGAGAGCTCTGTATTAGATAAGGAATTCTATTTAGTTTAAAAAATTCACTCCTTTGGCAGTGACAACCCCTCCCCCCGCAAAACCCCATATAGCCACCATTTTCGTTGGATACAAATATCCAAATATTTGATCACTCAATGGGGTGTGCTGCTTAAAAACGGATGGCACAATATGGTCCATTCTGTGAGCTTCTTTCTCTGGCTCTGCAGCAGTAAATAACTAACAAATACTATGAAATGCCATATCTAGGGCTATTCACAAGAAACAAAATGAAGATCAACCTAAACCAAAACAAAGTCTTGCTCCTGTTTGTTAAATTTAAGCTAAACAAATAAATTCCACACTTGCCAAATTGAAAGCAATAAACTTGATAGGGGAAAAGTTTCAGTATGTTACAATGAAAGCATAATAAGTGAGAGACTTAAACCCTGCTTCAGCAAAGTAGGGTTTAACATATTTCAGCCTTGACAAAGCCTTCTGGAAGACACTGGCAACCTAAGATGACCAATGCACTCAGCTGATCATTCAGACTGTCCCATATCATCTGGTTAATGTTAGGGTCACAGAGATGCTCTTCACTCCTGTTACTAAGCCAGTTTCAGAAGTCTTTTGAGCTCCCTCTGGAGTCCATGGAAAAATCCACATTGCTCAAACACAAATTTAAAGGGACATAAACTGAATCTAACTCAGTTTTTAAAATTGAGTTATAAGCAGTTTTACTACATTTATCCCAGAGCCCCTTGCCAATTGCTGGGATTTTACAATCACACTTACCTAGTTTTTAAACTGTTTTTCTCTCTCCTGTTAGTGTGACTCACAAAACACAAGAGGAAACTGACTAACTCATATGATTGCAGTGTTGGTGTAGCCATGTTGGTCCCAAGGTATGAGACACACAAGGTGGATGAGGTCATATATTTTATTAGAACATCTTCTGTTGGTGAAAAAGACAAACTTTCAAGCTCCACAGAACTCTTCTTCAGCTCTGACAAATGTGATCAGACTCTGACCCAGTAAAAAAATAAATAAATAAAATTACATCACCCACCTTGTCAAACTCATTATACACAGGAAGCCAAACAGCCTTGTAAAATGTTGGTAAATTTACCAACCTGTGCACAAACTCCATCTCCCAGAGAAGGACAGCCAGTCCATGCAGCTCACTGAGCCTGGTCCCTCAGCATGTGTAGACCCCAGTACTTTCTTCTCCCTTCCACCTCTTATAGGGCTGGGGGTGATTCTATGTACTGAGAGACAGCCATGAAGGAGTACACACTTTACAGCATCTGCTCTGGTTCCCAGCAGTACCTGAACCCAGGGAAGGTGGTGGGTTGAAGAAACTCCCAGGCTATAGAAGACTTTTACTGACTGCTATAAAAAAAAAATCAAGCAAACTTACTGAAAAATAAATACTATCCAATAACATTCCCACCAGAGAACACTACCCCCACACTGCCAGTAACACACAGCCAAAGGCAGCTCAGTGGTAAGCTATTACTAACAACAACATATTAGACCTCACAGTTCTAATACTGCACATGCACATTTGTTAAGATTCCTAAGGAGAAATAATACCAGCCTCAACATCATGAACAATGGGAAATTAAAAATTCATGCCATAGGAACACTGGCATCAAAACAGTGGTCAGAGGCAAGATTGTCAGAGCAATGACCGTGGTTGAATCGGGCTGGTTTACTAGGGGAATGGATGGTGTGCATTTTTTGAGAGTATCAGTTGTGCTTGCATGAGAAAGTGATGATGTAGGTATATGGCTTTATTCTGTTCTTCCCGGTTTAAATATGGCATGATTTTCCATTAGCAACTGCTTTTTACATTGTTGTTTTATACTTGTATACAGGCCCGCCGACTGCAACTGCAGGCCCCGGGGCAGAATAGTCAACGTGCCCCCATGCACGCACAATCCGCCCCTGCGCAGACACGGTCCGCCTGACATTTGGGCGGTGATGCACCTGCGCTGGCTGGTGCTCAGCGAGCTGCCAGCTGCGCTGCTGGGTGCACTCTTCCGGCATGGCCAGGGATTCCACATGCCCACCTGGCAGGGTTGCCAACTGTCTAATTGGGCAAACCCAAAGACTCTTGTCCTGCCCTGTCCCTTCCCTGAGGCCATGCCCCATCCCGTCCCTTTTCCAAGGCCCCGTCCCCTGCTCACTTCATCCCCCCTCCCTCTGTCGCTCGCTCTCCCCCACCCTCACTAGCTTAGCCCCACTGTGCTGCTGGCAGTGGCGGCCAGGGGTGCCTGGGCCCTTTTAAATCGTCCGGGCCCCTGGGCAATTGCCCCCCCATCAGCGGGCCCGCTTGTATATATTTATCATCTACAAAAGATATATACTTACATACCTATACACCCTACACACTTAAAGCACATCTAACTACAGATTCAGAGAGAATCTGACAGGCTGTAAAAGACGGGTTCATTTTTCAAAAGTTAATTGTGTGTTAAACACAGAATATCACAGTATATTTTCCCAACAACATCTAGCAATACATCAAGAGAGAAATTAAACAGAAGACTCAGACACACAATTCTCCACAATAGCCCACTTGAAAGTACAGTTACTTCACAGAGGACCATCATACATTCTGACCAAGATAATATTATCAGCATATCACCAGAGGATAACAGAAAAGAAACATGAAGAAGGAAAGGGGGGGGGAAAATCACCAAATGGCCAACTTATCTAAGTATATTGAAGTTTCCTTTGAAATATTTTACCAAGTGAAGGCCTACAGTAGCTCTATGTTTTTTATTAAGGTGTTTGGTTTGCAAAAGACATTCTTGATGAGGCACCCTATTACTGACAACATTTTTGCTGTGCAGACCTCAAGTTCTTTCTTAATGTCACCCATGTTATCAACAACAGAGTGAGGTAAGTGAATACAATCTTGACTGGATGGGTGCCCAGTAAGATGCTAGAGCCTGCAGCATGTTCTAAATCACCAACTGGGAGAATTTTGTTGTACCCCAATTAATCTTCAGGCTCACTTTTGCCTCTGAGCTTTTCAGGGCTTCAAATGCTACAACTGGCATGTCCATTGATTCAACAGCTAATTCTAGGTCATCAGCAGACATTGGTTACATTATCCGCAATGTATATGCCTAAAATGCATTTATGTAATGTCTGGTGAAGCACAAGGTTTATGATGGCATTGAAAAATTCTGGAGTGGTAACACATCCTTATCCAACCCCAACCGAATTCAGAAGTTGACTTTTTCTCCCCCAATTTACAAGAATGCAGCTTGAGGAGTCATCACATAGAAGACTTTGTCACGGAGCTTGTCAGGGAGCCCTGTGCGTTTTAAGATCAGCCAAAGTGATTGCCTGTCAACAGAGACAAACACAACCTCGATATTAACAAATGGAATGAGATCAGGCCTTCTGAATTTTTGTGCCTTCTTGATAAGCTGTCACACTCCGAAGATCTTCTCTATCATGGAAATGCCAGGAGTTAAGCTAGCTTGTTGTGGCTTTTCTTGCTTCTTAAGGTAGCAGCAGCTGGGACTAACAAAACACAACCAAAAACTTTCCTGGGAACTGATAGAGTAGTGCCATAATATCCTCACTTAAAAATTTGCACTTTATTTTCAGTCTGAATTGATCTAGCTTCCAACTTCCAGTCATTGGATCGTCTTATACCTTTCTCTGCTAGATTGAAGAGTCCTCTTATGAAATTTCTGTTCCCCATGTAGGTACTTAGACAATGTGATCAAATCACCTTTTTTTGGTTGATAAGTTAAATAGATTTAGCAACTTAAGTGTCTACCATTTTTGCAATCCTTTAATCCTTCTAATCCTTTTCTGAACCTTCTCCAATTTATCAGCATCATTCTTGAAGTGTTGACACCGCAATGGGACAGACTACTCCAGTAATGATGACAGCAATGCTAAATACAAAGGTAATATAACCTCGTACAAGGTAGTCACCTCTTTATACATATAAGGATCACATTTAGCCCTTTTAGTCTCAGCATTGCACTTGGAGCTCATATTCAACTGATTATCCACCATGACCTTCAAGTCTCTTTCAGAACCACTGCTTCCCAGGATAACATCCCCATCCTGGAAGTAAGGCCTACATTTTCTATTCCTACACGTATAACTTTATATTTGGCCTTATTAAAATGCATATTGCTTGCCTCTTCCCAGCTTACCAAGTGATCCAGATCACTGTCTGTGACCTGGCCTCTTCATTATTTATCACTGTGCCCATAGTGATATTTATTGAACTGCTATAGTTGTAAATCATATGCTGGAAAGACAAATATTTTGAAATAAGAATTTGAGCATAAAAATAATTAGTTATAAAGACATATCTTTAGCAACAAACTTGTTGAGAGAGAGAGAGAGAGAATCTGTAGACAGCCAGATTCAGGAAATCTCAATACTCAAGGTTCAAGGAAGAAAGGAGCTGGCTATCAAAAAGTCAGATTGAGAGAGAAAGAAAGAGAGAGTCTGGCAGTTCATAACCACCAAAGGCAAGAGGTCATGGTTGCATTCTACATGGTTGGAGATAGACAAGGCTCTGGCCACCAGAG
Organism: Malaclemys terrapin pileata; assembly: GCF_027887155.1. Classification (NCBI taxonomy): domain Eukaryota; kingdom Metazoa; phylum Chordata; order Testudines; family Emydidae; genus Malaclemys; species Malaclemys terrapin. Next base: position 68,861,980 of record NC_071509.1, read on the forward strand.
AGAAAAGGACCGGGAGGAATTCCACACAGCTAGAAGTTTGCAATCAATTAATACCAGAGATACCGCTATGTGGAAACTATGGAAGATACTGCTCAAGAGCAAGCTGGTCCCAGGGAATGGAGAGATGTATGGGGCATACCTGTGGATGACACGTGGGCCCAACCTGTAAGAAAATCAAGCTTGTCCACCAAGAGTTCTGAAACTATCCCAGGAAGATAGACGATCCTTGTTGGGAATTCAGTACACAGAAAACTCGAAAGAACATTTTGCAAGGGACAAGCAGACAACAGGACAGGGTGCTGTCTTCCCACAGCCAAGACAAGAGACTTCACCTTAAGGCTGATAGGCTTTTGAGGTTGATTGTTCATATTCGCACTAAAGGCAATGTGTTGCGGGATATCTTGCAGATAGAAGATGGCTTCTAGGAACTTGGAAATGTGCTGAAGAAGAAAAATGTCCAAGCCACCTTCTCTGAAATCCTTCCTATCCCACAATCAAAAGAAGACAGAAAGCAGATGATTCTGGAAGTGAGCCACTGGCTAGGAAAGTTTCTGTAGAGTGAAAGGTTTTGGTTTTGTGGAACATTGGCTCACCTTCTCTGAGAAGTGTGGGTACATAATTTGAATGGCCTCCACCTCACTAGAAGAGGGACCTTTTCTCTTGGAGACAGACTGGCTAGAGTAGTCAGGAGGGCATTAAACTAACAACAAAAGGGGGGGGGTAAGAAGAGGGAAAATATAAGCATTCAATGAACACAAAATCAAGATGTTGAGACCAAAATTAATCAAGGAACCAAGGGACATGAAGAGAAAAGCTATAATTGCCTCTGCACCAATGCTAGGAGCCTGTGTAACACACAAAAAGTATTTGAATTGCTCATTTATTAGCATTATTTTGATTTGGTTGATATTACTGAAACGTAGTGGGATAATTCATGTATTTGGAATGTTTAGCCAATGGTTATAACTTATTTAGGAAGGATAATAGGAAAAAAATCCATTTTATTATCCTATCTTAATATTTATACTATTTAACATTTTTATTAATGACCTGGAAAAAACAAAATCATTGTTGACAATGTTTGCAGATGACACAAAGCTTGAGGCACTAGTAAATAATGAAGAGGACAGGTCATACAGAATGTTCTGGATTGCTTGGTAAGGTGGGCTCAAGTAAACAGTAGGGTTTTAATATGCCTAAATGTGAATGTGTACATTTAAGAACAAAGAACGTAGGCCATACTTACATGATGGGGGAACTGTGTTCTGGGATGCAGTGACCCTGAAAAAGATTTGGGGGTCATGGTGGAAAATCAGCTGAACATGAGCTTTCAGCTGATTTCCTGTGGAAAACAATGTTATGCAATCCTTGGCTGCCTAAACAGGGAAATTTTGAATAGGAGTTAAGAGGTTATTCTGTATTTGGCACTGGTGTGACTGCTGCTGGAATATAATGTCCTGTCAGGTCTGGTGTCAACAATTCAAGACGGATTTTGATTAAATTGGAGAGAGTTCAGAGAAGTACGAAGAAAATTGTTAAAGGATTAGAAAACATGCCTTATATGATAGACTGAGCTCCTTGAGTCCATTTAGTTTAACAATAAGAATGTTAAGGGTAACTTTTTATACAGTCTATAGGTACCTACACAAAGAAATAATATTTAATAACCGGTTCTTCAATCTACCAGAAAAAGATATAACACAATCTGATGGCTGGAAGTTGAATCTAGACAAATTCAGACTAGAAATAAGGTGTAAATTTTTTAACAGAGAGTATAATTAACTATTGGAACAACTTGCCAATGGTCATGGCACATTCTCTGTCACTGAACATTTTGAAATCAAGATGGTCTTTTTCTAAAAGACATGTTCTAGGAATTATTTTGGGGAAATTCTGTGGCCTGTGTTATATAGGTCAAATCAGATGATCTCAATGGTTCCTTCTGACCTTGTAATCTATGACTCTGTGATTCTATGACTATATTAATTAAAATGTCTGAGCTTAGAACCGGTGAAGCATAAGCATTCTCTCCATTAAAATAAATCCATGCTGATTTATGTAGCTCATTACAAATGGGATAGAGGATTTGAAACTGATGTTACATCTTAGTGCAGTTCTCAGATAAGAGTCTACTTTTCTTTTCATATAAGGTTTGACGGTAAACTGCCAAAAGAGTGACCGCACTGTACCTTAAGCAGGAGGCACATTGTCCGGGCTTGCTGGAGGAAGGTAGCAGTGATTTATGGGCGGGTGGGAGAAGGAGGTCAGAAGCTGCTGCCAAAAGGTGGGTGGGGGTCAGTGTGGCAATGTTGACATCCCCTAGAAACATAGGTGCAGAAGGCTTTAAAAGGGGCACGCCTGGGTGTTAGAAGCCCTTTCTTCATACAGCAGGCAAAGCAGCACCCATCATTCCTCCTCTTGAGGTGTTGAATACCAGGTTTGGTTAGGACTTGCTGTGAGCATTTTGCTAGTCGCTCCTTTCTAGGGGGGCTGGGAAGGAACATTTCCCTCACCACCACATTGGCTTAGGAAGTGGAATGGGGTTTTTTCACCTTCCCCACAGCGGGTTTCAGAGAGGACTTATTAGTGTGCGGAGGAAAGGGGTTAGTCTATAGGTCGCAACTTATTTTGTCAGGTTTCAGAGTAGCAGCCGTGTTAGTCTGTATCCGCAAAAAGAACAGGAGTACTTGTGGCACCTTAGAGACTAACAAATTTATTAGAGCATAAGCTTTCGTGGACTACAGCCCACTTCTTCAGATGCATATAGAATGGAACATATATTGAGGAGATATATATACACACATACAGAGAGCATGAACAGTTGGGAGTTGTCTTACCAACTCTGAGAGGCCAATTAAGTAAGAGAAAAAAAACTTTTGAAGTGATAATCAAGCTAGCCCAGTACAGACAGGTTGATAAGAAGTGTGAGAATACTGAGCCATTACAAACCTTGAATCTATCTCCCCTTGTAAGTATTCTCACACTTCTTATCAAACTGTCTGTACTGGGCTAGCTTGATTATCACTTCAAAAGTTTTTTTTCCCTCTTACTTAATTGGCCTCTCAGAGTTGGTAAGACAACTCCCACCTGTTCATGCTCTCTGTATGTGTGTATATATATATATCTCCTCAATATATGTTCCATTCTATATGCATCCGAAGAAGTGGGCTGTAGTCCACGAAAGCTTATGCTCTAACTTATTTTGTAAGTGTGAGGGCAGATGTCCAGTGCAGGTACTCCATAGGGAAGGGATACAGTGACTGTGTAAATGGCTTGGTAAAGGACTTGAAAGGAGATGCTGGTTAAAGGAACAGAATGGGAGTGAGAGTTGGGGCTCCTATGATTGGTACAGCAGGGAGTGCCCTTTCTTTTAGCACACCTTAATCCTCCTACAAATGAAGGTGAATGCTAAGGTCACAGTCATAGGTTGGCTGAGGGACCTGGATGGAAAATGAAGGAGGCTGGAGGAAGCACCCGCACAGTTTTTGAATGAACGTGGAGTTGCCTGCACTGTATACACTTTTATCTGCCGGGTAGTCCCAGACATCTAATAATAAAGTTGCGGCCTGACAAAATCAGTAGCAATCTGTTGCCCACACAAGGGTTACTAGCCTTTGTCTTTTCTTTTTAATTTTTGTTTTATATCAGAAAAAAAAATCTAAAATTACATACTGTCACCAACAGAGAAGTCTTAAGGAACCCATGTGTAGGATGACATAAGTAGCATACTGTGGGAACGCAATCATTACATGAGATTAATGTTTTAAAAGCAAGATATTGTTGCAAAGAAAAGGGAGCTCTGTCGATACAACAAAAAAAATTGATGTCAAGTATCAGTTAGTCTGTATCTACAAAAACAACAAGGAGTCTGGTGGTACCTGAAAGACTAACAGATTTATTTGGGCATAAGCTTTCGTGAGTAAAAACCTCACTTCTTCGGATGCAATTTCAAAAAAATTGATGGATTTTCATGAACGTTACATAAATTCATGAACATTCAATATAAACATGGTGTCTCCTATTTCTTTTTTACTACTGATGGTCTATAGCATATTGTTCATTCAATTCAGTTGACTAATTGATACACACTTTGGGTGGGAAAATTATGTTCTATGCTCTCCACCATTTACAGCATCATACGTCAATAATAGAAGGTCTAATTATACTTTATAATAATTTTTGCCAAGGCAATTTTGACATGCCTTATCTTGTAAGTCATAAATAATTACTCAGCTAGCAACAGCAGTTACTTGTTCAGATAATAGTGCTGGCACATGAAAGCCTAAGCATTTATCATGACTATCCTAAAGAATTCCCAGAAAGCTTTGCAAAAAGCAACATTAAAAGGATGATATAGAATTATTAGCAAATAAGAGCTAAACTGCTTATTAAGTGGAAATATGTTAAAGAGCACAACCTTTTGTAATAGCTTCATAAGACTGTTTTTAATTGCATATGTGATTGCTAGGTAAAATATGATTGGCTAAGCAACTTAGAGTCAGCGTTTAAAGACAGAAGGGATCATCTAGTTTGACCTCCTCAATATAACATGCACCACCAACACCATCCATCCCCCACACTCTATAACAAACAATGAAATTAGATGAAGTATTACAGCCCACAGGAGAGTAAATTATGCAGAGAATAGGAGGGACCAGATGCACTCTTGCCCAAGGATCCTGCAAAAGCAGGGAAATGATCAAGTGAGATATACTCAGATCACCCACATGCTGCAGAGCAAGATGAAAATCCCCCCAATCTGACCTGAGGAAAATTTCTTCTCGACCCTATACATGGTGATCAGTTAGACCCTGAGCATGTGAGCAAGAACCAGCCAAACACCTGAAAGAGAAAATTACTGGTGCTACCTCAGAGTCCTGATTATAGATTGTAATGGAAACCACAAGAAAAGATAAGTAGATAAAAACCATTATAAAAAGGAAAACAATGAAAAAGGCAGATTGCGGAATATAACATACATTAAAGCAGTTCAAAACTGTTGTGACCTTTTCTATGCTGGAAATTTGGAGTGTATTATGGCATAATGAAAATGTAACTGCCTACATACGAACATAAGAATGGGTCAGACCAAAAGTCCATCTAGCCCAATATACTGTCTTCCAACAGTGGCCAGTGCCAGGTGCCCCAGAGGGTGTAAACAGAACAGGTAATCATCACGTGATCCATCCCCTGTTGCTCATTCCCAGCTTCTGGCAAACAGAGGATAGGGACACCATTCCTGCCCATCTTGGCTAATAGCCATTGGTGGACTTATCCTGCATGAATTTATCTAGTTCTTTTTTGAACCCTGTTATGGTCTTGGCCTTCACAACATCCTCTGGCAGGGAGTTCCACAGGTTGACTGTGCATTGTGTGAAGAAATACTTCCTTTTATTTGTTTTAAACCTGTTGCCTATTAATTTAATTTGGTGACCCCTAGTTCCTGTGTTATGAGAAGAAGTAAACAACACTTCCTTATCTACTTTCTCTACACCAGTCATGATTTTATAGCCCTCAATCATATCTGCACTTAGCCATCTCTTTTCCAAGCTGAAGAGCCCCAATCTTATTAATCTCTTCTCATACAGAAGCTGTTCCATACCCCTAATCATTTTTGTTACCCTTTTCTGAACCTTTTCCAATTCCAATATATATATATATATATATATATATATATATATATATATATATATATATATATATATATATATATATATTTGAGATGGGGCGACCACATCTGCACACAGTATTCAAGATGTGGGCATACCATGGATTTATATAAAGGCAACATGATATTTTCTGTCCTATTAGCTATCCCTTTCTTAATTATTCTCAGCATTTTTGTTTGTTTTTTTGACTGCCGCTGCACATTGAGTGGATGTGTTCAGAGAACTATCCACAATGGCTCCATGATCTCTTTCTTGACTGGTAACAGCTAATTTAGAACCATTGTTTTATATGTATAGTTGGGATTATGCTTTCCAATGTGCATTACTTTGCATTTATCAACATTAAATGTCATTTGCCATTTTGTTGCCCAGTCACCCAGTTTTGAGAGATCCTTTTGTACCTTTGTGCAGTCTGCCTAGGGCCTTAACTATCTTTAGTAATTTTGCATCATCTGCAAATTTTTCCACCACACTGTTTACCCCTTTTTCCAGATCATTTATCAATATGTTGAATAGGACTGGTTCCAGAACAGACCCCTGGGGGACACCACTATTTAATTCTCGCCATTCTGAAAACTGACCATTTATACCTACCCCTTATTGCCTATCTTTTAAACAGTTACCAATCAATGAGAGCACCTTCCCTCTTATCCCATGGCAGCTTACTTTGCGTAAGAGCCTTTGGTGAGGGCCCTGTCAAAGGCTTTCTGAAAATCTAAGTACACTATAGCCCCTTGATCGACATGCTTGTTGACCCCCTCAGAGAATTCCAGTAGATTGGTGAGGCATGATTTCACTTTACTAAAACCATGTTGACTCTTCCTCAACAAATTATATTCATCTATATATCTGACCAGTTTGCCCGGTACTGAAGTCAGGCTTACAGGCCTGTAATTGCCAGGATCACCTCTGGAGCCCTTTTTAAAAATTGTCATCACATTAGCTATCCTCCAGTCATCTGGTACAGAAGCTGATTTAAATAATAGGTTACAGACTACAGTTAGTAGTTCTGCAATTTCACATTTGAGTTCCTTCACAACTCTTGGGTGAATACCATCTGGTGACGTATTGTTGTTTAATTTATCAATTTGTTCCAAAACCTTCTCTAATGCTACATCAATCTGGGACAGTTCCTCAGATCTGTCATCTAAAAAGAATGGCTCAGGTCTGGGAATCTCCCTCACATCCTCAGCCATGAAGACCGATGCAAAGAATTCATTTAGTTTCTCTGCAATGGCCTTATCGTCCTTGAGTGCTCGTTTAGCACCTCAATCATCTAGTGGCCCCACTGGTTGTTTAGCAGGCTTCCTGCTTCTGATATACTTTAAAAAATAATTGCTATTACTTTTTGAGTCATTGGCTAACTGTTCCTCAGATTCTTTTTTGCCCTTCCTAATTGTAGTTTGCAGCTAATTGCTTAGACAGTTAGCTGTAAGGTAGATATGTTATGATGATTGGACTAACTGAAAAATTGTAATATAGGTTTGAGACAGTGCTTGGCTATCCAGGACTGAGAGTTACATTGCTCTGTCACCAGTGAGAGGTAGATTTTCTTTTGCTCATCTAAGCTAGCATAGTTAAATATATTAGTGTAGCCAAGGTAGCCACATGCATAGCAGTGGCAGTGGTACTGGCAAGCCACTCTGAGTACATACCTATGGGATTCAAGCAGAGGTGCTGGAACAATTTTTATAGTGGGGGTGCTGAGAGCCATTGAACCAAACTGTAAAGCCTCTACATAATGGGAATGACTTCAAGCCAGGGGTGTGGCAGTATTCCCCAAATCCTTAGTTCCAGCAACTATGGGGTCAGGCAGGTTTGCACTTGGGGTGGCTATCCTGTGCCGCCTCTGCCTGTGCTGCTTCAGCTACACTACTATTTTTATTGTGTGAATTCACATGAGGGCTAGTGTGAATATGTGTACGTGAGTTGGGAATCCCACTCATAGCTCAAAGTGTAGACATAGCGAAAGGGTCAAACAGTAACATTCTTGAAAGAGCAGAAACAACTGGCATTGGCAGAGTATGTTGCAGAGAGATTATACATTAATTGTTCTTTGGCAATAGAACAACTCTAGTTTTGTGTTTGGGAGGTAATGAGGAAATATTTTTTGTCCCTGAAACAGGAGAAACTGAGGGAACACAAACACGTATGTTTGTTCTTAATGTGTTTATCAGGAAACACCCTGTCATCCATACGGATAAGGAGGAAAAGGAAAAAAAGAACCTTAAGCATGACTGGTCCTATTATTCCATTGGGACTAGTCATATGCTTAAAAGTTAAGCACACAAAGCTAAGTGCTTTTTTGCATCAGGACCATGATTATGGATTCCATGACTTTCAGCGATCTCTAATATTTTCAGCTTCAGCCAAGTTCCCCACAGCTGTCAGCCAGTCCGGGCAGCAGGTGCTGGAGTCCCCCACCTCTCACAGTGGAGTTCTGGCTCTCATCCCCCTGCCTGGGGCTCAGGTTTCAGTCATCCCCCTGCCAACTCCCCACCCCCATTATTTTTAGTGAAAGTCAGACAGGTTGTGGCTTCCGTGAAGTCTTGTTCATTGCCTGTGATCTGTCCGTGATTTTTACTAAAAATAACCATGACAAAATCTTAACCTCAACCATAATGAATGAGATAAGCAAGAATGATGCCCTAGTTGTTCCAAAGCCTCAGTGACTGTAGCATACACTTATAGATGTGAACAAATTATCCCATGATTCTTTAATCTGATACTTACAAGATTTCCAGGAGTGACTGGTATCTCAGTTTTGGGGTGCCCAATTTAAGACATGTTATAGAGGCATTATTTACAGAAAAGGATGAATAAAGCAGCTTTAATGGCACTGATGGGTGATCTCCTTTTGCCATGGGATGGGAGGTGAGGCAGACATTTATTATTCTTATCCTCCTGGATCTCTCTGCAACACTTGACATTGTCGACCATGAGATGCTGCTGCCCCACTTGAGAAAATGGTGGAGGTTCAGGGGAATGCAATAAAATGTTTGAAGTCCCTCTTGGAGGCACATACCTAGAATAATGACAGGAGAGTGCACCTATGTCACAAGACCCCTCACTTGTGGAGTCCCACAAAGATCAATTATCTGTCCAGTCCTATTCAACACCTATGTGATAGCAGTGTGCGATCTGGTAAAACAACATAGACTTAAGTGCCAGTTCTAAGAAGATGACACACAGCTCTACCTATCTTTCATCACATATGACCACACTACAACCATCAAGATATCCCGATGTTTGGACAAGTTCAGCTTATGGTTGAAGAACAGCTGATTGAAGCTGAACCAGACAGAGATTATACTAGTAGGCAAAAAAGAGTTTGCAGCTAAGTAGTTCCCTTTGGTTGAAGGCACACACCCACAATTGGTCAATTCAATCCATAGTTTAGCAGTGTTTCTGGACAGGACTGGCCTTATGGGTAGGCGATGTGGGTGACCACCCTGGGTGCCATGATCAGGGGGACACTGTGGTCAAGAGGCAAGGAGAAGGCCTGGAGTGCAAGGCTGCAGAAGGGAGCTTGGGGCAATGGGGGGAGACAGCAGCCATGGGGATCAAAATCCAAGTTTGTACATGGTGCCATTTTCCTTAAGGCCAGCCCTCTTTCTGGATTCCTCACTGATGCTAAGCTCTCACATGGTAGAATGTAGATGTTACTATTTCCACCTGGCTAGGATACTTCCGGCTGGAAGACTCCATCCCCTCTTGGCAGATGATGACCGGGCCTCAGTTATACGTGCCTTTGTTGCCTCTTATCTGGGCTACAGCAGTGCAATATACCTGGGCATGAAGCCATCAACCCTTAAGAGACTCCAACTAGTACAGAATGCTGCAGCATATCTTCCCATAACATGGGCCATCACAAGCTAATCATACCTGTTCTACCCTTTCTTTACTTGGTTCCTATAGAATATTGAGTCAAGTTCAAGATGGTCAATGGCCTGGGCCCAGGATATCTAAAGGATTGCCTAAAACTCTGGGATGAAGACCATGGTCAATAACTCTGCTCTTCAGGTGCAATGATACTTTCTACCATAAGGCTAAAACTCGGCTGTGCAGGAGACAGAGCTTCCTCAAGGATCAGTCAAAGGCTATGGAACAAAATCCCAGAGGAACCAAGGACCATCACAAACGTCACCACTTTCTGCTCCAAGATGCATTTCTTCAACCTTGCCTTTTCAAATATAAGCACAGAGCAGTGTGTACATTTAACTCTCCCCTCTTCCCCAAACACCCTACACTGCACTTCTGGGAAGAGGATGAGAGAAACAACAAACTTCTCATGACATATTTTGTCACTACCGGAAGGCACTCAGCTACTACAGTGTTGATGGCAGTACAAGAACCTCACTAGAACCGGTCTTGGAAAATAAGCCCCTCCCCCCCTTCAGATGTCTCAAGTGGGACACCCAAAATCAGTCACTTCTGAGAATCTTGTCTATGACGATTACACATTACATTACGTTACGTTACATTGCTCCAGGGGGCTCACAATTCAAAGATGGACAGACAGAGGTTAGGGAAAGGGAGAACAGGCAGTTTATATACAGGTCTATTCAATAGTAAAAGCAAACTAGTTTTGCTTTGTCCTGTACTGTTACAACATTAAGATTTTTTTTGGTCATATTTACAACACTGTTGATTTTTTGTTTGTTTGTTTAATTCAGTCACGGCTAGACATTGTTTCATTGTTGAGAGAACAAAAAGTGACATTAGTAATACTAGCTAAAGACATATGTAATGTCTGACAGGTTTCGTGCAAGCTTCCCCATATTGCATATTGGGGAGGGATAGCTCAGGGGTTTGAGCATTGGCCTGCTAAACCCAGGGTTGTGAGCTCAATCCTTAAGGGGGCCACTTAGGGATCTGGGGCAAAATCAGTACTTGGTCCTTCTAATGAAGGCAGGGGGCTGGACTTGATGACCTTTTGGGGTCCCTTCCAGTTCTAGGAGATAGAATATCTTCATTATTTTTGGGGAGTAGGGATAGCTCAGTGGTTTGAGTATTGGCCCGCTAAACCCAGGTTTGTCAGTTCAATCCCTGAGGGGGCCACTTAGGGATCTAGGGCAAAATCAGTACTTGGTCCTGCTAAGTGAAGGCAGGGGGCTGGACTCAATGACCTTTCAAAGTCCATTGTAGGAGATAGGATACCTCCATTTATCTAAAAAAAAAAAAAATCTTTGCATGTATTTATCCAATGCTTTTGAATTCCTCAAAAGATGGGAGTCATCTAACATATGGTCTACTATGTGGGTATGCTTAAACTTTTTAATACATAAGTGATGGAAAGAGAGATTGCCACAGAGAGCCTGGAAATAGATCCCAAAACATGAGATTAGAGAACAGAATGTGAAGAGCAGAGATTAGTTCAAACCAGAACTTCAGATCTGAATGCCCACTAAACTGAGGGGAAAGTTCAGAAAGGACTTTGTAGCTCTGGTCCACCATTAGTGAAGAATCAGTCTCAGGCGATACAAATAAAGGGAAGCATAAGAATCTCTGCTAAAGCCCCTCCCCTGTCTCTCCCTCACTTGGGAGATGGGGTTGGCCTTCTACTTGGTTGATGAGATGAGGAGGCACCAGACAGGATAATTTGATGCAAGAAAGGCCAAGGAACTGGTGCTTGTTTCTAGAAGTCACTGCCTCCCTGTTAGTAGATGGAACAGCGGCACCAACTGAGAGGAGGAGTGCACTAGCTGGGAGCCCCCTACCCATCTTCTCTCCTCTAAATTAAGGTCTGACTCCCCAGTCTCCCTCACTCATTGGAGAAGGAAGAGACCTGCTGCTGGGGTGTGGGGAAAAGGAGGAAATAGAAGGAAAATACAAAATATATGAAATATACTGTCAGATAGATTTTACATAGTCTCTTTTTGAAACATCTTATCTTATTTCATTTTTTTTCAGGATTGAGCCTCCATGAGTTTCTCATTCGTATATGTTTTACATGTGACATCACTTTTTTGTCAAGACCTGCATTAAATGTCATTAAACTGGCAAGCTAACCCTTCTCTTCTGAAATACTTCCAATGCCGCATGTGCTGTACTTTGGAAAGGATCTCCAGAAACAGTGTACACTGGGATAAATGAGATACAAAACATTGTAAAGGTTCATTGAGCTAACTGTTTCTGTTATTTAGAAGGCAAATGATTTGTGCTGTTTTCATGGAATGCATCCCAAAGTTAAAAAAAAAATGGAAAACACTGGGACTTATGAAGTGGTGAGGTTTGCTCTTGAATTTAGGAGGGTAGACCTACATTAGATGGTGTAAGCAAACAGAAGCTATCTTTTGGGTAATAAATACAACCAGGTGGAAAGAAAATCCTGTATATAATACCTGCATTCTCACACATACACAGGTGGTATCTTCCCTATTTCAAAGTTGGCTTCACTGTTTCCAAAAGACTCCACAGAGGTGCACCAGAAAACTTCATAGTCCATGTCTCTCTCTACTCCACTTCCTGCTGCATGTTTGGCTAGAACTGACTTCCTCTCCTTCCCTTCAGTCTTAGCCCCGTTCGTGAAGAGGCCTTATATCCAGCTGCTCTTGACATCTGGAAAAGCCTCTCTCTTTCTATTTTCCTAATAAGCTCTGCCCATACTTTCGTATCTCAGTGGGAAGTGGAGAGGATGTTTTCTCCCTTGCCTACACTAGGACAGGGCTTAATTGCTCATGCTCACTGCTATTTTTAGTGTTAACACTGTAAATGTATAATTTAGTTCCACAGAGTGGGGGGTTAGTGTGGACCAGGCCTCAGTATAATTTCTTCCTTTAAGGATCAGAAGAACTCAATGTGCTTAACAGCTTCACTTTCAATCTTCATTATGTTCTAGTACAATGTGCGAGCCTCTCCCCCCCACCATGCCCCCTATGACAGAGCCTGTGGAGTGGGAATGAGGGAGACAGCCATAGGAGCCAGCTAAACAGGCTCTGACAGTTGGAACTCCTTTACATCCAGGAACTCCTTCTCCTTTGCACCATCCAAGTGGGACAAACATTCTGTGGGGAGAGTACCTGGCTCTGAATCCTTTAAGAAAGTAGCAGTTTATTTTTCTGAGAGAGAGTCAAGTCTATCGAACATATTCTCATAATCTATAAAAGCTTTTATAACCCTAATTCTAGTTGGTTGCTTTATTAACCCATACTACTGAAGAAACATATATACTGCTTATGCTGGGAACAGTTTATTCTACAATATCAATGCTAATGACTGTTACATCAGGATGGACATGTTGCAAATTAGCATTTCCTGAGTAACTTTGACTTTTAAGCATATGAACTAGAGGCCAAATGACTCTGTACACCAAACATGTACAGAGTTGTAACCCTATAACATGGAGGAAAGGGTTTATGGGAAGCCAAAACTCAAGGACCAGATTTTCAAAGAGTCATGGAGACAGCTGCACAAAAGTTCTTATACAGAAATGTAATACTAGAAAGGGATGTTGATATGGATTGTTAATTAAAAAGAAAGCATGCACACGCTGAGGCAAGCACAAACACTGGTTCAAAAGGGATGCACATGAATTATTATACACCACCTTTGTGTGTGACAATTTTGAGATCTGCCTTGGTTAAAACAAAAACAGACTATGTACTCTGCACACTCACGCTTGTAGCAGCATCTCTCCAGCCCACCTAACAATGCAATAGGATTAGGGAAAGAAGTCAAATTTGACTCCACTATAAAACTAGCTGCTGGGATGCCGGCTCATCCCATGGGAGAAAAAACTACACCAAATAGATGTAGATGTATAGTTCATCAGAATTAAAATGACTAAAATAATACTTTTAGTTAGTAAAGTTTGGAGATGAGACTCCAAATACACACATGGAGCTGTTCCTTTGATTAACAAGGTGTCACTTACACATGGTCATTTTTCTGGACAATAGCCACTGTTTAAGAACATGCACATAAAAGCGCAGCACTCAACTTAAACATACCCAGAAAAGTTTGAACAACTGAGCAGCTGTTTGTGCTGTCATTATGCAACTGCGTACAATTCCAGAATTTAGCCTGAAGCTTAGTGTATATGCATATTATATATATATTATACACACACACAATGCATAATTCCAACCATCACAAATACAGTAAGTAACGATTATTGCATAACATGAAAATGCCTAAAATGCCTGAACAAGAAAGTGTTTTAATAGTGGTCTATCCAGTCATGATCCAAAAACAATGTGGAGGTACACCTGTTAAACTTTAGGAGGACTGTATCTAATCCAGAGTTGGATGCCTCCAGGTTTGCCCAATCATTATTATATTTGTTTATTACATATCACTGCCCTTGTTGAGGTTTCTTCAAGGTGACAAGGTTCAGTGTTACTTCAGGTCATTATAGATTGGATATTGCAAAACTGAGTCTCAACCAAGCCAAAAACATTTGACGTGTTCATCCCTAATGAAAATCAAAGCTGAGCTGACCTGCTATGGACTGACTCTAAATGTAACAGAAGTATAAAGTTTGGAGCCAGATATAATTTGTCAGACCTTTATCAACCAATCCCACTTGTAATCCTAGTCTTACATTATTTTTATTGCGCAAAATAATATTTTAGTTGAAATTACAGCAATGTTAATAGTGTGGTGAACACTATAGCAGGAAATAGAAGGAAATTAAATATTGGGCTTTGTAAATTGATGAAGTGTGATTAAAAAACCTTCAAGCCTGAGTGAAATTGATAGCGATTTTAAAAAATGTATTAAAGTCACATGTATTCCAAAGAATCTTTTTATAAACAACTTAACTTAAACAAATAGCCTTCCTAGTTTAAAAATGAGACTGTCACAGTATAGAAGATATTGACTCTGTTCTCATTTTCCACCAACTAATCTGAATGTGTAATCCTTTAACATAGGCAGTAAGAATAAAGGAGGTGCCTGCTGTAACCTTGGGGAAAAGAAATCCACGTATGAATGTCAATAAGATGCTAAAAAGCCTTTTAGCTAATATTACACATTCAATAATTCGTTGTATTTCTATACTTACATTTTGTGTTGTGTCTCGATGTAGAATACTTTTACCAAAAGGGTGTATGTGTGTGTGTGTGTGTGTGTGTAGATAGATAGATAGATAATATAGGAGCTTGTGATGCAGGATTTATTTGAATGAATTATAATATAGTTTAATAGATTATAAATTCCCAATTCAAACTGTCCCAGGTCATTTGTAAGTACCTTGTTTATATAATCTTCAGATTTTGTATATCTTTTTTATAAGAAATGTCTGTCCAAAATTTTCAAGATTGAGTCTCAATGCCTGAAGTCAGTCAGCTAAATGAAACTGGCATACACACAAAGTAAGATAAAAACAAACTCTTTGCTGAAAGGTTTGCAACATAAAACTACATTATTTCTCAGAATTCAAACAACAACACATAAGAACACAAACAGAGACAGAATAAGCAGGTGGTCCCTCACCCAACCTTGCTGTAGGTAGGCTGTCTGCCAACTACTGCAGTGCTAGGCCAAGATTGCACACTTACCTACAGATCCTCCTAGACCTCAAGAAGGAACAAGAAAATCCTCTTAAATTTAATGTGACAACCTACAATTTTAACAGTTTTTAATACACCACAGAGAACTGCCTTTGAATCACTAAAAGTTAGAACCAGAGATGTTTACGTGAAACTTCAGGTTCTCTGAATGGGCATTTAAAATGTCCAACTAGCTCTGTTGTACAGTTGGTGGTGGGACAGCTAGCTTGAAGGCTTGTGTGTCTTGGAACCCAGTTGGACTCTGTCCTTTGAAAGGTGCTCTATGGAGTTATAACATACTGACTCCTGGGTATACCCTATCTTACTGTGAGCCAGCAGGGGAAGGGTTCTGTAGCATATGGAGCTATGACAGTATGTTCTTTTCTGTGTTCTAAAGTTTTAAATACCAAAGGTCTCTGCACACAGGCAGAAGTATCAGTCTTAACATAAACCTTTGGATGGGGCTGGAAATGTAGAACGAGGCAGGAGATAAACATAGTGCACCCTCTTGTGGAGACTCTGCTTTTGTTCTTTGTCTTTCTTAATCCAAAATAAAAATCATCCGGATACAGCCATTATGTTTTCAGTATGTATGGAGAATGACCTAGAGCTGTGATGAGAATGAAACTATGACATCAGTTTCTTCAAGGAACTGCTTCTTTCAGCTAATGGCACTCCCCCCTTCAGATCTGACTGGAAGCGGAAAAGAAAAGTCATCTTTTCTTTATAGATGTATTTTAACCATTTTAATTGGTGGCCTAACATCTACTAATACAACTACAAAATGAACTTAAGCATCTTCCCCCTATTTAATTAATGGATGGGAGGGACTGAATCAGGTTTTTCTGGCTACCTATACTTGTCCCATTTAGCAGCTAATGCTGCCATTGAACACTAATTGAACTTGATCTCCAGTTATTTAATGCTCAGGATGATGTACAACTGCAATTTAGCCATTATCAGAATATGTATTAAAGGTATCCCAGACCTCAGGGATATTATTTTTGGTTGTGAGATGCAGGTTGGACTTACACAGATTTTCTGTCTGTGCCTTATTTCATATAATATAATGTGATGTGATATAATTCCTTACACTGAATACACACAGCTCAATCATCACTCCCTTTAATGAGTTCAAATATAATATTGTCAGGAAAGTATAGTTCCTAATTTGAGTTTATTATAGCTTCAGCTTATGGTTACAGAGATGATATGTTCATACTGATACATATGTTTACCTCAGTCCTGGGAAAAATCAAGATAGCTTTTGATGCCTTGGTTCAGAACATCTCTTGTTATCGTATGTTTAACAAATCTCTTGTTTAGTATAGTAGTAAATATAGTATATTTCCCTTTTATTTATTCTACCTAAAGCTATGACTATTCGTAAATATTAAAAGACCTGACACCTCACGGAAGACATCTGGAAGTATTATGGGACTGATTTAGTAAGGTGAGCAGAAGCTGGACATGCAAGATGTGCATATTTGTAAGTCTGGTCTGTAGACACCCAATCAACACCAAAAGGTGACACTAACATTAGACTGGCTGCCCATGGCCCTCAGGGCTACAGTCCCTTTCCCGTGCCCATGTGTCCTGCAACAGGGCTAGTGGTGGTGTGTAGCAGCATTACATTGACTCCTTTGGGCCCATTTATTCAATCTAAATTTATACAGCAGAGCCAAAGGTGTTAACATAATCCAATCACTGCCCAACATTAAATAGTATTAAAGTCTGAGGTTTAGCATAAGAGACCTTAGCCTGCTTTAGTACTATTAGAAATCCTTCAAACCTGTTATTAAAGATATAAAGGAACAGTAAAGACATTTGAAACGTAAGGCTTTCATTTTACCAACATTTCTTGTTCCCTTGAGTTGAAGACCATTTTTAGAAGAAAAAAACCCTTGCTTGGCAGTCTTAGAGGGTATCGAAGATGGGTATAACCATCCTCTTGGGTAAAAGAGAAGAAGTTAGTTGAAATGGGCTGGAGCTGTTGTTGCTACTGCTGTTAAACTCCAATTCCATTTTATCACAGCTGGATAGGGTGGCAATGTCATCTGGATCCCTCTCTCTGGACTAGTCTGTTCTTGACATCTCAGGATCAGGATGACAAAGACTTAGGGTCCCAAGGGGTGGCAGCCATGCTGGTGAAACTTGCTTCAGCAGCCTTTGTCCGTTCTTCCTTATTTTTTCCCCAAGTCTCTTTTTTTAATGACCCAAAAAGGTCCCCTCATTTTGTCCATCAATTAGGCCTAAAATCAGACATCAATTTTGTTATTAATGTCTGGTTCCACATATTCTGTGCCCCCCTCCCCAAGCATAATTTCAATATAGTCCTTGAATCATATTGAAGTGGTCTTTTTTGTCTGAACTAATTTAGTCTTTCTGGTTTTCTTACACCCACTTATATAATTCATTATTGAAAACGACTTACTGTCTATCGACAATTGATAGAAAGTTTTGTAACATCATATGAACTTTCATATACTTTTTACAATTCAGCTCACAAATAGAGTAAATTTGTAGGCCCAGTTATCACAACAGTTCTGGAGGAGTAATACAAAACAGATTTAGTGCATTGGAGGACTGGGAGCAATGGTTGGTTCACAAACAAAAAGCTAAAATTACGCACACACCTTGGCCTGCACTACAGCTCATTTATGCTTTTACCAACACCTGCAGAGGTTAATTAAGTAAAGGAATATTCTATTTCAAAAGTCAAATAAAGGAACATTTTGCCAAAAGATGAGAGAGAAAGAGTGTTTGAGTGTGTTATGGGGCACACCACTCACCCCTGGACTGAAACTCCCTGGACTGAAACTCCCACCCTAGTCTCCAGGTGCTAGCACAGGTTCCCTTAGCTCAGCAATCTGGGCCTTCTCTCTCTGGCCTCACTGCTCTATCCCTGGGCTGTTTCCTACCACTGATTCCCCTTTTCTTCCTAGGCTTACTAGTTTTCAAAAGCCTCCTTCCTCTTCCCAGAGAGGAGCTATAGTCGCCATTCACACTTCCCTCTCTCCTGGGAGTATCTACCTTTCCCCAACAGCCTCTTCTGCTTTCAGTTCCTGGGCTTTATAGGCCTTACCTACTCCTGCCCAGCTGAGCCTCCTTAATCAGCTGCCTAATGGGTTAATCAGCCCATCTGTCCTGCATTAAACATTGCAGGGTGAGTGTGGGGTAATCACCCCAGGAGCATGTGTAATCCATAATTTTTAGGAATACAAGAATTGCCATATTGCAGCAAAAGAGGTGTTCCATATAGTTCAGAATCCGGTCTCTGATGAAGTCTAGTACAAGGTGCTGGAAGGTGTAAGAAACTCTGTAGTAGACTGTAAAAAGCAACAGAGGGTCCTGTGGCACCTTTGAGACTAACAGAAGTATTGGGCGCATAAGCTTTCGTGGGTAAGAACCTCACTTCTTCAGTAGACTGCTGTCAAATAACCAACTTTTAGGGGAAATCTCAGCCAGCTGGTCTGTATAGGATACCTGCTCTCAAAGAGCATTCCAAAGAAAGCCATTTTCTCCAAATATTAAGAGTAAATGAATAAATATAATTATATAGTACATATGGAGACAGATGAGTTAATTTTTGCAAAGTTCACTTCTGACATGGAAATAAGAAAAAGGAATTACTATATAGTAATAACCTTTGCTTATTTCACCTTCTTGCAAAGACTGCCTATAGGAATTATTATTGATTTCACCAAAATTGAATGAGATCCTTTATAAGTTTTATAAAGCCACATTTATTGCACAGGTTTCAAAAAACAAAGCAATACTAGAGTACATTTATCACCCAATGTAGCCCTCACCTTGTTTTTGTAATATTTCTACTGTGAGAAATCTCTCTTTTCATAGTTTGATATTCCCCAAGCTATCTAGATAAAATAATTTTTAATTTTATTTTTTTATAAAAAGTACTTATTGTTTTTCAGCTATTTACTTACCAACTCATAAATAAGGAATTTACCTTATTCAGAACTGGATCCATGTGAAAAATAAATGCCGTTGCATTGTTTAAGGAGCTTTTGCTCCAGGAGATTTTATATATATATATATATATATTTTAGCTGATTGGTCTTTCTGTTAAAACTAAAAAAAGGGAAGCCTCAAGCCAGCAAACAGACATTTAAACATATGCTGAAAGTTAAATATTGTATTGACTGTTGAACTTAATGGAAAGGCCCCACTGAATCAAGTCCTTTCACTGCAGTCAGCCTACACAGATGCTTAAAGATAACTTATAACCTTATATGTTTTCTGGGTCAGAGCCTAAGCCTGTATTGTTTTCTTGGAGTCTCTGATCACAATGACCCAACCTTTAACTGTAAATATTTAGGGTCAGGTGATAGAAGTCAGCATTGTTCCTTGTAGCTCTTCAGTTCAAGTGTTCCCCTCATTTGTGAGGCTCCATGAGTATGGTATGCTATGGGGAAATGAAGGAAAAAAAGTAGAACCAGGGAAGAGACTATTCCCTATCCATATGATCTCCTGAACAGAGCTGGTTAGGAATTTTTTGACAAAACATTTGTCGGAAAATGCCAATTTGTTGAAAACAAAGCTTTCTGCAGGAATGTATCAGTTTTCACTAAACTTTTGTTGGCAAAGGTTCAGGATGGACTTTTGGACAAAGGGGCCAAATTGAGAGAGAGAATCAGTTCAGTGGTTAAAGTACTTATCTGGGATGTGACAGACCCAGCTTCAAGACCCTGCTCTGTCTGAATCAAAGAATAAGGTAAATATCTTAACAATGAAGATATTGGCTATTCTGGGGCAGGTCTCTCTCAATTTCTCTTGGAGCCATTCTATTTGATATAAATAATTAAATATACATTAGAGCAGAGAGAGAATGACTCTATAGCTTGGTTGTTTGGGTACTCACCTGAGATGGAAGAGAACCAGATTTGACTCTGCTGAATCAGGCAGAGCTGGGCTTCAATGTGTATCTTGCACATCCAGGTAAGTATCCTACAGTGGGGGACAGCTGTCATTTTTGTGAAAAATTTCAAAAGATCTCCAGGTTGACCAAATAGGAAATATTATAAAATCTTAAATTTTCACTGGATGGGAAAACTGGTTCCCACTCAGCTCAATCCCTGGAAGTTTGGTAGGTTTTGAAGCAGAAATCCACATGGGAATGCTGAAATGAACACCACTAATTAACTCCCCCCACAATAGCATTGTTCCCTCTCAGAGAAGAGTGCACAGTCTAAGGGCAAGGAACCAAAAGCAACCACATCTTAATCCCTGCCTTTGACCCCATAACATATATAATATATTCAGGTCAATTCTTACATTTTCCTACAGACACATGAAAGAAACAGCTCTTGAGCATAATGTGCAAGTTTTTTGCAAGTTTGTACCTCAGTTCTTCAGAAAAAATATCATTGTTGTTCTTCATTTCATAACAGTGAGTCACTTCTTTCTGCTTTTCAAAGCCTTCATTTTCAGCTTTCTAGCTCTCTCGACAATGAGTTCTCTAGTGTATTTCAGAAGGCTATTAAACACAGCTCCTGCTTTCTTAAAGTGCTATATTACACTTGGGGGTATCGGTATCTTGATAGTCTTGCATCATTAGACATGCCTAATCCTAATGGATTTTTTTCTACCAAAATAATTGCTGAGTGTAAAACTTTCCAGCAAAAAACACTGTGAACAGAGTTATGAAAAGGGAATGTTTTATTTTGTTAAGGGGTTGCAATTAAATTATGTGAAAGAAAGTTTGTCTTGAGATTTAACAGAAAACAGCTATAAAACATTTTAATGTCACAAATAGGCAACTCAAGATATGTTTGGATAGCTGCTAAAACATTCAACTCTCTTTAACTGCATGTGTAATTCTCACAGATCAAGCTATGCATATATAAAAACATACATATTTAGCTGTTCTGTGTATGTAACTCACATGTTTGCATTGCAGAATTTGGTGGTGTAAATAAGGGAAGGAACAGTGAGGAGCATACAAAGTTTCTTATCTTTGGTTTGGAGACTCTACTTATAGGTTTGCCAGAGCCAGATGGGGTAACTCTCCTGGATGGACTAGCTAGGAACTGGGTATGGTAGGTATTAGGCATACTCATTAGTTGTTCAAAACTACTTGTGTCTGTAGACATGCAGCCTGGCATGACACATCCAGGGCCATTCTCTGAGAGTGGAACCAATGGAAACTCAAGGGAAGGAGGCAGTTTTCATAAGTAGAACAAGTGGAAGCCACATTGGAGGACTCAGTGGTGGAACAGCACAAGGACCAGTAGGGTCTGCTGTAAGGATTGGTTTCAGGGACTTCATTTTTTGCTGTATTATAGACTACAGGCTCGCTCACCCCAGTGGGAGGAAGACAACTACAATTTGCTGCAGGCTGTTGTTGCAAAGAGTCAAGTGGAGTTTGAAGGAGACTGTGGAACTTGTTTCTCAGCTTTAAGGAGCTGGCATGCCCTACAGAGAGTTTGAATACCATTCCACAGAGACTAAAAAGAAACCCAGAGAAGAGCCGTAGGAGAGTGTATGTGAGCACGTGTTTAACCTATGCCTACTGGGTGTGGTGCTCTGTCCCCCTTCTAGACAGAGACCATCTAGAGATGAATGAGTCTGCCACACCCTTAGCTAAGAGCCACGTGACTTTTAGCTCATGCACTAAGCTTCAGAGGTCCCAGGTTTGATCCTGCCTGCCAACGACCAGGGTCTGTTGGCATTACACATGCACAGAATTATATTTTGCATTTGAACTTGTGATAACATGTACTAAAACTCTGGGATACTCACTGAAAGTGTTGCTTGTAAACAAGAGAAGTTATTGACAATATTCACAGTTGTGTCAAGTGGCATAAATAAACTGTTGTATTGTTAGGCACATATAGAGGTTTAGCAAATGTTTTCCTTTAGAGA
This sequence comes from Malaclemys terrapin pileata, assembly GCF_027887155.1. Classification (NCBI taxonomy): domain Eukaryota; kingdom Metazoa; phylum Chordata; order Testudines; family Emydidae; genus Malaclemys; species Malaclemys terrapin. The sequence goes on from NC_071509.1 coordinate 68,884,028, forward strand.
TTGTGTCACTCCTGCCATTAGAGATTTGACTCTGTATAATATATAAAGACATATATCAAAGTCCTGAGAAGACTAAACTCTGGTCTATGCCAGCAGAGAGAGAAGCTGAGGTACAGGAAAGGAAAGGAACATTATACATAATATGAGCATAATGCTTTCCCCCAAACCCCCAGCACATACTGTGACAAAGTTCCTCCTCTATCTTGGTGGGTCCTGCACTTATTGGCAGATTTTCTTGCCTTAGAGATTCACCATGTGGGTTGGGGAACAGCCCAGAGACCTTCCCCTCTCAGAGAAGGCACAGTCCAGGTCAATTGGGAGGTTTGGGGGGAACCCGGGCCCACCCTCTACTCCGGGTTCCAGCCCAGGGCCTGTGGACTGCAGCTGTCTATAGTGCCTTCTGTAACAGCTGCATGACAGCTACAACTCCCTTGGCTACTTCCCCATGGCCTCCTCCAAACACCTTCCTTATTCTCACCACAGGACCTTCCTCCTGGTGTCTGATAATGCTTGTGTTCCTCAGTCCTCCAGCAGCATAGCACACACCCTCTCAGCTCCCAGCTTCTCACGCTCCCCCCACAAACTGGGGTGAGCTTCTTTTTAAAACCCAGGTGCCCTGATTAGCCTGCCTTAATTGATTCTAGAAGCTTCTTCTTAACTGGCTCCAGGTGTCCTAATTAGCCTGCCTGCCTTAACTGGTTCTAGCAGGAACCTGATTACTCTAGTGCAGCCCCTGTTCTGGTCACTCAGGGAACAGAAAACTACCCATCCAGTGACAAGTATATTTGCCCTCTACCAGACTCCTGTACCCCACTGGTCTGGATCTGTCACAATACACAAACATCAGTGGCAAAATCCTGGTTCCATTGAAGTAAGTGACAAGTCTCTCATTACCTTCCACGAGACCAAGATTTTAACACAGGTTCTAACATATGAAGAATCTGACTATATTAGAAAGAATGCATCAGTTTTTGGACCTGATCCAATAATGTTTACTTGAACAAAATTGCTCAAAGTTTTGCTTGAGTATGAACTATATCACCAACCCGTGTTTTCAGGCTATAGGAGCTTGTGCCTAGTGAATCTGTCATAACTGAAGGTACATTGGAGCCATAATCTCAGAGCTTTAGAGTTGAATTTGGAGGTATAGCAGGAAGAAATTCAAGACAAAACAATTAGCACTGAGAAATTAACACAGTACTGAGAAATTGTTCCCCTTACTATACAGAACAACATAGCAAAAACAGTGACATAGCAGAGGAAAACTTTCTTCCAGTATTTCATCTGTAGATTATAAGGAATACTTATAAGCAATTTATAACAGTGTCAGAAGAAATTAAATAAGGCACATATGAACATTTTCTGAGACACATCTTCCAAAATGGAACTATTTGTTCTGATGGAAGCTCTGTAATGAGCTGCAGTCTGCATGAATGGGACTCTTTTCAGTGGCAGACAGTGTATCACAAACTGAGATATTTTATGGGGAGAATTGTTCCTGCAGCTAAACCGAAAGAAACATCCCTAAAGATAATAGATTGTAGAGCTGGGAGAAAAAGAGCTTAGAAGAGCATTGAAATACATAGGAACATATTTTCTGAACTAGTTCACACCATTGTTCTATGAAAATGTTTATCCCGCTTTCCCAGTGGTCAACAAATGATGCTTCAGAAGAAGTTGGAAAAAACCATAATGCACATAAAGCCAATTGTATAGTGCTCTACCTCATGTAATAACTGTGGCTATATTACAGACTGCCAGAGATGGATTTTCTATTCCTCAGTGCTGCATTATTCAGTCTAAGTGAAGTGGCCACTGTCAAAGATACCCAGGAAAGATGAGAAAAGTGACATTGTGGAGAACTCCTGCATAGTTTGCTTTTGCTTTTGTCTATTTCTGGGGGGAAAAGACATAGCAGCTGGCTTGTCTTTTAAATGTTGCATTACATCTTTACTGGAAAGGAGTTGAAATAACTGAACATTCTTGACCTTCTATTTTAAATTTGGATTTCAGATTACACTGATGAGAACTAGATTTTTAATTTCTTTATTACAAAGCAGAGTTAAGTATCTGTGCAAGAAAAACTCCTGGGAGAGCTCTGGCATTGCAGTTAACAGCCATAGCAATTTGAGCTTCCCTTTCTGCAGTAGAATACAGCAGACACTGTAGAATTTAGGGAATTATTTTCTGAAATTTCTAGGGATGCAATACTATGTTAGGTGTTAAAACATTAACCTAGTATTATAACACATTGTAATTCCAAACTGACCCTTCCTTCTCTGTTTGATCATTAGAAAAAAGCAAAAAAGTATTGTCTTGCAACAATTTTTCCTTTAAAATGCATCCTTGAGAGCTACAATATTTATTGATGCAGTACACAGTTATGTTTCATTTGCAATAATACATTTGTCCCTTTGCCTTTTGGAATCCTGGTGATTTTTTTGTACAAGAATACACAGGGACTCAATTTTTTAAATCATATACAGTAATACTTAGCATTTACACAGTGCTTTTCATTCATATATCTTAAAGCGAGGTAAATATCACTATTCCTACTTCACAAAGGAAGAAAGTAAGGCAGAGAGGTGAACTGATTTGCCCAAGGTCAAAGAGCTAGTCAACAACAGATGTGGAAATAGAATCCAGCAGCCAGATACTGTGCTGTACCTCTCAGGATCAGGGGGTGATGATGGCAAACATTATGATATAGATGTTTTCCCCTGGACTCCAACAACAGAAAAGAGGAATGGATGAGTAGGTATGTTCTAACTGAGTAGGTTTCTTGCCATCAAGCATAAAGGGTATGGACATGTTTGCATAAGGCTCAGCTACAAGTCATTTGGGCCATGTCTACACTTACCGGGGATCGACGTTTCTGTGATAATGCAGTGAGAGTCAATTTAGTGGGTTTAGTGAAGACCCGCTAAATCAACCGCAGAGCACTCTCGACTGATACTCCACTGGAAAGAGATGATTAAAGTAAATTGACGGTATAGCTCTCTCATTGATGCAACATGGTGTTCACACCGCAGTAAGTTGACCTAAGCTATGTCGACTCCAGCTACATTATTCACATAGTTGGAATAGTGTAACTTAGGTTGACTTATCGTAGTAGTATAGACAAAGCCCTAGTGTCCATCAGTTAGTTCCACCACCTACATTTTTACCTTATATTGACTGCGAGGTTTCCCACAGTTCAGTAATGTAAGAAGGCAGCTGGGTAACAAATCAGTTCCCATGATTTAAGGAGTTGACCTTTGAGGTACAGGCCACACATGAATATACTTGAACTCAAAATGTATCTGAAACTGAAAAAGATGGTCTTGAAAGCATATCTTAAATTCTTCAGGTCTCTGGAAATGGAACATCAGGGACATTGAAATGAACATTTAAAAATAATAGGAATGGTCAGTTACACCTTCAACACTGAACAATATAAGATACACTTTGATCTGAAAACACTGAATGGCACAACTATCTGTGAATGGTAACATTAGAGAAAGACATTATAAAAGACAGTGATGCAGGAAGGGCTACTTTATGAAGTCTTTTATTTGGTCTATGTATTACTGTATATACTCGTTCATAAGCCAAATATTTTTGGTAAAAAAGTGACTCATCAAAGAGTGGGGGTTGGCTTATAAACGGGTCTACACCAAAATTTGATGATTTTAATCTCTATGGAATCATTGAATTGAATATCTAATACAGGGATCAGCAACCTTTGGCCCGCCAGGGTAAGCACCCTGGTAGGCTGGGACAATTTTTTTACCTGCTGCGTCTGCAGGTTTGGCCGATCGCGGCTCCCACTGGCCGCGGTTTGCCGCTGTAGGCCAATGGCAGCGGCGGGAAGCAGCGTGGGCTGAGGGATGTGCTGGCTGTCGATTCCCGCCACCCCCATTGGCCTGGAACGGCAAACCTTAGCCAGTGGGAGGCACAATCGGCCGAACCTGTGGACGCGGCAGGTAAACAAACGGCCCGGCCCACCAGGGTGCCTAACCTGGTGGACTGCATGCCAAAGGTTGCCGATCCCTGATCTAATACATTGTGGTTTGTTTACCTGGAGTGTCTACAGGCATGGAGCCCCTCAGCTCCCTGTGGCCACGGTTCGCCATTCCCAGCCAATGGAAGCTGCGGGAAGTGCCACTTCCTGCAGATCCCATTGGCTTGGAACAGCGAACCTCAGCCACAGGGAGCTGAGGGGCTCCATGCCTGCAGACGCTCCAAATAAACAAAATGTCCTGACCCGCCAGTGGCTTACCCTGACAAGCCAGGAGCCAAAGTTTTCCAACCCCTGAAATATAGGGTCAGCTTATGAAAGGGTAATACAGTTTTTGCTATTTTTACCTATCCATTTTGAGGGGTCAGCTTATAAATGAACGGGCTAATGAACGAATATATACAGTATATTGCCTGTGGCCTCTAGAGCTCCTCTAATACAAATAATAAATAATACATCTGTACTATGGTGCTAAGTGTCACTGGGATCAGGACCAGCTCCAGGGTTTTTGCCGCCCCAAGCGGGAAAAAAAAAAAAAAAAAAAAGCTGTGATCGCAATTGCGATTGGCGGCACTCCAGCGGCAGCTCCACCACGCTGCTTTCTTCTTCGGTGGGAATTTGGGGCAGATGCTTCCCTCCGAGAGGGACCCGCCACCAAATTGCCGCCGAACAGCCCGATGTGCCGCCCCTTCCCCTTGGCGGCCCCAAGAACCTGCTTGCTGGGCTGGTGCCTGGAGCCGGCCCTGACTGGGATGTACACAAATAAAATTAAATAGAAGCAACATTGAGCCCCATTCAGTTCTTGGTAAATCAGAAATCCATAGAGGTTTTTAGTTTTATTGTTCTCTATTGAAAAGGGAATTAAGAGGAAGATTAGTAAGTGAGATTACTGATGATGAAATCTTTAGAAATGTTACTTAGAATAGACTGTGAAATGGCTTTCACATTCCAACATTCTAATCTTCAGGCGAGAAAGCTTCCCCTGAAACAGTGGTTTTAGTGTAAATATAAATATTTGAATATATCACAATGTAAAGATAAATTACTTCTGTCCGTGTACTGTCCTCTTCTATGCATTCTCATAAAATACACTAATGTAGCCCTAGTGGGTCTGGCTGGACAGAGACAGTAACATAGTATACTCAGTCTGTTAGTGGCATGGTGTGTTTAGCTGTTCACATAACTGCTTTATCACCTCTCTGTGCTGCATGAAAAAAATCCTTAGTATTGCACTGCCATTATTAAACACTCTAACACCCACACTGAAATAAGAATTCTGTGAGACTCAATACCCACCGGTGCCCTGTAAAATGTAGCTAAAACTGTGTTTAATTGCATTTCAAATATATTGTGGCTTCCAGACAATCTAATAAAAAGTTAACCTTCCTTTAGCATCTGCTCTAGTTCAGGTATCCAGAAAAAAAAAGTATAATATTTTTTTTATTTCAAACCAACATCAGTACTTTCTTGCTTACAGCTGCAAGGAAGCTGGTAAATTTTCATTTATTTTTTAGGTTCTCAAGGGTAATTATCGCCATATTTATAATATACAATGGGCTTGACTCTATGGCTCGTATGGTCCTTGTCTTGGCTCTTTTGTTCTGTGCAGTGCAGAGCTAGCTGGAGGTCTGTGCCCTGACATGACCCCACAGCTGTGAAGCACTACATATATATCTCCTGAAAGACAACCCTGCCAAACCCACCCTCTCTGCAAGGGGTGGAACCTGTGTTCCCCGCTCCAGTCCCTCGGAAATGAAGTCGGGGAGGCTTTCTCCACACACAGTGACCTTCTGGTTCCATGAATAGAGGAAGGAGTCTCCACAGCTCATCAACAGTGGGATACAGTGGAGTCTCATATTCATGCTGACATATGAGGATTCAGCAAACACTATAAATAAACATATATATGCGAGGTCAGACTAATGCAAGAATTGCAAACACAGTTATATGTAGGACACACAAAGTTGTCCATGAACAAGGCAGGCTGCTGTGTCCTTGCTTTGCACTATTCATGTTTTTCACATAACGTGCTGTTTCTTGCTTCAAAGTGGTTGAGGGCAACATGACAAATCTGCCATCACCTTGCTCTGTCATAGGCTGTTTCTTCCCAGTTGCTGGGGTCAACTGACATGTTTTCAAGTTTGACTTCAGTGTCTTTATACCAATGGTCCTCAAACTTTTTACCTCATGCCCCCCCTTACCCTTGCCTGTACCCCACACCCCCAGAGCCAGGGCCGGGAGAGGGGCCGTGACTCCAGGGGGCGTGCATGGATGTGTGTATGGGGCTGAGGCTGGGGCCACAATGGGGGGCGGGCACGGGGCAGACAGAGGAGTGCAGGTCCAACAGCCGGGACCCATGGCCGGAAGCGGGGTCCCAGGCATGGGGCCAGCAGCTGGGGCCAGGGCCAGGAGCGGAACTGGGTGGTGGCCTTTCCCACCCTCCTCTTCGCACGGGGACTGGCAGGTCCCCAGCCACACACCCCAAATGTTCCTCTGCATGCCCCCGCAGAGGGGCGCCCCACAGTTTGGGATCCTCTGCTTTATACGGTTTGTACTGATGAACATGCAAACAGATGCCTTGTGTATTCTTGATTCAGCCATGTAAATGAGATGCCCAGACAAATGACCTGAGGTTTTAGGAGCATATTTTGAATACCAGACATCTGACAAACATTGAGGATTTTGATACTGACAATTTTGCCCCACAATTTAACAGACTGAAGAAAACATATATGGAACTGATCAAGTTTCCAAATGAGGCAGTGATATGTTGTCCATATCTCACAACCATACAGAAGCGTTATGAGCAGGACAACCTGATAGACATTTAGGTTAGTACTTATTTTGACATCCCTATCATTCCATAGGTGGTGTGGCAGCATTCCAAATGCAGAGCTGGCCTTGGTTATGCCACAGCTTATCTCAATCAATTATGGCATTCTGTGACAGGTTACTCCCTAAGTAGCAGAATTGCTCCACAGACCTGAGAGGAGCATTGCTGATCTTAGTAACTGGGTAGACACACGCATCCCCGTCAGAGATTGATACGGTACTTCACTTTTCATTAGACTGATTGTGAAACCAAAGCAAATGACTGCATGAATGAAGTGAACAGTTATACATTGAATGTCATCGACTGAGCAACCAGTGCACAGTCATCAGCAAATAAAAGTTCCTTATGGAGTTAATCTGCCACTTTCATGTAGGAACAGAAGCACTGCAAATTGTACAACTTCCCATCATACAAAACTCGATAGATATTCCTCCGTCAACATACAGAAATGCATCCATAAGCACAGCCAAAGAAAAGGATGGACAAGAGTGTGGGAACCTGCACACAACCTTGATTGGTGCCACTGGTGACCTGAAAGGGATCCAGTATCTCACCATTTTCCACCATTCTGGCCATTACCCCAACATAGAAGGACTGAGTGACAGAAATCAACTTTGCTGGGATTCCAAAAATGAACAAAAGTTTCAAGCACTTTTACTGAAGCTAGTGGGCTGTGAAGATCACGTCTATAGTGCCATGTCCAGACCAAAATCCACACTGAGACTAGTGGAGGATGATTACCACAAGATAGATGTTAAGTCTATTCAGTATGACCTGTGCAAGGATTTTCCCAGCAACAGAGAAGGGAAATGCCATGCTGATTATCACAGTTTGCCCTATCACCTTTATGTTTATAGAGGTGCACAAAGCTGGCATCCTTGAAATCTTGCTCCCAGATAATATGAAAGAGCCATGTGAGGTGACTTGCAATGTGGTAGCCACCCTGTTTATAGAGCTTATAGCTGACCAACAATGGGATCTAGAGGATGTCACAGGGGCCACATGGCTTGAAGAGTAGTAGCAAGGGCATGCTCTACATTCCCCTCTAATTCCTACTATATCGAAACTTCCTCCCTCTACTGAGTCCAGTGCCTCACTGTGCTGACCCCTTCTCAACACCCCATTTAGACTCCTCTTGGTAATTCCCCTACCTAGCAGCTGTTCCTCACACCAGGTTACAGAGGATGGGAGAGAATTGGGCATGGGGGGAGATCACAGAGGGTAAGAGACAGATGGTATCAAGACAATTTTGTACCCCAGAAAGTGAGAACAATCTTTAAGTAAGAGAGGGAGGGGAGGGAAAGGCAAGTCCCACAGGGATGCTGAAAAATAGAGGGGAAGAGAATCAGTGGGTCCTAGAGAAGGATAAGAGAATTTGAGAGGCACCAACAAAGAAAGGTGAGACAGTATAAAAGAATGTTTGTGTGTTGTGTTAACACAGAAGAGAAAGAAAACATAAGAAAAGGAAATGACACAACACAACTAGAGTGTGCACCCGCCATTCTGCCTGCTCACCTCCCAAAGAGGAAAACCTGTAAGACAAATAACTAAATTCTAAGTTTTTTAGGCCAGAGAGATTTCAAGCCTCCTTGTCACAGCAGAGCTGGCAAGTTAGGGATGTGTGATAGTGTAAAAGAGCAGAGATGTATGCAGGGGCGGCATTGTGCAGGGCCTTCAAAATGAAATAAGGAGTGAATTTAATTTAGAATGAAACAGAAATCTAGTGGGGGACACGTATGTGTGTGTGTTAGAAATGGGAAAACCAGCAAAGGTGATATGTTTAACTGCAACTTGATGAATGCATTGGAACAGAGAGCAAGAGATGCAATACAGGGAGAGGAGAAGGCAATATTTACATTGGAGGTGTCTCAGAGCCATCCTACATTTTACCATTGCTTCTGTTCCCACCTTCACCTCTGTACTGCAAGTTTATTTGAAGACTGAACCCCCATCTTTAAAATCTGTCTTTGGCTTATGTCACTGAACTCAAATCCTGAATATAAATGCTCCCAGATTTCAGGAATTTATTTATTCAGATTAGAATCCAAATTTAATCACTGCAGCTCAAACCCATTCCAGAAAAGGTGGTGAATTATACAGGCTGGTATCCATTAAAATCTTTGCAAGTTTGCCTTCACAAGTAACTAAAAGTTGATATGGCATTGGTTTTCTGATTGCACAGAAAAAAATAAAGATTTTTAAATGGTGACAACTGCAAAAAGGGACCATATTTTGGGGTCTGATCTGACAAGTGCCTCCTGTGAGGTACTGAATACTCTCAACCATGGGTGACTTTCAATGGGAAATTAAGCTGTTCATCTTCTTGAGGATCCAGCCCTACCTACATTCTCAAGAGCGGGTAGCATTAACATTCATAATTGATTACAATATGTTTAAATCTGAGAACCTGCAAAGCCATGCAGACTGATTCTGAAATAGACTGTGAACCATTCCAAACCAACAGCCATAGGGAAGTTTTAGTCAGGGATTAAAAAACATGCAATGTAACTTGCAACCTTTGCAAAGCATCCATGATTCATTTCAGAAGCCAGAACATTTTTTTTCTAAATTCTGTCAATGTAACGTTATCACTGTAAGTAACTGAGATTATTGAATTAAGAATGAAATGAAACTGCAGACTCTTGAACTTTAAACTATGCCGTCTTTACAGATTACTCTGCTCCCACAGCTGAAATGTATATTTTATTGCCACTAGCTGTCAGATACCAACAGGTGGGTTAAAAATATCTACATTGCAAATAAGCCCTACTTGTAGCTTCTCTCCTCCAGCAATGCTGAATGCACACTGTGGAAAGCAAAGCTTGGTATTTGTCTCTAGTCATATGGCATAGAGGCCATCACTGTTATAATTTGCTGACTTTAATACTGTCAGTTACTGCATGAAAGCATCTCTCTCATTCAGTCTTGTTAGTTTCCTCCCAGCTCATGTCCAACAGTTTTTATATATGTATTTTAAAAGCATCCAACCTTTGCCTGTGGACCTGTCTTGGGGACTGGCTTTCAACAGGATAAAAGTAAAGAAAAGGTTGGATAGTATTATAATGCTCCTTTTGACATCCCACGACATATTGCTTTCATATGAGCAGCTTTAATAGTTCAAAGTCTCTTTCTTCTGGAACAAAGTAACTATTCGCCCTTGTCTGGTAACCAGAGGTGTGCTAACCTCTTCCAAGTTTAACAGGAAATGAATTCCCAAATATTATGTAATTTGTGTGTGTTAGAGCTGTTTTCTACAGTCAGCTCCCATTGTGAACCCACAAGCGAGGTTAAATTCACTGGATTATCAGAACTCCAAATGGGACTAGGCTTCAGATATAAGCAGAGAATTTTGAGTTCTAGGAAATACATTTTTCCTTTGTAAAACTGAGATATGGATACATTACCCAAAATTCAGTAAATAACCGGGGTTTCAATTCCATTTTTAGGTATTCCATGGGAAGGAATGTAAGTTTATGAACCTATACTCCCCCAAATCTACAACAAGTAGTGATCAATGACTCCATGTTAGCTGGCAGACAGTATCAAGCGGAGTGCCCCAAGGGTCAGTCCTAGGGCTGGTTTTGTTCAATACTTCATTAATGATCTGGAGGATGGTGTGGATTGCACCCTCAGCAAGTTTGCAGATGACACAAACTTTGCAACCAGGGGCTGCTAACAGGGAGTTTCGCAAGGGAGTTCTCCAGGTGAAGGAGGAGCAATACAGCACCCTTTTGGAGTAAGTGACTGTCTGTAGTGTGTGTTTGTGTTTGGGGGTTACTTGCTGTGTGCTGAGCTTGTGTTTGGCAGTTTGTTTGGTTGTTTGAAGGACAGTGTCCTGTGGCTGGCAGTTGGAAGCTCTGAGCTTCAAAGGAAGGTTTGAAAGATAGAAGCCTCTGGTAAGTGGCTGAGCCTTAATCAGTGGGTGGGGCATTCATACAGGCCAGGGCTTTATAAAGCAGTGCACAAGCGACCAGGGAGCATTTGCAAGGGAGTTGGGAAGGGGGCGAGGGTCCCTTGCCGGTTCCATCTGTTTTCCCTTTATTCCCCTTAAAACCTATAAACCAACTACATTCAAAACTTCTTGCTTGAACAACTCTTTCAGTGGACAGGGGGCTGCAGAAGGGAGTTTGAGAGGGAGTTTGACAGAGGGAGGCTTATGATGGTTAGGAAGACCCTCAACACCTGTGCCAGCACTGCTTCTGTCTCCTCCACCTGCGCCTGTAGCCAGACAGAGTGCCTGAGCATGGATGCTTCTACCCAGATCCTGGTGTGGTTTTGCAGAGACTGTAACTTGCAATTTCCACTTACTGATATCCAGGCTGGGGGGACCATCCAACGTGAAAGGTACCTGCTGGTGGAATCTCTCAGGCAGCAGGTGGGAGAGCTACAGGAGGAGGTGGCTAGGTTAAGGAGCATCCGAATCCACGAGCAATTCCTGGACCGTGTCCATGTGGAGACAGCTGAAGTAGCTGTCCCAGTACACAGGACTGCTGATACACCACTGGTGGGGGAGGAGATGGCTCAGGGTGGAAACTGGCAGCTGGTTAATTCTGGCAGCAGGCAGTGCTCCACCCCTGCTCCGAACCCTCCCGCCATGGTAATAGGTAACCGTTATGCTCTTCTTGATACAGGAGAGAAGGAATCACCCCCTACAGTAAAGGAAGAGAAGCCTCGTACCCCTAAGGCTGGGAGGTCTGCTGCTACCACTGCGAATAGGAAACATAGAGTAGCGGTGGTCGGAGACTCTCTGCTGAAGGGGATGGAGGTGCCCATCTGTCGCCCTGACATTTCATCTCGGGAGGTATGCTGCCTGCCGGGAGCTCGTTTCCAAAATGTTGCGGAGGCATTGTCGAGGATTATCCAGCCCTCTGACTACTACCCCATGCTACTCATCCATGTGGGCACAAATGATACTGCGCGGTGTGACACTGAGCAGATCAAGAGTGACTACAGGGCTCTGGGAGTACGGGTGAAGGAGTTTGGAGCGCAGGTGGTATTCTCTTCGATTCTTCCTGTCAAAGGTAGGGGCCCAGGCAGAGACAGATGCATCATGGAGGTGAATGCCTGGCTGCAAAGATGGTGTCGCCAGGAGGGCTTTGGCTTCCTCGACCATGGGATGCTTTTCGAGGAAGGACTGCTAGGCAGAGATGGCGTTCACCTTTCGAGGAGGAGAAAGACCCTATTTGGACACAGACTGGCTAACCTAGTGAGAAGGGCTTTAAACTAGGTTCGACAGGGACAGGTGAGCAAAGCCCACAGTAAGTGGAGAACATGGAGACCTGGGAGATGGGTTGGAAATGAGAGGGAGTGTGGGCTATATTGGCAGAGAGAAAGGAGGGTCAGGACAAAACTGGGAGGAAAGATCAAACCAGTATCTTAGATGCCTATATACAAATGCGAGAAGTATGGGTAATAAGCAGGAAGAACTGGAAGTGCTAATAAATAAATACAACTATGACATTGTTGGCATCATTGAAACTTGGTGGGATAATACACATGATTGGAATGTTGGTGTGGATGGGTACAGCTTGCTCAGGAAGGATAGAGGGAGGAGATGTTGCCTTATATATTAAAAATGTACACATTTGGAATGAGGTGGAGATGGACATAGGAGACGAAAGTGTTGAGAGTCTCTGGGTTAGGCCAAAAGGGGTAAAAACAAGGGTGATGTCATGCTAGGAGTCTACTACAGGCCACCTAACCAGGTGGCAGAGGTGGATGAGGCTTTTTTTAAACAACTAACAAAATCATCCAAAGCCCAAGATTTGGTGGTGATGGGGGACTTCAACTATCCATATATGTTGGGAAAATAACACAGCAGGGCACAGACTATCCAACAAGTTCTTGGACTGCATTGCAGACAACTTTTTATTTCAGAAGGTTGAAAAAGCTATTGTGGGGAAGCTGTTCCAGACTTGATTTTAACAAATAGGGAGGAACTCGTTGAGAATTTGAAAGTAGAAGGCAGCTTGGGTAAAAGTGATCATGAAATCATAGAGTTTGCAATTCTAAGGAAGGGTAGAAGGGAGAACAGCAAAATAGAGACAATGGATTTCAGGAAGGCAGATTTTGGTAAGCTCAGAGAGCTGATAGGTAAGGTCCCATGGGAATCAAGACTGAGGGGAAAAACAACTGAGGAGAGTTGGCAGTTTTTCAAAGGGACACTATTAAGGGCCCAAAAGCAAGCTATTCCTCTGGTTAGGAAAGATAGAAAATGTGGCAAAAGACCACCTTGGCTTAACCACGAGATCTTGCATGATCTAAAAAATAAAAAGGAGTCATATAAAAAATGGAAACTAGAACAGATTACAAAGGATGAATATAGGCAAACAACACAGGAATGCAGGGGCAAGATTAGAAAGGCAAAGGCACAAAATGAGCTGAAACTAGCTACGGGAATAAAGGGAAACAAGAAGACTTTTTATCAATACATTAGAAGCAAGAGGAAGACCAAAGACAGGGTAGGCCCACTGCTCAGTGAAGAGGGAGAAACAGTAACAGGAAACTTGGAAATGGCAGAGATGCTTAATGACTTCTTTGTTTTGGTCTTCACCAAGAAGTCTGAAGGAATGCCTAACATAGTGAATGCTAATGGGAAGGGGGTAGGTTTAGCAGATAAAATAAAAAAAGAACAAGTTAAAAATTACTTAGAAAAGTTAGATGCCTGCAAGTCACCAGGGCCTGATGAAATGCATCCTAGAATACTCAAGGAGCTAATAGAGGAGGTATCTAAGCCTCTAGCTATTATCTTTGGAAAATCATGGGAGACGGGAGAGATTCCAGAAGACTACAAAAGGGCAAATATAGTGCCCATCTATAAAAAGGGAAATAAAAACAACCAATGAAACTACAGAGCAGTTAGTTTAACTTCTGTGCCAGGGAAGATAATGGAGCAAGTAATTAAGGAAATCATCTGCAAACACTTGGAAGGTGGTAAGGTGATAGGGAATAGCCAGCATGGATTTGTAAAGAACAAATCATGTCAAACCAATCTGATAGCTTTCTTTGATAGGATAACCAGTCTTGTGGGTAAGGGAGAAGCTGTGGAGGTGGCATACCTAGACTTTAGTAAGGCATTTGATACGGTCTCGCATGATATTCTTATCGATAAACTAGGCAAATACAATTTAGATGGGGCTACTATAAGGTGGGTGCATAACTGGCTGGATAACCATACTCAGAGAGTTGTTATTAATTTTGTTATTGTTATTAAAGTTGTTATTGTCCCAATCCTGCTGGAAAGGCATAACAAGTGGGATTCCGCAGGGGTCTGTTTTGGGACTGGCTCTGTTCAATTTCTTCATTAATGACTTAGATATTGGCATAGAAAGTATGCTTATTAAGTTTGTGGATGATACCAAACTGGGAGGGATTGCAACTGCTTTGGAGGACAGGGTCATAATTCAAAATGATCTGGACAAATTGGAGAAATGATCTGAGTTAAACAGGATGGAGTTTAACAAAGACAAATGCAAAGTGCTCCACTTAGGAAGAAAAAATCAGTTTCACACATGGAAGAGACTGTCTAGGAAGGAGTATGGCAGAAAGGGATCTAGGGGTTATAGTGGACCACAAGCTAAATATGAATCAACAGTGTGATGCTGTTGCAAAAAAAAGCAAACATGATTCTGGGATGTATTAACAGGTGTGTTGTGAGCAAGACACGAGAAGTCATTCTTCCTCTCTACTCTGCTCTGGTTAGGCCTCAGCTGGAGTATTGTGTCCAGTTCTGGGCACTGCATTTCAAGAAAGATGTGGAGAAATTGGAGAGGGTCCAGAGAAGAGCAACAAGAATATTAAAGGTCTTGAGAACATGACCTATGAAGGAAGGCTGAAAGAATTGGGTTTGTTTAGTTTGGAAAAGAGAAGACTGAGAGGGGACATGATAGCAGTTTTCAGATATCTAAAAGGGTGTCATAAGGAGGAGGGAGAAAACTTGTTCACCTTAGCCTCTAAGGATAGAACAAGAAGCAATGGGCTTAAACTGCAGCAAGGGAGGTCTAGGTTGGACATTATGAAAAAGTTCCTAACTGTCAGGGTGGTTAAACACTGGAATAAATTGCCTAGGGAGGTTGTGGAATCTGCATCTCTGGAGATATTTAAGAGTAGGTTAGATAAATGTCTATCAGGGATGGTCTAGACAGTATTTGGTCCTGCCATGCGGGCAGGGGACTGGACTCGATGACCTCTCGAGGTCCCTTCCAGTCCTAGACTCTATGAATCTGTGACACTAAGCTGTGGAACGAGGTAGATATGCTGGTGGGTAGTGATAGGATACAGAGGGACCTAGACAAATTAGAGGATTGGGCCAAAAGAAATCTGATGAGGTTCAACAAGAACAAGTGCAGAGTCCTGCACTTAGGATGGAAGAATTCCACGCACTGCTACAGACTAGGGACTGAGTGGCTAGGCAGCAGTTCTGCAGAAGAAGGACCTATGAGTTACAGTGAACGAGAAGCTAGATATGAGTCAACAGTGTGCCCTTGTTGCCAAGAAGGCTAACAGCATTTTGGGCTGTATAAGTAGGAGCATTGCCAGCAGATCGAGGGACGTGATCATTCCCCTCTATTCGGCATTGGTGAGGCCTCATCTGGAGTACTGTGTCCAGTTTTGTGCTCCTGTCATAACTATAAAGGGAAGGGTAATAGCTGTCCTGTGTACAGTACTATAAATCCCTCCTGGCCAGAGACTCCAAAATCCTTTTCCCTGTAAAGGGTTAAGAAGCTCAGGTAACCTGGCTGGCATCTGACCTAAAGGACCAATAAGGGGACAAGATACTTTCAAATCTTGGGGGGGGAAGGCTGTTGTTTGTGTTCTTTGTTTGGGAGTGTGTTCATTCTCGGGACTGAGAGGGACCAGACATCAATCCAGGTTCTCCACATCTTTCTAAACAAGTCTCTCCTATTTCAAACTTGTAAGTAAATAGCCAGGCAAGGCGTGTTAGTTTTCCTTTGTTTTTCTCAACTTGTAAATGTACCTTTTACTAGAGTGTTTATCTTTGTTTGCTGTACTTTGAACCTGAGACTAGAGGGGAGTCCTCTGAGCTCTTTAAGTTTGATTACCCTGTAAGGTTAATTTCCATACTGATTTTACAGAGATGACTTTTACCTTTTTCTTTAATTAAAAGCCTTCTTTTTAAGAACCTGATTGATTTTTCCTTGTTTTAAGATCAAGGGGTTTGGATCTTGATTCACCAGGAGTTGGTGGGAGGAAGGAGGGGGGATGGTTAATTTCTCCCTGTTGTAGATCCCAGGGGGGTTGGAACTGATTCACCAGGAGTTGGTAGGAGGAAGGAGGGGAATGGTTAATTTCCCCTTGTTTTACGATCCAAGGGGTTTGGATCTGTTTTCACCAGGGATTTGGTGAAGGTTTTTTCAAGGTTTCCCAGGAATGGAATCCATTGAAATGGTGGCAGCAGAACCAGAGCTAAGCTGGTAGTTAAGCTTAGAAATTTTCATGCAGGCCCCTACATTTGTACCCTAAAGTTCAAAGTGGGGATCCAGCCTTGTGTCAAGAAGTGAGGTTCTGACCCACGAAAGCTTATGCTCCCAGTACTTCTGTTAGTCTCAAAGGTGCCACAGGACCCTCTGTTGCTTTTTACAGATTCAGACTAACACGGCTATCCCTCTGATAAAGGAAAACTAACACGCCTTGCCTGGCTATTTACTTACAAGTTTGAAATAGGAGAGACTTGTTTAGAAAGATGTGGAGAACCTGGATTGATGTCTGGTCCCTCTCAGTCCCGAGAACGAACACACTCCCAAACAAAGAACACAAACAACAGCCTTCCCCCCCCCAAGATTTGAAAGTGTCTTGTCCCCTTATTGGTCCTTTAGGTCAGATGCCAGCCAGGTTACCTGAGCTTCTTAACCCTTTACAGGGAAAAGGATTTTGGAGTCTCTGGCCAGGAGGGATTTATAGTACTGTACACAGGACAGCTATTACCCTTCCCTTTATAGTTATGACACGCCCCCCAAATCACAGATAGTGTTGGATGTTCGGTTCCGCACTGGCTGTGATTTCTTCCTGGAGTTCTAGGAGAAAACAGAGTTAATAAGACACATGTACCTTTAGACATACTACTGATTATATAAAAACTAACAATATGTTTCATTCCAAGAACAATTGTTAACCAGTTAACTCTGGGAAACTTTCCCGGGAGAGTGCATCAGCCACTTTGTTAGAAGCTCCCGAAATGTGTTGTATTTCAAAATCAAAATCTTGGAGAGCTAAACTCCACCAAAGAAGTTTTTTGTTATTTCCTTTGGCGGTATGAAGCCACTGTAGCGCAGCATGGTCTGTTTGTAGTTGAAAACGCCGTCCCCAAACATATGGGCGTAGCTTTTCCAGCGCGTACACAATGGCATAGCATTCCTTTTCGCTGATTGACCAATGGCTTTCCCTCTCAGACAGTTTCTTACTGAGAAATACGACAGGATGGAATTCTTGATCCGGTCCTTCCTGCATTAAAACTGCTCCCACGCCTCGCTCGGACGCATCTGTGGTTACTAGGAACAGTTTGTCAAAGTCTGGGGCCCTTAGCACAGGGTCAGACATGAGTGTTGCCTTAAGCTGGTTAAAGGCCTTTTGACACTCATCAGTCCACTGAACTGCATTTGGCTGTTTCTTTCTGGTTAGGTCTGTCAGCGGAGCGGTGATTTGGCTGTAGTGGGGTACAAATCGCCTATAATATCCAGCCAAGCCTAAGAAGGATTGGACCTGTTTCTTAGACTTTGGAACCGGCCACTTTTGGATAGCATCCACTTTGGCCTGTAGGGGATTTATAGTTCCTTGACCCACCTGGTGCCCCAGGTAAGTCACTCTGTTTTGGCCTATTTGACACTTTTTAGCCTTAACAGTTAGTCCTGCCTGCTGGATGCGCTCGAAAACTTTTTCCAGGTGCTCCATGTGCTCTGCCCATGAATCAGAAAAAATGGCCACATCATCGAGGTAGGCAACTGCAGATTCTCCCAATCCCGCTAGGAGACCATCTACAAGTCTTTGGAAGGTGGCGGGTGCATTTCGCAACCCGAAAGGGAGTACATTGAATTCATACACCCCTGCCTGGGTGACAAAGGCTGACCTTTCCTTAGCGGGTTCATCTAGTGGTACTTGCCAGTACCCCTTGGTTAAGTCTAAAGTAGAGATGAATTGGGCATGTCCCAATTTCTCCAATAGCTCATCTGTGCGTGGCATTGGATAGTTGTCAGGACGAGTTACAGCATTTAGCTTACGGTAGTCCACGCAAAAGCGTATTTCCCCATCTGGTTTGGGAACTAGAACCACTGGAGATGCCCATGCACTCTTAGAGGGGCGGATTATACCCATCTGTAGCATGTCCTGGATCTCCCTTTGAATAGCAGTTTTGGCATGAGGTGACTCCCGGTAGGGTGGGGTTCTAATAGGGTGAGCATTACCTGTGTCAATGGAGTGGTATGCCCGTTCGGTCCATCCTGGAGTGGCTGAGAAAATTGGTGCAAAGCTTGTGCACAGCTCCTTGATCTGCTGTCGCTGCAGACATCCAAGGGTCGTGGAGAGGTTCACCTCTTCCACGCCACCATCCTTTTTTCCTTCGTAGTAGACACCTTCAGGCCACTCCGCGTCATCTGTTTCCTGGGCTGTAAACTGGCAAACGTTTAATTCTCTGGAATAAAAGGGCTTAAGAGAATTAACATGGTATACCTTAGGCTTTATGTTGGAGGTGGGGGAGGCTATGAGATAGTTAACAGCTCCTAGGCGCTCCTGGACCGTGAATGGTCCTTCCCACGACGCTTCCATTTTATGGGCCTGGAGCGCCTTTTAGACCATGACTTGGTCTCCTACTTTGAAGGACCGTTCTCTGGAATGTTTATCATACCAGGCCTTTTGCTCTTCCTGAGCATTCTTTAGGTTTTCTTTAGCAAGGGCTAAAGAGTGTCGGAGGGTGCTTTGTAGGTTGCTTACAAAGTCTAGAATGTTAGTTCCTGGAGAAGGCGTAAATCCCTCCCATTGCTGCTTCACCAACTGTAATGGCCCCTTAACCTCACGGCTATGCACAAGTTCAAATGGTGAAAACCCTAAACTGGGATGTGGTACAGCCCTGTAGGCAAAAAGCAACTGCTGCAACACGAGGTCCCAATCATTGGAGGGTTCATTTACAAATTTACATATCATGGCCCCCAAAGTTCCATTAAACCTCTCCACCAGGCCATTGGTTTCATGGTGGTAAGGGGTGGCAACCAAGTGATTCACCCCATGAGCTTCCCACAGGTTTTCCATGGTTCCTGCCAGGAAGTTAGTTCCCGAATCTGTAAGGATGTCGGAGGGCCAACCTACCCTGGCAAAAATGTCTGTTAATGCCTGACACACACTTTTAGCCCTGGTGTTGCTTAAGGGTACTGCTTCCGGCCATCGGGTGGCAAAATCCATGAAAGTCAGTACGTACTGCTTTCCTCTGGGTGTCTTCTTTGGGAAAGGACCCAGAATATCCACAGCTACGTGCTGAAATGGGACCTCAATTATGGGTAGTGGCTGGAGAGGGGCTTTAACCTGGTCTTGGGGCTTTCCCACTCGAGCATGCCCGTCGGCGGTTCAGAGCCCTAAAGTGGAAACCCGATGTGTCATTTACCCGTCATGCCTACCACATTGACAAAAATTGTGATGCCTGGGTATCAGGAGCAAATGTTCAATCTCTGGAAGATCTGCTTTCCCTAGTAAAAATGGAGCAGTTTTTAGAGGGTGTTCCTGAGGAAATAGAAAGGTACATCCTAGATAGGAAGCCCAAAACTGTAACTGAGGCGGGGGAGATTGGAGCCCAATGGGTGGAGGTGGCAGAAAAGAAAAAAACTAGTAGCAGTTGGAGCGAATATCAGAAGGGGCAAGCCGAAACAAAACCTTACCACCGGGGACAACCCAAGGCCCCACCCACATCCCAAGGGAAACCCCAGACGCCTTCTCACCCCACCACACCAGTCTCCACCAACCAACATCGTCCCGGTGATACCTTAGCAGGGCGATGTTTTAAATGTAATGAACTGGGACATATAAAGGCTCACTGCCCCAAGAACCCCAACCGATTACAGTTCATTACACCCCAATCACACCAAAGATCCCCAAACCCAGATGCCTCTCTCATACCCTCGGAGCGAAGGGAAACCTTGAGAGTGGGCGGAAAGAAGGTTACCGCTTGGAGGGACACTGGGGCTCAAGTGTCAACTATCCACCAATCCCTAGTGGACCCCAAACTCATCAACCCAGAGGCTACAGTGACAATTCAACCCTTCGTGTCACAGTCTGTAACCTTGCCTACAGTCACGTTGCATGTCCAGTACAAGGGCTGGTCAGGAATGTGGACTTTTGCAGTCTATGACAATTATCCCATTCCCATGCTGCTGGGGGAAGATTTGGCCAACCATGTGAAGCTAGCCAAGAGGGTGGGAATAGTCACCCGCAGCCAGGCTAAGCAAGCTTTCACCCCCATCCCTGTTCCTGAGCCGTCCACCAGGGCCCCGTCTGTGTTACCGGAGACCCAGACAAAGGTGGTGGAACTGGATCCCCTGCCAACGACTGCAACAGCCGTAGTGGATCCAATCCCAGAGACCCAGCCAAAGCCAGTCCCAGAACCAAAACTGGCAACGCAACCAGCACCAGAACCATTGCCAGCCCTGAGTCCAGCGCTTGCAAACCCGTCTACATCTCCAACGCCAGAGGGCACCAGCGAGCCTGAACTGACAGAAGCAGCAGATAACCCTACCCAAGAGGCTCAGCCAGAGCCTGAAATACCACATAGTGCACCAGCGGACAGCGGTTCACAGTCAATGGAAACAGCCCCAGCACCTGCATCGCTTCCAGAGGTACCAAGCCCCAGTCCACAGTCCAAGGAGGAACTGATGTCTCCAGCGTCAAGGGAACAGTTCCAGGCCGAGCAGGAAGCAGATGACAGCCTTCAGAAAGCTTGGGCGGCGGCGCGGAGCACCCCACCGCCTCTCAACTCTTCTAACCGATCCCGGTTTGTTGTAGAACAAGGACTTTTATACAAGGAGACTCTTTCTGGTGGGCACCAGGAAGACTGGCATCCTCAAAGACAGTTGGTAGTTCCCACTAAGTATCGGGTAAAGCTCTTGAGCTTAGCCCATGATCATCCCAGTGGCCATTCTGGGGTGAACAGAACCAAGGACCGGTTGGGGAAGTCCTTCCACTGGGAGGGAATGGGCAAGGACGTTGCTAATTATGTCCGGTCTTGTGAGGTGTGCCAACGAGTGGGGATCCAGCCTTGACAGCTCCACATAACAAGAAGGATGTGGAAAAATTGAAGAGTCCAGCATAGGGCAACAAAAATGATTAGGTGGCTGGAGCACGTGATTTATGAGGAGAGACTAAGGGAACTGGGATTATTTAGTCTGCAGAAGAGAAGAATGGCGGGGAGGTGGGGATTTGATAGCTGCTTTCAACTACCTAAAAGGGGGTTCCAAAGAGGATGGATCTAGACTGTTCTCAGTGGTACCAGATGACAGAACAAGGAGTAGTGGTCTCAAGTTGCAGTGGGGGAGGTTTAGGTTGGATATTAGGAAAAACATTTTCACTAGGAGGGTGGTGAAGCACTGGAATGGGTTACCTAGGGAAGTGGTGGACTCTCCTTCCTTAGAGGTTTTTAAGGTCAGGCTTGACAAAGTCCTGGTTGGGATGATTTAGTTGGGGATTGGTCCTGCTTTGAGCAGGGGGTTGGACTAGATGACCTCCTGAACAAGGCTTTGGAGCTGTGCTCCGGCTCCACTCCAGCTCCAGCAAAAACCTGCAGCTCCACTGCTCCGGAGCTGCTCTGCGCTCCAGCTCCGGGCTCCGCTCCAAAGCCCTGCTCCTGAGGCCCCTTCCAACCCTGATATTCTATGATTCTATGAACAGAACTCCCCATTTATATTAGTAGGTTATTTACAAAAAGAACAAAGATAGACTCTGACCTCTTAATAGTAATTTAGGATGATATTTTCTTTACCTGTAGGTATCCCTAATTGTAATATTCTGATACACATAAATATGCAATTTCAGATGTGCATTTGAGAAATAATTATTGATTTGTCCCATGTAGTCTGTCTTAAATCCAGATCTAATGTGAAATGCACAGGGGACAGCAGTCTCAAAAAGTTCATGGGTACCCAGAGGGAAAAAAAAAATCTTCCCCAAAAGCTCTGCATAGTTTATAAAATGTAAGTTCTAACAAACCGCTGCTCTTGCTAATGCAGCTGGAATGCAAACAAAAGTTAGTTTTACAGTTCAGGTCAAACATTTTGTACAGCCATCTTAGTAACCTACAAAGTGCAGCATCTTTGTTATAAAGTATATTTTCCTAAGTTTTTGCTAAAGATCACATCCACTGGACATCTCATACAATAGCTTTGTTTTTATAAGTTAATTTAGGTAAATGTAATTATCCTGTAACTTATTCTTTGCAATGTAATGAAATCCTCTGAAATATACATGGCACTATAAAAAGGTTTAAAAAATAATATTCCAGAGCACTTGCTTGTGTTCTATGTAAAGTATGATGACTAAGAAGAAGAAAGCAACACTCGTGCCTCACTCTATCAAGGCTGCCCTCATTCTGCCATCTTGCTCAAACTCAATCTATATTGCTAGTTTCACCCAAGTACTGTATCTCATTATCTCTTCATTGGGTTGGATCTTTACAAGCACTCAGCATTGGCCTTATTCTGCTCCCACTGATGTCAACAGGAATTTTTACTTTAGTTTATTATTATTTGTGTTGTGGTAGCACCTGAAGGCCTCTTATAGATCAGAGGCCCATTGCACTGAACACTGTATTAAAACATATGTAGTAAATGGGGGCTGTGTTAGGCCAACAGCAAGCACTTCTGAAAATTCCACTCAATAATTTCTCTCTTCCCTTCTTGTTTATGTGTTGATCTGTGGTCTCATTCCACATCCTCAAACTTTTCTCAAGAGACAACTTTTTAAAATAAAGGAGGTAGGAGAAAATGTTGATTTCTGAGCTGGAACAAAATTTTATTAGAAAAATTACATTTTCCATCCTGAAAGTTAGGTTTAGATGTTTATAAAAAAAAAGAATTTCCTCTGAGTAATAGTCATACCAGGTCTCTTATCTAGAAACTGTAGATACTGTGAGGGTTCCAAAAACTTTTATGCTAATATGCAAAGTTGATATATCATAAATAGCGAATCCCAGATGAAACATGAACACAACTTCTGACAAGTGGGAGAGCACTTTATTTTATTTTTGTTGGTTTCTTAAAGGAATTTCCAGTTGTCCGCAAACTGAACAGAAAAGTTGTGAAGGAATTGTTATTTGTAAACATTTTCTTGGATGAATGTTGACCCACTTCTGCTTGTACATTGCTTGCAGACAGATTGATTAGACTATTATTCAGAAATGCTTAATATTTTTCAACATATGGGTTATTTGCAGAATGATCATAGTGTGTATTTGGTACAGTAGCACCTCAGAATTGTGAACACCAGAGTTACGAACTGACAGGTCAGCCACACACCTCATTTGGAACCAGAAGCATACAATCAGGCAGCAGAGATAAAAAAAAAAAAAGATAAAAGAAGCATCAAATACTGTACAGTACAGTACTGTGTTAAATGTAAACTACTAAAAAAAAAAAAAGGGAATGTTTAAAAAAACATTTGACAAGGTAAGGAAACTGTTTCTGTGCTTGTTTTATTTAAATTAATATGGTTAAAAGCAGCATTTTTCTTCTGCGTTGTAAAGTTTCAAAGCTGTATTAAGTCACAGTTCAGTTGTAAACTTTTAAAAGAACAACCATAACATTCTGTTCAGAGTTACGAACATTTCGAAGTACAAACAACCTCCACTCCTGAGGTGTTAATAACTTTGAGGTCCTACTGTATTAGGTCTTCAATACTCCCACTGTGTAACTGGTTATGTTAGTTGTTTGTTCCATAATTGAATGAATGTATTGTACATTAATGGGTCATGAACACTTAATTGGATCACTTGATTCTCACAGTGTAAGTGTAGGAGCAGTTTGTGGAGCTAGGAGGAGGTAGGCCAGGAAAATTAGAGAATATTTAGGACATTAGCCTCTTTCTTTCTGGGCCACTGAAGTCAGGACTTTACATTGTCATTAGGAAAATTAGGCTAGTATAATGTCATAGGTTAGGGTCAGATTTCACCTCAGTGTCATCTCTTTATCCTCACAGAAAGTAATTTCATGTGGTGTGAGCAATTCCAGCTTTAAAGTATATGTCCAAATCTGTGTCTTATTTAATTAAGTACTTCTAAATCAGAGCTTTTACACAGTCCTACCTGTGAAGACACAGTGGTGTATTTCTACACTGCAATAAAACACCCACCAGCAGGTCCATGGCAGCTGACTTGGCCTCACTGGGCCAGGGCTGTAGGGCTTTAGAATTGCACTGTAGACATTTGAGCTTGGGCCTCCTGGGGCCCCAGAGCCCAGTTTCTAGCCTGAGCCCTAATGGCTATACTGCAACTTTATAGCCCCACAGCCCAAGCTCTGTGAGCCCAAGTCAACTGACATGGGCCAGCCACAAGTGTTTTATTGCAGTGTAGACATACCCTTAAGGATCTAGCTAGAGATCCATCTGGATGGTGCGTGATCTGCAAGGAGGCTACATCCCTTTGGGATTTGCCACGATAATGATGGTGATGAGTTGTGAAGGGTGCAGTCATCTAACTTTATCTCTCTTGTTTAAATACATTAGTGCTCTGGTCTGGATCTTTGGAAACAGACCCCATTGTGTTAAGTTCTTAACCTTATACACAGCAATATTTCATATATCTACCAAACTGTCATAGTGGAGGTGGGTATGTGGAGAAGAGCAAGAATACCAGAATATTTGGGAAAGAAATATTTAGAGATATCTGCAGAGCAAAATATGAGTGTTTGGTATATGATAGATTAGATGATGAGTGGAACTAGACGAAGTGAATTTGAAGGGAATAGGATTGATATTAGGAACAGATCAGAGGAGAATCTGTGTTGGCAGTAGGTGAACAAGAAGAGATTAAAAACTAGAAACAGGAATGATGTTGGTAATGTTAAAAGTTCTTGACTAGTATTGAGAGCAAATGTTCAGATTTTAGGTAGAGAGTCTTCGGATGCTGATGTTTTGTGAATTTAAATGAGATCTTGATTTTCAAAGTTATCCAGCTTTAGAGTATTTTTCAGATGAACACAGGTTAATTTGAAGCTCTCATTAAAGTACAATAAGTATTGCACTGTAATAAGGATTACCAAGCAGGGTTATTCAGACGCGTCATTTTTATGAAAGTCATTATTGTGGTGACTATAGAACCAATTCTGAATGTCTAAGTCAGCATTCAATGTATTCAATTTAGTATTTGATCTGAATATAAAACTTGTTAGCAAACCCATTCTAAAGTGTGCACAGCCTACAATTTACATAAAAGCACAGGTAGAAATTACCTGTTCTGTTCTTTATTAGAATACTGTGAAATTGATCTGTTGCAGCTTAATGAAAATCTCTGAAATTAAGATACCTTAAATAATTACTTGAAGCATGCATCTGAATGTGATCTTCACAGTGTCCAAATATTTATAGTCAGTGTATTAAATGTTGGCTGTTTTGTTTTAAAATACTGTGGTATGTATGTTGTGAATGTAATAGAGTGAAAAAAAAGGAAAAGCACCTGTTTGCCCATATATCTGTGTTTGCAGTATATTTTAAATGGGGAATAATCAAATATGAACAACTAAAAAGTTCACAGGGTAAATACAGGCACCTGACTAGAACATCTGAATTCTGCCTTTTAGCAGTCACAGAAAATAAAAACATAAATTCCAGTTTTACAAGCCTTAGTACAGATTTAAACTCTCAAAACACAGGATTTTAACAGCGTAATCAGATACCCACATTTGAAACTAATACATACATTCTTTGCATGGAAATGCTTAGAGCTGCAATCTCGTGGAGAAGTGAGAAGGTAAAATCCTTTTTGTTTGCCTCAAAATTCCTTTATAGCTTATTCAGAATTTTAGAGTATAAAAAAGCATTTAATTTTGTTTTGTTGCTTAAATCTAGGGCAAAGAGCTATGCTGATGTTCTCCTGCTGGTTCAGTTGCTAAGACAACATGGTCAATAGTGGCAACATTGAGTGACTAAAGTTAGGCACTTAGTAAGAGGAGTTGACGGATTTTCAGAGCTGCTGAGCAAATGTGGATAGTAGATTCATTAATTCATTTAATAAAGGTACAGTAAGTGATCTGTCAACCTCACCTCCTATGGCAGTGTTTCTCAAACTGGGGTCGCCGCTTGTGTAGGGAAAGCCCCTGGCGGGCCGGTTTGTTTACCTGCCCCGTCCGCAAGTCCAGCCAATTGCGGCTCCCACTGGCCGCGGTTCGCCGCTGCAGGCCAATGGGGGCTGCTGGAAGTGGCGCGGGCCGAGGGACTTACTGGCCGCTGCTTCCAGCAGCTCCCATTGGCCTGCAGCGACGAACGACAGCCAGTGGGAGCCGCGATCATCCGGACCTGCAGACAGGACAGGTAAACAAACTGGCCCGGCCCGACAGGGGCTTTCCCTACACAAGTGGCAACCCCAGTTTGAGAAACACTGTCCTATGGCAGCACGTGAAAAAGAAAGATACAATTTGGAGATTACAGCACACAGTGTCTTTAAAGTTCAAAATTGATCTGTAGGATGATATATACTTCAATGGACAAGTACCAGCTACTTTTCTATAGTTTGGTGCATGAATTTACCTGTATTACTTGGTTCCTGCTCTATTTGGGGAATACGTATATGGCTTTTAGTAATTTTCTCCTAAGCTTCTCAGAGGATTTAAAGCACTGGAAGTCTACACTGATGCAACTCTCACATGAAAAGAAGGGAAGAGACATAATAGCAGGAAAAGTAGTTAACAGGCAGATGTAAGAAATTGAGTTAAAGTAATTGTCCCACCCGCTCACTATTTACAGCTCAGTGTGTGAATTATACCAATTTAGACTCCGCTGTTCCTATTTACTTTTCTGTAATTTTTGTCACTGGGTATATCACCTGTGAGAATGGTCCTAACAATTTTGGAAAAAGTGCCACTATTATTTGTCTTTCCTATATACTTCTCTCCACTTGTCATTTCCATTGAAATGAGCACTGCATAATATATTTTCCTAAAATTCTTGGCAAAATTGCTTATTTTTCCTCATGCAAGCACATACTTATTAGCTGCATAGAGGGTTGAAGTTTAAATCATTATGTGTGTGCTGAGCTTTTCAGCTCTTAGTGTGACATAATCTAGATACATGGAAAAAATACATCCTCTCTTCTCCTCCAAATCCCTACTTAACGCTCTTTGTCACAGGGAAAAAAAGACTAGATGACCTAATAGATCTAGTCCTTCTAATTTCTACGCTTATATAAAACACTACTTTTTGCAGTTAGCTTTTCATCTTTAATCTCCATTCTGGCATTCGTCTGCTCCCATTCTTGTGCCTGATCATAAGTCAATTAAAATTTAAAAAGTTTGGAATTGAAACAATTTTTAGCAATCTGCATCTTGGAAATAACTATCCGAAGAGATGATTTCCCTTTCCTTTGTGGTGTGATCTCTTCTCTCCCAGTTCCTTTGTGGACCATTGACTTGCGTTTGCCATTTAATTTAGATAAGGACCTGATTCTCTGGGTGCCTGGCAATAGGTGTGGTCATTTACATTTGTGCAAAGTAAGTGTGGCATTCTACTAAATTAGAATGGTAGAATTTTACATGTAAAAGACTACACAAGATGCAAGGGAATAAGGAATCAGGCCCTAAATTCTTCCGGTTAGCAGTGGTCTTCTTACATATCTTAAAGTGCCAAGCATAGCTATGGCATGATACACATAATAAAAAATTACTTTAAGTGTACTTTTCCAGCCAGTTGTGAAACATAACAGCTACCGCTAGTTTACATAACAGAGAACTTGTTAAATTTGAGGCTGCAAAATCCTACGCTAACACACATATAGGCTCTGAGGAGACTTGTGTTTGATCAATTTCCATTAATTTTCTTAAGACTTTCTGGTCACTGCATTCTCATTATTTTGACAAAGTCGTGATGCATGAATTAAATTTAGATAATATAGCAGCGAATATCATCATCACTTTTAGGATTCAATTATAACCATGCTATTACAAGGAAATCTATTTGTTGAAGCCATACTATACAAGATTTCAGTTTGCAAGTCTAAAGTCAGCTACATAATACTATTTCAATAATGTCATGAATTGTCTTCCATTCCTTTGGGAGAATCCTTCAGAAAACAAAGTACCTCATTTGCATTTCCTAATTGAATTGTTACAAGATTTCCCACAGGACTTCAAGACCTAAGTTTCAGCAATAACCTCCGTATAAGATAATGTTTGAGCAAAGCAAACAGTTTCTAATAGATTTCTCTTTTCTCTCTATTATGTATCTTTGAAGTGGTCTTGAAGATAAAAAGATCAGTAGTGTTAAAAGAATGCATTCATGTTTATAGAACATCTATAAGAAACAAAAAGTACTTTTTCTTAAAAAGTAATGCCAGCAAGCTGACTCACAATGTCTTGACTTTTCCCTTAAAGGTCATCTGCAAATTACAGTAGAGAAATCCCCATCTTCAGAATTATATGCAGAATGTCCCCAAATGAAGTGGATTTAGAGCGGAGCATAGAGTGGAACCTGCTTACAGTGAGTTGGTTAGAACGAAAGTCAAATTACACAATTCTGGTAATAGTTAACCACTTACAGAGCCAAGTTATACCCTTATTTAATTTTGCACTGTAGACAGGAATACATCAAATGTAGGTCCATATTCTGCTCTAACTGTATTCCCACACAGAACCCCCTGTGCAGATAACTGCTACTACAAATTGGTAGTGGCAGCACTAACCCTATTATTGAGGTGTATGGGGGATATTAGGGAGAGTTAGTACCTCTGTTGCAGGAACTCGTTGTGCTCCTTAGGGAGTAGTTCATCCGCTTTGGTCCCTACCTGCACCCAGCTCTCACCTGTAGTTCTAAGTAACTGTTTGCATGCTACTGTGGCCACACCCCAGTAAACCTCTTCGATGAGCGAGCTAAACCAGGTGAGGGTAACCAATGGTCACCTACTGCACCTAAGGAAGTCCACAGTTATTATGATTCTTTGTGCCACTGGAATCTGGCTTCCACAGCTGAGAGAGTGGGACTGCCCCTGTGCAATGGCTGTCTCGCTCAAAAATTTCCCACACAGGTTTTATTGCAACACTCATCTCATTAACACTATTGTCATAATTGTCAGCAATGGACTACCAACAATGTATATTGCAGAAATACCCACTACGTGGCTAGGAGTTGGTGTTCCAAATGTGGAAGATGACCTATTCCTGCCCAGAGAGAATACAGTTTAAAGACAAAGGCAGATGAAGGGCGGGAGGAAAGGGATAAAACATAAAAGCATAGTGATCAGGTTAGTGATACATACAGTTCTTGCTAATTCCACGGTTTTCTGGAGTGTGTTTTTTAAGTTGAATATACAAAATCCTTTTTCCTCTAACCTTCCTGCACAGTTCAAGTCAATAAAGCTGTATTGGCATGAGATGACAATGTGGTAAATTTTTCATCCTAGTGATCAATATACAGTTTCAAGGCTAGTTTACCAATAAGCCTGGGGAATGGGGACTAGAAACTTTTTTCTTTGTAAAATTGAATATAAAATCAGCATTCTATGCATTATTTGCAGAAGGGAGGCTAAAAGTAATGTCACAACATTAAAGAAAATCAAACTTTTGTGGACCAGAAGCCCAGGATTCATAGGCACCAAAGGGTGGTCCTGTTTCATCCAGCAGCAAGCCCACCATATTCATTGGGCAAGCATGGGACAGCAAATTGCGTTTAAATTCCCATCATTAGATTCTTACTCTCAGTCAGCAGAGTTGATGTCAGCTGCACCACTCTTGGCTCCCGATAAGCTAAGCTCTGAGGGGTTCATGACAAGGTGATTCATTTCATTACCTGACAGTGCATTGCAACACATACAGTACTAAATGCTACTGATGTAATAGATTAGTTTGTTTCCCTTAAATCAAGGCTGCTAAGTAATTTCTGCCTAAGAAGGTGTGTTTCAGCTTCTCCCCATTGTCTAATTTTCAAGGTGAACTTTCCCTCCCACCAACCTTCAGGAGATACATATATCTCAGTGGCAAGCTGAAATCTTGGAAGTCTTGTTATAGTTTATTTTTATACCACTGTTAATCTTGAATTGTTTTCAGCAAGTTTAACATTTTTCATTTTAATTTATTATGCTCAGGAGCTACTATATGCAGGAAGGAGTAAATTCCAGCAGACTGGGCTGCTCTAGCTTGGTTATTTTAGGCACAGAAAGTTAAAATTTTCAGGAAAATATTATCAAATGCTGAAATTTATGCGTCATCTTTGTATGCTGTTGGCCGTAATTCAGAAGAGGGAAGAAAGAAGAGAGGTTTTGGAAGATGTCACACCATCCTACCCAAAGTCCTGACATCACAGAAGCTATTTCAGAATTATAAGAAGTGAATTATTTAATCATATATTGTGGGATCTACCACAAAACATCAAGTGGAGGCTCAGGGGGATTCTATTGGGTTTACTTGTCCCTGGCTTTTACTCCTCTTTTCCCCCCATCACCTGTTCACAGCTATGATCAAATCTCAGACTAACTTGCCCTTGGTTAGAACTGATTCACTGAAACACTTCATAAGCCTTTCCTTGCAGAGATAACTTCATAGAGAGGCAGGGTAATGGTGGAGGGGAAGGATAAAACTATGTGACTGTCCCTTCTTCTGGGGTCACATTTTACTTTTACTCTTTTTCCAAGTTATTTTCTCACTGATGTTGCCTTATACAATGCTGCTGCACGGACAACAGCAAAGTTGTAAGCAAAGTTTTCTCTTATGGTGAAAGGAACATTTTGTGGATAGGAGGGTGACTTGTTATTTAGTTACCTGCAGTGCTAATGGGGCTCATAACTTTTTATGCTGCAAAGGTAAACAGTAGGAATTTAATTCTTACAAAACAAATGCCATAATATTATTTTGAATTAATAGGATCATTGTGATGCTGTACCCCATAATGCTGTATGGGAATATGACATAACTGGAATATGATCTACTGAATCTATCTATGCTACATATGCTATGTAACATATCTATGTAAAGGTTAAGATCTACTGAATCTATTCATCCTATCTGCATAATAAAAATAATAATAATGGAGATATCCTATCTCCTAGAACTGGAAGGGACCTTGAAAGGTCATCAAGTCCAGCCCCCTGCCTTCACTAGCAGGACCAAGTACTGATTTTGCCCCAGATTCCTAAGTGGACCCCTCAAGGATTGAACTCACAACCCTGGGTTTAGCAGGCCAATGCACAAATGTATCATTTTTGTATTCAAAGTTATGAATATTGGCTATGTACTGGCTTGATTGCTAAATAACCTTAATAGAGCATTTGGTCAGTTCCCGGAGAAAGGAATGTTGAAATTAAGTACCTAATCAAGAAACACTTAAAGAACAATGAATCTTGGAATGCTCCAATCCACATAAGAAGTCTACTTGAGGACATTCAAGGTAGCATGTGACCCATGGCTGCCACCTGATAAGAAACTGTGAGTCATGCATGGACATGTGACTTGCCCAGGTGACTCCAGAATTCCATCTTGAAGCTGCATAGGAGAGAGGAGGGGGTCTCCACCCACAGGAGAAAGTCTATTTAAGCTCATGGGAGACCCCTCCATTTTGGTCTTCAATTGGTTAAAGAGAGAGCCTCTCCACCCCCCAGGATACTTGAAAGAAACTGGAACAAAGGACAGTGTATAAGGGGTGTCACAGTATCACAGTATCCTGCCGACTACAGCACTGTCCCTGCTGCTCCAAGTTACGAAGTATTTATCATTTAGATATTTATTATTACACTCATCTTACACTCAAACAGCACAGTATTCTTAATCTACAGAATAGATCATTGATTATGATCTCCACTCATTCATTCAGTTCATTTTAAGACTACTTCACAGAGAACAGGAACCATGAGGGGAATGCCCCCCATAGGAAGGCAGAGAGTGTGAGAAACTGAGCTGAGTCTGTGGGAGGCCCTACCAAGACTTTAGATTTGCTTATCACTGAAAAACAATCTCCCTAGTCAACCTAGTGAGATATGAGTTAGGCATAAGAGGGGTTGTGGGTGTGGAATGGGATATTTGAGGTTGAGGTTTTGGAGGAAGAGGCCAGTATCCTTCCTGCCTCATGGTTCTTTTGGTTTCTGTCCTAGCTTGGATATTCCTCAGAATCCCCAGGGGATATTTCAGGCTGCCCAGCCTGGAGGCTTCCTTGGGGACACCTCTCCTTTTCTGGCCATTGCTATTGCCCTCCCCAGAAGGCTTCCTCTGACTTCCTCTCACCTGGATGCTCCAAGGTGGGATTTCTTCAGGGGCCTATAGCCTGAGCATGCTCCCTGCTCCTTACCCTCTCTGTCCCAGCACCACCTCTCTATCAGCCAACCTACCCCTATCCTACATGTGCCAACTTGTCCTGCCCCCACTTTTCCAATCTCCCAGTCAATCTGTCCTAATTCACAGATGATGTGTGCATTTTACAATAGAATTAAATCATATGATTTTAATTACAAACAAAGAGGAGGGGGAATTTTTGTTGAGAAAAACAGATAATGTAGTCACAGAATATGATAACACTATTACCATTCTACTAGTATCGCGGGAGGATGTTAAACAGCAGCTACTGAAGTTAGACATTTTTATATCAGCAGGTCCAGATAACTTGCATCCAATAATTTTAAAAGAGCTGGCTGAAGTGCTCAGTGGACAGCTAATATTGATTTACAATCAGACTTAGAACACTGGAGAAGTTCCAGAAGACCGAGAGAAAGCTGATATTGTACCAATATTTAAAAAGGGTAAATGGGATGACTTGGGCAAGATAATGAAAAATAAAGAATTAAAAGAGGACAATATAATTAATGTCAGTCAACATGTGTATATGGAAAATAGGGCTTGTCAAACAAACTTGATATCTTATTTTGATGAGATTACAAGTTTGGTTGATAATGGTAATAGCATTAATGTAATGTACTTAGACTTCTGAAAGGGGTTTGACTTGGTACCTCATAGCATTTTGATTAATAAACTAGAATGATATAAAATTAACATTGAACACATTCAATTAATTACAAACTGATACGTCTCCAAATAGAATTCCAAATGAGAAATCATCATTGAGAGAAATTATTCCCCCCCCCCCCAATTAACATTACTTTGCACTTATCAATGTTGAATTTCATCTGCCATTTTGTTGCCCAGTCACCCAGTTTGGCGAGATCCCTTTGTAACTCTTCACAGTCAGCTTTGGATTTTATCTTGAGTAATTTAGTATCATCTGCAAATTTTGCTACTTAACTGTTCACTCCCTTTTCCAAATCATTAGTGACTATGTTGAACAGCACAGGTCCATTACAGATCTTTGATGACCTCACTATTTATCTCTCTCCATTGTGAAAACTGACCATTTGCACCTACACTTTGTTTCATATCTTTTAAACTATCTTAGTTACTGATCCATGTGAGAACCTTCCCTATTATCCCATGACTACTTAATTTCCTTAATGACAGGTTTCAGAATAGCAGCCGTATTAGTCTGTATCCGCAAAAAGAACAGGAGTACTTGTGGCACCTTAGAGACTAACAAATTTATTAGAGCATAAGCTTTCATGGACTACAGCCCACTTCTTCGGATGCATATAGAGTGAAACATATATTGAGGAGATATATATACACACATACAGAGAGCATGAACAGGTGGGAGTTGTCTTACCAACTCTGAGAGGCCAATTAAGTAAGAGAAAAAAACTTTTGAAGTGATAATCAAGCTAGCCCAGTACAGACAGTTTGATAAGAAGTGTGAGAATACTTACAAGGGGAGATAGATTCAATGTTTGTAATGGCTCAGCCATTCCCAGTCCTTATTCAATCCTGAGTTGATTGTATCTAGTTTGTATATCAATTCCAGCTCAGCAGTCTCTTGTTGGAGTCTGTTTTTGAAGTTTTTCTGTTGTAAAATAGCCACTCGCAGGTCTGTCATAGAATGACTAAACAGGTTAAAGTGTTCTCCCACTGGTTTTTGAGTATTATGATTCCTGATGTCAGATTTGTGTCCATTAATTCTTTTGCGGAGAGACTGTCCAGTTTGGCCAATGTACATGGCAGAGGGGCATTGCTGGCACATGATGGCATATATCACATTGGTAGATGTGCAGGTGAACGAGCCCCTGATGGTATGGCTGATGTGATTAGGTCCTATGATGATGTCACTTGAATAGATATGTGGACAGAGTTGGCATCGGGCTTTGTTACAAGGATAGGTTCCTGGGTCAGTGTTTTTGTTCAGTGATGTGTGGTTGCTGGTGAGTATTTGCTTTAGGTTGGGGGGTTGTCTGTAAGGAGGACAGGTCTGTCTTCCAAGATCTGTGAGAGTAAAGGATCATCTTTGAGGATAGGTTGTAGATCTCTGATGATGTGCTGGAGAGGTTTTAGTTGGGGGCTGAAGGTGACAGCTAGTGGTGTTCTGTTATTTTCTTTGTTGGGCCTGTCTTGTAGGAGGTGACTTCTAGGTACTCGTCTGGCTCTGTCAATCTGTTTTTTCACTTCAGCAAGTGGGTATTGTAGTTTTAAGAATGCTTGATAGAGATCTTGTAGATGTTTGTCTCTATCTGAGGGATTGGAGCAAATGCGGTTATATCTTAGAGCTTGGCTGTAGACAATGGATCATGTGGTGTGTCCTGGATGGAAGCTGGAGGCATGTAGGTAAGTGTAGCGGTCAGTAGGTTTCCGGTATAGAGTGGTGTTTATGTGACCATCGCTTATTAGCACAGTAGTGTCCAGGAAATGGACCGCTTGTGTGGATTGATCTAGGCTGAGGTTGATGGTGGGATGGAAATTATTGAAATCATGGTGGAATTCCTCAAGGGCTTCTTTTCCATGGGTCCAGATGATGAAGATGTCATCAATGTAGCGCAAGTAGAGTAGGGGCATTAGTGGATGAGAGCTAAGGAAGCGTTGTTCTAAGTCAGCCATAAAAATGTTGGCATACTGTGGGGCCATGCGGGTACCCATAGCAGTGCCGCTGACTTGAAGGTATATATTGTCCCCAAATGTGAAATAGTTGTGGGTGAGGACAAAGTCACAAAGTTCAGCCACCAGGTTAGCTGTGACATTATCAGGGATACTGTTCCTGATAGCTTGTAGTCCATCTTTGTGTAGAATATTGGTGTAGAGGGCTTCTACGTCCATAGTGGCTAGGATGGTGTTTTCTGGAAGATCACCGATGGATTGTAGTTTCCTCAGGAAGTCAGTGGTGTCTCGAAGATAGCTGGGAGTGCTGGTAGCGTAGGGTCTGAGGAGAGAGTCCACATAACCAGACAAGCCTGATGTAAGGGTGCTAATGCCTGAGATGATGGGGCGTCCAGGATTTCCAGGTTTATGGATCTTGGGTAGCAAATAGAATACCCCTGGTCGGGGTTCTAGGGATGTGTCTGTACAGATTTGTTCCTGTGCTTTGTCAGGGAGTTTTTTTAGCAGATGGTGTAGTTTCTTTAGGTAATCCTCAGTGGGATCAGAGGATAATGGCCTGTAGAATGTGGTGTTAGAGAGCTGTCAAGCAGCCTCTTGGTCATATTCCAATTTATTCATGATGACGACAGCACCTCCTTTGTCAGCCTTTTTGATTATGATGTCAGGGTTGTTTCTGAGGCTGTAGATGGCGTTGTGTTCAGCGTGGCTGAGGTTATGGGGCAAGTGATGTTGCTTTTCCACAATTTCAGCCTTTGCACGTTGACGGAAGCAATCTATGTAGAAATCCAGTCTGTTGTTTCGACCGTCCGGAGGAGTCCACACAGAATCCTTTTTATTGTAGTGCTGGTAGGGGGGATTCTGTGGGTTAGTATGCTGTTCAGAGGTATGTTGGAAATATTCTTTGAGTCGGAGACGTCGAAAGTAGGATTTTAGGTCACCGCAGAACTGTATTATGTTCGTGGGTCTGGACGGACAAAAGGAGAGGCCCCGAGATAGGACAGACTCTTCTGCTGGGCTAAGAGTATAGCTGGAAAGATTAACAATATTGCTGGGTGGGTTAAGGGAACTACTGTTGTGGCTGCTTGTGGCATGTAGCAGTTTAGATAGTTTAGTGTCCTTTTTCCTTTGTAGAGAGGCAAAGTTTGTCTTGTGAATGGCTTGTCTAGTTTTTGTAAAGTTTATCCATGAGGAAGTTTGTGTGGAAAGTTGTTTTTTTATGAGAGTATCCAGTTTTGAGAGCTCATTCTTAATCTTTCCCTGTTTGCTGTATAGGATGCTGATCAGGTGGTTTCGCAGTTTCTTTGAGAGTGTATGACAGTCTCTCAGCATAGTCTGTGTGATATGTAGATTGTAATGGAGCTTATGCTCTAATACATTTGTTAGTTTCCTTAAGAGTCTTTAGTGAGGAGCTTTCCAAAGGCTTTCTGAAAATCCAAGTACACTAGATCAACTGGATCATCCTTGTCCACATGCTTGTTGACCCCTTCAAAGAATTCTAATAGATCGATGAGGCATGACTTCCCTTTACAACAGCTATGTTGATTCTTCCCCCAACAAATCATGTTTCTCTAGAAGTCTAATAATTCTGTTCTTTACTGTAGTTTCTATCAATTTGCCTGGTACTGAAGTTAGGCTCACGAGCCCATAATTGCCAGGATCGCCACTGGAGCCTTTTATAAATTGGCATTACTTTAGCTACCCTCCAGTCAGTTGGTACAGAGGCTTGTTTCAGTAATAGGTTACATTGTACAGTTAATAGTTCTGCAAATTCACTTTTTATCAACTGGAATTTTACATTTTCCTTTACAGGGGCCAATCGGTAAGAATGAGCCTTTACCAGTTCACTGATTTTTTAAAAGATGTTGTTCAGACTGGTCAAATTATCTGCTTCTGTGGCAGCAGAGCCAAATATCAAGGGAAATAATAGTTCTTTTCTTGATTTTTGTCCTGCATCACTCATGTAACATATCACAGCTTGTGCTTTAGGCTCATATGTCCATCAAGTTAGCGATGGCCATTAGGAAAATACTGGATCCATTATTGATATCATCAGTACTTCTAGTGCGAAGAACAAGATGCTGATGGCTTTGGTGGAAACTTGTGTGCAACCTTTGCTGAAGAAACCATTGCTTAATGTCAACAATCTGACCAAATGTTGACCTCTTTTGAATCTTTCCTATTTTTGCAAGGTTAAATGCCATATTTCTCCTTGACTCTTGTCATCCTGTTAGAGACCTGAGTATGCTGTAGAAACTGCACTTGTGCTGTTGGAGATTTCCTCTTAATGTTTAGGTGTTCATGCTGGTATTAATTAGGTCAGCTTCCTTGTATACTCTTGTTGCTGAGGTGCTGTTGAGTTGCCTGAATTATATGAAGGAGTGAATGCTTGCTCTTTAGTGCCTCTATTCCTACCTGCCTGAGAAATCCAAGAGGGCTGTATTAGGAAATTGCTGATAGACCAGAGGGCTCTCTTGTGTGTAATGTGGCAAGCTTATTACCCCCACTGATGAATACATATATAGAACCGTTAGGGGAATCAGAGTGGAGGGATGGGCTATGGCTTTCAGTATGCTGATGACATTCAGCTCTAGGTCTACATCTTGACTGATGCAGCAAGGTAGGGATGAGTTTCTTAGAAATAGGGTGATCAAACAGCAAATGTGAAAAATCGGGACAGGGGTGGGGGGGGGGGTAATAGGAGCCTATATAAGATAAAGACCCAAAAATTGGGACTGTCCCTATAAAATCGGGACATCTGGTCACCCTACTTAGACATTGTCTGATGGTGGTTGGGGCATGGCTGAAAAGAAACTAGATGAGGCTCAATCCAGGTAAAATAGAGCTGATAGTGGCAGATTTGAGACTACTGGATGTTATATCTGCTCTCTTGCTTTAGGCTGTGTACCTACCATTTGTTACATATCTTCATAAATTGTGAGAAAGCCTGGTTATCTAAAAGCACCTGTTCATCCAATACCATCTGTGGCTAGGATGGCCTTTTTAAAAAAAAAATCTATATTTGAGCAGGAAGGTCATCCAGCTGACAGATTTTTCTTTCAAATCCTCATCTTTGCTACTGTCAAGCATGTCTTAGCCTCTTCAAAATTAAATTTCTGCAATGAGCTCTTCATGGAGCTATATCTTCAATTTATTCCAAAGCTGATGCAGAATGTAGCTGCCTACCTGGTGAGTGAGGTACTTTGCTTGAAGCACATGACAGTAGTGCTTCGTGATCCACACTGGTTACTGGCTGGCTTCCATGTAGAAATTAAAGGTGTTGATTTTGACTTAAAAAGCTCTATTAAGCAGGGGATTTGCCTATTTGAAAGACATACTGTCTCTTCCAGACTTGGTTTCAACAAAGCAGTTGGAGCCGGAGTCCCTTGGGATAACTATACAGGAGGGAGCTAGCAGCAGAGTGTTCTCCAGGAGGGAAATTCACATCCAGACTCTTAAGGCAGGAAGTGAAAGGCATTCAGATGTAAACAGCAGTCTTGATAATGTTGTCATTGTTACAAAAGCTGTATCTTTTTTATAATCTTACATGCATATGTTCTGGTTCAGCAGCGGGAAAGAGGATAATCGTGTTTTAAATAGACCTTTCTACAGATACTACAAGTGAACAGTAAAATGATGCATATTGTGTGTATTCTGC
This sequence comes from Malaclemys terrapin pileata, assembly GCF_027887155.1. Taxonomy (NCBI): domain Eukaryota; kingdom Metazoa; phylum Chordata; order Testudines; family Emydidae; genus Malaclemys; species Malaclemys terrapin. The sequence goes on from NC_071509.1 coordinate 68,922,595, forward strand.
AACAAGGAGGATTAGCTTTTATATGTAAATTAGGGATTCTGGAGGAGAACCGCTTTGCAACCTTATGAGAAAATCTGTTGTCAAAGAACAAATATTTTACACTGAGAGTTGATTAATTAAACCTAGTGGAGTTTTTATTTCTCAAGGGGCCTCTGTTGCCTAGTTTACAAAATATATGTTTTACTTTTTGGACATAAAAGACTCAATTCATTAGCCACGTAGAGAGTAAGAGACAAAACAGTCACTTGGTGTGAAAATGTGATAGGAGATTAAAAGCTCACAAGCTTGTGGATAAAGTTGTATAACTATTATTGTTACAGGCAACACCTAAGATTACTAATACTGAAAGATTACAGACTAATAGTGACTTTTCTTTATTTTTTCAGTTTGTTTATTCTGTGCACTTGGCAGTACTTTGAATAGCCAGGTAATAATAAAGCCTATTCCCTATATAACATGTGTCATCAACAGATCTCAAAGTGCTCCCCAATCTTTTTAATGGATTTATCCTCATAACAACCTTGTGAGGAAGGGATGCATTATTATCCCAACTTTACAAATGGGAAACTCATGCACAGAAGTATGTCTACACTGAATATGGGAAGTCTGATTCCCAACGCACATAGACAGACTTGCACTAGCCAAGCCTGAGCTAGCACTCTAAATATAGCCTAATAGACATTTCAGCACTGGCTCAGGCTAGCTCCCGGTGTCAAAGTCCACATGACCTCCTGGGTCTGAGCACAGGCAGCAAGTTAGCTCACGTCTGCCTACCCATGCTAGGAATCACACCACCTAGCTGCAGTGTAAACATACCCAGAGAGGCTAAGTGGCACACCTAAGATCACACAGGAAGTCCATGGCAAAGTAGCGGTATGAACCCCAGTCTCCCACATGCTAGGTCAGTGCCACTCTTTCCCCTGCAATAGTCAGTCAGTCCTATTTGTGGGTGTCTTTCATACAGGAGAGAAAACATTTAAAAATATAGGAAATGTGACTATAAAAGAACAACACTTGGCAAGGGGACCCATGAGCAAATGGAGTACTGGAAATGATTTAATTCATTGTTTGAAAAAAAAGACTAGAATTCAAATTGACTGTCTCCATTTAGCATGCATGAGAGTTCAATTCTGTAGTGTAAATCCCCTTCCCTGTTTGGGAGGAGGGGAGGAAGGCCTGGCCAGTGCTTAGGCAGAAGGGTGTACTTTATGCAAATTGAAGTTTGGCTGATTTTTTTTGTGTATGGACTTTTAACCAATATTACACCCACATCATAATAATTTATTCTAGACTCCATTTCCCTAGTTTGTTTATGAGAATGTCCTGTGGGACTGGTGAAAAGCCCTACTAAAATCACGATATATCATATCTACAACTTTCTCCCTAACTACTAGGTCAGTAAACCTGTCAAAGAAGGAATGATGGCTGGTTTGGCATGATTTGTTCTTGACAAATCCATGCTAGCTATTATTTATAAACTTATCCTCTAGGCACTTGCAAACAGATTAGTAATTTGTTCCAGTATCTTTCCAGGTATTGAAGTTAGGATGACTAGTCTATAATTTCTAGGGTCCTCTTGTTCCCCTTTTCAAAGATAGGTATTATGTTTGGCCTTCTCCAGTCATCTGGGAACCCACCCATCCCCCAAGAATTCTCAAAGATAATTGCTAATGGTTCCAAGATTGCTTCAGCTAGTTCCTTAAGTACTCTAGCATGAATTTCTTCAGGCCCTGCTCATTTCAATATATCTAGTTTATCTAAATTTTTTTAAGCTTTCCTTTCCCTATTGTGGCTTGTGTTCCTTCCCTCTTGTTGTTAATATTAATTGTGTTAAGTAGCTGGTCACAAGTTACCTTTGTAGTGAAAACTGAAGCAATATAGGCATTAAACACGTCAGCCTTCTTGATGTTGTCCATTATTAGTTCTCCTTCCCGACTAAGTAGTGGACCTACATTTTCCTTTGTCTTTCTCTTGGTTCCAATGTACTTATAGAACCTCTTCTTATTGCCTTTTATGTCCCTTATTAGCTGTAACTCATTTTGTGTCTTAGCATTTCTGTGTCCCTCCATGCTTGTGCTATTCTTTTGTACTCATTTTTAGCAATTTATCCATTTTTCCACTTTTTGTAAGATTTCTTTTTGATTTTCAGGTCCTTAAAAGAGCTTCTTCTGGAGCCATATTGGCCTCTTACTGTCCTTCATATCTTTCCTTCACATAGGGATTAGTTTGCTGTTTAATCTTTAATATTGTTTCTTTGAGAAACTGCCAGTTCTCCTGAACTCCTTTTCCCTTATATTTTCTTCCCATAAGACCTTAGCTACCAGTTTTCTGAATTGGTTAGTTTGATTTTTTGAAGCCCATTGTCCTTATTCATCAGCTCTCACTTCTCTGTTTCCTTAGAATCATGAAACCTATCATTTCATGATCACTTTTACCCAAATTGCCTTCAACCTTCAGATTTGCAACCAAATCCTCTCTGTTAATCAGAATCAAGTCTAAAATGGCTGTCCCCCTGGTTACTTCATCCACCTTCTGAAACAAAAAGTTATCCCCAATACATTCCAAGAACTTATTGGAGATTGTGTGTTTTGCTATATTACTTTTCCAACAAATATGTGGATAGTTTAAGTCCCCATTATTACCAGGTCTTGCATTTTGGATATTTGTTTTTTGTTCTAGAAATGCCTCATCCATCTCCTCCTGATTTTGTGGTCTATAGTAGACCCCTACCATGACATGACCCCATCTTCCCCTTTTTCTTCACCCAGAGACTTTCAACTGATCTACCTCTTATCTCCTTCTGTACCTCAGAAAAAGTGTATATATTTTTGATGTATAATGAAACACCTCCTCCCTTTTTTCCCTGCCTGTCCTTCCTGAATAAGCTAGAATACACGATCCGAGAGATTTCTTAGTCATACAAAACCATTTACTACACAAGGGGAGAGTGTTTAGAATGATTTTGTATACCATTAATGCTAAAATACCAAGTACCCTATGCATATTCATTTTCTAACAATATTAAATATCAAAATCCATGTGCCATGTCAATACTTAGAAAATCATCTTTTCCAGACACCCTTTACCTCCATATTTTGTATTTGTTAATCCAATGCTACAGATCTTTTCTACTCCTTCCCCTCTGAGCACTTTAGGACCTGAAATAGGAGAGTACAAAGTTTTAAAAATCACATTCTTCACTGTGAACTATCACAATGGCATTCTGTATAATCTCAGCTCTAGTTATAATTCAGTTTATGGGTAATCATAAAATACAGGCTTGCAGTAAGCTTGAAAAAAAACTACTTTATCTCCCTTACAGCCCAACAGATTGCGAAAGAAGCTGATTAACTAAACACTTCTCCTCTAACAAAAAAAAAAGATAAAGTAAATTACATGTGGAATTGGTTTTTAATCTAATATTAAACTTCAGCATAGTACACTTGAAGTGATAATACCAATTTAGGCACTGGCAGGAACAACTAATTTTGAGAGTTTGAGTAAACAGAAAAAAATACAACAGTTTTTTAGTGAGTTATTCCTGGGTAGTCTTTGTTGTTTCTATATTTGAATTGCTCCCACAATTTTTAACTAAGTAGTTAGGAATAAGAGCATTTGTTCTCCCTCATGAAGCACAAGTCATTATAACTTTGCCTTGCGTGATATAAATTTGCCACATCCATATCATTAGTTATCAGCACATCTCTCAGAATGTACACCCAAATTGGCCTGTCTTACTCCACCAGTTAATTGTGTGCCCTCTGCTGGCTGGATCTGCAGCAATAGATTGGAAAATATTGCAGCATTATGAATAAACTATGGCTATTTAAAACAATATTATTCAACAGCAGTGCATTGCATTTTACTTTTGAAAAGGTATTTAAAATCCAGGTTATAGCAATACTAGTGTTAAATAAACTTTTGACCTACAGGATGTAAGAATCTTTAAGTGGCCTAGCATATAGGAAAACACTTTGGAATCCATATTTCTAATGTTCAAGATGCCTGAATGTTTTCATACTTTTAAGAGAATATTTTCTCCAAAATTAAGTTTGTTTCACTGTATCTACCTACTGAAGTGCTGGGAAAATGTTGAAAGGCATCAAGAAAATGAACTACTGTGAAGAGACAGTTCAATATGAGTGTGCTTAAAAGTGAACTGCAGGCAATGAAACAGAACAGAAATAAAGCCAAATTTGTTGGATCTTGATCTAACAATCAAGAAAAATTTTGGAGCAGAGAATATAACATTTCAAAGTTCACTTTGTGCTTTATGAATTTATGAGCTTGTAATTGAGTCAAAATACATTTCATATGATAAATTATAGGTACATTACATTAAAAACAACAGCTGTCTCAAAGGAACAAAAGCCAAAAAACAACATCAGGAAATAACTATTACATGCTGAAACTTGTCAATCTGCCTTTTATTGCTAGGGTCTCTGAAGAGTGAGTGATTTTATTTAACCAGTTTGCCACAATTATTGGGCACAAAAGATAAAGGATGAACTTCATTTCTGCATATAACTATTCTGAAGATTGTACTATAGTACTTAGCCTTTTTAGTGGTGTAGTTTATTGGAATGGGAGCCCATAACTACAGTGGGCAATTATGGAATAATATGCTCACAGAGGAATGTTCTTCATAACTTATTTCAGTATAGCTTGGCTTGTGATCCCGTGAGATATCCCTTCTAATTTGTTTTTAATTCTCTCTAGTATAATTGTGGATTTTATGATTATCCAGATAAATATCTAATCCATTTTTAATCCCACCATGCTCTTGGGCTGAGCAAGACATGTTGGAAATGAGTTCCACAGGCTACTTGTGCACAGTGTATAATGGTTTTTCCTTCTATCGATTTTAAAATTTGCTTACTAGAGCAAGCCAGGAAATTGAATTTCAATTTTATGAATAATTTTGAGGTTTTGGACAAATTTTCATCCTGAATCAGGACAAAATTCCCAAACCTCACCATTTTTCATGGAATTGAAATTCCTCAATATTTTTCTACAGAAACAATATTCTCAGACTTTCAGGCTTTCCTGGGAGCAGTGGCTCTTTGGCAGTCTGCCTGGTGAGCTGCCCAGCAGCCTGGGAGAAAGGCTGGCAGAAAACCTGCCTGGTTTCTGTCTGAAGTTTTGTTGAAATCAACATGTTCCCTCAATAAAGAAAGGTTGTCCATGATGTCACTTTTCTGAGTGGGTGAGGTTCTGTGGCCTGCAATGTGCGGGAGGTTAGACTAGATGGTCATGATGGTCCATTCTGGCCTTATGTCTATGAGCCTAAATGCTAAAAATAATTCAACAATGAGCACCCGTACTTCAATGTTATGTGATACACATATAATACAGCACAGCGTGACACTTGTTAGAGATCTTAGCTAAAAGTAACAGATATTTGCCTTCCAGGACATGCCACTCCAAAGTAATCAGAAACTATTGTTTCCATATGAAAGAGTGATACCTAGAAAGGAAATTCTTTGCATTACCACAGGAAACAATATGAAAGGAAAGGAATCTACATTACTTGAGTATAACACAGAAGACCTTTTAAACACAGAGCTTCAAGTTTTACAGGAAGGATATAAGGGACACAAGCTCTTTCCCCCCTAAACAGATGTTGAATCCTACATCTTCTGACATTAGATTTTCCATTGGTTGTCAGTAGGCCTTTGAGTTACTTCTGCTTGGTTTTAGTGCCACTGTACTTTTTTCTTCAGACTCTGTTAACTATTTCTCTCTCTGTGTGCATGTTTCTGTGCTCCTGCCTCCAGCCTTGATTTCTGATTCATACATTGGCTTTCGTTTGTCTCTGAAGGTGTCAGACTTTCTTTAGAACAATATTATTTCTAACTATCAAAAGTTCAGAAAGTGACTTACAATCTGACATCATAGGTTCTTGGGATATAACAGTATAGTATTAATATTTCTAGGTTTAGTTTAGTGATTGTTAAACCTCTCAGGTTCAAAGTTGGTTCATACATATTTGGATGTTTACCTGAAGATTATTTAAAATGATCATTTCCTTCACTAGCAACTTACCACCTAATGGCAGGTCTTTTCAGGGTTGAACTGTGTCCTTTTTCTACTTCTGGCATCTGGTCTCCTCTTCAAGGCAACCAAATGACAATTCCCTCAGTGGCTTATATTTTTCTTATTATTTAAAAGAGAGGCAGCTGGGAGTTGCACTTCAGGGCATACTAAATAACACAGTGCTTGTAAAATTTAGGCCAAAGTAATAAGATCATCAGAGGAGTTTCTGAACCCAACTGCTCTAGAACAGGTTAAGAAGCAGGCCAATCACCTCTAGAAGCTAATAGCAGCAGAAGGAATTTGGAAAAGGAATAATTGCACTAGGACTCTGTTTCTCACTGAAGAAGCTGGAGGTAAGATCAGGGCAGCGGGCTTATCAGCTGGCCTTCCAAGAACATCAGCGTAGGAAATGGATCAGCAAGTCATCCTTTGGAGAGGAATTGGAGGGGCATGGGTGTGCCAACTAATACCTAAAGACACAGGAGAAAGGCAATCTAGTAGGCTGACCTCCCACTCCCCAGACAACCTGCCATAGCAGATAAAATTGTGCAGGGAACAGGAAAGGAAAAGGATTTCTTATTGAAGGAGAAATGGGGATTCCTTCTCCACGTATTTTCAAACCTTAAATATTTGATTCAGTGTCTCAGAAGGAAAAAAAACCACACTAATGCGGATAGCAATGAAATTGCCCGATTTTGGTGATATTAAAGAAGAAGCGATAGGACTCATTGACAGACTGAATAGGGAGGAGAGTAAGAGAGAGAGTGGAAATTTGAAGGGAAGCATGGGAACTGACAATAGAGCCAGTGAAGGAAGACAGACAACAGCCAATCAGGAGAAAGATAAGTTTCATTATGGAAAGACTGAGTTTTGAATGGCAACAGGACATGCAAGAGACGCATGATGTCAGATTGCATAGAGGACAAGAGTTCAGGGGAGGATATGGGAATCAAGCTCATAGAATTTCTGCTTGAAGACACAGGTGATAGATGTGAGAGAGAATGTCACGAGAGCAGATGACCAAGAACAGCACCTTGAATGAGAGCAACAGAGAAGGGAAGAAGGGAGTATGAGAAGCCACCAAAGGAGACATTGGGAGAACGATGAAAAACCAGGGGAGTACAGTCATATAAGCCAAGAGAGGAGAAAAATCCAAGGAATAAGGAAAGATCAACTCTCTCAGAGTGAGAAAACAGGCCAAGAATGGACAACTCTTCAGATTTAACTAAGTTAGATACTATCTAAAATTAGAAGTGAACAAAAATGCAAATTTTTATTCCAGTGATAAAACAAGTAAAAAAACCTTTGAGATTGTTTGCTATATATTCCAACATAGAAATCTAAGTGATGTATGTGAATTACTTTCATTTTAAAAACAAATCATTAGCCATTTTAATTTACAGTACCAACTGCCCTTCCTCCCACTCAGAGAAAGTTTCCTTTGAAAAGCTGGTGTATGACATGTTTTCTGTGCCAAAAGATCATAATCAAGGACAGAATGGCCATATGGCAGATCATATGAGCAGTCAAATTAAAACCTATCCAAGTTGCATACAACTTCACATGACAGTAGCTCCCAGCATAAGACATCTGTAATGCTCTCAAAGCTAAATTACAAATATTCAACTCTGACTTATTTTGTCTCTAATATAGTATCAATATTTATTATGCCAGTTGCAATCATTAGAACAACAGTGCATGAATACAAAATGCTTTCCAAATCTCAACAACATTGTACAAAATGTGGGCCAAATTCTGGCTCTCATTCACTCCCATGGCACACTGACATCACTTTTACATCAATAGGCCTGTACTGGAGTTTCACGGTGTGACAGAAGGCATAATTTGTCATTATATGCACAGGCATCATATTGTTCACAAATAAAGAGCAGCATCCCTGGGGTGTAACATCTGGTGTTTTGAACAGCATGCTGTTGCATTACACAACAGGTTAGGAATCAAACCAAAGAACGTATGTGGAATTGCAGGGGGCTTCAACTAAACAAGATGTAATCATTAAAAAAATATTTCTACTGATTTGCTGACCTCTAACAAAGCTTTTATTGACAATTTCCTGACAGCAGCATTTGAGATAAAACAATTCTCCTGGTTTAAGCACAAAGAAAATACTACGTTATCATATCTAACACTATATAGCAGGGATCTCAAACTCAAATCACCACGAGGGCCACATGAGGACTAGTACATTGGCCGAGGGCTGCATCACTGAAACCTTTTCATACAATGATACAAAAGTATAGACAAAAATGAGTAATATAGTATGCTATTAAAAGTCAATGTATTAACTTTTTAAAAACTGTAATGTGAAAAGTCAGTGCTAATTTTGACAGTCATTTCATTTTTGGCCACTTAGCTGGCAGCATTTTGCATTAACCAGAGCATCAATATTAGGTTTGATATCCTGAGACGAAACCAATCTCAGTGTTGCTTGCAAATGTTCATCAGTAAGCCTTGACCTTAACACAGATTTGTTAATCTTCATAGAAGAGAAAATCTGTTCACATATATATGTACTTCCAAACATTGCCATTACCCTTGTGGAAGCAGAGAATAACATGGGAAATCTTTCTTGTGGAAGAAAAACGGTAGAATTCCTGAATTCCAACATCTGTATACTTCTGCTACAAAATGGTATCACACTGAAGCTCCTCTAATTGCATCTACATTTCCTCTGCAACATTGTCAATTTCCACAGCAAATGGTGTGGAAAAAAGTTGAACCGCACATCAAACTGTTTGTGTAAGTTAGAAATGATCTCTGCATATTCTTTCAAGGATTTGGGTTCAACTTTTCCTAAGGCATTCGGAGTCCAGAAATGGACCAAATTGCCAGCAGTCAGCTGTTTCCCCCACAAAGTAAGCTTGACTTTGAATGACTTAACACCGTCATACATCTATGTTATCACCTGTTTTCTACCCTGAAGCTTCAAGTTCAGTGCATTCAGGTGATCAGTTACATCAGTTAGAAAAGCAAGGTTGCAGATAAAAGTGGAATCAGCAAGCTGTGGAACCTTCTTGTTTTTCATTTTCATGAAACAATCAATCTCTTCTCTAAGTGCAAAAAAATGCTTCAAAATATTTCCACGACTCAGCCATCTAACTTCAGTGTGATACAGAAGTTCCCCATGTTCACTGTCCATACATTGACTTTAGTGGAGCCAGGATTTCACTCTAAATAATTAGGGACAAATCTGGCAAACTCCTTTTGAGACAGATCCTTTGAGGAGCTGAGCATGCCCAACTGGAATTTAGGAAATTCAGCTGGTACTTGGTGTATTGCAGGATGTTGCACAAGTGAAGTTTTTCCTGAGTAAAAATCCTGAATCTCAGGATCTGATATACGGTCAGTATTTAAAAAAAACATAATAAAACAACAACCGGAAGACCTTTATAGCCTATAGGATTTCTACGTAAGTATGTACAATAGAGTACCTGAATTTGAACGTATCTTATTTAAGACGCTGAAGTTAAGCCAATGCATAAATTTAAGTTCAATTAATAAAAATCTTAGTATGTTTGCAGACAATTCACAAACAGGAAGAAGGCTATAATGACTGAATAGTTCACCCAACTCTGCTGTCAAACAAGCACCTTCTCCTGTTATAATGAGAGCATAAATGTCCCCCACTCTGCCCCTGGCCCCGCCCCCACTCCACCCCTTCCATGAGGCCCTGGCCCACCTATTCCCACCCCTACCCCATTCCAGTCCCTTCCCCAAAGTTCCTGCCCCAACTCCGCCCCCTCCCTGCCCCTATTCCAACCCCTTTCCCAAATCTCTGCCCCAGTCCTTCTCTGCCTCCTCCCTTGGAAAGTCTTAAGCATCGCCAAACAGCTGTTTGGCGGCAGGAAGTGCTCGATGGTAGGCAGAGGAGCGGGGATGAGGTGTGCTCGGGGGGCAGGGCGGGGAGCTTGGCTGCCGGTGGGTGCAGAATAACCACTAATTTTTCCCTGTGAATGCTCCAGCCCCGGAGCACCCATGGAGTCAGCGCCTATGGCGGGCTGCAGGAAATAACTCCGCGGGCCATGTATTTGAGACCCCTGCTATATAGTAACTCTTAACTACGATGGCTGCTACTACATAGCATTTTGAGTAAGATTTGTCATCGGACTTCACAACTTTTATGGTCACAATGTTGTTTATAATGTATCCACGAATAACACTCTAGGAAGACTATAAAAGCAGGGATTAATTGTACTCTCAGATACTGTTCATTGTATGCAATTTACATTTATTTTAATGGAGGGGGGTTGTTCATGTATCGAGGCTAGAATTTGGTTCCGAAATAAAGTAATCAAATCATGACAGTTAAATAAAGAAAACAGCAAACAGTGTTAGCATTGGCTCTTTTTTGCTTGCTCATAAATTTTAAGAGCCAATGTGCCACATTTCTCTCTATTGTATATCAGCTGCTTTAACAGAGGTCATAGCGTTCAGAAGAAGGGTCTCTTTGGAAGCAATGAAGTTTTCTATACCTCTCTCTTAGCTTCCCTGAACTGATGAGCAGCATCAGTTCCAACTGAACTTAATATGGATGGGGGCATTCAGCATCTGAGAGGAACAGACTCTTAGGGTGCTTACCACTGAAACATACATTGCCAACTACTGCATTCTTTATTGTTTTTCCAGAGTGTAGCATTGATCTAATTCAAAGACATCCTTCTGTAACTTCTCCCCAGCCACTATAATGCTCCAATAAAAGGGGCTACCTTCCTGGACTCAAATTAAATTATCTGGTACTATATTTTAAAGGCTAGAACAAATTTAATTTACAGTAATCTTTTAAAATCCTTCTTGTTCTTCCCACTGGTTCTCAACTGCTTAGCTGCACTCTATAGTAGAGAAGAATGCTTGATAATGGGTCTTAATAATGTAATGTTTGATAAAAAATAAATACTTGATCCTGAAAGGTGCTAAGTGCCCTTAATTTCCATTGAAACCAATGGGAACTGAGGGCACTCAGCGTCTGGCAGTAGGTGTTCAGCACTGGATTTGCTATGGCCATTGATTTCATTTGGAAGGTGCTTAGATACTATGGTGATGGGTGGCAATATAGAACCCTAAGAGAGCTTAGATAGGCACAATGTAAAAGTCTAACAACCCCCCCAAAAAGGAAGGTAAAGTGCTGAAATACCATCTTTTAGGTGCCCAGCTGTGCCTAAGTAAAAATACAACACGCAAACAAAAAGTGGCCACACTAATTTTTTAAACAAAGGAGTGACTCACCTCTTACAGCCTCCTTAGGTGATGTAGGAGCTCCTGTGTACTAACTCTGAGCTTGTTCCTGCAAGATCCAAAGCATCCTTACTTCCCACTGAAGTGCCCCAGGAGGTGCTCAGTATTAGAGCTGGATGAAACTCGGGGATTTCAGTTTCTCAGATGTTTCAGGGTTGTGTTTTTTTTAATTTGCCTTTGCTCCAGTTCAGAACAAAAACAAATTCACTGCAATGTTCCAGCAAATCAAAGAACCTCCAAAATTTCATTTCAGAAACTCCAAAATGTGGTGTTCTTGAAATGAAATTGACATTCTTGTCCATTTCACAGCTGCTATTCCAGCTGAGACTTGGGACAGGAGGATTGGCAAGCTCCCTGCCACAGAGCACACAGCCCACCAGTCCCCAGGGACCTGGCTCCAGTTGAGGCTTGTGGGGCTAGCAGGCTCCCTGCCATGGAACCTAACGGCCCTGAGAGATCCAACTCCAGGTGGCAAGCTCCCTATTGCAAAGTGGGGAGGCAGAATGTTTTGACTCTCCATTCTTCCAACTGGGGGTGGAGAGGAGGGATGGGGGGGAGACAGAGCACTTCAGTACTTTCCTATGGGTTCCCAGGAGCTGCGTGGGGGGAAGATGGGGGAAGAGAGGCAAAGTATGCCTTTTCAGGAGAACATTTTGTTCTTCTGAATTGGCATTTGCCAGTGAAACAAAGTTTCATCCAAAAATGTCCAACTAGTTCTACAGTCAGCGCCTCATGAAAGCAGGCCTGCTGTCTCCTACTTTCAAATATATAATGGCGCACAAGCGACCAGGGAGCTTTGCGAACAGGGGCTGCTAACAGGGAGTTTCGCAAGGGAGTTTGGAAGGGGAGCAGGAAGGGGGCGAGGGTCCCTTGCCGGTTCCATCTGTTTTCTCTTTATTCCCCTTAATACCTATAAACCAACTACATTAAAAACGTCTTGCTTAAACAACCCTTTCAGCCGACAGGGGGCTGCAGACAGGAGTTTGACAGAAGGAGGCTTATGATGGTTAGGAAGAACCGCAACACCTGTGCCAGCACTGCTTCTGTCTCCTCCACCTGTGCCTGTAGCCAGACAGAGTGCCGGAGCATGGATGCTTCTACCCAGATCCTGGTGTGGTTTTGCAGAGACTGTAACTTGCAATTTCCACTTACTGATATCCAGGCTGGGGGGACCATCCAATGTGAGAGGTGCCTGCTGGTGGAATCTCTCAGGCAGCAGGTGGGAGAGCTACAGGAGGAGGTGGCTAGGTTGAGGAGCATCCGAATCCACGAGCAATTCCTCGACAGTGTCAATGTGGAGACAGCTGAGGTAGCTGTCCCAGTACGCAGGACTGCTGATACACCACTGGTGGAGGAGGAGATGGCTCAGGGTGGACACTGGCAGCTGGTTACTTCTGGCAGCAGGCAGTGCTCCACCCCTGCTCCGAACCCTCCTGCCGTGGTAATAGGTAACCGTTATGCCCTTCTTGATACAGGAAAGAAGGAATCACTCCCTACAGTGAAGGAGGAGAAGCCTCGTACCCCTAAGGCTGGGAGGTCTGCTGCCACCACTGCGAATAGGAAACGCAGGGTAGTGGTGGTCGGAGACTCTCTGCTGAGGGGGACGGAGGCGCCCATCTGTCGCCCTGACATTTCATCTCAGGAGGTATGCTGCCTGCCGGGAGCCCGTATCCGAGACGTTACGGAGGCATTGTCGAGGATTATCCAGCCCTCTGACTACTACCCCATGCTACTCATCCATGTGGGCACAAATGATACTGCGCGGTGTGACACTGAGCGGATCAAGAGTGACTACAGGGCTCTGGGAGTACGGGTGAAGGAGTTTGGAGCGCAGGTGGTATTCTCTTCAATTCTTCCTGTCAAAGGTAGGGGCCCAGGCAGAGACAGATGCATCATGGAGGTGAATGCCTGGCTGCGAAGATGGTGTCGCCAGTAGGGCTTTGGCTTCCTAGACCACGGGATGCTATTCGAGGAAGGACTGCTAGGCAGAGATGGCGTTCACCATTCAAGGAGAGGAAAGACCCTATTCGGACACAGACTGGCTAACCTAGTGAGGAGGGCTTTAAACTAGGTTCGACGGGAACAGGTGAGCAAAGCCCACAGGTAAGTGGGGAACATGGGTCGGAAACGAGAGGGAGTGTGGGCTATATTGGCAGAGAGAAAGGAGGGTCAGGACAAAACTGGGAGGAAAGATCAAACCAGTATCTTAGATGCCTATATACAAATGCGAGAAGTATGGGGAATAAGCAGGAAGAACTGGAAGTGCTAATAAATAAATACAACTATGACATTGTTGGCACCACTGAAACTTGGTGGGATAATACACATGATTGGAATCTTGGTGTGGATGGGTACAGCTTGCTCAGGAAGGATAGACAGGGGAAAAAGGGAGGAGGTGTTGCCTTATATATTAAAAATGTACACACTTGGACTGAGGTAGAGATGGACAGAGGAGATGGAAGTGTTGAGAGTCTCTGGGTTAGGCTAAAAGGGATAAAAAACAAGGGAGATGTCATGCTAGGAGTCTACTACAGGCCACCTAACCAGGTGGAAGAGGTGGATGAGGCTTTTTTCAAGCAACTAACAAAATCATCCAAAGCCCAAGATTTGGTGGTGATGGGGGACTTCAACTATCCGGATATACGTTGGGAAAATAACACAGCGGGGCACAGACTATCCAACAAATTCTTGGACTGCATTGCAGACAACTTTTTATTTCAGAAGGTTGAAAAAGCTATTGTGGGGAAGCTGTTCCAGACTTGATTTTAACAAATAGGGAGGAACTCGTTGAGAATTTGAAAGTAGAAGGCAGCCTGGGTGAAAGTGATCATGAAATCATAGAGTTTGCAATTCTAAGGAAGGGTAGAAGGGAGAACAGCAAAACAGAGACAAATGAATTTCAGGAAGGCAGATTTTGGTAAGCTCAGAGAGCTGATAGGTAAGGTCCCATGGGAATCAAGACTGAGGGGAAAAACAACTGAGGAGAGTTGGCAGTTTTTGAAAGGGACACTATTAAGGGCCCAAAAGCAAGCTATTCCGCTGGTTAGGAAAGATAGAAAATGTGGCAAAAGACCACCTTGGCTTAACCACGAGATCTTGCATGATCTAAAAAATAAAAAGGAGTCATATAAAAAATGGAAATTAGGACAGATTACAAAGGATGAATATAGGCAAACAACACAGGAATGCAGGGGCAAGATTAGAAAGGCAAAGGCACAAAATGAGCTGAAACTAGCTACGGGAATAAAAGGAAACAAGAAGACTTTTTATCAATACATTAGAAGCAAGAGGAAGACCAAAGACAGGGTAGGCCCACTGCTTAGTGAAGAGGGAGAAACAGTAACAGGAAACTTGGAAATGGCAGAGATGCTTAATGACTTCTTTGTTTCGGTCTTCACCGAGAAGTCTGAAGGAATGCCTAACATAGTGAATACTAATGGGAAGGGGGTAGGTTTAGCGGATAAAATAAAAAAAGAACAAGTTAAAAATCACTTAGAAAAGTTGATGCCTGCAAGTCACCAGGGCCTGATGAAATGCATCCTAGAATACTCAAGGAGCTAATAGAGGAGGTATCTGAGCCTCTAGCTATTATCTTTGGAAAGTCATGGGAGACGGGAGAGATTCCAGAAGACTGGAAAAGGGAAAACATAGTGCCCATCTATAAAAAGGGAAATAATAACAACCCAGGAAACTACAGACCAGTTAGTTTAACTTCTGTGCCAGGGAAGACAATGGAGCAAGTAATTAAGGAAATCATCTGCAAACACTTGGAAGGTGGTAAGGTGATAGGGAACAGCCAGCATGGATTTGTGAAGAACAAATCATGTCAAACCAATCTGATAGCTTTCTTTGATAGGATAACGAGCCTTGTGGATAAGGGTGAAGCTGTGGATGTGGTATACCTAGACTTTAGTAAGGCATTTGATACAGTCTCGCATGATATTCTTATCGATAAACTAGGCAAATACAATTTAGATGGGGCTACTATAAGGTGGGTGCATAACTGGCTGGATAACCGTACTCAGAGAGTTGTTATTAATGGTTCCCAATCCTGCTGGAAAGGCGTAACGAGTGGGGTACCGCAGGGGTCTGTTTTGGGACCGGCTCTGTTCAATATCTTCATCAACGACTTAGATATTGGCATAGAAAGTACGCTTATTAAGTTTGCGGATGATACCAAACTGGGAGGGATTGCAACTGCTTTGGAGGACAGGGTCATAATTCAAAATGATCTGGACAAATTGGAGAAATGGTCTGAGTTAAACAGGATGAAGTTTAACAAAGACAAATGCAAAGTGCTCCACTTAGGAAGGAAAAATCAGTTTCACACATACAGAATGGGAAGAGACTGTCTAGGAAGGAGTATGGCAGAAAGGGATCTAGGGGTTATAGTGGACCACAAGCTAAATATGAGTCAACAGTGTGATGCTATTGCAAAAAAAGCAAACATGATCCTGGGATGTATTAACAAGTGTGTTGTGAGCAAGACACGAGAAGTCATTCTTCCGCTCTACTCTGCTCTGGTTAGGCCTCAGCTGGAGTATTGTGTCCAGTTCTGGGCGCCGCATTTTAAAAAAGATGTGGAGAAATTGGAAAGGGTCAAGAGAAGAGCAACAAGAATGATTAAAGGTCTTGAGAACATGACCTATGAAGGAAGGCTGAAAGAATTGGGTTTGTTTAGTTTGGAAAAGAGAAGACTGAGAGGGGACATGATAGCAGTTTTCAGGTATCTAAAAGGGTGTCATAAGAAGGAGGGAGAAAACTTGTTCACCTTAGCCTCTAAGGATAGAACCAGAAGCAATGGGTTTAAACTGCAGCAAGGGAGGTCTAGGTTGGACATTAGGAAAATGTTCCTAACTGTCAGGGTGGTTAAACACTGGAATAAATTGCCTAGGGAGGTTGTGGAATCTCCATCTCTGGAGATATTTAAGAGTAGGTTAGATAAATGTCTATCAGGGATGGTCTAGACAGTATTTGGTCCTGCCATGCGGGCAGGGGACTGGACTCGATGACCTCTCGAGGTCCCTTCCAGTCCTAGAATCTATGAATCTATGAATGTGTGAGCAGCACATATAAAACAGCTAGAAGAAACTGATGATGTTTTCATAAAGTTGAATGCAACTGTGATGGGGTAGTAGTGCCTAGGGATCAGTTTATCCCCATCAGGTAATGTGGCCCTTTAAGATTTTGAAAAGTCTGAGGTATTGACAAGGACCTAGGAGATATTGACAGAGAGGAAGCAGTCCTGGAGATAAGTAGTGTTTGGAAGCAAATCCCATCATTGTTTCTTTCTGGGCCCCAGGGCCAGGAGCCTTACAGAGACGGTGGGGCAAGGCTCCCCTCTCACCCAGCCAACTGGGGAAAAGATGGAGCCAGGAGATTAGCATATATGCTGTTCCTCTGTCATAGCAGGGCAGACACCAGCAGGAGGAGGCTGCCTGCTGGCTCCTCCAAGCCTGAGGACTAATTGGGGAAAATGATCCAGTTAAGGGAGATGGTGGCTAAGGCCCGACAGCTGGCTAAATTACCACTCAGCCCCAAAGAGAAGGACTGAGCCTCCTGTTTTGAGAGAGAGTTTGTTAAAGTACAAGCCCAGCCCCATGAAGGGGGTTGGGGACTAGGGGGCTCCAGAATGAGGGAAAGAAAACCTACCAGGGCCCAGAGTGGACATGAACTTGAGTAACTAAAGGACACTCTGTAGTATGTAGAACACTCTGTAGAATGAATTAATAAACCAGATATACATGAAGATGGTACATACATTGAACTAATGTGGTCTGAGTAATAGACAAAGAACACGAGAGGGCATGGAAGGAAGTACATTTGCAAGGCCATGAAAGAAACTTTTTTTTGGCCAGTTCATTTTATGTGGTACTTGAGATCTGCAGATTTAGATTTTTGCCAAATTTTGAGGGCACATTTTAAGGGACGGATTGGTTTGCAAAGTTCACTTCCAGTTTGCAATTGCATGCTTTGCAAACTGTGTATATTCACCCTTGCACACAGAAGTACCATGACAACTACATGTGGCCCAGATGAGAACTGTCTGCTGTTGCGTTGGAGCTGCTCTCAGTAGTGGAAGGCTGTTAGTTGGCACTGGATGTCCAGGAGCTGTAGCTGCTTTGTGGGAGACATAGACTTAACCCAGCACTGTACACCCACAAGTTGACAACCTCCAGCTGGTGATATAGGTTGCTGGGAAGTCCCTGGGGTATATCATACCCACAGGATGCTTCAAAAAAAAAGTTTTACAAGGGTCACAAAGCTTCAAACATAAGTGTTGTCAAGTACGCTAGTGGAAATTAACCTGCCACTGACTTTCACAGATCAATCTCATGTCTGAAACAGCAAAATAACTTTTGTCATAAACAGCTGCTATATTTGGGTGAGTAGGAAGTACCCCATTTTAATTTTTTCTGATCATGATCATTTTTTACTGGCCTGCACACATTTGTGGCCTACAACGCCAGGCTCATCTTTAATATACGCAATGGATTTTGCCATTCCCTATATCCTCAGATTATCTTAACATTAATTAAAGCATCACATTGTATTATTGCCTTTTTACTTGATTACTTTTAGGGATTTTATGTTATTTTTATAAATATGATGTTTCCATGTATGAATAAATAAGAAAGTGGGTTGGATTAAAAAACCGTGAATACAAATGTCTGGTTTGCCTACAGCCTACACCTATCCCTAGTCTTTTTCATTACGGAGCACATTAAGGAAGGCATTTCATCCTTTTGACTAAGTTTCCTTAAAGTTTGGGGTTTCATTTTCATTCAGATTTTTTTTTTTACAGCTTCTAAAAAAAATCTTAAAAAAACTAAACACATTTTTGAGATCTCAACATAAGTGGAAAGGGGAAAAAAATCTACTACTTTGGAGACGACAGAATCTTGATGCAAATGAATGCATACATCGTAAGGATGCTTCAGTTAATATAACAGAGTTTTGTTTGGCTCAGAGGAACCTACGCAGCCTTAATGACTTGATTATGATCTTGCACTAGCATAAATCATGATTAACTTCAGTGAAGGGAGTGGAGTCACTTTAGCGTGAAACTGGGAAAATGAGAACAGAATTGGGCCTGAAGTCTATCACACTAATATTCCATTAGTTTAACTGGCACACAATGTTTTTAATAGTGTATAATATTTGAGATTATAGTTTAGCATATTAGGAGTTATATAACATACACTGAGATAAGGGAGAGGGAGAGTCAAAGTTGCATTTCCTGAATTCTTAAAAGTGCAATCTTACTGTCTTCTTAACATAGACTTTTTGATGGAAAGTTACACAAAGATTGAGCAATGCTGCCAAAAAACATTGCATGTAGAGATGGGCTGAATCAAGCCTCTGGCTGTGAAGAACAGCTCAGAAACATTGAGGATGGGAAGCTTGAGATCAGAGTTCAATTTCTGATATTTGTTTACCTCTATAAACTCTATGAAATCCTAAATCCTAAAAAACTCAATATTAAGAGTTTCCAGATCCAGCTCTAAGTTGTGGGCTTATCTTTATTTGCACATATTTCCATTCTTCTGACACCTTCACATTCCCTTTTCTACAAGAACACATCTTTATAAACAGCCAACCATAAAAATATGTTGTTTTCATTCATACAGTGGAGATGAAGTTCACACTATCGGCATGCTCATTCTGACAGGTAAAGCTTTCTTCCAAGTGGAAAGTAATCTGGTTCTAACTAAGATAAGTTTCCTGAGTTTCACCCTATACTTGATTTGTTTATACTGATTTCTTTTACTTGAACCACATTAGCTAGTGCATCACTATCAAATAGATAAGTTAATTCTACAACCACTTAGTGCAACTTGTAAATGATAAATGTTATTGATTGAATGAAATAGACCAAAGTTGCACTTGGAACTACAATAGGTAATTAAGTTTGATTCTAGCATAGGGTATGTCTACACTACAAAATTAAGTTGAATTTATAGAAGCCAGTTTTATAGATATCGTCTTTATACAGTCCATTGTGTGTGTCCCCACATAAAATGCTATAAGTGCATGAAGCCGGCGGACCGCGTCCACAGTACCGAGGCTAGCGTCGACTTCCGGAGCATTGCACTGTGGGTAGCTATCCCACAGTTCCCGCAGTCTCCGCCGCCCATTGGAATTCTGGGTTGAGATCCCAATGCCTGATGATGCAAAAGAGTGTTGCAGGGGGTTCTGGGTACATGCCGTCAGGCCCCTGCCCCTCCGTCAGAGCAACAGCAGACAATCGATTCACGCCTTTTTACCTGGGTTACCTGTGCAGACAACATACCATGGCAAGCATGGAGCCTGCTCAGCTCAGCTCAGCTCACCATCACCATATGTCATCTGGGTGCCGGCAGACGTGGTACTGCATTGCTACACAGCAGCAGCTAATTGCCTTTTGGCAGTAGACTGTGCAGTATGACTGTTAGCCTTCATCGGCTATCTGGGTGCTGGCACACGTGGGGCTGCATTGCTATACAGGAGCAGCCCCTTGCCTTTTGGCAGTAGATGGTGTATTACAACTGGTATCCGTCATCGTCGTACTCCAGTTCAATCATAGGCACCTGGGCAGACATGCTTTGTCTCCTGGAGACTCAGTCCTGCTGGCAGTCCTATTGAACCACCTTGACGATGATGGCTAGCAGTTGTAGTACAGTATCTTCTGCCAAGCACTCAGAAGATACCGAGCGCTATCAGTCATGCTGCATCGTCTGCTGCCAGCTTAAGATGTAAAAAATAGATGGACCAGATTTGTTCTGTATTCATTTGCTTCCCCCTCCCTCTGTGGTCACCTGTGCTTTCCAAGCTGGGCAAACAGGAAATGAAATTCAAAAGTTCGCGGGGCTTTTCCTGTCTACCTGGTCAGTGCATCTGAGTTGAGAGAGCTGTCCAACGCAGTCACAATGAAGCACTGTGGGATAGCTCCCGGAGGCCAATAACGTCGAATTCCGTCCACACTACCCCAAATCCGACCCGCAAAGGCCGCTTTTAGCGCTAATCCCCTCGTCGGAGGTGGAGTAAAGAAACCGGTTTAAAGGGCCCTTTAAGTCGAAAGCAAGGCCTTTGTCGTGTGGACGTGTCCAGGCTTAGTTCGATTTAACCCTGCTAAAGTCAACCTAAACTCATAGTGTAGACCAGGGCATAGAAAGGCAGAATCTTATTGTGGAGAAAACATTTTTTTTAAAAGAAACCCTCTGATATCTGCATTTAATTTTTAGGATCAGGCATTTTTGTAAATCTCTTTTGGATGCAGATTCCATTGTAAGATCATAAGAAGAGCAATTCTTGGCCCCCACCTCTGTCCTTGCACTACTCTAGCAATGCAAAAGGGATGGAGCAGCAGGGAATTCATCTGACAAAGCCAGTGCCACCCACCCCACCATTCAAATACTGAGTTGGACAAGAGGTCAGAGGGGGCTGAGCTGGAGTGCAATAAACTCCAGTGAGTATTGGCTGGCACAAGGATCCCTATGGTATTAAAATAGTCTGTGTAATTTAGAACAGCTTTTAAGTTACTCTAAGTATGGCATGGATCAGGCTGGATCTCAGTCCAGCCAAGGATAAGGGGAGCAGAAAAGTGCCTTAGTACAGGAACCATGCTGGTCCTAAGTGCAACTCATTTGGACTCAGACCAGAATCTGGCCTTATAGATATTAATAAAATTACAGGTATTAAAGTAACAAAAGATGCTGTGGGTACAGGTGAACAACCCATGAAGGTTTAGGTGTGGGTTTTACAAATATGATCTTGTAGGTTGCACTAACAGGGGGTAGTGCCTACAGAATATAAACCTCCAAAAATCTTCTCTCAGACCAACCCACAATATTATCTTACATGCCATCTAGATGTCCTGGACAATTGTTTATATTTGTTCTTCCAGGAGCCTAATGTACTCCATCACTTGGGGCTCTGATGGGAACTCCCTTCTCAAAGTTTTAGGAGTTAGGGTGGAGGTTGTACATTATGAGTTGCTGCTCCTGCATTCAAATGTTCTTTGGAGCAAGACACATACTACAAGGGCCCATCTCCAGCATGTAGCAGACGAAGAGGGGAAAAGACTCTCCAACTGCAGCTGGCACCTTGGAGCTGGCAACCAATAGCTCTCAATCAGAGTGAAGTCCCACAATTGTTATTGCATGGTTGCTGTGGATTTTAAGTACAGTGGCCCTTATCTGTTTTCTCCTTCCCCCACACAGAAAAACTCGGAGGCATTGGACTGGGTTCTTTCTTAAGAAAAAAACTGTAACTAGGGGTGGCCTGTGAGAATGGGAACAGCATATGTGATGGCTTTGGGTGTGTAAACAGCATCATGATATTCTGTGGCCCTAGTATGACATCTGAGGTGGCAATAAGACTACAAAGCTACCCTGATTTCAGGAGAGTTAAGGGCCTTAATGATAGCTATTGTTGGCATACAGCTTTCTTTAGTTTAGGTCATCCTAAAACAAACTAAAGTTGGAAAGTAGAAGAAGAAAATAAAGCCAGCAGGACCCTATTGGCAGCCTAACAAAGGATGCTTCTGAGATAGCAACACTTCTCATTCCTGGCCCCAGAGAAAGCCCTCTGCTGGAACAGCAGCAACAGGATGCAGACCAAACATATAGAGCCCTCTGTGGAACAGCGTGGTCATACTTGACCTCTACTCCAGAGACTGGGATTCTGGGGACCTCTCCACATGCAGGACTCTTTACTCTGGTCTTCAGCGGGCAACTGAGAAACAGCAGTGACAGACTGCAGGTGCTCTTTGACCATGGCCCATCAGAAAGCTGTGGGAAAAGCATCTAGGAAGAATGGCCCGTTGGCCATAAAAAGAGCATGGGAACCAGCAGACAGGGCCCCCCGCTCATTCCCCAACCCTGCACAACAGTGAAACTAGTGTTTGGGGGCCCCTATCTTAATCACAGTGGGTTCCACACTGATATGTTACCATGTGATCCCAGAGCTTGGGGTCTTAGGTATAGGCATACATCTAGCTGAGGCACTCAAGATTTCACAGTCTGGGCTTTTGTTATGGTTACGTGTTTTTTTTTTTTTTTTTTTTTTTTGGTGTTTGGTACCATATGATGAGTGGTGGAAGGGAATGGAGATTTTAAAATAGAATACAAACTGCACTGTCCATATTATTGATGACACACTGACTACTATGTCATTTACCCATTATCACAAAGCACAGCAACCAGGTTTCCCCTATATTGAAAGTAGGGGCCGTTTGTGGCTTACTGTAGGCTCTCACTAACATTTTATCTTAACTGACTTGATTGATAGCTTGGGACATACTATGCTAATTATATAAAAAGTTTTAAAGAAAGAGCTGTTTGAAAAACCTCACAGGATGATGGGATCTATAACTGTGGGGAAATAAAAAACCCAGGTTTGAAGCTTTCAAAAGATTAGAGATTTCTACACTAAAGCTATCTTTGCAGTAGAATATTTGTTCTAACCATCACAGAATAAAGGAATAAAACTAAAAGGCAACTGCACTTAAAAAGGACAATGAAATTGATTTGAGAACTAAAACAGTATAAGCCTAAAACAACCTGGGGGAAAAAAAAAACAAAAAAACCCTTAATCTCTGTACTTCAGAGGTAAATGAATGGGAGGATTTACTGGAGAATATCGAAGTGTCAGGACAGTTGCATATAGTTAATATCAATCCAAGAATCTGCTTTCAGCCAACTATGCTTTCCCCAGAGAAAAAAGGAATACTACTAGCATTTTAAATAATACCACTCTATACATAAATAAGTGTAGAAACCAGAGATGTTTGAGTTCTGATTGAAGTTCTGCTATTTTGAGAAAAATCCAGACCACGGAAAAAAAAAACTCTTTTGAAAATTGGTAGAAATCAACGTTTAATAGCACTAAAATAATAGAGAATGATTAAATGAAGGGGAGGACGGGAAACACAGTTCAAGTATCTGTCATGGCAGATGGTACTCTCAGGGTAATGATTTTACATTTCATTCCATAGTACTGCATCTCTTTTAAAAACACACAAACATTTGTATTATAGTATTTGACCACTCCTACAATACCAGTAAGAATTACAGAGGCACGTTACACCTAGTAGCATTAACTCAACAACCATGGGGAGATCTATATTCCTAAAATGCTTCCGGGTGACCTCTTGGAACCATCATATAGCTGCCTCCTTCACCATATGGCCAACCCTCTGCTCCTACCTGCTCTCTACCTAGGAGCTTGCTGAGAATAGCCTTTTAGCAGCCATTGCCTGCAACTGTCCCTCACTTCCCATTTGTATTTCAAAGATAGCATCCAGTTCTCTCATTGTGCCTAACTGAATGAATGTGACTGAACGGCTCTGTGGAATTGCTTCACTCTGTGGAGGGAGAGCAGGTTTGGCATTTAGGGCAAGATAGTCAAGCTATTTGATATTGAAGCAAACTAGTGAAACTGAAAATGGATCTAAGGATCTTGTCATTGAGGATGGGGTATCCCAGTGGGAATGGGGAGGCTAGTTCGGTTGCATTGTGTTTAGGCTTGTCACTGGGAGGGAGCTGGTTAATTGCATTTGAAAGGGGAGATTGAGACTCATTGGAGTGAGGGGAGGAGAAAAGGTTTGAGACAGTCATCCAGGTGAGTAATGAGAGTATTTTCTGGCATAACTACTACCTTATGCAGCCAGTCTTCTCCAGCAGCATATTCAAGATGCCACTTTTCACAGAAGCTTGAACTATCATCACCAGAAGAGGCAGTCTTTAGGCAAATCACAATAAATAAATAGCATGTCTGAGCATATAAAGTTCTGTCATACTGTTAAACCACAGAACCAAGAGGAAGATTTTACACTTGAAATAGTCTCAAGAGGAGAACTCAAGTGTTTGTTTTGTTTTGGCATTAGGTGCTTACAAAACCCTTGAAGTGCTGTGTTTCTCTCAAAGCTACTTTAGGCAACTGCTTGGGAAAACTGCTTGGTTTTTCCTTCATGTTCACAGTACGTAAGTATCATTTAGATGCACTGTGCTATGTCAAACTTTGTACTAAGACAGTCACTTTGCATTACACAACTGTGGGCTTAAGACTATGTTTCCTCAGCACTTATATCTTTATTTCTCCATAAATATTGATTTGGTACTTAAGAAAACTACTCAAGGTATTGAAACTGCATAGCACATTGTGGCATGTTGAAAACTTACAAATGTATAGGTTAAAACATGCTAGAGCAGGTGTTAGTGTTGTGGAATATTTCAGGAGAACTGGGTCAGAAGGCTAAATTTTCTAAAACCATGTGCCTCAGTTGTGTATGTAAAACATGAGTTTGCATTCTCAGAACAGATAGTTGATGCTATGAGTTTCATATTCTGGCCAGATTTTCAGCTGGAGTAAATCAGCATAGCTTCTTGGACTTCAGTGTTTATTTACTCTAGCAGAGGATCTGAACTTCTGCAATTTATCATTTAGCTGTCTCTAGGACAGAGCCTTTCACCTCTCACTTGTCAAATCCAACCCAGGTTGGTAGTGACAGAAAAGTGTTATCACCTGATGGCTATTTGGTGGTCTCAGACCACTGCCCAAGGATAGAACACCCCGCCCCACACCTTCCAAGTTAATTAATAAGCCAAGCACAGAATAGGCATGAAGAGTGAAATAAATACCCTTCATTCCCTAGAGCTGGTTCCTCCAGGAAAGAGTGAAGATGGATTGGCTGAGCAGCATGTGGAAGCATGCACTGCCAATTGCCCATACTGTTCCTTTTCTGTGGATAAGACTCAGTCTCCAGGAATGTCAGTTTGGCTCCCCGCCTGAGTATTACAGTCACCTGAAACAACTGTAAAAGACTTAATATTGCATACACAGCTATCTATGTTCACTGCAAAACATAATGGAAGGAAAATCTCTACAGGCATAACTCCACTGACATCCCATGTTTCTGTTTTCTTCTTCTAATATAGATATAAAACAGAATTATGGTTTTAAAATGGCTTTAAATAATTTTCAAAGATTATTTTAACTTGAAAGAGGGTTTGGCATCTAAAAGGCATAATTTGACAGTTAAAAAAGATGGTCTCTTCTTCCATCTGGTGTATCTTTGGTTACTTTCCAGATTTTTGAATTTCCTACTGGAATTATAATGAGTAAGCTTCCCTTATCTATACACAGATGGAAGTACTCCACGCCGAATAATATGGCTATGGCAACTACAATATTATTGCAAACTGAAGCTTCAAAGATCCTGTTTGATTAACTATGCATGTAGGCCTTGCCTTTCAATGCATGTTATGCATTTGATTATAGCATTTTCTCTGATGCTTTTGTATTTTGCAAATAAATAAGATTACAAAGTAAAATAGACCAATCGCAACAATAATTAAAGCACTATACTGGGAATAAAAGCAGTGAGTGAATAAATGATTAGCCTATCTACTAAGAGTGAATGTGAACTGCAATTAAATCTTTTGCCAGTGCATCAATGGATAGATTTCCAATCCCTTGCAAGATTAAAATGAACGTTTAAAATGAAAATTTACAGATATGATACACAATCTGGGTAATGAAACATCTTCCTTTGGAAACCATTCATGGGTGAATGTTTCCTGCTTGTTATAAATATTGCTTACTAATGAGTCTTAAAGATTTCTCATCAGATGGTTGTTAACTAAAATATTCTTGTATTTATCTACTGCAGCAATACATTCCTAAGACTGCTGTCAACCAGACTGGAACTCATTGGAAATCTATACCTGACACATTATACACTGTAGGATTTTAAAACCATCCCTCTTTAATTATTATGGAATGCAACAGAATTATGGAGAAAAGAGGAGAGAGAGCTGCAATTTGAACACACACAATATAGTTCTTTTAACCCTTGGTATGGTACATAAAGTAAGCTGGTGTTGTGACAGATAATGACACTGATCTGCTTAATTATCTTTACAGTTAGGAGCAGCACAATGCACTGAATTGAGATGGCCTGATGGACACAGTAATTAATACGCCCAAAACATCACAAATTCAGTCTTCTCTAAAAAAGATGACAGGTTTCAGAGTAGCAGCCGTGTTAGTCTGTATCCGCAAAAAGAACAGGAGTACTTGTGGCACCTTAGAGACTAACAAATTTATTAGAGCATGTTCAATGACAGACCTGCGGGTGGCTATTTTACAACAGAAAACCTTCAAAAACAGACTCCAACGAGAGACTGCTGAGCTGGAATTGATATTCAAACTAGATACAATCAATTTAGGATTGAATAAGGACTGGGAATGGCTGAGCCATTACAAACATTGAATCTATCTCCCCTTGTAAGTATTCTCACACTTCTTATCAAACTGTCTGTACTGGGCTACCTTGATTATCACTTCAAAAGTTTTTTTTCCACTTACTTAATTGGCATCTCAGAGTTGGTAAGACAACTCCCACCTTTTCTTGCTCTCTGTATGTGTGTATATATATCTCCTCAATATATGTTCCATTCTATGCATCCGAAGAAGTGGGCTGTAGCCCACGAAAGCTTATGCTCTAATAAATTTGTTAGTCTCTAAGGTGCCACAAGTACTCCTGTTTTTTTTTCTAAAAAAGATATTAGCAGTGGTAGTTGCAGGGTCAGATTCTGCCTTCACCTTCAGTTTACTCTAATCTCTGTTAATCACAGTGTCCTGATCAAATTCCAACTTTGCTCGCTGCCAAGTTAAATGTTTGTTTCAGTTGATTATTGTTTTTCTTCACCTTCTGAACTAAATTCTTTTTTATGGTTGCTGTGCAGAGCTGAACAGCTCAATAGTCACACGGGCAAGCTGTTTCACTACCTCTGTCTGTAAAATGAGGATAATGATTTTTTCCTCCTTTTTACAGCATTTTGAGATCTACTGAAGAACAGTACTATATAAGAGCTAGGTATTATTATTTCAATTATGGACAAAATAATTCCCACATATCAGACTTCACAGTGATTTTTTCCTTCATATTTGTAAAATGCTTTGAGATTCAGACATGAAGGGCATTAAAATGAGAAAATCTGTCCTCCGTTACACCTACATAACTGGTGAGATCAATGGGGTTGTAAAGGTGCAGGTCAGCAATTAGGACATAGAGAATCTATGAGAAGACATAGAAAGAAGGCTCTCTTGGCACCACTTCTTTGAATGACCCTTTGGCCCACCCTTGGCATCAGCTCCAGAGACCACAGCTTCCCCTCCCACAAAAGGCTCATGGTATGTAGGCTAGAAAGAATGCCAGAATTTGGTGGCTACTTAAAAACCTAAATAAAAATTACCATGAGAAGGCAAATATAGTAACAGTTTTAATTTAAATTAAGAGTTATAGTTCTATTACATCACTTCCTTGAGTCATGTGATTTACCAAATAAGTGACAAAGTAGTTAAATTTCCAGGGTTTGAATAAAAAACAGGCCTTAAGGAATTCACTCATACCAGTGATTGCTATTGATTACAAACTGGCATTAAAAGAGAGAAATAGACATAGCCAATGTCTTCAGGTAGTCTCGATTCACATTATTGACACGACTGCTCCATTGATCAGCCTTGCAACATTGTAGACTGTAGTCTGATCCTAGCAAGTGTGCTGAAGGCCCATACACGTTCATAACAGTCCACCACAGTCTATTACAATATCCACTTGGAACAGAAATTTTAGTTGGCAGAATAATCACCAAAATTGGAATATAGCCAAAACACCAAGGTAAACAGCTTTATTTGAACTAAACATATAATTGGATTTCTAATAACAATTGATCAGAACCTTGAGTTAAGTCTCATTAAAAGATAGCATCCCAAACCAGCTGTGGCAATGATTCAGAACTGAGTCAAAAAAGGGAGAAAGAGTTCGAAACCATTTTTCTGTGAGATACTTGTTGAATTGGTTTAATCAAAATTTGATACTGATATTTGATTGGAAGGACAACAGTATTTTATTTGCAAAAAGAAGAACAGGAGTACTTGTGGCACCTTAGAGACTAACAAATTTGTTAGTCTCTAAGGTGCCACAAGTACTCCTGTTCTTCTTTTTGCGGATACAGACTAACACGGCTGCTACTCTGAAACCTGTCAGTATTTTATTTATGTTTGGGATAAAAATCAGGTACTGAAAACAAGCCTGGAGAATGGTTTAGCCAGAAATACAACCTCAGCTGTAAGAGACATAACCATGATTGACAAACTGGAATCAAACTGTAAAATTGTGAATTTGGGTTTGACCTCCAGTATTAGTGGAGCATCATAGTCCATGTGACTTTAGCAACTGTAATGCTCATGCTGAAATTAATGGAGGAGCCAGACTGAGCTGATTAAAAGAAAAATAAATTCTTTTAGTGAATTTTGCTACAGTATTGTTTTGCATTTCAGTTTAACATTAGCAAGGCGAAGTGAACGGGGAATCCATTTCTGAACCGTCCTAAGTGTTTTGTAGTGATAATGATCTAAGGGAGGCATAGCAAAATATGTTGCAATCAGAGCTTCAAGTTACCTGAGTACCATTGTGCATAGTTCAGTACTATCTGATAATCAAGACCAGTTATGAAGGTGTCATGCTTGACATAAGATCAGTTTTTGTTACTTCAGCTCAGGCATCTTCCACAATTTCTGCTAAGGTTGAAGGTCTCTCAGTCTATTAACTCAGTGCCACTAGACTATTGATGTTGATTTTACTATGGCGTTTACATGCCTTCTCATGAAACAACTGAGATACAAACAGTAAGGGGCAGAATTAATAGTGCCACAGTGCTCGTCCTAGAGATTAGCAGAGCAGCAAGTCCTACAGAAGCCCAGTATACCTAAATCTTCTGTTTGACATCCTGTAGAACATTTTTTTACGGGGATAGAGAAGTTAAATTGATCAATTGGGATTCTCAGTTGGCAGTTGCTATACATGTTCAAAGTATTATTTTTAGTAAGTTGTGCGAAATGTGACAACCTATGTGGATCTAACACAATGGACTTATCTGAGTACACAACTTTTTTGCACTATTTTTCTGACTTCAGCCATTCAGCTCTTATTTCTTGGTGCAGATCAATATTTAGAGGTCTCAACTTGACTGATTTGCTTGGCAGAGGCTTCGAGGTTTATGCCACTGACTCTGCCTTACACAGTGGGGGTTAGGTATTTTAATTCTCAAACTCGTGGTGTAATATGGTGTTAGGCACATCAGATATAATAACTGTATGCTATTTTCTGAGTACTTGGTACAATCTCTGCTTGTATTAAATCAGCCTGGGGAAGTTTTATTTTATAGTACCCTTTAAACATTGGCTCATCAGCACAGAATTACCCTCTCTGTTCCACCCTTGACATGCCCCCTTTTATTTATACCATGCCCTCTTGTTGCCTTCTACTCCACCCTTTTACCATACCTAGCATGATTCCGGCTCCATTAATTTATGACAGCTCTTAATTCCATGCAGACATTTTACACTTCTGCCCCACCAACATGGTGAATTGTACCACCATTTACACTAACTCTGAATGTAGCCTTTAACATCAAGGCACTAGCTAATGATTTAGGGGTCGGAGCTTGGCTGAGGAGAGGGCCTATAAAAGCGGCCACCCAGCCAGGCAGCGGCAACAGCTGCGAGCAGCGAACAGGGCTGCTAACAGGGGAGTTTGAGGGGGAGGTGAAAGGGGAGGCAGGAGGGCGTGGTGCCCTATGTGCTGTGTTTCCCCAGGTGCAGAGGGCACAGCTGAGTAGGCAGGCTCAGACAACAGCAGCCATGAGCCAAGCAGCAGGGGACACAATGCAGATGATTGCATGCAGCAGCTGCGGTATGTACATGGTCCTGGCAGCGGTGCCTGAACAGAGGTATGTGTGCATGAAATGCCGCCTAATAGAGCTGCTGAAAAGATCCGAGGGTTGGAGATGCAGGTACATACCCTGATAGAGTTTAGGAGGGAGTTCGAGCAGCTGATGGAGCAAAGGCAAGGAGGGGCTGAAGGGGAATACTCAGGGGTACAGGTGGAAGCAGGGGCAAAGACCTGTGAGGGGGAAATGCGGG
This sequence comes from Malaclemys terrapin pileata, assembly GCF_027887155.1. Classification (NCBI taxonomy): domain Eukaryota; kingdom Metazoa; phylum Chordata; order Testudines; family Emydidae; genus Malaclemys; species Malaclemys terrapin. Next base: position 68,952,856 of record NC_071509.1, read on the forward strand.
GGGGAGAACAAGGGCAGTGGAAGCATGTGACCGTGAGAAGCAGGCCAAGGGAAAGGAGGGACAGTGAAGGAGAAATAGAGCTCAGGAACAGGTTTGGGTGTTTGGAAAATGAGGAAGGAGTGCAGCAGGTGGTAACTGATGTGGGCAGGGTGAGGAAAAAGAGAAGAGCGGCTAGTCCCATAGACAGAGGGGAGGAGTTGATGGAGACAGCACCAAATCTGGGCCCCGGGCGGATACAGGATGGCATAAGGGGGATTATAAGGGAAAATAGGAATGGACAGGGGTTGCAACTACAGGGAACAGGGGATAGATTAGTAGATCGCACTGTCACCAGGCAAAGGCAGGTTTATGTGATTGGGGACTCCTTACTGAGGAGGTTGAACAGGCCTGTGACCAGGGCAGACCCAGAGAACAGAAGGGTGTGCTGTCTACCAGGCGCTAAGATACGGGATGTGGACCTGCGGCTGAAAAGGATCCTAAAAGGAGCAGGTAAGGACCCCTTGATCATCCTTCACGTAGGAACGAATGACACGGCTAGGTTCTCGCTAGAGAGAATCAAGGGAGATTATGCCAGGCTGGGGAAGACACTTAAAGAAATTGAGGCTCAGATCATCTTCAGTGGGATTCTGCCTGTTCCTAGAGAAGGGCAGCAAAGGGGTGACAGGATTGTGATGATAAATAGTTGGCTAAGGGAGTGGTGCTATAAGGAAGGCTTTGGGATGTATGGTCACTGGGAGGCTTTCGGGGACAGAAAACTGTTCTCACAGGACGGACTTCACCTGAGTAGGGAAGGAAATAGACTTCTGGGAGGAAGGCTGGCTCATCTCATCAAAAGAGCTTTAAACTAGGAATTTGGGGGAGATGGTTGGGAGATATCCAGTTAATCTCCACAGCAGATTATAACATTGAGAGGGAGGACAATGAGATAAGAACGGATATAGCCGGGGGGAAGAGATTGGACATAAGGAGGAGGGGGAGGATGGATACTAGACTAATAGGTCATACTAGCAGTACAGTGTCCATAGCAAATGGGATAACAAATGTGCTCCAGCGTATGGTTGAGCTGCAGGAAAGGCAGCAGGAGCAGAGACCGCTGCTACAGCCCCTGTGTAACCAACAACCCTCCTCCCCAAGTTCCATAGCCTCCTCACCCAGACACCCAAGAACACGGTGGGGGGGGCCTCCGGCCACCCAGTCACTCCACCCCAGATGATTGCCTGAGCATTAGAAGGCTGGCCTTCAATAAGAGTTAAAGTTTTAAACTGCAGTGTGTCCTTTTCCTTCCCTCCTCCCTTACCCATCTCGGGCTACCTTGGCAATTATCCCCCTAGTTGTGTGATGAATTAATAAAGACTGCATGAATGTGAAGTAACAATGACTTTATTGCCTCTGCAAGCGGTGCTCGAAGGGGGAGGGGAGGGTGGGGTGGTTGGTTTACAGGGAAGTAGAGTGAACCGGGTGTGTGTGGGGGGGGCATAGGGTTCATCAAGGAGAAACAAACAGAAGTTTCACACCGTAGCCTGGCCAGTCACAAAACTCGTTTTCAAAGCTTCTCTGATGCGCACCGCGCCCTGCTGTGCTCTTCTAACCGCCCTGGTGTCTGGCTGCGTGTAATCAGCGGACAGGCGATTTGCCTCAACCTCCCACCCCGCCATAAATGTCTCCCCCTTACTCTCACAGATATTGTGGAGCGCACAGAAAGCAGCAATAACAATGGGGATATTCTTTTTGCTGAGGTCTGAGTGAGTCAGTAAGCTGCGCCAGCACGCTTTTAAACGTCCAAATGCACATTCCACCACCATTCGGCACTTGCTCAGCCTGTAGTTGAACAGGTCCTGACTACTGTCCAGGCTGCCTGTGTACGGCTTCATGAGCCATGGCATTAAGGGGTAGGCTGGGTCCCCAAGGATCACGATAGGCATTTCAACATCCCCAACGGTTATTTTCTGGTCCGTGAAGAAAGTCCGTTCCTCCAGCTTTCGAAACAGAGCAGAGTGCCTGAAGACGCGAGCATCATGTACCTTTCCCGGCCATCCCACGTTGATGTTGGTGAAACGTCCCTTGTGATCCACCAGGGCTTGCAGCAGCATTGAAAAGTACCCCTTGCGGTTTATGTACTCGGTGGCTTGGTGCGCCAGTGACAAGATAGGGATATGGGTTCTGTCTATCGCCCCAGCACAGTTTGGGAATCCCATTGCAGCAAAGTCATCCACTATGGCCTGCATGTTTCCCAGAGTCACTACCCTTGATATCACCAGATCTTTGATTGCCACTCGCTTCTCAACTGTGAGGGCTGCTCTCATCTTGGTATTCTGGCACTTCAGGGCAGGGGAAAGCAAGTCACAAAGTTCCATGAAAGTGCCCTTACACATGCGAAAGTTTCGCAGCCACTGGGAATCGTCCCACACCTGCAACACTATGTGGTCCCATCAGTCTGTGCTTGTTTCCCGGGCCCAGAATTGGCGTTCCACGGCATGAACCTGCCCCAGTAACACCATGATTTTCACATTGCTGGGGCCTGTACTTTGTGAGAGGTCTATGTCCATGTCAATTTCCTCATCACTCTCGTCGCCGCGCTGCAATCGCCTCATCGGCTGGTCCTGGTTTTGCTTTGGCATGTCCTGGCTCTGCATATACTCCAGGACAATACGCGTGGTGTTCATAGTGCTCATAATTGCCCCGATGATCTGAGTGGGCTCCATGAACCCAGTGCTATGGCATCTGGTCTGAAAAAAGGCGCGAAACTATTGTCTGACGGAGGGAGGGAGGGGCGAGTGACGACATGGAGTACGGGTACAGGGAATTAAAATCAACAAAGGTGGCTGTGCATCAGGGAGAAACACAAACAACTGTCACACAGAATGTCCCCCCCAAAGATTGAACTCAAAACCCTGGGTTTAGCAGGCCGTTGATTTCACGGAGGGAGGGGGAAGCAAATGAATACAGAACAAATCTATTTTTTACATCTTAAGCTGGCAGCCAATGGTGCAGCATGACTGATAGCCCTCGGCATCTTCTGGGCGCTTGGCAGAAAATAGTGTACTACGACTGATAGCCACCGTAATCATTGGGAAGGCAGCAGAATATGACTGGGGGACATACGGAGTTTCAGCCATCATCTGATTGAACCAGTCGTAATACATCATCTACTGCCAAAAGGCAAGGGGCTGCTGCTGTGTAGCAATGCAGCCCCACGTCTGCCAGCCCCACGTCTGCCAGCACCCAGATCGCCGATGAAGGCTACCAGTCATACTGCATCCTCTACTGCCAAAAGGCAATTAGCTGCTGCTGTGTAGCAATGCAGTACCACGTCTGCCGGCACCCAGATGACATATGGTGACGGTGAGCTGAGCTGAGCGGGCTCCATGCGTGGTGTGGTTTGTTGTCTGCACAGGTAACCCAGGTAAAAAGGCACGATCGATTGTCTGCCGTTGCTCTGACGGAGGGGGAGGGGCCTGACGACATGTACCCAGAACCCCCCGCGACACTGTTTTGCATCATTCAGGCATTGGGATCTCAACCCAGAATTCCAATGGGCGGCGGAGACTGCGGGATCTGTGGGACAGCTACCCATAGTGCAATGCTCCGGAAGTCGACGATAGCCTCGGTACTGTGGACGCGGTCTGCCGACTTAATGCACTTAGAGCATTTTATGTGGGGATACACACAATCGGCTGTATACAACCAATTTCTATAAAACCGGCTTCTATAAATTTGACCTAATTTTATAGTGTAGACATACCCTTACTTTAGATACCCCATTGCCTAGTGGAATCCACAGGCCTGAGTTAGGCACCCAGGCTCCTTATACAATGCCTGGGGATTATTTGATGCCTAAGAACATAATTCACAAAATTCAGCAAACTGACTGGGGAGCCACCTATGCTAGCCGATAGGAAATGCTAGTGAGAGGAGTGTGGTCTATGCACCACTATCAAAGGTGCTTGGGATTCATAGCTGTGAACCTTCTCCTACACTTAGGTCCCTAAGACAGTTCAGGCCTCTCTCACAAAGAGCAGTGATGGTTGTGCCATTCCACCTTTTATCCAATGATTAGAACACTCACTCAGGCTGGCAGACACCTGCATTCACATCCCTACTGTATGTGGGAGGGGCAGGGACTTGAAACCAGATCTTCCCATTTCACTTCTGAGTGTCAAACAGTGGGCTAAAGAGCTATTTTAGGCTATACCTTCATCTCTTTTGTTGAACTGTTCCACTTTGTATAAAATACTTAAATAATCATCAGGCCCTAGACAGAGTTACTCCACAGCTTAGTGGTTTAAATACTCACTGGGGATGTGGGTAACTCATGTTCAAGTCCCTCCTCCAATGATTATTTAAGTATTTTACACAAAGTGGAACAGCTTCAACATGAGAGACTGAGAATAACCCATCCTAGAATACTTTATATAACTGGTGACTAGAACACTTAGCTGGGACGAGGAAGACCTGAGTTCAAGACCTTACACTTGTCAAGTGGAGTGGGATTCAAATCCAGCTCTCCAACATTCTGAGTGAGTGCTTTAACCACTGCACAATAGGGTATAATGGGATTAACAGCACCACCATTTTGTGCAGAGCTTTATTTGGTATATGTGCTCTAAGAATTCTGTCCAGATGGGATGAGATAGGTGGGGAATGTCTGGTTTGAGGATCACAGTGGGGCTTAAGCATGAGTTGGGCCTTAGGCTTGAAATGGTTTTGAGAGTGCCCACCACCAGAAATTTAGATGCCTAGGGAATTTCAGCAACTACTGGATTAGTTGGCAACTAATCAGTGAGAATCTCAGTTTTGGATTTAGGTGTCTAAAGTGGCAGTTTTGATACATAAATCTTGTTATGGATCTAGCCCAAGACATTCATAAAAATCCCACTAGGCACCTATCTGCATCTTTAGGTGCCTAAATACCTTTAAAAATCTGGCCCTTGGTCACTCATTGTTGAACAACCTTGAAACACACAGGAACAAGACAGGAAAACCAGTTGCACCCTAAGTCATTTTGCAGTAATACAAATTTAAATCTTCAAATCATCCTGTTCATACAGTCTTAAAGGTGTCTTTGATTCATGAGTTTATCCTACATGTGTACATCAAGGCAAATCTTAATTTGGCATTGGAAGTTATTTTTTGTTACCAGTATTAGATGCTGAATAGTTTCCTCTTCTCTTCAGCGGTTGCTAGAGGATTTTATGTCAGGTTGATAATAATACAGACTTAGAATAAAGATAAGATTAACCTAACAAATGAAAACAGAATATATGCTACTTGAAATGAAATTAAAATTACAATAAAGCAGTTAAATTCAAATTTAAAGTCAAATATAATTCAGCAATAGTCTTGTCGTCCACCTAGGAAATAAGAGAAATAAGAGAAAGCTTCTCCTATAATTAATTCAGTTCCTCCACAGTATTAAACTAAACATCTGATTTAATCTGCTCCTATAATTATTCTAAGTGATTTTAATTAGTACCATCTGTAAAGCAATTTGCAAACAAGTTACTTTGGTAAATATGCACATATGTTATCATCCCCATTTTATCTAAGTAGTTCTGAATTTTTTTGACTTTATGAATTTAAATCTGTTGAGAATCATAAATAAGAGGATTTTTTTCTCTCTAGGTTATACTAATCAAGCTAAATGTATGAAAAATGGAAAGGATGGATTTTCCGATCATCATGTTTAGCATTTATGATGGTTTCTCAAATAATTTCCTTTTATAGTAATGAAAAACAGGATGCTGACCCACCTTCTTAAAGGTAAAGTAGCATTGTACTAATTGAAGGGAAGTCTACTGATTGAGCACAAGACAGAGAAACATGAATTCTTGAGATCTAATCCTGGTTCTGACATTCCTTTTATGGCTTTGGGCAAACTACATAACTTTTCTCAGCCTCTGTTTTCCACATGTGGAAAACAGATGCCCATAATGGCAAATGCGAGTAGACCACACATGCATTATACAAGTATCATAAATGGAATATGCAGAAATATTATCACCACCTGTCACCCTGGTTCTGTGCTCTGGGTCCCACCACTGGTGGTTGAAATTTTTTGAACAGAGATTTTTAATTTAAAAAAGCCATTATTCAACACCACATTTCCCCTCTCAAAATACGATATTTTCTTGGGCCTGGTCTACACTATGACTTTAATTCAGATTTAGCAGCGTTAAATCGAATGAACCCTGCACCCGTTCCCACAACAAAGCCAGTTATTTCAAAATAAAGGGCTCTTAAAATCGATTTCTGTACTCTACCCCGACGAGCGGAGTAGCGCCAAAATAGATATTGTCATTTCGAATTAGGGTTAGTGTGGCCGCAAATCAATGGTATTGGCCTCCGGGAGCTATCCCACAGTGCACCATTGTGACTGCTCTGGACAGCAATCTGAACTCGGATGCACTGGCCAAGTAGACAGGAAAAGCCCCACGAACATTTGAATTTTATTTCCTGTTTGCCCAGCATGGAAAGCACAGGTGCCCACAGAGAGCTCATCAGCACAGGTAACCATGCAGGCCAATAATCGAAAAAGAGCACCAGCATGGAGTGTACGGGAGGTACTGGATTTGATCGCTATATGGGGAGAGGATTCAGTGCTAGCAGAACTTCTTTCAAAAAGACGAAATGCCAAAACTTTTGAAAAAATCTCCAGGGGCATGATGGAGAGAGGCCACAATAGGGACTCAGATCAGTGCCGCGTGAAAGTCAAGGAGCTCAGACAAGCCTATCGAAAAACAAAGGAGGCAAACGGTCGCTCCGGGTCAGAGCCGCGGACATGCCACTTCTACGTCGAGCTGCATGCAGTTCTAGGGGGGGGCCGCCACCACTACCCCACCTCTGACCGTGGATTCCGAGGCGGGGATAATCTCATCAGCTACACCTGAGGATTCTGCGGGCGGGGAAGAGAAGGAGGAGGAGGATGAGCTTGCGGAGAGCACCCAGCACTCCGTTCTCCCCAACAGCCAGGATCTTTTTCTCAGCCTGACTGAAGTACCCTCCCAACCCTCCCAAGCCAGTATCCAAGACAATGACCCCATGGAAGAGACCTCAGGTGAGTTTACCTTTTAAAATATAAAACTTGTTTTAAAAGCAAGCGTTTTTTAATGATTACTTTGCCCTGAGGGCTTGGGATGCATTCGCGGCCAGTACAGCTACTGGAAAAGTCTGTTAATGTGTCTGGGGATAGAGCAGAAATCCTCCAGGGACATCTCCATGAAGCTCTCCTGGAGCTACTCCAAAAGCCTTGCCACAAGGTTTCTGGGCAGTGCAGCCTTATTCCGTCCTCCATGGTAGGACACTTGACCACGCCATGCTTGCAGCGAGTAATCTGGTATCATTGCATGACAAAGCCTGGCAGCGTATGGTCCCGGTGTTTGCTGGCATTCAAGCAACATCCGTTCTTTATCTTGCTGTGTAATCCTCAGGAGAGTGATATTGCTAATGGTAACCTTGTTGAAATACGGAAATTTAATTAAGGGGACAGAGGTGGCCGTTCCTACTGGGCTGTTTGCCTGTGGCTGAAAAGAAATCCTTCCCTGCAATTAGCCAAGTGCAGGGGGCTGGGGGAATTGGCCCAGAGCTTTTCGTGTTTGGCTAGCAGGGATCTTTCCTGATACCAGCCACTCGGTGGGGGAGGGATAAAGCGATCATCCAGAGAATTGGATAGGGCGGGGAGATTAGTTTGTTTTCTGCTGCTGAAGGTTAACAGGAAAACCGCAGCACTCAATGGGCTTTGCTTGGTATGTGGGAAAGGAGGGTGCAGAAGCCGAAAGACAATGGCTTACCATGGCCACATGCAAACCGAATTCTGTTGCCCGGACCTGCGTCTGTGATCTCTAGCAGCAAAGCCACAGGCACTCAATATTAAGAAGCAAAATGCGACCTTGCACAGAAATCACATGTGCTATGTAATGTGAATAGTGTTGGTCACCGTGAAAGAGTATAAGCATTGTTCTGCAAAATGTATCTTTTTAAAAAATTATCTCCTTTTTTCCCTCCCTCCAGCAGCCTCCCTCCTCTGTCCCGAAGGCTATCTCAGATAAGGCGTCGGAAAAAGAAGATGCGAGACGAGATGTTCGCAGAAATCATGGAATCTACCCACAGTGAAAGAGCTCATCTGAATGAGTGGAAGGACATGGTTTCAAAGTATAGGAAAGAAGCCAGTGAACATGAGGACAGGAGGGACCAACGTGAGGACATGAGGGACCAATGTGAGGACAGGAGAGACGCTCGAGATGAGAGGTGGTGGCAGGAAGATCAGAGGAGGCAGGATGCAATGCTGGGGCTGCTGAGTGAGCAAACAGACATGCTCTGGCGTCTGGTGGAGCTTCAGGAATGGCAGCAGGATGACAGAGTGCCGCTACAGCCCCTGTATAACTCCGCTCCCCGCTCACCATGTTCCATAGCCTCCTCACCCGGACGTGTAAGTACGCGGGTGGGGGGAGGCTCTGTACACCCTCCCATTCCACCCCAGTGGACAGCCCAAGCAAAAGGCTGTCTTTTTTTAACCTTTTTTTAGTGGCCTTTTCCTTCCCACCGATCCTCCTCCCAAACCCCACCCGGGTTCTCTCCCTCTTTTTATAATCAATTAATAAAGAATAAATGATTTTTAAATGATAGTGACTTTATTTTCTTTGAAAGCAAGCTGGGGGCAGAGGGAGGGTGGGTTCCTTACAGAGAATGAGACAATAAAGGGGGTGGGTTTCATGAAGGAGAAATAAACAGAAATTTCACACTGTAGCCTGGCCGGTCATGAAACTGGTTTTCAAAGCTTCTCTGATGCACAGCGCTTCTTGGTGTGCTCTTCTAGTCGCCCTGGTGTCTGGCTGTGAGTAATCAGCAGCCAGGCGATTTGCCTCAGCCTCCCACCCCGCCATAAAGGTCTCCTCCTTACTTTCACAGATATTGTGGAGCACACAGCAAGCAGAAATAACAATGGGGATATTGGTTTGGCTGAGGTCTGAGCGAGTCAGTAACGATCACCAGCGACCTTTTAAATGGCCAAATGCACATTCTACCACCATTCTGCACTTGCTCAGCCTGTAGTTGAACAGCTCCTGACTCCTGTCCAGGCTGCCTGTGTATGGCTTCATGAGCCATGGCATTAAGGAGTAGGCTGGGTCCCCAAGAATAACTATTGGCATTTCAACATCCCCAATGGTTATTTTCTGGTCCGGGAAGTAAGTCGCTTGCTGCAGCTGTTTAAACAGATTAGTGTTCCTGAAGATGCGAGTGTCATGAACCCTTCCCGGCCAGCCCACGTTGATGTTGGTGAAACGTCCTTTGTGATCCACAAGTGCTTGCAGCACCATTGAAAAGTACCCCTTGCGGTTTATGTACTGGGTACCCTGGTGCTCCGGTGCCAAGATAGGGACATGGGTTCCATCTATCGCCCCACCACAGTTAGGGAATCCCATTGCAGCAAAGCCATCAACTATGACCTGCACATTTCCCAAAGTCACTACCTTTCATAGCAGCACCTCAGTGATTGCTTTGGCTACTTGCATCACAGCAGCCCCCACAGTAGATTTGCCCACTCCAAATTGATTCCCGACTGACCGGTAGCTGTCTGGCATTGCAAGCTTCCACAGGGCTATCCCCACTCGCTTCTCAACTATGAGGGCTGCTCTCATCTTGGTATTCTGGCGCTTCAGGGCAGGGGACAGCAAGTCACAAAGTTCCATGAAAGTGCCCTTATGCATGCGAAAGTTTCGCAGCCACTCGGAATCGTCCCACACCTGCAACACTATGCGGTCCCACCAGTCTGTGCTGGTTTCCCGGGCCCAGAATCGGCATTCCACGGATAGAACTTGCCCCATTAACAACATGATCTCCAAAGCACCGGGACCCGCGGTTTGAGAGAATTCTGTGTCTATGTCCTCATCATGCTTGTCGCTGCGCTGCCGTCGCCGCCTCCTCCTCGCCTCGTTTTTCTGGTCCTGGCTCAGCATAAACTGCACGAGAATGCGCGAGATGTTTACAATGTTCATGACTGCTGTCTTGAGCTGAGCGGGCTCCATGCTTGCCGTGGTATGGAGTCTGCAGTGTTCACCCAGGAAAAAAGGCATGAAATGGTTGTCTGCCGTTGCTTTCATGGAGGAAGGGGTGAGGCTGTATCCAGAACCACCTGCGACAATGTTTTTTGCCCCATCAGGCACTGGGATCTCAACCCAGAATTCCAATGGGCGGGGGAGACTGCGGGAACTATGGGATAGCTACCCACAGTGCAACACTCCGGAAATCGACGCTAGCCCCGGGACATGGACGCACACCGCCGAATTAATATGCTTAGTGTGGCCGCATACATTCAACTTTATGCAATCTGTTTCCAAAATTCGAATTATATAAATTCGGATTAATCCCGTAGTGTGGACATACCCTTGGAAATGTCATGTTTTTGAAATTTTCAGTGGAAACTATAAATGAAAAATGTAGCCTTGTTGACCAGTTGTATTTGGTCATTGTCATCTTTGTGTTTGGTGGGGTGGAAGAGTGCTAGCTTGCACTGGCAATTTTGATTGATCAGTTCAAAATAAAGAGCATTTTCATATGTTACTGATTTTGAAAATGAAGCTATGAACAATGGGTGTAGTCCCCCCAGACTGTAAGCCTCAGGCAGGTGTAAAATTTGCCTCCTCACCTGAAGCCCTGTTAGCATGACTGCAGCTGTCGCCCCTCCCCCCTACCTCCAATATAGAAGTTAAACCACACCTATGCTCTAAACAAATTCTGCTAACAATTTTTTAAAGTGGACAATTTGCCCATTTTAAAGAACTAATGGAACAAAAGTGTTTGATATTTACACTTTTTTCAGATCACACCACCATAAGAGTGCACCCATTTATTTGTTCACTTAATGAGGCAAGGGCTGCTGGGGATCTTTACCATCTTTTAGAATGCAAGTGTAACATACTGGACAGTATGTGTTAGGCCTCTCCACTCAGCCCAATCGAAAGAGGATGTGAGACTTTTTTATAGCTCACAATTATGGAACCTGGCCTCTAAACCCAAGCTGTAGAGACTCATGCATTTATCTTTGGAGGTCCTTGGTTCAGTCTCCTAGCTCTCATCTTGGTTGACATCATATAATTGGGGGATTGTCCAAGATTTGAACTGTTGCATGCCTCAGAAAGTTCAGGATGAGCTTATTCAGTCCAGAGGAAGTAACCCAACCACTGGGTCAACGTGTGCTATGTTCTCCTCTGTGTAGAATCCACAGCTACAGAGCCTGGCAGTTTAACTCAAGCTGTAGAGACTAATACAGTTTAATCAGTTTAATATCTGATGCTGGCCAAAATGGTATCCATTTTGACAACCAGGTTATACAGAGCTACGTCCCTATTTTCTTATTCCCATTTTAGTCAGTAAAAATAGGAAGTCCTCCCATCTTTCCACCATGTGAAAAATAAAGGAAAAGCTAGAACAGGAGTTACAAGTGTTTACCTGCTAGATGAGTGGGAAATAAAGCCAGCTGCAAAATGCCCAGGTTAAGATTACAACAGCTAGTTTCTGTCAAATTTAGAAGAGCCAGCTACCTCCCCATGAAAGGCATGCAGGGAACTAAATGCATATAAGAGAACAAGGCTGCACTGATAAAGAGCTAGTAGGGATCACCAAGGAAGGTGGTTCTATAGACAATGCTGCTTCTATGTACTGTGTAACATCACTATACTGTTATTAAGATATGATGAGATACAATTAGTTTTCATTTTCAGCTCAGAATCTTTTTCAATATTATCTGAAGCACTGATGCCTTCAGTTGAATACTTGTTTTTAAGGAAAAGGTAGTCTGTCAATTTTGTTTCTCTCCAGTGTCTCATGTTGAGTCTCTCATTAAACCAAGATGTTTAAGTCTCTCAATAGCACAGGAATACACCCAAGTCCAAGACTGACGAAATTTTTTCATAAAGCCTCAGCTCAATACAGAGATAACTAGAACTGGACTAAAAGGCATAGACCCTATCACACCTGATTTTTTCTTCTTGTTTGACTTTCTTTATAATTTTCCAATTACACAATTAAATACTCAGAAAACAAACAACCCTTAGAAACTGCTCAGTCGGGGGTGGGGGGTCAAATTCACCTTAAAAATTATAAGACCTGCTATTGAATCACCTAAAAAAAAAAAAAAAAGCTCAAGAAACATTCTTGCCCTCTAGCAGGCCTAGGGAAGCCATAAGGAAGTGAAATAACTCAGCAGAAATGCAGCGAGGGACACACCCAGCAAGAAATAATACAAACAAAACAAGTTAACATAAGGAAAAGAGTAATAGAGCTCACCAGGCCGGAGTTCAGATTCCTTCTATGATCTTGGATGTTTAGCCCAGACTCCCATTAGCAGCCTCCCCTCTAGCTCCCAAGCAGCAGTGTTTAGTCTTTCCTAGAGCACCTGTGCAAGAAAAAAATGACAGATGAGTTGAGAAGTTAACTCCTTGTTCACCAGAAACTAAGTAATGTCCCTGTTGTAACCTGTATCCCAAGCATGCAAAGAATAATTAAGAATGAAGCGCCTACCAGATCTGGATTTCCGGGGAGAAGGATGTTTGTGATTGTATAGTTGCAGTCAAATCTATAACCAAGTCAAAAGAAAAAAATATAAGATAATCTGTCTACATCTGTAGATAATTTTATTTTCTCCTTAGAAACACAGATAACTGGTCACATATCCCAAACTTTATGTTTTGGGCCCAGCTCAAGAGAGGATGGAGATGGGAAGTAATTGTGGCATGTATAATGATGATCCTAATCCTGGGATGTTGTAAAAGTATGAAAACTAGGTGCAAGGGCAGCTTTGTTTCATCTCATCTCATCCTCTCTCTCCCTCCCACTTTCTGTATAGCACGGGGGGGGGGGGGTAATCATGTGTTTGAAGGGGAAGTGGCAGTGAGTAGAAAGATGTGGGAGGGAAAACTGGCAGGGATCTTTGGTTTAATACAATCTTTTTCCTAGAATGAAAGCCCTGATCCTAGAAACTCCAATTCAGGAAAGCACCCCTAATCAGAAGAGAATTTAAGCCCATGCTTAACTTTAATCATATGATTAAATTGGATTGAAGTCAGTGGAATTTAAGTATGTTCCTAAAAACATACTTAAGTGCTCTTTACAATCAGGGCCAATAAAAACCCTCCACTTAGACCCAATTAATTCAGGAAAGCCCTCAAGTATGTGCTTAACTTTAACTTTAGGTCCACTCAGTAAAGGCCCCAGTTAAGCAAGATCTTTAAGCATGTGCATACCTGTAAGCATGAGTAGTCATGTGCCTAATATTACCAGCATATTTAAGAATATTGATGAATCCAGACTTCACTTAATGGGGCTACATATGTGCTCAGAGTTAAATACAGGTGTAAATGTTTTACTGAGTCAAGGCCTTAGAAAAGAATAGGAAGAGACACAATGGGTCTGATGTCCATATTCAGGTAAAATATCTGCTGATTTATGTAAAAAGAACTAAATAATAATTAATGGAGATATCCCATCTCCTAGAACTGGAAGGGACCTTGAAAGGTCATTGAATCCAGCCCCTTGCCTTCACTAGCAGGACCAAGTACTGATTTTGCCCTAGATCCCCAGTGGCCCCCTCAAGGATTGAACTCACAACCGTGGGTTTAGCAGGCCAATGCTCAAACCACCGAGCTATCCCACCCCCATGTACTTTTTAAAATGAGTATATCACAACCCCAGTTCTAAATTTGAGTTAATTAACATTCCTGCAATAAGAACCGTGTTTTTATTATTTCGGCTGTGATATATTTTTGTTATTATCCAAACATCCTCTGGGTTTTGAAATAATTCTGTCAAATAATTGTTTGTTCCAATCTTCTCTGGGTTTAGTTGGCGGTCGTGCAGTTATACCGCTGGCTCTTTTGGGAACCAGGAAACTGCTTTATTATGTAAGGAAAGCTTAAAGAAAGAACAATGCACTCCCTTGACTAAACCTGCAGTAAACAAGTGCACATTGTACGTACAAAAGAAACATGGAAAGCAGTTAGATTTCCCATAGTGAGTTCTAGGGGATGGGGCAGGGAAACGCATATAAGACTATTTTATACAAAAATAAAATTTCTGCAAACTCTCTATGGAATAAATTTAGCCCTGGTGTAGGCAGGTTGAGCTCAACTAAAATCAGTGGAATTACGTCAACTTACACCAGAACAGAACTTTGCCTATGCTAGGTCTCTTAGCATATATACTAGTATAGTAATTGTTGAAAATAGCAATACGTTTTCTCTTTAGTTTTCATGGACCAAGAAAATGCTACAGGTATTTTTATTTATTAACTACATAGCCTCTGCCCAAAGTGTTTGTAATCTAAGGCCCTGACCCTACAGGGTGTCCTGCTCGTGCAGAATACCGTTTTACTTCAGTGAGTCTCTGTGCCAGCAGAGGGTCCCAACCATGGAAGAAAAACAAAGAACTTGCAGACTGGAGGCCAAATTTTAGATGTGACCCAAGTGAAGATAACAAGCAATATAGGGGAAAGAGGGAAGCCTATTGCTATGAAACTTTTATCAGGTCATTTTTAGTTTTGCAATTGACAAAGACATTATTCTAATTAAAGTTACTAATATTATTAATCATGTTTATTATGGTAGTGCCTAGGGATTGACCAAGATTGTGCTGCTACTATACAAGTACAGGGTAATAGACAGTCCCTATCCCAAAAAATTTACAATCTAACAAGACAAAAGTGTGCAAAAACTATCATTTGGATTTGTTTGAGCAATTCTAGAGAAAAGACCTAAGATAGGTTAATTATCACAATCACTGTGTTACATAAGGTTACCTTAAAAGCTAGAAATTGATGATACAGTTTCAATTACTTAGTGTAATTAGTTCACTAATAACCACATCCATTAGAATCCATTTAGGTTAGAGTAAATGACAGGTAAGATTTTTATTGAAATCAACCCAACATTTACACTAAAGGGCAAAACATGGCTCTATGCACTGAGTGTCTCTCAGTGCATAGTGTCTTCTTGGCATTAGAGAAAGTATGGTGGCATCCCATGCTAGATCTTTAAGAAGTGAAGCCCCCATGTCACCTCAACACTCTCATGCACATGAGGATGTTGGAAGACAAAGTATAGCTACCTCCTACTCCACTGTACTAGATGTTGAGGACAAGGCTCCCTAGAGTCCCAGAGCTGGGCAGCCTGTCAAGAGAAATTTAGGTCCCAGTACATCATGTTTGCTCCTATTTCACTTTTATTTATAGACATTTTGCGCCCCCACCCATGAGCTTGGGTCTTGAGTACAATTGCCCTCTCCCACCAGCCCTGATTCTGGACCATGTTAAGGTACCTTGGTGCTACTCCAACAGCACATATGGGGCCTTAAAGCAGCTGCGGAGTTCTCTGGTGTGGGGGTGTACCAGGAAATATGTGCCAGGGGGAGGAGCAGAGCTGGAACAAACAAATATAATTTAGATCATCCCTGTGGTCACTTTACATTACAGTTCCTAGCTGCCCTAAGCATAACATGACTGCAAGACAGTTTAAAGTCAATTTTATCCCCTCTCTCATCAGTTGGAATCCTCCCATCCTTGGGGAGTGACTGCCCTGTTCTTCCTTGCTGCTGGGAGAAGGGGAGGACGGTTAGTGCTTTCAGATATTTTTCCAGACCCCATATCTCTTGCCACTTTCATCCATTACATTACCTATTCCATATCAAGTCAGTTACAACAGTTAATTTTCCCTGAGTGATTTATGGCCTCTCAGCCTCCAAATCTTTCTCTATGTGCTCACTGTAGATAACTATTTCCTCTAGTATCTTACAATAAGATGACTATTTTGTGCTGAATTCTTCACTGCTACAGGAGACACTATATTCTCTACAACCCTTTCTGCGGGTGGCATGCAAAGCTTTCCTTGGCTCCCCATGTCATCACCTTTCATAGCAACAGGAGATAGAATATACTGGAGTGTGAAGGGAAAAAGAGAACTAATGTCAATATTTGAAATGATAAAAGAAGGTAGAGTAACTAAAGAAGTGAAATATACCACATGATGTGTCAGTCACTTAAAAAGCCTTTCATAAGGCACATCACACAGTAAATTTCACCTGTCTTTAGTCTAAAGAAGAGGGAGTAACGGATGGATTGTATCTGTGGCTAGAATCTAGTTTCAGCATTTGATTTACCATTTTAAGGAGAAAGTAAGTGGATACTATATCTTGCTGTTTAAGTATATGAATAATTATGTAAATTTAATATTTCATTTTATAACCACTTCCCTCCCCCAAAAAGTTAACATACCAAATGTAGTTTAATTGTAATGTCCACTGACTAGTTGCAGCCATTAGCCAGTTTTCATAGTTGTTTTGATGTTTCCCAGCTTGCAAATAATTATCCATTAAAGCTCATCTTGGGTGTTTGGTACAAAAATCGGTCACATTACTAAGACTCTATCTATACTCTGAATTGTAATTTACACAGTTTGTTCTTGTAACATAGTGTTTGTCCAATCTCAGCATGAATGCAGACTATACTCCAACTGTGTTAAGACCGAATTCTAGACCCCTGCTTGGAGGCTACTGCAGAGCTATGATTATTTTAAAATATATATATTCCCTTTCTTCCCCTCAGTGCACACTCTGCTACAACACACTCAGCTAAACAAACATTTTAGTCCCATAAATCTCCACATTGAGGAAAAGAAATACCACTTAATATTTTCCCCCTCATTTTTTCTCATTTGCTTTCTGAATTTGTATATATAGGTTAGGGAAAATCTGTGGTGACGACGCAGGAAAGGAAACAGAACGCCAGGTCTGTGGTAGCTAGAGAGCTTTACAAGCCTCTTGCAAAAAGCCTCCCAGGAAAACTTTTCCTGGGGTTTTTATTTCTTTCCTTACTTTGTTTACAACTCTTCTTAGTGGTTACATTCTTGCGCATAGAAGAGCCAGGCAGTATACATGCACATAAGATAACGAACCCATCTCTTGAGCGCGTGAACACCAGCTGCGAGGGTACAATCAAATCAGCCAAATAAGTTTCCCAAACACAAACGCTGGATTGAAGGTCACTCCTGCCTCGTAGCCATGGGAGCAGTTTGCCGCGCCTGTGGACTGGCGATTCGGGAGCTATGCATCTCTACATCTCCCCCTGTTTTATTTTATAAATGCGGTGTTTAAACAAAACACACTCTCGCAGGGTAGCATGCACAATGTCACTAGATTGGGTAAACATTAAACAAAGCAGCAAAGTAAAACATCAAAAATCAAAACTAGGACCCCATACTATAAAAGGGTCTTTATCCACTCTAAGGGTGGCTATGACTAGATATAATCCCACCAAGGAGGAAAAACGTCCTAGCGGATAGCTTAAACATAACATTTCAGCATATCAATTTGCTATTACATACAAAACTATTATCAGTAAGCTTAAAACAACACATTTCTTTTACTGTCTCACACCCCAGATGTTGCTGGGTGGTTTGCAGACAGGAACAAGGCAGGTACTTAACAGACCTTGCATGTCTTGTAATATGGTGTCATTAACATACACACAGCTGTCATTAACTTAAAAAAAGTAAGCATCCTGTCAGGTGTAATCCCAGGAGCACTGACTAAAATTAACTGGGCATACCAGGTAGTCTAATTTCCCAGATGTCTTGGTGAATTACTCAATCCCACATGCATCCTCCCCATGGACCCAGCAGGATTCGGTATGTGGAAGGCCACACCCCCTCAACCGGTCCATATGCTTGGAAGGAGCATTGAGAACGTTTGCACTTTTACCTAGAAAGTCTCTAAGTATGTCTCTATGGCCACAGATCAGATGGTACTCCTGATGTGTCTGTAAGGGCAGTGGGCCAAGCCTGAACATGCTAGATCCCAATGCCTTCCCAGCCTCAGTGATATTCAATACCATCTCTGTCAGCAACTTCTGGGTCATTGTCTGTATTTGGATGTGTTACAGGGGTAATAGTGTAATAAAGAAGATAGCAGGGGCAATGGCAACAAGGTGCCTTTGGTACTTATCATTTAAAATCCAATTAGGGAAGGCAATACATACTGAAGGACTTATTCAAAACACAGGGCGCAGCCTGTAGAATAAACCCCAAAATCCAATCAATACCACGTTCCCAAGCATGGGTTCCACAAATTTCTTCCTGCTAGTGTATAATTCTTTGTTTCTTCACCATGGTCAGTTCTTAATGTCTCTTGTAGTCAGGAATTCCTGGACTTTGTGGTTTTAAGGAAGCAAGTGTTCCTTCTTCTCTTTTCCTGAAACAGTGTGGTTTAGCATCATACAGGGGAGAGGTTACTAGCACATCACCCTGTAATGGTTTTGCTTTTTCTGGAAAAATTCAGAGCAACAGTAGGTCTGTCAGTGGACAAGAGAGAGGTTACTAGCACTTCACCTTGTCTTTTTTTCCTTTTTCCTGCTGTCCAGAAGGCACAGCAGGGCTAGAAGAAGAAATAGGCTTATCATCAGTCAAAGAGTCCTCCCGAGGTGGAGGGGTCTTTTTGCAGTGAAAAGCATGGGTCCAGGCAGTCAGTCCTTGGCACTTCACAGCGGTGTTGGTGGTTAACAGGACTTGGAAAGAGCCTTTCCAGCATGGAGCCAAAGCAGTCTTTCGTTGATGGACTTTACATAGACTCAGTCTCCTGGTTTTAATAAATGGCAGGGGTGCTAGGGTCTTTGGGTAGCACTTTTCTACCTGTGAGAAAAGAAACCTAACACATTTCATTAATGCCTGGCAGTGTTTTGCAGATCTCATAGTTGCTCGGGCACATTTAAGCCCCCCCCTTGTCTTGGGGGTCAGCCAAGTTTTGGCTGTGGCCTTGGATGAGCCTGCAAGCTGTATTTTCCTCTCAGTTAACTCGTTCTGTGCTTTTTCCTCTTCTCCCTTTCTCGGCTTCTTTTAACCTACAAAGGAAACCTTCACTCTTCCAGTAAAATAACTTTATTACAGAGCTTTGGAGCAACAAACCGGGACAAGCACACCCACTTTTGAGGAGTGCACTCGGTACAACCTCAGGTGTCTAATTGCTTTCCTCCCTCCCCAGCCCTCTGGCTAGAAATCTGAGGTAGCCAGAAGGATCCCATGGGCAATATGGGGAGTGGGTTAACCTTCCATGTCCTTGCTTCCAAAGACTGTTGGTATGCAAATTTTTAACAACAATTTTTGCCATAAAACACAAAAATAATCCCTATTGTGCCAGTAAATGCATGGTACATTGAATGCTGTTCAGCTGGCATCCGTTTTCTCTGATGATCTGAAAAACAAAAGAACAGAGGTCTACCCCTTTTGGGCAGTCAGTCATTGCTTAAAATGTTTCCTTGTATTTGTTCATAGGCAGCCCAGATTTCAGTGGCTTCTACCTTATTAGTTAGAAACTTGCATTAATACAAATGCTTTCTGGCTTGCTTCCAAATCCAAAGCTATCTACAGCTTAAAGATTTTTACTTAAAAGGGACACAATTAACTTTCCCAGACTTTTGATTGCCTTTTACTTCTAACTCCTGCTTTCAAACACACAGTGATCTGAACAAGACAACACAACCTATATTGGTAGGTTTGCATTTCCTTTACCTCTGCTACAATATACACTGCACATATTCTGGGGAAAAGCGGCCACTGCGCAACCCATACGGGCTCATCAGTGAGCCAACGGAGGGGGAGGGCCGTACGCCTAATCATCAATATGGATGGTGGCAGTTAAAGCAGTTCCCCTGAGGCTTCTGCCCCTTGTGCAGGGCAGCTGTCAGCAGGGCCATCTGATGGGTTTGAGTGCCTACATCAGTACACGCCTGCAGCAACTCCGCCAGGGTCGAAGGACTTAGAGGACTCGCTCGCAGTGGGGACCCTGCGAAACGCGCGACGGGCACACTGGCCAATGATGGGAAAAGCTACCTGGGGCATGCCCACCGCCTGCTCGGGGATGCCCGAAAACTGCCCTGTGCCATATAACTGCTCAGCAAGATAAGCCCCCCCACCTTGTGCTGCTGCCGCAAGCGCCTCTCGCTGGTACTCGCTGTCCCACACAACGTATTGCGCGGGAGACAGCACCATGCGACATATGTCTTTCCAATCTTGGGGGAGCAAGTGATAACCGTTTGACACACCTTTCAAGATCCCCCGGAGCTCGTGCAGAACCGAGTAGGGGAGAGCCTCCCAGTCCACTACTCGGCCCCCGTTTCCATTATCCCGCCTAGAGATGGGGAATGCCTCGAACCCACACTTGGATTCCTTGTCGGTCAAGAGACCGGCCTTGCGCACCGGCTGCACCGCCGCGGCGACAGCGCCCCCCCGCCCGACCGGTAGGCATGGGGGCGCCGCCACGGGCGGCGGCACAGGGAGGGTCAGCTGCGGGCAGGAGGGGGGTGGCCCATCACCTGGGGGCAAAGGGGAAACCGGCTTAAGGCCATCGGGGCCGAACCCCTCCAGCGCCTCCTTACAATGCTGCCAGAGCAGCAGGTGCTGAACTGGGGCACGGGGTTCACTATACAAGGTGATCCCAATCCGTATCCAATCAAAAAGCTGTAATGACCCGCAGTCCGGATACCAGGGGCACTGGCGATCTATTTCCCTTAGAAGGTCCTCAATATGAGCGACCGAGACAACGACACATGATCGCTGCCTTATAATCTTTTGTAACTCTCTTGCGTGCTCCTTCTGGGCACTGGAAAGTTTCCCCCCCATACTCACGAATAAGGGGCGGCAAACAGCCGCGGGCGCGCTCGGCGTATCCAGCCGGTGAGTAGAGGGGTATCACGTCGGGGTCACCAGCTGTGGTGACGACGCAGGAAAGGAAACAGAACGCCAGGTCTGTGGTAGCTAGAGAGCTTTACAAGCCTCTTGCAAAAAGCCTCCCAGGAAAACTTTTCCTGGGGTTTTTATTTCTCTCCTTACTTTGTTTACAACTCTTCTTAGTGGTTACATTCTTGCGCATAGAAGAGCCAGGCAGTATACATGCACATAAGATAACGAACCCATCTCTTGAGCGCGTGAACACCAGCTGCGAGGGTACAATCAAATCAGCCAAATAAGTTTCCCAAACACAAACGCTGGATTGAAGGTCACTCCTGCCTCGTAGCCATGGGAGCAGTTTGCCGCGCCTGTGGACTGGCGATTCGGGAGCTATGCATCTCTACAAAAATCCATGATTATTTTGGTTGGAATGAAACTTGTCATAAAGTACATGTCCTGCCCACTATAACTAGGTGAGGTGTAAAATCCAGAAAGTCCATAAATGTGGACTGCTACTTTCACTACAGTAAAGTACCAAGAATTCCTGCAACAACCTGGTGTCTTAACAGCCACTGGTTTGTTGTAATGGGATCCAGCCATTGAATCCCACATGCTCCTAAGCCCTCTGGGTCTTGGTAATAACTAGTTCTTGTTTCTAGTTCTGAGTCTCGCAGGTACATTCCCAGGCAAAACCCAGATCTAATGTCTGCCTTGGATAGTGGGACCCTGCAGTCTGGCTGCCTAGACACCAGAACCAGTGCCACAGCCCTTCTGAATCCACAGCTCATTAGATTGCTTGTGCTCTGGTTTTCCTAGTTACACCCTTCAGGGATAATATGTCTGTAAAGCAAGGAAATGTGAGCTTAGCTAAGGAATTTCTCTCACACACCCCTCTTAGAAAGCACAAGGGAGGTAAAGATCTTTGGGAAATAACCACTCCTGAACACACTCACCTTCCTTCTGATCTCTCCTCCTTTATGCAAGCTTCCACATTTGGTCCAGGTATTTAGGAGAAGCAAGGACCCTCCTGCCTCCACTCTCTTCTGCTGAGTCTTCTGTTTCACTGGTGAAAATGGCTTCCTTTGGCATGGAGAAGCACACCTTTTAAAAACAGTCTCTGCCTTTCTAGCTAATATGAAAAAACTGCAGCCCTCCCAGCTGCGCTGGGGGGGATTCCAGGCCCCCTCCTCCCCAAAAGACAGCGGCTCCTATTGGCAGAAACCCCTTTATTGAAGCAGGTGAGGGTCATTCAGCTGCTTTATCACATCTTTCCAGACATAGCTTCCTCACTATCTCAAGTGCCTGCTACAAAATGGATAATGTAATTCACAGCATATTTTACGCTTGTAACTAGTCCTCATAACTGGACACAGATATTCACCAAACTGCCACAACCTCCTTGAAAGATGCAGAATTGTGATTACCTCCTGCAGAGCAGTGATGACTGGAAGGCTTTCCCTGCACCTTTCCCTTTCAGAGAACCATAATTTCGGCAATACATTAGTCTGCAAAATCTGATATACCATGTATGTTCAGGGCCAAAGAAAATAAGACCTCCTTCACTAACAAAAAATTCTATGGATCAGGTGAGACACTTACACCACAGTGACATAGGCAGTATGGCCCAAATCTACAAAGGTGCTTAACCAGCAGTATTAGGCTTCTAAAAGCCACTTTTAGAGTCCACTGGCACCTATGTATCTGCCTGTGGTCTGAGTACTGCTGCCTTACTCAAGGGATCTGGATGCCTATCTCCTGCCTAAGTCCTAGACTGATCCACAAACTAGTGGAAAATAGGTGTTTGTCTGCCTATCACACATGTGGGGTCCAATCCTATAGGCATGCACAGAAGTTAGCTACCAGACTGAGTTTCATTCAAAATGGCTGGAGAAGGAGCCATTGCTGGTGACCTTTTAACTTTTAGCCCAATGGTTGGAGCCCTCACCTGGGATGTAGAAGACCCAGGCTGAATTTCCTCCTCTGCTTGATGGGAAGAGAGAATTTGAACAGGCCTCCTACTTCTCAGGAACATGCTTAACCACTGAGCTTTAGGACATTCTGATATGGGGCACCCTCATTCTTTTGGTAAAGCTGTTCCACTGTTTATAAATAATTAAATAGCCATTGGAGAGGGGACACTGGGTCTCCCACCTCCCAGGTGGGTGGCCTATCACTGGCTTCAGCATCACTCACTCTCTCTGGCCCAACGTCTCTTTTTGTAGGCCTTGGTGACTGAGAGATACACAGCAGATATAGAAGTAGGATTTCTTTAGGAATAGGGTTGTTATTTATTTATATTGACCTATTGTATAATTGGATAGTCAATGTATTTTATTAATGTATATTTATTTTTTCTGTAGAAGTGAATTGAGTCAAACTAGAATAAGTAAAATCAATGAAGACCAGACTGATGTACTGTATGTGAGGACAGAATACCTTGTATCTATTTTCACATTACTATTTCAATAATGGTTCCTGTAGAAAGACCTGTTGGGTTTCTCCTAAATCAGAAATGAAATTTGATGTTGTTTCAGAGGCTGATATAAAGCAACCATGTAATTAACATTTCTGAACCACAAGTACTAATGTCATGGAATTCAACATCAATTAGATTGCCTTGCCTTATCAACAGAACTGTGATTAGCCTGATTCATATAAATCGAATTTCAAATACATCATCATTCTCTATTTCTTTTGACAAATTTCAATTTAACAATAAAGTGAAGCTTTGTTTATTTCTTAGATCAAAATCTGTAAAAACTATTCTTAGTTCTCTTCACCAGTAATAGGTTTTCTCTTCTTATCACCTGTTTTGGCTTTGTAAATATTTAAAAATATCAAAGAATTAAATAATTTGAACTAGGCTTATAAATATCAGTTATATATTTGTCTTAACATTATTTTCAACATGTCAGAGCAAGAACACATTTCATGTTGCTCCTATTAACTACACTAATTGGAATACTGTAAAATACTAACATCACACTTTCTGAGCAGTCAGGAAGGTTTGGATTTAAGTTACTTATTTTCTTGTTGGGAGAGAAATAAATGGAGAGACTCAGAATTTTGTCCATATTATTTACAACATGTGCAGGCAATTAATAAAGTCTAGTTGTTATCAGTGTATGTCAAATATGTGGGGGTTTTGTTTTTTCTTCCAATGGCATTTGCTAATTGCCAGGGAGGGTGCAAACCCAATCTGTTTGTATGCTTAAGAAATACACATTTTGTTTTAACTTGTATCTTCCCTGATGTCTAATTGTTCTGATAACTGCCAGGTTGGTAGTTCTTTGCCAAAACCTTGCTGCTAGAAAGGCTACAAATTTCTACATATTTAAGATTAAAAGTGACAATCTATTAATGGTACATTGCGGTTGATGAAAACAAATGACTGTTTCATTTTGCTCAGTTCTAGATGTATGTAGTTTAGAGGATCACCTGCTATACTAAACACTAGATTGATTCCAGGATTCATTTTCATCTTGCTCCATTAAATAGCTGATGTTAGTCAAAGTCTATGAACTGCAACATGAGACAGAGTTTCAGTGGACCTGGACCAAGAAAAGTCCTCCCCTCTGGCTTCACAAATGTTACCCAGTTGCTCCTTAAAGGGTCCTGAGGCCTCTGTAACCAGGAGGATTCCCAGTAGTGTAGCCACTGGAGTCATGGTACCCAGGATCCAGGGGAACCCTAAATAGGGCCAGAGCCAGTGGGGGTAGCAGTACAGGGTCTCTGTGCAAATAGAGATGGGTTCCGACAGGTCACTGGGGCTTCTCCAAGTTTGGAGATGGGCCCTGAACTCTCATTCAGAGTCAGGCAGGCAAACCCTGATCCACCCAACAGGATAATGACTTGGGGAACATGCATGAGGTAAGTTCTCATGAAAAATAAGATCCCACGGAATTCCCGTCCATAGTTTCTGACATGTCAGGGGATGGTCTGGGCTGAAGTAAAAGTAAGAATTATAGTCCAGTTCAGCAAAGCACTTAAGCTCATCCTTGTGTCTAAAGTCAATGAGACTTAAGCAACTGCTTCAATGCCTTGCTGAAGGGAGTCCCGAAAAAGAGAGAGCAATGGAGGGGGGGAAATATAGAACTAGAGATAATGTTTACTCATGGATGTTATACCTTAACATATACCCATAACAATTTTTAAACATACCAAAAGGTATATAAGTACAGAGAGGGTTTCCATTTCAGAAAATCATTTTGTCAGAGGGTTTTATTTTTATTGACACTTAGATGAAATGAAGAAGAGAGGCAGACTCACATTTGTAAAAAGCTTATCTTAGAATCATAGAATATCAGGGTTGGAAGGGACCTCAGGAGATCATCTAGTCCAACTCCCTGCTCAAAGCAGGACCAATCCCCAACTAAATCATCCCAGCAAGGGCTTTGTCAAGCCTGACCTTAAAAACCTCTAAGGAAGGAGATTCCACCACCTCCCTAGGTAACCCATTCCAGTGCTTCACCACCCTCCTAGTGAAAATTTTTTTCCTAATATCCAATCTAAACCTCCCCCACTGCAATTTGAGACCATTACTCCTTGTTCTGTTATCTGGTACCACTGAGAACAGTTTAGATCCATCCTCTTTGGAACCCCCTTTCAGGTAGTTGAAAGCAGCTATCAAATCCCCCCTCACTCTTCTCTTCTGCAGACTAAAAAACCCCAGTTCCCTTAGTCTCTCCTCATAAGTCATGTACTCCAGCCCCCCAATCATTTTTGTTGCCCTCCACTGGACTCTTTCCAATTTTTCCACATCCTTCTTGTAGTGTGGGGCTGAAAACTGGACACCAAGGCCTCACCAATGCTGAATAGAGGGGAATGATCACATCCCTCGATCTGCTGGCAATGCTCCTACTTATACAGTCCAAAATATCATTAGCCTTCTTGGCAACAAGGGCACACTGTTGACTCATATCTAGCTTCTTGTCCACTGTAACCCCTAGGTCCTTTTCTGCAGAACTGCTGCCTAGGCACTCAGTCCCTCGTCTGTAGCAGTGCATGGGATTCTTCTGTCCTAAGTGCAGGACTCTGCACTTGTCCTTGTTGAACCTCATCAGATTTCTTTTGGCCCAGTCCTCTAATTTGTCTAGGTCCCACTGTACTCTATCCCTACCCTCCAGCATATCTACCACTCCTCCCAGTTTAGTGTCATCTGCATAGTTGCTGAGGGTGCAATCCATGCCATCCTCCAGATCAATAATGAAGATATTGAACAAAACCAGCCCCAGGTTTCTTTCATGCCAAATCATATTTCCTAAGCTTGTTGCATCTGATATTTCTGATGCATGTTTTTATTGACTATATGGGGTGGGAAGGGTATCTTTTGTAGTACAGTGCTTCTATTACTATTAGCATCCATCAGCATGGTACGTGTGCTCATTTCTCATAGCTACAGTTGGGTCACTAAATTCCATAGAAGAATGAATCACCATGTTTTCTTTAATTTTTGCTGGACATTGATGGAATCTGAGACTAGAGACTAGAGATCAGCTGTAAAAGAGACAGAGCTGGGTATCATCCTGACCATATTGTAACTTATTGTGTCTCATGATCTTCTTCACAGACTCTAAAAACAGATGTTAAACAAGTGATGTGACAGCATTGAGCTTTGTGGGACCTCCTGTATTACATATATGAATGAAAGGTTTCAAGGAAAAACACAAACCCACTATGACCCTCAAGGAGCAAAAAAATTATTCCATACACCTGACATATCTATCTATACCAGAAATTATGTTAGTAACACTGTGTGATAGTGTTGAAAGCCACCAAAAGATCGAAGCTGTTTGGCCTTTGTTTCCTTAAGGAGATCAATGATCACTGGGATAAGTGCCAGTTCCATGCCATGATTTTAGCTGAGACCCATCCAGATAAGGTGCAAGAGGGTGAGGAAGGCAGAAAGTTGCTGCATTTGGTCTGCCACTACACATTCTCAGTTCTCTTTCCCAGAAATATGAAATTATACTCCAGCAAAACAGTAGACCAAGATATTGGTGTTCCAACATTTCTTCAGCAGAGGTTGATGGCTGCTTGCCCTCTCAGAGGAAGGCACCAGTGATCTTTTCAATTGAGAGCAGAGGCATTCCCTCCTTACAGGCTTTCCGCAGCTTGCAAAGGCCCAAGTGGAGCTCACATGTAGCTGACCATACTGCTTGCAAAGTTGCTGGGAACTCAAACTGAGATGCTGGACAAAACTCATAGGGATAATGGTAAGACTATTCCCTCCTGCTTTGTCTTTGGACTCCAATAAAGGTCCTTCAAATCTGAATGACCTTCTGTGAAAAATGATCAAAAGCTCCTAGTGTCATGAAAGGAGAAGAACTGACTGGAGACACTTTGGGTTGCTAAAAGGATGAGACTATCCAGAACAATTAGCTGGTTGAGATTTCCAGGACATAATGGGGAAGAAGATAAACCATTTATTTTACATGTAGTAGTGTGGCAAATTTTTATTTTACAGGCAGACATCAGATCTTATACCCACTAAGGTTATTTTAATGTTACAGTTTTTTAGAATAATTTAACAGCAATTATATCCTTACTATAGGTATGTTCTTTTCTTTAATTTATCGTATAAAATAGCATATTAGGAAAAAATTCTCTATTAAATTTATTGGATGGGATCCTCACACTTGCTTCTCCCCCTTCACCCCCGCAAAGAAAGAACTGTAGGGGGAAAAAGCTGCTACGTTCTGTGGTACTTCTTCAAAGTTGCTGCTCTAGTCTCCTCGCCTCTAAATCTGTTGCAGATCATCAGTAAACCAAGGGTACGTCTTCACTTACCAGAGGGTCTGGCGGCAGGCAATCGATGTTCTGTGATCGATCCCGGAATTGCTCGCCGTCGACGCCGGTACTCCAGCTCGGCGAGAGGAGTACGCGGCATCGACGGGGGAGCCTCCCTGCCGTGTCTGGACCCGCGGTAAGTTCGGACTAAGGTACTTCGAATTCAGCTACGTTATTAACATAGCTGAATTTGCGTACCTTAGTCCGAAGTGGGGGCTTAGTGGGGACCAGGCCCAAGATAACTTAGAAGAATAACTTGGAGGGAAGAGATGTTTACCATAATGCTGATGGTTGCAGATTGTCATGCAATCTAGTTAGATCCATTATTCTCTTCTACAAGGTCACAGAAGTAGATTCTCCATTCTGGGAGGCAACTAGCAGGCTAGTGGCCTTAACCTGGAGCAAGTGAGGAGAATGCCACTCACACAATGTTCATAGTACTTTAATTGAAAATGCAAAATGATGTATAAGTACAATTTTGAATCTTTATAATCTTTCTCTGAAATGGCGCAGATGGTCTTTACATTTACATTGATATATATATATATTCATAAATTAAATATAGTATGGCAACAATTATTAATCTATTAAGGAACAATGGAATTCTTGACTTTTATTGTACCCTACCATCTTTTAGCATTTACATAACTTTAAAGTCCTTGTAGAGAAGAGAGGTAACTGTTTTTCTTTCTGCCATAATTATGTCTGAGACCCTAAATATTTGGAAATCATTAAGTGGCCCATCTAAATCAAAGAAACGTTTTACAAGTAACTGAGTGGACTTTCTCTGCCAGCAATTGCTGGTTAGTAAGTTAGTCAAATAGTAGAAGCTGATTAACAATGGAAAGACATTTTTGGTTCTCACTGTGGGTTGAAACAAAAAGTTATGACAATTCCTTGGGTCTAGGAGTTAAACAATTGATTAAAATCATCATAATTACATCAGTCAATGTTAAAGTTCAAGGGTCTATTTGCACCTGTTCATATTTAAATTTCAAGCAACAATAGCAAGGAATCAATTCTACATTTCTTGAATAACTGGGAGTTTGGGTGCACAAGGAATTCAGCACCAGTCCCTCAGACTGGTTACTTAATTTATCTCATCTCATGCCTTGATATTGTAACAAGGTGAACTAGCCCTTTGACAGAGGCCTCAGGCCCAGCACAGCCTGTTCCAGGAATTCTCTTGTTGTGTGGGAAGAGTGATTCCAAGGACTAATGGGAACAGTAGGCTTTTCAGCAATGCAAGTTGAGAAAGAGGGCAGGGCTGTATATAAAAATAAAATGCTCCCTTTTGTTCAGGGTAGACGCACACAAGGTCGTTTCAGTCAAAAGTGTCTGTGAAGATCTTTGGATCTCCATTAGGCTCTTCTGAGAGGGCAGCAACCCTCTGACAGGGCTCTTCAGTGACTGAAGTCTAGTAGGACCTGTGGTGGGTTCTCATCTGAAAGGTTCTGTTCTATCCCAAATGAGATGAAGCTACAACAAGAAAACTGGGAGGAGAGGGGTCTCCTTCCTTTAGCATACAGAGCAGGCAGGGAATGGGAGTGGCAACTGACATCAGTGGTGAAAACAGGAGCTTGAGTGATGGGGGTGGGTTGGGCATTTTTAAATACGCCCATGATACTTAATTTTAGGTGTCATAGGAACATGTGTATGGGCTTTCTGAGAAAGAAGCATTGATCTCTGCAGTGTCTGCTGTCGCAGCCCTATGCTCTGTCATGGCATCTGGATGGCCAATTGTCGGTCGGAAGGTCACATCGGTGTCATGTGTAGCACCTTGGTGCCGTGTGCAGCACCTTGGTGTCACGTGCAACACATTGGGGCCGTGACATTCTCGAACCTTCTGCCTGGTCAATTGTGGGTCACGTTGGTACCGTGTGCTACAATTCCAGCATGCCGTGTGCATAAGTTTAGCATGCCGGGTGCAATGTCTGTTTACGTAGAGGGCACCCGCTCGGAGCCTGGTTGGTGTAGGAGCGGGGAACCAATTAGGTGCTAGCACGAGTAAGGGTCTTCGAATAAAACTATGTCCCTCGCCTAAATCAGCAGGAGTGTCCGCGTGTTAGCTGGAAGGCCTGATCACCCTTTCAGCCAGGATCTCCTCCGGATTTAGCCGACTCGTGTCGTGTCATCTCGGGTTACATCTCATCATGTCCAAGATGTCTGTACTGCTGGTCAGCTGCGCCTGGAGTGTGGTATGTACATATGAATTTTTGTAGATATTCTGTTTGTTAGGCCTTTTTTCTTTATTACTTGGTACCAAATCTCATGTATAGAGGACGAATTGTTACAGTTTACTCAGTTTTGTATGTTTGTTCTGGTTTGTCAGTAAACAGTTGGTTGTAAATTATCTGATTCCTTGTTGTTAAGTGTACATAGACTGTTTTATATTACTGCTCTGGTGATATTTTTGGTTGGTTACTTGTTCCTATTTCAATTGAATTTGTACTGTTAGTTGGTAAAGGTGCTCCTCCCCAGCCCAAGTTGTAATTTATCCCCCATTAATAAACGGCCACCTGTTTTTGAATTACAATCTGCCTCTGTCTCACTTTTCCTCTTCCACTCGAATCCTCATTCGAACCTGTATTGGTCTCGGACATCTGGCAGGAGGAAGCGTGGCCCACACATGCATATAATTTAGAGGGAATACTGCTTCTATGATAGATACATACATGCAGAGTAAGATAATTAATTTAGGACATAACTGTGGTGAATTCTTCACCTCGTGCCTTATACTTTAACAGCTCCTGTAATGGCTTAGCAGTCTCCAGCGTTATTGCAGTTACTTTATCTGGCAAAAATTATTTGGTGAACAGAAATTATTCATTTGAAGATTTAGAACTTTCATATATTGAGCAAAGTATTTGATATAGCCATTATTTTATTTAACAGCACTGTAGCTATATATCAATTTTTTTTTATGGTGAGGCATTTGTGTGGTCCCCAATTCTTCACCATTTATCATTTGAAGGGACAGAGCGATACACCATAGACTTTATTTTTTTGCAATAAAATGCAAATTATTCAAAGGGAAAGCCTACATTTTAAGGAAAAAAATATTACATCTCCCTTTGTTAGCTAGAAGGGGAAATGTAGAAATTAATTGCTATACTGGGGAAAGGGAATGGAGTCTTTCAATTTATTATTTGAATTTTGATTAGTTCTCAGTTATCTTCTTTATTTTTAATTCTGCTCAAAGTGATTAGAAAAATGCAAGTCTAGATTATTCAGTCCTAAATTATCTGGAAACATGGTTATGGTGATGTCTCCCAAACCAACAAACTAGAGTAAATCATTCTTTTACCCCCGCCCTGCCAAGTACCTCTGTATTCTTTATACTTATTCGACATTTGGGAGGTCAACATTCCAAAATCCAGGACTCCTTTTAAGATGCATCCTTGTGTAGTAACTAGGGCTTAGTTCTCAGTGTATTCAAGTTATTGAAGACACCTATTGATCTCAATAGAAACTTATACCAGAGCAGAGTGTGTGGTGATACCTACTCAGAATGGCTGCATTTTACACCTACTGCTTGCATAGGGCTAAATTCTCACTCAAGGTGTGAGGCAGCAGAGAATCGAACTCCCTGGTCTGATAACATAAAATGCTATGTTGGATCACCAGAGCAGCCCTGGTTTTACATTTTATTATTTTGTTTTAATAACCTTCTATTTGAAGAATTATCCAATTTTTAGTAACCTACAATACCCCTGTTCACCCCCTCCCAGCAGCCTCAGAGGTGGGAAGGCTTTATCTGGGCCAGCAAGGGAAAGCAAACCCCTTTAAACATTGCCCTCCCCTCCTTATGCGCACAGCTTCCTTGGGACTTTGAGATGGGCAGGAGGCGGGATCCTTGGTTAGACAGAAGGATGCAACATAAACCTATTGGTTGCCAAGGGAAGTCTGATGATGAATTGGAAATAAGGTGCATGTTTTTAACAGTGAGGGTAAACAACCACAGGAACAGTTTAACAAGGTTCATGGTGGACTCTCCATCTCTGGCAATTTTTAAAGTCGAGCTTAGGTATGTATATTTTAAAGAAATACTGTAATTGAAAAGGAAGATTTGGGACTTGCATAGTACAGACCATAGAAACTAGATGAGCACATGGTCCCTCCTTTCTGGCCTGGGAATCTATGAAAAACCCTACCTCTTGCTCAGGTCTTTCTACATCCTGAGGAAAAGACCCCACATTTTCCCTCTACCCCACCCAAATATAAGAACAGGACTGGGTTTTTGGGACTCACCGTGGGTATCCTAGGAGTTGCCTTTTGAGGTCTGGGAAGGAATTTTTCTGTCAGACTGACCTGGGTGGGATCTTTCCACCTTCCTCTCACCAGCCCAGGGACCCAGTGGGTAGGCTAAGTTGTAAAATTCATATCTCAACTTGGCAGGTGCACAGTATTGGAAGTGGATTAGAAACAGTAGGTCCTTAAAAAAAGGAAATGGGGCTGGAGCTTCTAATGTGTGGTACTGCAGTGAAACCACCCCCCTCCTCTCCATTTCCTTAACCCTTGTATGGGGGGAGGGCAGTTGGGGGCCAGCACTGTTGCTGGGACCCAGTTAATGGGTTGGAGATGGCAGTCCTTCCCCTGCTGGTATGGATTACAAAGGAAGGATTGTAGGAATGCATAGCTCCCGAATCGCCAGCCCACGGGCATGGCAAACTGCTCCCATGGCAACGAGGCAGGAGTGACCTTCAATCCAGCGTTTGTGTTTGGGAAACTTATTTGGCTGATTTGATTGTTTCCTCGCAGCTGGCATTCACGCGCTCAAGAGATGGGTTCGTTATCTTATGTGCATGTATACTGCCTGGCTTTTCTATGCGCAGGAATGTAACCACTAAGAAGTGTTGTAAACAAAGTAAGTAAAGAATAAAAGCCCCAAGAAAAGTTCCTGGAGGTAGAGGGGCTTTTCGGCTACCACAGACCTGGCGTTCTGTTTCCTTTCCTGCGTCGTCACCACAAAGGATGACTAGCACTGGATAAACTATTGCTGAATAGTTCCCAGATTTGTTACTTAAATTTGTGGCCTAGTTAACCACATTCCTGGGGTCTTGTCTCCCTTCCATGGTGTCCGAGGAAATAAGCCCTTTTAGAGTAAAATCATTATTTAAACTAGTTAATCGGTTGCCATTCATTCAGTGATTTAGGTGCTAATACTGGGGAATGTAACATTTGCTCTGTATTATTGCAAATGCAGAGACAGGAGTCAGTGTTTTTTTCCTTTCTATATATTTTCAGTAGCACAAAAAGTTTTATTCTCATATCACCTTCTTCTTGTTTTGTCTGTAAAAGGTATTAAAATACTAATTTACCAAAATAATCTTTTTTTACAAATAGCATCACTTTCTGTACTTCAGACTCCACCATCTGAGGGAATTGCATTTGTTTCCTTCATGGAGTCTTTGCAATGCTAGAGAGAGGGGATGTCTCTTAAGGAGGAAAACCAAAACCAAACCACCACATTCATTATCCAGAGTGAAATGCCTAATAAAAAATTAAGTAAAATAGGAACAATGTCTAGCTGTGGTAATTCCCTAAAAGTAATAAGCTCATTATTTTTTGGTTTCCATTTGTCTCAGGGCTACTTTACACCAGAAGCACTATAGCGGCGCAGCTGCACTGATGCAGCTCTAGTGCATCTGGTGAAGATGCTCTATGCTAACAGGAGAGAGCTCTCCTGTTAGCAAAATAAATCCACCCTCATGAGAGGCAGTAGCTATGTCAGCAGGAGAAGGTCTCCTGTCAACATAGCACTTTCCACACCAGCACTTAGGTTGGTGTAACTTAAGTCACTCGGGTGCGGGGTGGCTTATTCACACCTCTGAGCGACATAAGTTATACCGAAGTAACTGGTAGTGTAGACCTGGCCTCAGTCTCTGGCTGGTAACATCTGTTCTGAAAACATTTGGAGCTAATTATAATATTTCCAGAATCTGACAAAGCTATGGCTGTCCAGGTTGGCTTTATCTCACAGACGCTTAGTCTCTGGAATGATTCCAAGGCTGGAACAGACCATTGTGATCACCTAGTCTGACCCCTAGTCTGACACAGGCCATCGAACTCCTCCAAAGTGAATCCTAGAGCATATATTCTTAGAAAAACACCCAATCTTGATTTAAAATATTGTCAGTGATGGAGATAAGTTGTTCCTTTGGTTAATCACCCTCACTGTTAAAAGTTTACACTTTATTTCCAGTCTGAGTTTGTCAAGCTTCAACTTCTAGCCATTGACAAATGCTACCTTTCTCTGCTAAATTTATGAGCCTATTAAATATTTGTTCCCCCCTAGATAATTTTTTTTAATCTTATGATCAGAAATGACTATAAAAACATAGAACATGTTACACTCATTCAAACCCCTATCCAATTTAAATGTGTCTAGCAGTCAATTTATGGAAACAAGTGTATACTATAACAACCATCCATGAGTAGCATTCTCTGGTTGAGGAGACAGATTAAGATTTGGCAACTGTTCCCTAAGCACAGAGTGTGCTGCAGGCTAGAGACGAAGTGGAAATTTAGCCATAGACTTTTCCCTCTCCACACTGGGCAGCCAGCAGGTGGTACAACAGCTGCACACTTGGCTCCTAGAGCCATAATGCCTGCATGAGATCCTCCAGCAGCTTTTGCTGGGAAAGTGCACCTTCACATCATCCTTTGTCATACACAGTAGTTTAAAACTACCATTGTGTCATTAAGATTACAGGTTTCTAAGCTTGGTCACATTCATGC
Organism: Malaclemys terrapin pileata; assembly: GCF_027887155.1. Taxonomy (NCBI): domain Eukaryota; kingdom Metazoa; phylum Chordata; order Testudines; family Emydidae; genus Malaclemys; species Malaclemys terrapin. The sequence continues at coordinate 68,987,088 of NC_071509.1, forward strand.
TAACTTACACACATGTAAATTAAGTGCTGTGAGAACTGGAAAGAAGGTTTGCAAACCTCACTTTAAGATTTGGAGATTGTGTGTACAGAAAGGGTGAGAGCATCCAAGACTCATATGCATAGAAAACCGGTCAGGGACATGCCCCTGGCTTTAAAATGCACCTAATTCTCCCCCCTTGATTTTAAAACTACAAAGACTGAACAGCCCAGAGAGAGGTGGCTTACCAGCAGCACATTGGTAGCTGTGTGCTCAACCACTAGGAATTATATCAGGCAGCAAGTTAGAGTTGCCAACCCTCCAGGATTGTCCTGGAGATCCCAGGAATTAAAGATTAATCTTTAATTAAAGGTTGTGTCATGTAATGAAGCCTCCAGGAAAAAGTGCAACCAAAATTGGCAACCCTACAGCAGATTAAATGATGCAAGCTCTCAATGAAGCAAAGATAGTGTTTGAGTGACAGAAAACAGTTATTTGAGGTGCAGGGAGGTAGAAGAAAACATGGAGGGGGGTGAATACTTCAGTGAGTCAAACTGCAATAGCATGGAAAGAAACTCCACGCTGATTTCTGTGATGAAATGTGAACTACATTAAGAATAGCAATTTGGTGTTAACAAAACCCCCCACACCAAAAAACAAACAAAATCTGAAGAAACGAGTAAACTATAAGTTTCCTGTGTTTGATTCATTGCATAAAGTCATTTAAAAATGCAATAATTGGGAAAAGAAATCCAATAACTGCTGCTCCCAGAGGAGGGGTAATTTTTTTTTTAAATCCTCTTTTAGGGCTGAGGATGTGCATTCCTTAGCTAGCTATTGGGATAGATTAAAGTGTCACTCCATCTCTGAGTACTTCAAGAGATGGAGTGACACTGAGCAACTGCATAAAGCTGTACTTACCCCACATAGTAAATGCTCCAATGCAAATATGTCTCATATAATCTTTGATTGCCAAAGTATATCCATATTTTGGAAGGAAGTGTGGGTGCTCTCAGGCTTTCTGAGTTTCCCCTACATCAAACCTCTGCGTTTTGGGCATTATAGAAGATCGACCCTGTTTGAGTGATGCCAAGAAATGGAGTGTTGCAGCACTTATAGGGGCTGAAAGAAGCATTTTACAAAAATGGAAATTTGCTATTTCCCCTCCCCACTTCTTCAGTTTGACTAAATGAGCTAACCAACACCACCCTCATGGAAAAAACTGACACTGATCTATAGAGGCACAAGATCTAATTATAAAGACTTTCATGAGAGCATTACAAGCTGAGTCCAGATATACTAGGCTTCTGGTGTTTCTTTTTTTTTTTTAGGGTGGGTGGGGTGTTGAACATTATAAGAAATTACCTAATGAGTATTTAGCATTTACTGTTATTGTTAAATCCATACTCCTGTGTTTTATCATTTGTATTTGACTATGTCCGTATGGATATGTTAAAACTTTGAAAAATAAAATTTAAAAAACTAGGGAAAAAATGTTTCCGTTGATCTGAATCTACATTTTTTTGACAAAAAAAAAAAAAAATCTGGCCAAAAGAAATTATCCAGTTCTAGTCATAACTGCCATGCTTCGTTATCTCAAATATGCAGGTCTATGCATGTACTTTAGAGCACTCAAATAGCACTAGATGATGGGTACAGATGCAATTTTCAGATATAAAGAACAAAGTGAAGGATTGTGTGAACAAATGATTTTACCTCCAATTAGATGTTAGTCACTAAACAAAGAAAGGGAATGTTCTAGTAGTAGTATTTTTGAAAACATCACTATTGGATATTATTCCTAGTCAAAGAATATTTAAATCAATCTTCCAACTTTTAGGAAATGACAATATTTTAGCAGTGTTGCCAACCCTTCCTGTTCAGATATACAGCCCCCCTCCCCAATCATGAAATTAAATTTAATGTTTTCTGATGCGCATTCTCAGGGGAAATCATCCCTTTTGGTTGATGTACATTGACGGAAACAACCTGAAATGGACACAAATATACACACCTATGAGGTCAGGGGAACCTCCTCTTACTTTTGATGGATGGGAAGATGCTTCCTCAGCACAGCCTTGTATCTACCCTGCTACAAACCAGGCACTATCCTCAGTTCCCTTCCCTGGAGATTCCCCTACCCAGTTCCCTCCCATCCCACACCTGTAGGGACTGCCCTGCCTGTCCACCTCCAACTTCTTAACATCTACCTCTACAATGGACACAGTCGCTGCCCCCAAATGGGATTCATAGCAGCAATAGGGGAGGGAGGAAAAGTGTTTATGTAGTCTTAGTGTCTTTCATCCTCACCTTCGCTCCTTTCCAGTGAAGCTTTATTAGGCATGAGGGGGATGGGGACGATCTGCCTCTGCTGCTCAACCACTTTGGTTCCGTCTACCCCACCCTGCACAGACAGCACAATAAAGCAGACTCCACAGCTGGCAGCAAACACTGCAGTGACTTGGGCTAGAGGCAGCTTGAATTGGATCCCTGCTGGCTGCCAACAATGGCCAGTAGGGGCTAAAGCCAGAACTGCAGCATTTGTTCCAGCTCAGCCAGAAATTCTGGGCTACTAGGAACTTCTTGCAAGAAGCAAGTAAAATTACCCCCAAATTCACAGGACTTGCAAAAACAGCATAAGAGTTAGCAATACTGCAATATTTGGCTTTGTATTAGGAATTGCTGAACTGAAATGACTGTCTGCTAATTTTTTGCTCTGCAAATAGAGTATGTTAACCCTGAAGAGACAGAGTAGGGTTGGGCTGGAGAAATTAGTATTTTAAATATTCAGTGCCATTGCCACTAAGATCTTGAGGTAAAATCTTGATCTAGTTGTAGTCAATAGGAGTTGTGCCAGGATTTCACTTCTGGAGTGAGGTAGGAGGTACTTATATTACCATGTGAAAAAAACAACACTTTCTATTCTCTCTCAGAAAAAAAAAAAAGGCTATTTTTGAGTTTTTGGGGCATTTCTGAAAGTAGAAAATCAAAAAGGAACCATGAATTAAACATGAGTGCCTCCAGGTGTCATCACCAGCCATTAATAATAATTGAGTCATCTTAAAACAAAGTTAAAAAAATACTTTTGTTGCTCTCAAAGACAAACCATATTGTACTCATGTTTCAAGATGAACCTTTTGTAGATAGTAGTTTCATGCTGGGAGAGCTGGAAGCAAAGTAAGGGCCCAGTCTTGCAAACATTGACAACTTCCTCAGCGCAGAGGGTCTGAAACCAAACAGCGGCACACCACTTAAGCCTGGGCTTTGGGCTTAAGTGAAAAAGGCCTTGTCCTGGCTCTCTGCATTCATTACAGCCAAACCCCACTGTCCCAAAATATCGAGTCTGTCCCCCAAAGACTTTAAGCCAAATCTCATGACATGAAATATATGCGGGTCTTTTTATTTGTGTTCTGGTGTTGGAGTGTTTTGGATTCACAGTTTTCAAGCTTTTCTCTGTAACCATAAGAGTGAGAAACTTTCATTATAAATTAAGTAGAGATTCTCAGATACGCACCTGATTCCTGTAGCTGGGACTTTATGAAGAATATCGAGACACTTAGGATAAAGTTATTAGTTGGCAACCCTGCAAACACTTACACATAAGTAGCATCAATAGGTCTACTCCTATGTGTAAGTGTTTGCAGGATTAAGCATAACACATTTCTCTCTCTTCCCCACCGCCCTCCTCGTCCTTCTTTCAGGAAGTATATAGACACCATGACAGGCAGTGTTGAAGTCTCAAAGTTAAGAAAAGTGACTGTCAAGGCAGAATTTGCCTATGAACAAGAGATAAATGACAAAAGTTAGTATCGAAAAGTAGGCTACATAGCAGTCTTGACATGGAGTAGTGACATTGAAAAAATCATGGTTCTAGACCACCACACTGTCATATCAAATGCACTATGTTAGAATATATTTTCTCTCTCCCCCAGTATATTAGTGTGTTTCATAGAGTGAAGACATATACACAGTTATGCAATGATGATATCCCTGTAATGAATTGCATTTATCATGCACTTTTGATCACCTCACCCACACTCTGCTTACTATCCATCCTTTGTATTACTGGAAACAGAAGACACCTACAGAAGACACCTGAGATATAAGGTTCTACAACTGCAGCTTTATTTATGGAGGAGAGCTCTGATAGGTAGGATTTTTCAGAGGTCGTGGTTAATATTTTTCCCTGCCTCCAAGATCTATAAAGTTGTACTTCTGATTCTGGTTGCCTTTTATGGGGAAAGGTATGAAAAATAATGACCAGTGAGCTCTTTTGAAATGCAGGCAAACATATTAAAAGTAGTTTTTTCTGCAAAATATGTGGCATGAACAGAACACACCAGCAGGGTCATTAGCATTTATTAGCTCTTTTTGAAGAGGATCTCCATCCTTGACTTTATCACTGGAATAACAGACTCCTCCCAAGTTCACCCTCAAAGACTTCATATTGCACCACACCCCATTGTATAGTCCATGATGTATACATACACAAATACACATACTGTATTGTGCAGACAGGAGAATATGCCCTTCAAGATGAATGCAAGTAACTTAGTAGGTGAAAAATGTTGAGCAAAAAGGCCGCTTAAACAGTGCTATTTACAAATTATTGTTATGTAAAAGTTAACATCTTACAAGAATTAAATGGATATTGCCTGGCTATATGGTTTATATTGCACTGGACTGCAGAAAGTTGGAATGTTTAGACCAAGTGTCCATTTTGAAAGAAGACACCAGCTTCTCTTCAAACTTATTTTTAAATTAATATTTGCAAAATAAGTTTCATACATGGTTGTGGCTTATTGAGAAACCTGTTTGGCAGTCTAACAGAAGTCAAGGAACGAGGCCCCAATTCAGCAGAACATTTAAGAATGTGCTAAAATCCATCCCCATCCATAGTAATTGGTTGTATCCTTCTGCCTCTCTGCCCACCCATGTGTCGCCTGTCTTTTTAGGCTGTGAGAGTCTCAGATAAGGACCCTGGCCTCATGTTTGTACAGAGTAATAATAGTTTTGTTTGCAGACCTATCTTTACCCTTTCTGATGTAGGAGGTGGGGGGGAAAAAAGAATTGTGTAGCATCCTTCACATATAAGACTCTAGTCCTCATAGCCTTTGGACCAAGTCATTTTATTGACATCATTTGAGACTATTCATCTGCTAGAAGTACAGCACGTGCATGAGTATTTGCAGGCTCTAACTGATGTGGGCATCACCGACCCCAATGGTGCCATATCCTCCATCAGGCAGTGGCTCGCTTTGGGGAGAAGCGCCTTGCCCTCAAAGCTGAAGCGAGAGAGAAGGAAGGAAAAAGAAAGAACTTTCTCCCAGCAGGCAGCTGGCCTGCCACAAAATGTCTGTACCTTCTGTGGGCAGAGTTGCAGTTCCATGATTAGACCCCTGAGCCATGGGGGGAGGGGCTCAGTGGTTTGAGCATTGGCCTGCTACCTAGGGTTGTGAGTTCAATCCTTGAGGGGGCCACTTAGGGATCTGGGGCAAAAATCAGTACTTGGTCCTGCTAGTGAAGGCAGGGAGCTGGACTCGATGACCTTTCAAGGTGCCTTCCAGTTCTAGGAGATGGGTCCTGAGATAAATTAATGGAGATATCCTATCTGTAAATCCATATATTTTATGTTAATTGTTGCATTACTAAGGTTTCTCTCTTTTTTTAAATTTTTGTCAGATACCACAGTCTGTCTAATTCAAAGCCAGTGCTATACTAACTGATAACGATTGACAGTCTTGATAAAAAGCAGGTAGGGAAATGCTTGGAAACTGTGAATAATATACTTAGAATGTTAAGGGAATTAACTAAATTACTGTACCACTGACTATTTTTGCAAAAAATTGAGAACTGGAGAATCAGGCAATTCAAAACCAGAAACCAAATAAAAATCAAATTTGTTTTACTCTATACGGGCTAGATCCCAAACCCATTAAAATCAATGGGAGCCTTTTTATTGATTCAACAGGCTTTCAATCAGACCCCTAATGGTTTTCCAAATTGCTTGATCATCTTTTCTTGCATAGATTGTATATTATACATTGCTTTTTGACAAAACACACTTCCATGGAAAAGGTGTTTTATATCACTATTACTCATTCTTATGTAGTGCATACTTATTCAGATGTATGCAAATATGTTCAGAAGTAACTACTTAAGCATAGTTAAATGAGGATATATGTACATTCTGGTCTTGTATTTCTACTGGCAGGTTATTAAACTTTGTTATTATGGTCTTATGCTTACCTTGCACTTCTCCACGGCATACTCCAAGATCTTAATAAATGTAATAAACAATAACCATTCCGTGACAAACATGCAATAGCCGTTGCAAAGCACGTCCTTTTCAGGAAAGTTTAGAAAAATTAGATTGTATATTATAAATACCAGTGGCCTTGTCTCATCTATACTCTGTAAGGACTACATTTTTGGGTACTGCTAAAATACATTTTTAAAAGTAGGGTAAAATTTTCAAATAAGGACCCCTGATTTTGCACGTCAACTTCTACATGAACTATGAGTATATGCACGCACACACACACAGAACAAAATTTAAACATTCTAAAAACATGTACAGAGTATAGTTCTTGCAGAAATGCATAAACTAAATTATTACCCAGTCCTGCAGACACATACCATAGTAATTTTACTTCAGTTCAGTGGGACTATTCATTCAAGTGTTTACAACACTCCTCCTGCCTCCAAGATAATATTGAGGTTAAAAGACCCAGTCAAAAAAGCCAAACACTTTACTTTACAACAGAGTATCTCCCTTTAATTAAGCCTTCTGAATGGAGCACTTGTAGGTTCCTACCTCAGAACCCAAATAAGACTTTAAAGCCCCCAAAACAAACTTCTCTTGGTTCTAGCAGTAGATCCCTCTGTTGAAAAACCTCAGACTCATCTGGTGTCTAAAGAGCTCAGCAGCCTTTTCCCTGTTTGCTCACAGTAGCCCAAGTCTCCCCACCTGGAAAATATTTACAGTTTAGGCTCCCTTCCTCTGTAATTTCCATTCTCTTCAGGAGCATTTCCATCTGAGCTCTCCTAAGCCTTTTATTAGGCCCAGGTGTTCCTTACTTAATTAACTGCCCTCTTGCATTTAGCTGTGACACTCCCAGTACCCACTCCCAGCCCTGAAGAAGAGTTCTGTGTGGCTTGTCTCCCTCAGCAACAGAAGTTTGTCCAATAACAGATATTACCTCACCTACCTTGTTTGTTTCTTCCAGCTACTTAGGCAGTTACTGTCCTGCAGTTGGTTGAGTTGGCTCATTCCCTTCAATGGACCCTGTCAGAGGTGGGCTGGACATCTGACTCCCTTAAAGGGACACAGTGGGTCAGATCTTTATCCTTACATAGACTATGAACTGGGCAGACTTGAATGCAATGGATGAGGGAACCATGAGGAAACCAGTTTATAACTCCCTGATCATAAAATCATAGAAGATTAGGGTTGGAAGAGACCTCAGGAGGTCATCTAGTCCAATCCCCTGCTCAAATCAGGACAACACCAACTAAATCATCCCAGCCAGGGCTTTGTCAAGCCAGGCCTTAAAAACCTCTCAGGATGGAGATTCCACCACCTCCCCAGGTAACCCATTCCAGTGCTTCATCACCCTCCTAGTGAAAAAGTGTTTCCTAATATCTGACCCAGACCTCCCCCACTGCAACTTGAGACCATTGCTTCTTGTTCTGTCATCTGTAACCCCTGAAAACAGCCAGGCTCCATCCTCTTTGGAACCCCTCTTCAGGTAGTTGAAGGCTGCTATCATATCCCCCTCACTCTTCTCTTCTGCAGACTAAACAAGCCCAGTTCCCACAGCCTCTCCTAATCTTGCATTCCCAAAGACAAGTTAGAACTGCAAGAGAACAGACACCTTACACACCAGGGGATTATCAGAAGTAGCAGAACTCTTCCTGCCCCCCTCAACCCTGTTCTGCTCCCTCCTTCCTTTACATCTAGGGTGGGGGTATTGTGGCTGTGAAGGAGGAAAGTGGACACAAACAACCAGACACTCTGTATGTACTTTTTTCTCTACAATTTCCCACTGATCCAGCTCCATTAGTTGTGGCAGCAACACTAGGATTGCTAAGCTAGATGAGTGGAAGTGCCACTATATTTTCACCACTGTGTCATCTAGACCCTGCTTTGAGCATGGTTGGATGACATGGTTGCTAATGCTCCTGAAACACTGTCTACTTTAGCATTCCTACTATTGCTACCTATGCTGGAGATGAAATCATGGTAACAGGAGTGGGAAATTGCAGGGAATAAATTGTGTGACTATAGCATAAAGGTCCAGACTGAGGCCTTTTTGAAAATATGATCTCTTATCAGTTACACGCACTGACTACCGTTGCCTCTGTGTAAAACGCATTTCTACATGCAGTAATTAGTGCAGAGGTTGCTGCTGCTGCTGCAGCCAGCACAAATCTGGATTTCAATAGGTAGGTGCTGCAGACAGCGCAAATGCAACAGACATATGTATGCTTATGAGAGGGCAGAGATACTTAGGCTCTTTGTCAGCTCATTGCAACAACCCCATACTGCTGTTATTTGGAAAATCTGATTATCTCAGAACTCAGATGTGCGGCGTGGTGCCCAGGACTGATGCTTCATTTTTCATTGTGTACAGTTAATTTTTAGTCTGTTAAAAACCTGGTCTATGAACACACTTTTCTCCTCAATACCAACAGTTCATTATACCTGTCATGTAAGTGACAAACCAGTTGCATGCTGCAGATGGGTATTCTACTATGCTAACCACGCCCATGCTTTTGTGGGAAAGCAGAAAGCATTGTTCCATGAGCGACAACACTACATGAATGGTAAGTTTTCTGAAAGCATTTCCCTTGTCTTATCTATAACATTACAGGCAAAAATCTTAAATGAAAGCCAGGATCACACCGATCATTAATATCATTGTGAAATATGTTACTCCTGGGGGAATTCTGGACCAAAAAATTAAAAATTCTGTGCAAAATATTTTAAAATTCTGCATATTTTATTTGTCAAAATAACACAATATAATCACACCAGATTCAATGATTTCGGTACTTTATTTCAAAATACCTGTCAGCAAGTACGCCCACAAAAAAGATTCCCCTAAGAGTACAGATTTAAATAAACCCCTATGGCAACCCAGTTCCAGTTAGAGGGTACTGGAGAGGGCTGCCTGGGGCCCCCTGACCCAGACACATGCCCTTTCTCCTCAGATCCCAGCCATCAGCCCCTCAGATGAGTGCCTCCCAATCCCCCAAGTCTAGCTGCAGGCTCTGCTCTGTGCAGCTTTGGCCCACCAGGGGACACAGTGCAGTCCTTGACTGCCTCACCCTTTGCCAGAGCTGGGTCTCCCATCCTGAACTCTAAAAGATTTGAGAAATTGGTATGGAATTCCCAGTCCCGGGAACCAGTGCTATGCAGTTAGGAGTAGCAACAGCCATGAACCTTTTCACAAGAAAATTGACTTTAAATGACTAAATTCATGTGATGATCATTCCAGTGTTTCACTGTATTAAAAACGGAAGTGTTGAGAGTCTCTGGGTTAGGCTTAAAGGGGCAAAAAACAAGGGAGATGTCATGCTAGGCGTCTACTACAGGCCACCTAACCAGGTGGAAGAGGTGGATGAGGCTTTTTTCAAGCAACTAACAAAATCATCCAAAGCCCAAGATTTGGTGGTGATGGGGGACTTCAACTATCCGGATATATGTTGGGAAAATAACACAGCGGGGAACAGACTATCCAACAAATTCTTGGACTGCATTGGAGACAACTTTTTATTTCAGAAGGTTGAAAAAGCTACCAGGGGGGAAGCTGTTCTAGACTTGATTTTAACAAATAGGGAGGAACTCGTTGAGAATGTGAAAGTAGAAGGCAGCCTGGGTGAAAGTGATCATGAAATCATAGACTTTGCAATTCTAAGGAAGGGTAGAAGGGAGAACAGCAAAATAGAGACAATGGATTTCAGGAAGGCAGATTTTGGGAAGCTCAGAGAGCTGATAGGTAAGGTCCCATGGGAATCAAGACTGAGGGGAAAAACAACTGAGGAGAGTTGGCAGTTTTTCAAAGGGACACTATTAAGGGCCCAAAAGCAAGCTATTCCGCTGGTTAGGAAAGATAGAAAATGTGGCAAAAGACCACCTTGGCTTAACCACGAGATCTTGCACGATCTAAAAAATAAAAAGGAGTCATATAAAAAATGGAAACTAGGACAGATTACAAAGGATGAATATAGGCAAACAACACAGGAATGCAGGGGCAAGATTAGAAAGGCAAAGGCACAAAATGAGCTCAAACTAGCTACGGGAATAAAAGGAAACAAGAAGACTTTTTATCAATACATTAGAAGCAAGAGGAAGACCAAAGACAGGGTAGGCCCACTGCTTAGTGAAGAGGGAGAAACAGTAACAGGAAACTTGGAAATGGCGGAGATGCTTAATGACTTCTTTGTTTCGGTCTTCACCGAGAAGTCTGAAGGAATGCCTAACATAGTGAATGCTAATGGGAAGGGGGTAGGTTTAGCGGATAAAATAAAAAAAGAACAAGTTAAACATCACTTAGAAAAGTTAGATGCCTGCAAGTCACCCGGGCCTGATGAAATGCATCCTAGAATACTCAAGGAGCTAATAGAGGAGGTATCTGAGCCTCTAGCTATTATCTTTGGAAAGTCATGGGAGACGGGAGAGATTCCAGAAGACTGGAAAAGGGCAAATATAGTGCCCATCTATAAAAAGGGAAATAAAAACAACCCAGGTAACTACAGACCAGTTAGTTTAACTTCTGTGCCAGGGAAGATAATGGAGCAAGTAATTAAGGAAATCGTCTGCCAACACTTGGAAGGTGGTAAGGTGATAGGGAATAGCCAGCATGGATTTGTGAAGAACAAATCATGTCAAACCAATCTGATAGCTTTCTTTGATAGGATAACGAGCCTTGTGGATAAGGGTGAAGCGGTGGATGTGGCATACCTAGACTTTAGTAAGGCATTTGATACGGTCTCGCATGATATTCTTATCGATAAACTAGGCAAATACAAATTAGATGGGGCTACTATAAGGTGGGTGCATAACTGGCTGGATAATCGTACTCAGAGAGTTGTTATTAATGGTTCCCAATCCTGCTGGAAAGGCGTAACGAGTGGGGTACCGCAGGGGTCTGTTTTGGGACCGGCTCTGTTCAATATCTTCATCAACGACTTAGATATTGGCATAGAAAGTACGCTTATTAAGTTTGCGGATGATACCAAACTGGGAGGGATTGCAACTACTTTGGAGGACAGGGTCATAATTCAAAATGATCTGGACAAATTGGAGAAATGGTCTGAGTTAAACAGGATGAAGTTTAACAAAGACAAATGCAAAGTGCTCCACTTAGGAAGGAAAAATCAATTTCACACATACAGAATGGGAAAAGACTGTCTAGGAAGGAGTACGGCAGAAAGGGATCTAGGGGTTATAGTGGACCACAAGCTAAATATGAGTCAACAGTGTGATGCTGTTGCAAAAAAAGCAAACATGATTCTGGGATGCATTAACAGGTGTGTTGTGAGCAAGACATGAGAAGTCATTCTTCCGCTCTACTCTGCTCTGGTTAGGCCTCAGCTGGAGTATTGTGTCCAGTTCTGGGCGCCGCATTTTAAAAAAGATGTGGAGAAACTGGAAAGGGTCCAAAGAAGAGCAACAAGAATGATTAAAGGTCTTGAGAACATGACCTATGAAGGAAGGCTGAAAGAATTGGGTTTGTTTAGTTTGGAAAAGAGAAGACTGAGAGGGGACATGATAGCAGTTTTCAGGTATCTAAAAGGGTGTCATAAGGAGGAGGGAGAGAACTTGTTCACCTTAGCCTCTAAGGATAGAACCAGAAACAATGGGTTTAAACTGCAGCAAGGGAGGTCTAGATTGGACATTAGGAAAAAGTTCCTAACTGTCAGGGTGGTTAAACACTGGAACAAATTGCCTAGGGAGGTTGTGGAATCTCCGTCTCTGGAGATATTTAAGAGTAGGTTAGATAAATGTCTATTAGGGATGGTCTAGACAGTATTTGGTCCTGCCATGCGGGCAGGGGACTGGACTCGATGACCTCTCGAGGTCCCTTCCAGTCCTAGAATCTATGAATCTATGAATCTATGAAAAATATTCTAAGTAAATTAAAAAATTAAACTAAATCAGAAAAATGCAAAACTTCAATGGTTGATTTGAAAGTGGAAATTTTCCAAGTTATTTGTTTTAAATACTGTAGATCAGACAGAGTGACAGACTCAAAGATTTCAATCTGTTTATTTTAACAAAGAGAAGGGTAAGAGGTGACTTGATTACAGTCTATAAATACCTACATGGGGAACAAATGTTTAATAATGGGTTCTTCAATTTCGCAGAGAAACATTTAACACAAACCAATGACTAGAAATTGAAGATAGACAAATTCAGACTGGAAATAAAGATGTACATTTTTTAACAGTGCAAGTAATTGACCACTGGAACAACTTACCAATGGTCTTGGATTCTCCATCCCTAACAATTTTTAACTCAAGATTTGATGTTTATCGACACAAATATGCTCTAGGAATTATTTGGGGCAGGTTCTATGGTCTGTGTTACACAGAAGGTCAGACTAGATGATGACAATGGTCCCTTCTGGCCTTGGAATCCATGAATCTATGACACGCCAGTGGCGTTCTGAGGGAAGTATTTCAGCAGCTCAAATAGATTCTGCATAGCACAGCTACCTACCCAAATTTGTGCTCTTTAAAGTGTTTTTATTGATCCAAGAAAAACATTCTTGTAATTCCCTGGGTTCTGTATATAATGAAAATAATGACTGTTTACAGTAGTAGCTGGAGCTCTACTGTTGTAGTGTAGTTGTGTAGTTGTGCCAAGCAGTGTACAAAACACATAGGAAGATCATTCGTGCCCTGAAGAATTTACATTCTGAAGAGACATGTCAGGCAAAGAAAGTTTTATTATTCCCATTTTACAGATAGTGGTCTGAGACAAGGAGAGATTAAGTGATTTGCCCAAGATTATACAGGAAGTCAGTGGTAGGGCCAGGAATTGAAGCCAGATATCCTGAGTCTCAGCTGAATGCCTTAACCTTAATCTTAATCTAGATCCAGATTAATCTTCCTGTCAGTTAACAAAAACAAATCCATTTCAAGATCCAAAAAAGTCACTTTAAAAAAATCTGATTTTCCCTCCCCTTTTCACTCCTTACACACCCAAGCACATTGTTTATAACAGAAACAAACACTTATAATTTATAGACGTGATGTGCTGGCAAGCCTATGGTATTTTCCATCTTTATAACATTGCCCTAGTGCTTCCTAATAAGTATGTAGATATGAATTGGTATGAATTATAGTGTTTCCTTGCATTATATAGAAAGCCTGACAAGTTCCAGACTATAAGAAGTGCAGATATTTATTGTTCCCTTCACAGTGATATGCACTTGGCTCTGAAAACAAAATGATGACAGGACACACCACATTGCTTTGAGTTACATAAACATAGCCTCACATAATCTCTTAGACTAGATTTTTTTCAGGCACTGGTGCAGCTGAGTATAGTGTTCTTGAGTACTTGCATTAGAGATGTGTCAGTAGTGGAGTATTTGCAAGGACTATCCATTACAGAACACAGATTAAGGGGAAGAATGCATAATTGACTTAGCAGCAGATCAAGACCATTAACACAATAAACACTTGAACAGGCAATTTTAGGAAGATTTCCGGCCTTGGGCTACTGATAAGGTGCCAATGCTATCACTACAAATGGTAAAACAAGAAGAAAATATTTTTTAAATGACTGAAGGTGATTATGCTCTCTAAACAATTAACCCTTGGTAATTTAAAATGGATGAAGGCTCAGTACCTGCCATGTTGTGGAATACACAGATAAACTACTGTGTGTGTGCAGGGAAATAGCAAATGACACTGCTACAATACAATGTCACACATCTTCAAAATCTGTATGCACTGTTAAATAAAGACACTGCATCTTTGCTCACCATCAAGCCTATCCACATTGCAACTCCAAATGGGGGTCTGGCACACATATACTCCTTATGCCCCAGAAATGCACAGGCTGTGTGTGGTTAGCAGCATTAGCTTCAAAAGTCATCAAGAAAGAAACAGACCCATAGCCATGCTCTGCCTGCCACTCCCTGTACCAGCTACAAATGCTGAATCTCTGTATATGGATGGCACAACAGCTGTGTTTACTTTGTGTACCTCAGGATTGCGCTGTACCTGTCTCAGGCATAATGACGCTCAGCGCTCTGTCTTAGGTGGTGTAACACAATACTGCTCCAAATAGGGTTGTAAAGAGAAAAAAAAATTAGGCAGAGTAAAAAATGTCATCATTTAAACTCAACATCGGGGGGAGGGGATTTTCAAAAGCACTTAAGCAAGATAGAAAATCATCTCCCACTGATTTTCAGTGGAATTGGACACCTAACACTCATAGGCTCCTTTGAAAAATCCTAGCCTTAATTATTAATAATGTTAACATGTAAATGATCCCAGTGAAACTGAAGTTCAGATTTAGTGAGGTGAATGAAGTGGAGGAGTGGCACATTCCCACCTTTTCTAGATCATCAACTGCTGTTTGGCAGGACCTGTTTCTTAGGCTTGGTCTACACTCACCCCCCAAATCGAACTAAGGTACGCAACTTCAGCTACGTGAATAACGTAGCTGAAGTTCGAAGTACCTTAGTTCGATCTTACCTCGGTCCACACGCGGCAGGCAGACTCCCCCGTCGACTCCGCGGTACTCCTCTTGTCTAGCTGGAGTACCGCAGTCGACGGCGAGCACTTCCGGGTTCGATTTATCGCGTCCAGACAAGACGCGATAAGTCGAACCCAGAACTTCGATTGCCAGCCGCCAAACTAGCGACTGGGTGTAGACATACCCTTAGTTTACACAGTGATGGAAATAGGATTTCGAGGGATTTCAAATATAGGAATATAATGCATGTTTTAAAATGAAATTTAGAATTTACAGAATATTTTAGAATACAAAAGGAACTGGAGACATCCTAAAACTGCAGGAGCTCTGTCTTATTTTCCACCTTTTTCTCTTCTTACCATTACTTTGAAATGATTTGAATGTTTGTGTGAAACATTTAATAATGCTGTCATGGAAATTGTCCTAGCAACTAGTGTTCAATCCTACAAAGTAAGTGGGGCACTGCTAAAACCTTCTTAGACTATGACGGGACACTCATTGTTCAGAGTCAATGGTCAGTTGGACTATTTTTTTCTCCATGTTTGTGGACCACTCCCAACATTGTAGATGAGGGACTTCTTCATTAACTCTCACAACAAACCGCTACACCCATTATGTTTAATGGATGTGTGGTGGGTTGGGGAAGGTATGAGGTGACAACAGAAATTAAGAGAGCCAGGAGGGCAAGGAGTGAGGTGCTGAAGAAGAAAGAGACAATTTTAAGCTTCCTTTTGCCCCCCATCCTGCAGCACTTTGTAGCTCCTTTAGACACTTCTAGCTCACTGAGTGCAAGAGATACGACAGGCACTTTTCAGTACTCCACAGTTAGTTTTGATATGAGAAAGTTAAAATTACGTGCTGTCAGAAACCTGAGAATGAGGCACACATTGAGGCTAGCACCTGGTTTGGAGGAGGGGGCTCAATAATGAGCTCTGCATTAAGTCCAGAGGGTCCAGGACAGAAGCAGCAGTCCATTCTTGTGTCACATCATGGGATCAGGTTAATGCTGAGCCGCAGCAAGTCAGAGCCAAGTAGATCAGGGGAGAGGAACATAGGCAAGGTGAGATGTTGGGAGTGGAGCAAAGGGGCAAGAACTAGGACCATGGGTATCAGGAGCATGCAGCAAGGTCTGTTGCAGCAGCAGGCCAAGGATTCACCTAGTTGCACAGACATCTTCCAGCTGTTTTCCCTAGACCTAAAATAGTGTTGTTGGATCAATAAGGGAATGTGGTAGCACCACCCATAAGGCCTCTGTGAGTGGGAGAGCCAATGGCGCTTGACCCTGTAGCAATCATAGGCTGCTGTTTGCCATTTTTTGTCAGAGCTGTTTTGCCGTGGCATGGATATGACAGCAACCCAAGTGCCAGCAGATGTGGGTTCTAGAATCATGTAGCTTGCTAGACTACAACTGTTCCTGAAATGGAAGACAGATGTGTAGGGTACTGGGGAAGTGGGATAAGTAGCCCAGAGTGAGAGACTAAAAGAGGGAAATGGAAAACTGTAGATTATTGATACATTTTATGGATGAAAGTAGTACTTCCTTCAGTCTTGTAATCGTAATACATCCAATGTGTATACCTACTGCCTACAAATGTAGCTCATGTTGTGGCTTATTGCTAGAATCACTGACAACTATGCATGCTCTGAAAATGATTTATTAATCACACAGAATTTTATAAAATTATTGTAAAGGCTCTCCTCATAGCTACAAAAGTTTTCTGAAAGAAGACTAAAGTCTATGCTAAAATTTCAAACTTCCACCTTAAAAAAGAAAGAAAAAAAGAGTACTCAGTTCACTCACAGATAAGAGTAATACATTTTAAGGCCAGAAGTAATAAAATATAATCAAGCCCTAATGGCATATATTTTAGAAAGACATCCAGTCTTGATTTAAAGACTTCAAGTGACAGAGAATCCATCATGCCATTAGGTATATTGTTCCAATGGTTAATTACCATCATTGTTAAAAATGTGCAACTTGGTTCTAATCTGAATTTGTCTAGTTTCAGTTTCCAACCAATGGAAGCCACAAATCTAAAATAGCTTTTGTTCAGACTTACAGCAGCAAAAAGAAACCACCTTTGGGCAGAGACTAACTGTGGGCATTTTCAGTCCAGGATGTAAATGTTTTGAAAATGATGAGCTTGTGATGACAGTGGGCAAAGATGAGGGGCAGGGTAGGTTGCTCTGAGTCTTTTCTTCCTCCTCCCCTTCATCCAGAATGCAGGTGGAGATTGGGCTTGGGCTGGGAGGTGCGGCAGGAAAGACAATTTCTCCCCCTCTCCCTGGTGCCATTGGCCGGGGTGAATGGACGGAAAAGTGAGTTGATTGTTTCTCACCCCATCATCCCCTTGCTGTATGTGAAGCACAGGATATGTACTGGCCATCCTACTGTGCCCTGCCCTGTAAGGGAGGTATAGTTTGAATTATGTTTCCAGGATCCTGTGAATCTGACAGATCGCTAGTTTGTGGGCTCAGAAAGGAATTTTTCCTTGGGACAGGATTATCAAGGTCCTTGATGATTTTCCACCTTTCTCATTAGCATGCTGGAGGCCTGATTTTGGGTTAATGAAGAGTAAAGAAAGGCTTTAAAAGTTGTGTTTAGTTTATAAGTAGAATTTGTAATGTCATTGAAACTTGTGGCTGGTGTCCAGCATGGATGAGAAGCTCCCAGAGGTAACATGAGACTCAGGAGATACATAACTAGTGGCCTCTATTAGCCTGGAGGAAGAAGGGGAGACCTTAAATCTTTGTAGAACGAGGTCCCCTCCATGTGTATCCTTATTCACCCTAATGGGTGATGCAAGAAAATTGAAAGGTGAACTGAATCCTTAGAGTTAGGCTGAAGGTGATCCAATCTTGAATATTGGTTATTTGATATGGTGGCCATTTAAACAGTGCACTGGACTCAAAGAAATGCCTGGAATTTTAAGATGGGTTTAGACCACCCATTGGTGTTAAAATGTTAATAAAATTGTGGCCTTTTGCTTTAAAATCCATCTTTATGTCTGAGCTACATGCTCCTGTATGTCCTGTGCAATGGAAATACTTTTGTAACCTTAACTACAGTAGGAACTACTGGACTCTGGTTGTAATAGTGGTAGCATTTATACATTAATACTAACGTGGCTGTGCAGCTACTCTTCATTTCACATTTTAAAATCAACTATCAAAAACACATTTCAAAGCTACATGTTAATAATGGACATTTTTGTGGTGATACATAACATGTAGGTCAGCTGTGTATTTGTCAATAATTTCCCCATAAAGAAAGGAAAATGTCAGCTCCATAGCATAATTACCAGTTTGGATAAAAATGGCTGGATCATTGGTCACTGGAAATCTGCATATAGTCTCTATGCAGATATTTATTCCCACCATTTTTTATTCTTTGTTTCCAGCAGTCCATTCCATTTCTATTGTTTTATCCATATGAATAGGGCCCTACCAAATTCACGGCCATGAAAAATGCATCACAGACCTTGAAATCTGGTCTTTTGTGTGCTTTTACCCTATACTAAACAGATTTCACGGGGGATACCAGCATTTCTCAAATTGGGGGTCCTGACCCAAAAGGGAGTTGCGGGGGTGTCGCAAGGTTCTTTTAGAGGGTTGTGGTATTGCCACCCTTACTTCTGTGCTGCTGCCTTCAGAGCTAGGTGGCCAGAGAGTGGCGGCTGCTGACTAAGGGCCCAGCTCTGCAGGCAGAGGTTCAGAAGTAAGAGTGGCAATACCTTACCATGCCATCCTTACTTCTGCACTGCTACTGCCGGCAGTTCTGCCTTCAGAGCTGGGATCCCAGCCAGCAGCTGCTGCTCTCCAGCTGCCTGGCTCTGAGGGCAGTGCCGCTGCCAGCAGCAGTGCAGAAGTAAAGGTAGCAACCCCCCCCCACACACACACACAGACACACCAACAACCCCTTATGGGTCAAGATCCCTACAGTTACAACACCATGAAATTTCAGATTTAAATAGCTGAAATCTTGAATTGTATTATTTTAAAAATCCTATGACTGTTAAATTGACCAAAATGGACTGTGAATTTGGTAGGGTCCTACATATGAACGTCTGCCACATTTTCTGACTTTTAATTGTCAGTCATTTTTATAATTGTACATAATATTGAGCTACACTCATTTCCCTCTAAACTAGCCACAAGCTAAAAACAGAATAGAAAATGATTGGTTTTGCTCATGTCAAATTATGAATTTGTAGCTGCCACCAATTTCCAGATCTCCCTATTAGCAAAACAGTTGCTTTGCTTCTGTTAATATTTCTGAACTAACTGAAAACAAAAAAAGCAGATCTGGTTTCAATCAGCTCTTTCTACTTGCAAATGTGATGCAGTTTATTACGTTGTCAGCAGTATTCCTTAATCATAAGTAACCAAGAATGAAAATTCTCTCAACATTGACAGAAAAATATTCCAACACTGCCTGTTCAGTTTGGCTACACCTTTCTCTCATCTCAATACCCTCCACACAGGGGCACTGCATAGGAACTGGCTGCAATGGCTTTCTGCCAGCTTTGGATTTCCACCTACCCAATCACATACAGTATGTTGTGGGAGTTTCCAGCTAATTTGATCCACTGACTTTGTCTCCCTTTTTGATGCTGAAGGGACACAAAGGAACAGGAATAACTGAACAGGGTCTGGTTCAGTAACTATAATCTTTCACAACAAAGGAGAATAGGAATATTAAACATCTTTCAAAGCAAGGCATGAACTTAACCTAAGACACATGATTCTTTGCAAATTCAGAGAACACATTTTATAACGAGTAGCTGCCCTCTTCTCAGTGTGGTTAGCTAAGGTACATGTGTCCATGTCACCTTATGACAGAAGGCAGGCCCGGAAAGATTTTTAAAGAATACCCTTAAATTGGTTTATATTTTATGTCCTAAAATTAAATAATCAAAAAGAATAACAGAACATGAGCTAGCATTTTAAATATAATTACATACATTTTTAATATATAACCCATGTACCAGTATGAATATTTTTTTAATCATAGAAATCTAGGGCTGGAATGGACCTTTGACAGGGCTTCCAGTCCGTTGTGCTAAAGCATAGCACATAGTCTAGACTATCCCTGGCATTTGTTTCTCTAACCTGTTGTTAAAAACCTCCAGTGACAGAGATTCCACAACCTCCCTAGGTAACTTATTCCAGTACTTAACTACCCTTACAGTTAGGAAGTTTTTCATAGTGTCTTAAATCTCCCTTACTTCAATTTCAGCCCATTACTTCTTGTCCTTTCCTCGGGAGAACAATTTTTCACTCTCCTCATGAGAACCTTTTACAGTACCAACACCACCCACCAAGCCGCTCCTAGAGTGTCTCCCTTTGAGGCAAAGAACCCTGGAATACCACCCCTGAAATGGAAGCGCTAACCCTGCTACTTAGAGTGGCAGTGTGAACATGGGTATATGAATGTACACAGCATTATATCTGTGTCCAGCACAGCACGTGTACTCTTGGGCAAAGGTATAGGGAACATAAATGAGGATTAACATGATCCAGTGCTTGGGTATAAATTTCAGTGTAGACATAGCCTTTATGTAGTAGTTGTTACCAGAATAACAAAACTAGCATTTCACAGATGGGTGGACCTGAGTCAAGCAGCTGTGATCCTATCTTCCTTAAATTTCAGAGGATTCAGATCTGGATCTGCAAAGCCACAAAGTTTGGAGCGGGATTCTGTTTAGACTTTCCCAAAATTTGATGGCACTGAGAATTAATGTGCTCAATTCAACCCCATCTCCATGTAGTTATGATTTTGAGTGGGAATGTTGTTGATTAAAATCTTTTATTCACACTATAGATAGGCTCTAACTTTCTTTATCAGGGACAGTCTATTTGTAAAGCTCTAATCTGAGTACAATGGAGGTTTTTTATTGATTGACTTAGATATAAGAAGTGAATTTGATTGTACTAACAGATACTGCAGAAGGCATTTGACAGTTGACTGTGTTGTACTAAGGAAGATGTAAAATCAAGACAGATTTCTAGAAGCTTTTTTTGGTCTCTGTATTGTTTCAGTTAGCACTCATATTCCATCACAAAGTATCTTTCATCTGCTCTAGGGAAGATGACAAACTCCTGTATTTGTCATTCAGCACAGTAGGTTTAAATTTGTAAAATATTTTTAAAAATTGATTAGGTAAAGATTTTCGGGGCTGGCAAATAACTATGAGAAAGTCTGTCAATTTTTTTAAAAATGAAAGTACATTGGTAAAAGTAGAGAGTGATGAATCTCACATCAGCAGAATCAGATTATTTGGTTTTAATTGAACCTTAAATAATTTTGTCTGACAAAGAAACAGTATGGACCCTGTAGCAATAATTAGTTGGAAAATGATTTGTAGTACATAATTCTCTCTACCACACACACTGATTTTCAATGTCTTGCATAGAACTGGATGTTAAAAAACCATTATTATAGATCATGGTTATCAGCACTCAATGTTCAAAAGTAATAGAGCTTAGATCTTAGTGAGAACAATTTGCTGAAGTCTTAATGAATCAGAAACCAAAACTGTGACTTACCATGCTCCCCCTCCTTTCTAATTTGTTTATTAACATTCATGGAGGCACATTTCATTTCTATGAAGGTGTGTGGAAAGTGTATTAAGTGAATTAATTTAGAGAGAAAATAAAATTTTGGAAACAGTAGCTGTAAAAGCAGTTGTTCTACCTTTTCCCAGTCTATATTATTTTTAAGGACCTCATCAGTGTTGTTTCCTGTCCCATACAGTGGTGCTGGAACTAGCGGTACTGTACCCCCTGGCTTGAAGTAGCAATAACAACCCGAATACATGGTTTCCATTATCAGCACACTCCACTATAAAAATTGTTCCAGCGCCTCTGTTCCTATATTCATTTGTTTCAGAATCTACAACTCCCATGAGGCACCACAGCAGTTCAGAAAGAGGGAGAGATTCCAAAATGAAATGTTTTGGTTCAGGAAAGTTGAAGTGAAATGTTTCAACATTCCCATATCAATTTTTTTTGGAACCTTTAATATCCATTTTGATATTTTGTCCCATATTGGGATGAACACAAATAACAAAACATTGGAATTTCCTGTGGGATGGAAATTGTTTTTCAATCAGCACTTTGTGGAAGCAAAGATGAACACAGGCCTCATTAAAGTAAACAGATGCTTAGGCATTCACTGCGGCTCCTTTATGTAGCAAAAACAGACATGGACAAAAGAAGGGGGGTGACTATGTGGCTCAGAGGGAGGGCTGGGGTCTGGAAGTAGATATATAGCAAGAGTTTTGCTGTGAGTATATTGGGAGACAAATAGATGCAAGGAAGCTGTTTTATGGAAAGGGAAGAGAAGGCTAGAACAAGGCTCTGGAAAAAGAGTTGCCTGTGTGCAATTTTGTTCCTATAACTGTTCAGGGAAACAGGATGAGTGTACATCTTGAAGATAAGGCAACTAAAAAAATATCCTGACTCCGTGTCACCATTTTCTTATCCACATGGAAGCCACCCTACAAGGCCCCAAATTTCAGCTACTGACTGACCATAAATTCAGCAAAATGGTCTGTATACTAACAATATATTCAAGCAATTTAAAATAAGACTACAAGTTAACAAAGGCAAAGAAACAAACCACCACCACTCACAACAACCCCCTCCCCCCAAAAAAAGAAAACAACAAACAAACGCACCTACCACCATGGAGTTTTCTTAGTTGGATCCCATGCTTCCATTTACTAAAGATCAGTTGTTCTCTTTGTATCTGACAGAAGTGGTATAAACGCTCAGCAATGTCACCCTATATTTTAACCATTCAATATAACAGTTACATTTTGTTAGGTAGATTGGAGACATAGTGGGCCTTTTTTTGGGTTACATTAGTATTAGAAGTGAGCTATATTAATTATGCAGACAGCTGTATTACTGGTTTTAGTTTCAGTAGTATACTCAATATGGGTGAAAGAAGTCCTTATCAGCCCAGTAAAGGTGTCAAAACATACCAGTAACTAGTGTTTTCTCAGAACATTCATATGGGGTAAACTGTTTAGCTTTGATCCTTTGATTTAACAAGCAGTGAAGTTAAATGGTTACTCATATTGCAAAGCATCATAAGAGTATTCATTAGAGTTGCATTAAGATTCTCTGTCTGAGCTCAGATGAAAAGTAAACCACAGTTAAGTTTCAAAATCAAGACCTCTTATGTGACTCCTGAAGGATTCATCTGATAAAAATTTCATGTCGGAATGATATTTTCATCATGTTGTTTGGTTTTATTTTTTATTTGTTTATTTTGCACTGTATTACCATGCCTATACAAAATGATAATTTAAGCAAATTGTGGTCTGAAAAATAATGAAGTGCAGCACAACTATGGGAACAGGACAAAAATAAACTTTTTTTTTATTCAGAATACATACTGTATGAGCCTAAGGAAATATATAACAATAACCTAACAGAGTTCTCAGTATGACTCCTCTCCACATCTATAGCACATGATATGGAAACTTCCAGTATTGTATTTTCTCCCCAGTGCATATATATTAATCCCATTACATTTAATAGGAGTTACAGTATATTCACAGATCTTTGGGAAATACTTTTTTTTCATAAATTTGGGAGTAAAGAACAAAATATTATAAGGTATAAATAATTTTATGTTTCTGAAAGGATCTAGATTTATAGTGTGGTCAGGCGATTTTAAATAACATTTGTGAAATATAAACATCAGGTATACTACTAATCCCATTTTTGATATGCAACCCGATTACATCATTCAATGGTCAGTTACAGATGAATGGTTTATTTGCTGAGAGAAGAAAAACAAAGACCTATGAAATCAACTTCTTTCTCTATCAAACCTATTTCTTCTTTTATCTGTCTATAGCTTCTAAGGAAATGGAGTTTTCTGTGACAAAAAAACCCAGACATTTCCTTTTATTCAGAGGTCTCTCCCACAATACTTTCATCTTTTCTTCTTTAATGTAATAATATAATCTCACAGTACCAATCTTAAAGTTTAGATTTTAAGTGACTGTATTTTTTAGATTATGAACATAGAATCATAGACCTGGAAGGGACCTCAAGAGGTCATCTTGTCCAGTCCCCTGCACTCAAGGCAGGACTAAGACATGTGTTGGTCTAACCTGCTCTTAAAAATCTCCAGTGATGAAGACTCCACAACCTCCCTAGGCAATTTATTCCAGTGCTTAATGACCCTGACAGTTAGGAAGTTTTTCCTAATGTCCAACCTAAACCTCCCTTGCTGCAATTTAAGCCCATTACTTCTTGTCCTATCCTCAGAGGTTAAGAAAAACAATTTTTCTTCCTCCTCCTTGTAAAAACCTTTTACATACTTGAAAACTGTTAACATGTTCCGTCTCAGTCTTCCCCAAATTAAACAAACACAGTTTTTTTCAATCTTGCCTCATAGGTCATGTTTTCTAGACCTTTACTTATTTTTGTTGCTCTTCTCTGGACTCTCTCCAATTTGTTCACATCCTTCCTGAAGGATGTCAGCATTACAGAGTAAAGTCTTACCCTTAGATTAGAAAAACAATATTCCATATTCATTTTTAGCTTTTAACATTAAAATAATTGGTGTACGAGGCTAAGAGTGCCTAATTTTGGTTAAGGTGAACCTCTACCAAATTCAGATGGTCTTCGAAACAGATTTGAGAAAATGAATAATCCCATATACAGTATATGTAAAAATACGTCTATTTGACAAAATAATGACTAAGATAAGTATATAATGGCTTTAATGATTATAAAACTTCTTAAAAATAAACTGATTTAGGACAATGAAAAACAGAATAGGAAATGTGAGAAGTAATGATTATAATGATTCAAGGTCATATTTGCTTTGTGAATATCATATTACTCACATTTTTTCAGGTACTGGACAGTGTGTTCCCAACTAGTTTAGAATGTGGAAAATTCTAAATCATATAAATATTTAAAAAGTGTCAAAATACACAAATTCTAGTTTAATTTATATTTTGCTGCCAGTACAACTATAAAATAACCAGTGTAATTTGTATATTAAGTCAAAGGCACTGAACTCAAAAAGGTTACATAATTCTCTATTGGTTAGATTTTAGAAAAGCTGAAGAGAAATGTGCACAAAGATATGCTACCAAAGTAGTGTCAAATTCATTTACATTGTGCTCCTTTCTGCCTCTCTTATAGTAATAATGGGGCAAATGAAGGTCAGATGAACTCTATCTCCATTAAATGATAGAGTTATGACAAGGCCTCCTATGCCTCAAATGTACATATGTTCCTGGTAAGTCAACAGTTCCAGCAGAGGTGCTTCCCCTCAGTTAGGAAATGCTGCTTCTGCATAGTCCACTACTTGACAGTGACCTGACAATCAGTTGTAATTAACTAGTTGAACAGATCCAGATGAAAATTTATAATTTAGTGGTCATCATCTGGCCAAAGGACTGTATTTTTGACATCCCTGTCAGATATCAATGTATAGTATTTAGGAACAATGAGTACTTTGTACTGCTGCTCACCAGAGGACTTCAGATTCCAGGTTTGTCAATATAGCATCTTTCATGAGCACCAGAGGCCTGATCAAACTCTCAGTGAAATCAGTGGGAAGTTTTTTCCATTTATATCAATGGGAGTTGGATCAAGACCTAAATTCACATACATTCATTTCTATTTGGAAAGTTCAGTTTTCTAAATTTGTAGTTCTCACTTATCCATGCCTTTTACATTAATCCACTAGAGAAATTTTGATTTATAGGAGGAATAGCCATCTGATTGTAATTTTTATTCCATGTTAATGTCCCGTATGGATAGTTGGTAGATAAAATAGCAGATATTCATCCTTTAAGATGTGAATGTTCCAGACAAAAATAAATAAATGAATACTTATACTATTTGGGACTTTACATGTCAGGTCATGAACATGGAGATATTTGCAAAAATCTATTTCCTAACTCTTATTTATTTGGCTAATATGTCTATCCAGATTTAACAAGACTAAAACCAAACTGACAGGAAGAAAATCCTGTAGTATGGTAACAGTCTAACTGGATTCTGAATAATCCCAGTAATGATAGCCTGAAAAACTCACAGCACATGTGGCGTATATAAAACTGTTTCCTGTGATGCTGTATGGGAAACATCTATGCAGCAAGAAGGATAAAAATGATAAATCACAGAGAATGTTTTATTTTGCTTTTGGTTAAAACACCATCAATTTGCTGATTACACTTCGGTCTAAACATTTTATACTTGCCATTGTCAAGTTTACCAACTAGGAGCTTAGAGAGGGGGAAAATAGTTTATTTATATTCTATATTTGAGAGGACTTCATGTTTACTGTCTACCTTGTATGAACAGTTTCCCCATTTTGTGTGGATCTTCAAAAGTGACATCAAAGAAAAATATCACAGAAAATTAACATTTTAAAATGTAAAAAAAGAAGGCAAAATCAGGGACAGGAGTAATACTAGAAACAATCTGACTTATTTTTAAGTCAGATTGTTGCATTTCAGCCGAACTATGCCCCTTTCGTACTATAGTGGAATCATTTCTGCAAGAGGAATTAGGATCCAATCAACCTGCCACTGAAGTAGAGGGATATCTTTCCATTGACTCCAGTGGGAGCTGGATCTGGCCATTAAGAACTAATTCCTAAATTTTAACTGACACTATGGGTGTTCCTAGAACACAAAATTGTAATATGTTGTTCCATACTTGCAGAATGTATGCTTACGGAGCATTACACAGTAGAATTGTCTGCAAGGCCAGAGCCTTATTTGGCATACAATAACACTAATACAAGTCCATTGAAGTCAGTGGAGCTGTACTGATTTATACTAGCTGTGGATCCTCTATTAGAAACAATGTTCATTTTTTTCATTAATAAGCCTACAAATATCTTTAACAAAGCATTAAAAGATTATTTTCCTGACATCCACATCTGTGAAATGTTGCAGCTTAAGCTATTATGACTCCTTTACACCTATGCAATTCCAATATATTCAAACTCTGGTGTCTATTAGTATATACTTGTGAATCCCATTGTCTTCAGTAAGATTACCAGGTGTAACTAAGGACAGAATTTGGCTTTGCAACTGGACCTTAGTTAAAATTCTGTTAATTCATGAACCTGAATGGAGTCCATCTCACTCTACCTTTGCTCTGGTGGCTCTACAGTGGCAAAAGGGAGTAAGTAGTAGAAAAACTTTATTTTTGTCACTAAGGGCAGTAGTTAGGACTCCAACTACACCAAGGGAACAAGGCTATTCATTAACAAATTATCACTTTTATGAAGTTACTTTGCTGAGTAGACTCACACTTTAAAGCCATAAATATTGGACCTGATTTTCCTGTCACTGACACTGGTGTAAATCAGGCATAACCCCACATTACAAAAATAGAATTTCACAGTTGTAAACCAGAGTGAGAGGAGAACCAGACCCAATATCTGTCCATATACTTGAGAAATGTTGAATAGTTTGTAAAAAGTGGTTGGTACTCAATGGTGGTGAAAATACATCAAATGAGAAATGACTGTTATTCTCTAAAACTAATGCAGAATTTCTTAGAGAAAAAGTAGTCCCAAAATGCTGATTATTTATTATTCTGGGTGAATGGATAGTTTAAGGCAGTGTTTCTCAGCTGGTGACTCATGACCACCACCGCACCCCCAAATGGATCATGAAAGGCAATCAGGTGGTGGAGGGAGGGGGGCATTGAAAGGCATTGATAATTTTATTATAATCCAAAGCAAAGAAAATCTTGCTCCCCGTACCCTGCATGTCCTTACCCTTCAAAGTCAAGTATTCATCCTCTTGAAAACACCTCCTCTGAAACCTTTCCGCACAAACATTGCTTAGGGCACAGCGAGAGTTCCATCAACCCTATCTAGTCGAGGCTGTGCTTTGCATGTGTTCTATGTTATCCCATAAGTTTTCCCTCTCTACGTGATGTTTGATGGAGGGATTATTTTGGTCGATCCCTTTTATGTATTCCGCCAACTGCCCAATAGCACAGTTGTCATGGCAAGTGCTCTGGTTTCATTCATAACACATGTCCCTGATATTTCCATCTTTGCTCTGGATGCCCTCGGAGATAAAGAGCTGCTGAACTCTCCGATGAATCTCAGTATCTGTTATAACTACATCCCATTCTCCACCTAGTATTTTCCTGAGGCATTTGCTTCTGTAGCTATTTAGGCACCTGTCTTTACCTTGGATGGATTTCCAGCTTTCACAGCCATATATCAAGGTGGAAATCACATTTGAGTTGAAGGTTCATAGTTTGTTCTTCATGCTATAGGATTTGAATGACCACATCTTTTGCAAGCTTGTGAATACAGCTGCCACTCAATACAATCAAATAGTACAACTAAAGAACAATAAAGACAGGGGTGGCAGGGAAGACACGGACCCACCCAAATCCTCAGCATCCGACTGGCTGTACGGGCAGAAGTCTTCTACAGGCAGCCCTGCTTCCGGCATTGGCTATGGGGGAGAGGGGGGTGTAACCCTCAAAGTTTGGGGACCACTGGGGACCAGCCCTACATTTTAATGATTCTATGAAAATTCATTTTCAAAAATACAATACATGCCTTTCTCAGAATAGCAACATAAACCAAATGATTAATGCAATTGAAACCACACTGAGGACAACGGAGAAGGTTCTCTTATTTCTTATCTCTAATCTCACTTTCACTTCAATGGGGCTACTCACAGTGCACAAAGTTAAGTACATGTGTGAATCTTTGCTAGATCAGGGCCTCAGTGTGGTGATTGTATTGTCAAACCCCTGCTACATGCCAATGCACAGCATGTGTTAAATGTATGTTAGGGAACCTTCATTTAAAAGGATATAACTTGAAGTCTTGTGCATTTCAAAACATGAGTGAAACAATCTCAGATACTATACATTCCCCTGATCACCCTGCCAAGTTTTGTGATTTTACAATTGAATTTTTCCAATTTAGATTTCAAAAATTCTCTGTCGTGTTACTGTGTGAAAGACTCACATGCACAACAGGAGATATGCTACTGGCTTTGCTGAAACAGTGAACTCACTACATTCATAGACATTGTGCTCTCAAATGCATAAAGTAAACAAAATGAAAAAAAATCTCAGAGAGAGTAATTTTAGGTGTTATTTATAAAAGTGTAGTTTAAAAAAATATCAGAACATATTTTGAGTGTGTCCTTTTAAATCACTAGCTTTTATTATTCTCTTAAGGCTGGTCTACACTGAAAAGTTATATCGGCATTGGTAGTTTCCAGGGGGCGTGAAAAATCCATACCCCTGAGAGATGTAGTTAAACTGACCTATACCCTGGTGTAGACAGCCTCTCAGGGAAGCTGATTATCTATAGTGACAGGAGAACCCCGCCTGCCACGCAATAAGTGTCTACACTGAAGCAGTATAACTGTGCAGCTGCAACTGTGTAGTATTTTAAGTGTAGATATAGTGTTAGCCCCTTGGCTTTCGTTATGTCAGGTTTATCAGAAGTAATAGAAATTGGATCAAGTCATCCTGATAGCTTGTACCTAAAATAACTATTCTGATTCTTCTTGGCTGAAGAAGTGTCTCTCAGGCCTGGTCTACACTAACCCCCCAATTCGAACTAAGGTACGCAACTTCAGCTACGTGAATAACGTAGCTGAAGTCGATGTACCTTAGTTCGAACTTACCGTGGTCCAGACGCGGCAGGCAGGCTCCCCTGTCGACTCCGCGTACTCCTCGTGCCAAGCAGGATTACCGGAGTCGACGGGGAGCACTTCTGGGTTCGATTTATCGCGTCCGGACAAGACGCGATAAATTGAACCCAGAAGTTCGATTGCCTGCCGCTGAACCAGTGCGTAAGTATAGACAAGCCCTCAGTAACATGGTTTACAATATGATGCCTCATTGGTTAATTTACTATAGCGAGGTAGGCCACACTGATTATTATTAAGGTTGCCCAATACCTCCTATATAAGACCTGTTTTCAGTTGCTTATAACTTTGCCAAATTTTAACAATTTGGGCTGAAATTTTCCATGGTGAGTTTTCTACCTCAGGCTGAAAGTTTTTTTTTGGGAAAAAAGAAATAAGCCAAAATGGTTCAATTGTTTCTGAGAACAAGGCTAGTGACAAATACATTGTCTGGCAATGTTAAAAGTGTTGTGGTGACTTTTTGAGAAATTCTAGCACCTCCATAGTTTGGATCAAGGGGTTTGTGCAACCTTAATTCAGCCCCCTTATATGTATGCATTATCCTACAGTCTTTAATTGACATGATTGCACATTATATACTGCATACTATATTTTCTGCATTTCTTGACAGAAAACTGTTCTGGTGAAATATTTTCAACTAGCTCTAAGTTAGGAAAGGGTGAAGAAAAAAAAATTCTACAGCTATCCACAAGCTCAAGATCTTTTCCTCCTACCCCAGACAAATAAAGTAATTTCTGTCTTTTCTTACCTTGCATTTGAGAGCTAAGTATCTCTTACACACACAAACATACATCTGTCTAAATTTAAAATGACTTTTTATACAGTTTCACCCTCCTGTGCTCCACTTATGATGAAAGAAATGCTGTTTTGGAGGCTTGCAATTATAATTGTTAATTAACTTCAACAATTGCTGTTGTACTGGCTGGCTGAATTTTTGTTTTAGTACATTCTCAGAACCTCGGATGGTGTGGCTCCTTCCAAGCAGTGTTGGCAACACCAAATATTCAAAAATCATGAGAGACTTTTGATTTGCGCTTTTAGGATTCTCATTATTAAGCTTTTCTCTGCAACTATGAGGACAAGAAATTTACTTTAAAAATGTACCAGCAACAACAGCAGGTGTATATGAGCTTCATACATCTATAGAACTAAGGAAATCTGTGTTTAAACAGCAGTTGCAAACCCTTAAAAGGTCGATGTCATGATTACTAGATAGCTAATAGTTTTAGATCTTTTCATGTGCTCTTAAGGAGCAACAAAATTCATATATACGTTAAAGAGTAATTTATGTTCAGCAAGGACGTGACATCCTCTCTGTAGCAAAGAGAAAAAACAGACAGTATTTCTAATCTCCATGCAATAAAAAAGCAATTATAAAGACTCTGAATTGCATTATCTTAAAAGGCAGTGTGGTTACAGTTAAATGGGCTGATACACCTTAAATATATTAGTTGAATTCCTACACTGTATTTATCAGAGGTAAACAGCTTTTCCTTGTTGCCTATCTCCACAACAGTGCAGTGTTTGCTACAAATTCTATTCCAAAATTGGCTCCACATAATTCATTTGTACTTGTCCTTAAAGTTTTAGCATTTTGTATTTTGCTAAAAGATTAGATCTAACTATTTTAACACAGCTTATTTTATAATGTTTGGTATCTCTTGCACCATATAAATGTGACAGACAATAGCAATAATTTAAACTAATCTAATCTGCATGATTGCAACACCATCTAATTTGCCCTCTAGGGTGCTCTTTACCAAAATGAACAAACAAAAAACACCTTTGTCAAGACATTATTTCCTTGTTTATTACAGATATAACTCAAGATAAAAATTCTAACATCATTCATTAGCTGCTTTTTTTTTTTTTATAAACACGTTAATTTTAGGCCCTGGCGCCAATCCTACACTACCTTGTGTGTGGCACAGTGAGGCTGTGCACAATGTGGCAGTGACAATGTGGTAAAGATGATAATAGAAATCTCAATGCAATATGATCACTCCCTCATCAATCTCCTCCCCACTCCGAAAAATCCAACCACCAACAGAACAAGTTAGTGGGGCACATGCAGCCTATGTAGGTTCTTCCACATAGTGAAACAATCTAGGCCCGTGATTCCCTCACATAAATTATCATTGAGTAAAAGGGGTGAAAAGACATTTTCTCCCTTTTCTTTTAGTTTCACTGCCAATTCCATAGCAGTGAAGTCATACTGGGGTTTGTGAGTTACAGAGGGGCATTCTGCAGAGAGGTGTGACCTGAACACAGGTGTTGGAGCCAGGAAGTCCTGTGTTCTAAACCTTTCAGCACTCACTTCTGCTTTAGCCTCAGACTGTTCAATTAGTGCTCACTTCTATGAAGTGCCGAGCACCCTCAACTCCCATTAAAGTCAACAGAAGTTGGATGTGCTCAGCACGTTGGCGCAATAAAGACTTTAATGAGCCAAATCCTGTTTGATTCAGTAAAGCAAGAAGGATTTGGCCCAATCTCTTTGCCTTATTTTCTCCATATTTTACTGAGCCTCTTGACTGGTCTTTCCTCAAGATCATTTCTCTGTTCTGTTGCCTGTCTTCTTTATTAATCCCCACTCACTCTAGGTTAACCCCTGAATATGGACATTTCTATACAGGGATTATTTAGTCATAACTATGATTTTGATGTAACAGCTTCAGGAACCACATGACAATCCATGAAGCTACAAAAAAAAAAAAAAAAACCACAAAACAGTTGACTGTAAAAATTAAAGCAGTGATAGCAATCTGTACTAGGAAGAACTTCTGGCAGTCATCTATACTAAGAAAAAATAGACATCCCTTATCACTGTCCATATTGAGAAGGGATCTGCAGTCTTTATATCACTTTCAGACAACTCGGGGAGTAAACTGCTTTGGTTAGTACAGATGTAAACTTTCCCCACAAAACTCAAGTGTTTAAAGAAGTGGTTTTTTAATTTTAATTAAATGTCCTCCGTATTTTATGTACTCGTCTGGAATCAAGAAACAAAAATACCATGAAAATGACTTTTCAATTCTCATGACATTTCTAAACAAACTATCAGAAAGTGGAGGAAATCTTGCAACAAAGCTTATTTCTCTACCACAGGGATTTTGCTAAGCATCTGAATTTTTAAATGTTTATCAAAAATAATACCTTCACAATCTCTATATCAGTAGTCAAAAAACAAACCTACTATATGTTTGCCTAACATATGAAAAAGGTGGGTTGAAGATAGAAGTAGATCAAAGGTGGGACCTACTTTATAGGATAACAGTTGCAAAATTTAAAATTAATAGTCCAATATGGTCCAAATTGCTACATTCCTTACCTTGTCATATTCTAGTGAAATCTAAGAAAGTTGCATCTAATGAAGTGGGCTGTAGCCCACGAAAGCTCATGCTAAGATAAATTTGTTAGTCTCTAAGTTGACACAAGTACTCCTGTTCTTTTTGACTTATCTTGCATATCTGAAGTACCTGAAGCAGAGAAAACAAAGTCATTATCTACTGCAGATGTAGAGGCAAAATGTACTTCTGTGAAAGGAGGGAGGATATCCCCCCCACTGGGGAGGCAAAGAGCACCACTATGGGAAACAGCTGGGCCAGGGTAGAGGAGGAATGCATGAATGAAACAGAGTTTCCTGTATGATAGGCAACAGTGGGGGAAATTATGCAAAGTCTTTGATGTGTAGAACACAAAGGCATGAGGGGTGCAGCCAGCACTCTCCAATTTAGGGAATCCCCCAGCTTTTGGATCAAAACTAAGGTATATTATTGGATTCATATATACATAAGACTAAGAAAAAACAGCTAGAGACAAAGTAAGGGCAGCACTCCTCATCCCCAAGAGTAAATATTAGTCAGAGGTTAAAGGGAATAAGAAGGGTTTTTACTATACATAAGGGGAAAAAGAAAGCCTAGAGAGAAAATAAGCCCATTTAGAACTGAGAGAAGTGATTGTTTTGATGAAATTATATCAAAATCATCTACAGCAGTGGTTCTCCAACTCTTTTATTCTGCTGACCAGTTCCTAAGAGAGAGATTCCTCTCTCCTCCCTCTTTCCCCCACCACCATTAACCATCTCCTTTGCCAACCTCCCACTTCTCCAGTGACTGGTTCTCAACTTTTTTTCTTCTGCGGACCACCAGGAAAGGCTCCACTGACCACTGGTTTGAGAATAGTATGTGGTCCTTGACGTACCGTTTCAGAATAATTAATTGCAGTATTTATTGCATCCTGGATCATAGAATCAGAGTTTAAGGCAAGACGGGACCACTGGTTCATAGTCTGACCTCCTATATATCACAGGCCACCAACACCACCCAGCAACTGCACACTAAACTCAACAACCAAAATTAGACCAAACTATTGCAACCTCAAGAGACTAAGTTATTGTCTGACACAGGCAGAGAACAGGAGGGACTGAAGTGAACCAATGCCCAAGATGCTACATAGCTGGGAATTGATTGGCAGGCAATCAATGAGATGATCAGGCAAGCAATCCATGTCCCACACTGCAGAAAAAAAGAGGAAAAAACCCAAGGTAACTGTCAATCCTCTTCAGCTCCACATATGATGATCCAGTTGGACCCTGAGCATGAAGGCAAGAGCCAGCCAACCAAGCACAGAGAGAGAGAAGTCTCAGTACCTTAGAGTACTGGTTGACCCCAACCATTGTCTCACCTCCAGCCACAGCCATCTCTGATGCTTCAGATGAAGGAGACAAAACCAGACAACCTAAAATGGTAGGGAGGGTGGGGATAAGAAATCCCTTGCTGCCACCATCACCTCCACAAGTAATCCCATCACAGAACCACACTCAAAATTGTCAAGATCTCTACTAAAAGTAATTAAGTTGTTTGCCCCCACAACTCATTGGGAGGCAGTTCCAGAACTTCACTCCTCTAATGGTTAGAAAACTACTTCTAATTTCCAGCCTCAATTTATTCAGGAATAGATTATACCCATTTGTTCTTATGCCAGCATTGTCTTTTACAGTGCTGGTCCTTTAGCTTAAATAGCTCTTCACCCTCCCTGCTGTTTAGTCCCCTGACCCATTTATAGAGAGAAATCATATCCCCTTTCAGCCTTCTTTGCTAGACTAATCAAGTCAAGCTTTTCCAGTCTTCTCTGGTCATCCCAGTAGTTGTTCTCTGCACCTCTTCCAGTCTTAATTAATGTTTCTTGAACACTGGTGACCAAAATTCCAGATAAAGACTTACCATTGCCTTGTAGGATGGCATTAATACTTCTTGCTGTCTACTGGAAATGCCTCACCTGATACATCCTAGAATATTGTTTGCCTTTTTCATAGTTATATCACATTGGCGGCTCATAGTCCATCTGTGATTGACTAACACGCTCAGGTCTCTTTCCTTCTCTGCTGCTTTCAACTGATGAACACCCAGCTTACAACAGAAATAAGTGTTAGATCCTAGATGCATTACTTTTAATTTCTTCCCATTTCTGGTCTATCATTGATAAATTCCTGTATAACATTCCAATCCTCCTCTGAATTGATGATGCCTTCCTACTTTGTATTATAAGCAAACTTCATAAGAAATATACTCACTTCCTGTGCCTATAAATACAAATATTAAAAATGATCTGTTTCAAGACTGATCCTTGAGGAACTCCAGGATCCTTCCTCCAGTTCAATAGTTCACCTTTCACCATAATAGGAGACATAGCAGACATTTATCAAACTGACAGAACAAATGAGTAAGACAGCCAGAGATGGACTAGCCAAGAAGATTCTCTGATGACATTTCATGTGTCATGTTCCACTACTGACACATACTAGATTCCTATTACCTAAACTGTACCATGTACAGTCCATGTTTCTAGTAATTTCAAAGTTGACATGATTTAAAGTAGGATGTAGGGAAATTCAACTGTACGAGCAGAAAATATCCATTACTACTATCACACACACACGCGGGGGAAAATGAGAATTAAATTGTTGATGACTGAGATTGGTGTTAGGTTTATGATGACCACAGCGACAGTTTAAGCATGCTCATATGGATCAGTCCAGTGCCCGGCATCTTTTTCCAGAAGCAATTCTGTGATTGCAAATATTTTCCAGAAAAGCAGAAACACCCTGACAGATCCATATAGTCTTCTCCTCAGCATCCCCTTCTCCCTCCAGAAGCATGTACAATTTGGCCTTTTCATGGTGAATCCCCTTGCTGTCCCAGAATTGTGGGCCAATTCTGAAACCCTTACTTACACTGAGTAGTACCTTCCTTAGCAAATAGAGACTTGTGCAACTAGGTTCCATCTAACCTAGAGACCCTGAGATTCTCAATTCCATGCATATATAGCTGTGCCACTCAGTGTTAAAGTCACACTGGATGGAAATACATGTGATTTATGGGATTGGGATGTATATATAGCACATATTAGAGTGCATGGGATATACATCTAATGTATATTAGATGGATGACATCTAATATATATGCACAAAATTGGAACAGTACTAAATAATGTACCGACACAGATCCAATATTGAAAATGTTGATTTAATATCTAGAGTTGGGTCTGAACCAGTTCTGAATATCCACAAACTCTGGGAAACTTTTGCTTTGTCTCTGAACTGTGCAAGTGGCTTTTAATTTTATAATAAACGGAATCAATCACAATTTAAAAAAAAAATACCATTGAATTTTGGAGAAGTTAACATGTAGATCTCAACTTTTCATCCTGGATCTATTTCCAACCCTTTCTCACACCTATAAAGATGCAGAAAATTAATGCATAATTGTTTGGCAAATAAAAACAGTGACTCTTGTGCACTACATGGAGTATTGCTGCTTACATTGGAAATACATCCTTGGAGACTGGCACATCTTAGCAAACCAGAATCCCCAGATCATTGTGCTTTCCCACTTCAGTTTGCTTTTCAACTGTACTTTTACTGTCTTAATCTTTGATTTTATTGAGGTTCCCAAGGGAGGATTTATACCAAAGTGGAAACTAAAAATACAGGTATGTCTTGAGGAAAATTTGTAAAAATGCAAAAGGTTAGAAAGTGGGGGTAGATAACAATGAATATTTTATTTATCAAAACAGGTTTAGCAAGCTATATAATGAAATGCACTTAACATGGTTGTTGGGGGCCAAGTTAAAATTAAATGAGCTGGTGCAAAGTACCCAAGTGCCATGACTTATTAATTGAATATAAAAGGGCATGCCTTTCAAATAAATGCATGCTTCAGATCCATCTTCAATCTGCAGTAAGTACTTCCCTGTTTTAGCTATGGGATGATTAAAGAAACCATTGCCCATTACCTATTATTGAGGTTTGCAAAAATAACCAAAACTGGTGAGGTATAATCCCCTATGATCAGCTTTATAAGAAGTTGTTTTATGAATAAACTCCAATATTACACACCTAACCAAAATAGTCTGCTGCTCCTGTTTCACAAGTAGGCCAATTTAATTGCAATAGCATGAAACTAACTCAGAATCAGCAATAGCTTTTTTTAAATTCTAAGATGGTCATACCGTTTAAATATTTGATAATCTGTTTGCTAAAAGCATTCTTTATTTTAATTTACTAACTACTAAACTTTTATATAAGCAAGTAGTATAACCCAGTAGCATAACCCATATTTTTTATTCAGCTTGATGGCTTCCTTTGATAAACAAATGCAGCTATAGCAGGCAGGTTCAACAAGGTGAACTTTTAGGAATGCAGAGAAATTTAAATTTGAACATGCTCACTGTTTCTCTCTAGGGGTTAAACTGGCATCATTCAAATGCACAAAGAATCCCATGCATAAATAACTGCACTGTGGAATGAGGATGCAGGCTACACATAATCTGTAGCCTTTTTAGGGCTCTTATTTTTATATATATGTAAAATCACTGGTGGGTGTGGAGACAAGGTCTCTACCCCAAAGAGTTGATAGTCTAAATAAGAAAGTGAAACAGAAATGTGAGGGTAGGAAGGGGAAGATTCAAACAAATATATTCACAGCTGGATTTTAGCAGCATGTTATTCCAGTCTTCTCAGGGAAACAGTATTCAGTTTTACAAGACCAAAACCTGACCTGCACAGGGAAGTTGCAAAGTAGATCAGGAGATGGAACAGGAAGGGGATGAGTGAGAGAGGAGGAAAGAAGAGTGCATAAACACTGACTCCCACACAATTCTCTATCCTAGGTCTGTCTGTCCCTGTTTCTGTAGTAGGGCTTTACAAGCAGGAGGTCTTACTCCAGCCCCCCCAAAAGGGTGCACTTGTTCATGCTCTTCTAATCAAAATTGTTGTAGCTGGGTTAGGGGGGAAGGGAGAATATTCAGTTCAGTGGATCCCTCTTTTCTCTCTCTCTCTCTCTCTCTCTCTCTCTAAAGTCCATAATGGAACTGTCAGTCAGGAAGACTGTCTCTTTGGAATGTAGCTTCCTTTGAAATGTCTTCCATGGCTGGACAGAAGATGTATTTTATACCCACAATTTCCTTTTTTCCCTGACGAAACCGTGGGGGTGGGGAGCAGGTGAATGGAATGAGGGAAGACAAGAGGCCTGTAGGTTCTTAAATTTTTTAAAGGATTATCTGTGTGTTTGCTTATGGAAGCATTTACAATCAGCCTCAGGGAAATGACACCACTAGCAGCTCCTTGACTTGCCAGGGAGCATGTGCATTGTGATGTTCTAAAGGTCACAGAACTTCATTAAATTGCATTCAAAATTCAGATGCAAAGTTATACTCATTCAGAAGTGATTGTTTTTGTTCATACATTTATTATCCAACCATGATTTTTTTTAGGTTGGTCATGATGATATACCCTAATATTAATGTTTCAAAGTTCAGTTGATTTTTGCTGTGTGTGTGTGTGTGTGTGTGTGTGTGTGTGTGTGTGTGTGTGAAACAAACATTTGACAATTTTTTTTCTAGTGGGAAAAAATGTATTTTTCTTCAACTTCACAGACCTTGAGTGGACTTTCCCCAAATATTACTAAATGATTCCCCTATGAGGGGAACCTCTTACATGGAAAATTTTAGCTGAAAAGGAAAAAAAAATCAGATTGTAAGGAATGAAAGAAAACAGGTTACTTAGTAACCTTAACTATTTTATTAGTATTAATTATTTATACTGTAATAGTGCCTAGAAAATCTAGCTGATATCCAGACACCGTTGTGCTAAGTGCTGTAAATAATGGCACAGCCCCTATCCAGGAAACTTACATTCTATAGACATGATCCTGCAACTGACTCCACACTGATTGTTTCCAGCACCCATATGAAGCCCCACTGATGTCAATGGGAGTTCACCCATTGAACGTTAACTGCAGAATCAGGGCCTAAGTAGGTTATGAAAAAAAATATATTCCCATTTTATAGATAGTGAACTGAGTCCCAGTGAGATTAGGGTCCCACTCCTGCAATTTGTTGTATGTGAATAGGGTCCTGAGTCCTTACAGAGCTCCACTGACTGATGGGAGCTCGATGTGGGGGCAAGCCTCCCTCATATGCAGTCAATTGCAGAATCAGGACCTAAGTAACTTGCTTAGAGGAAGGCTGGTGCAGAGCCCACTCAGGTCACATGAGTTCTAGTCTGCTGTCTTGACTATAAGCCCATCCCTTCTCTTTAATATAGCTTTTGATACCAAGAAAATTCTATAATATGGATTTTCTAATTTTAAATGTTCTCTTTCTGATCATGAGTTATTCATGACCAGAGTACAATTTTCCTGAATTAATTTCTTATTCAAATTTCCATACTAACATTTTTTGGTGAATAATTCTTAGTCAGTAACTCATTGATAAGCAAATTCATTGCTAGTGTATGACATTCAGAATTTGAGTCATAATGACTGGACAGATATGTCACATTGTACATTTCTGTTTCCTGATTGGATAAGCATAACTCCTATAATCAGATTTAAAGTGTGGTTACTTGCCATTAGAAATTTAAAATTCACTTTCCACAAATAATCTGCAATCATGAAAAAAGTGCTAGTGAACATTTCTGTCATTAAACCCATTTGTTAGAGTATTGTGGAAAGCAAAGGGTCACTAACACAATTGAAGCAATTTGTGTAATAAATGCAATAAAATATGCACAGCAATTTTGTTTTCAGCACTTTTAGGTATTCACATTTCTAACATGTACTTAATGCACTTTTTAGGGTTATAATAGTCCTGTTGAATCTGCACTGTCAGAGTAGTCTTTCTGTTCTGTTGTATAAGAATATATATCCTATATTGACTAAAGTTCAGTTGTATGACTGTGGGATCTCAGAAGAGAATTTTGCATTTAAAACAGAATAGCACAAAAAGTCAGAAATATGCAGAAATTAACTTTTAGACAGTTACAAACAAAACGATTGAATTCTGTCTATGTTGAAGTCAGGGCATGTGCATAAGCATTTTTAGTCATATCTTGATTTGGTTAATTAAGAATAATGTATGTTTAATTAAAAATATGCCCTAACTTTGACCTTTTGACAATGCTATCACTAGTGAATATAAAATATTTCAACACGCAATGAAAGGATTAATTCTAAGGGAATTATTGTTCATAAATTGGAATGATATTATCTTGTATTAAATACTGCCTGCTAATTTAATTGATAACATTGTTTCTTTTTAACAAAACCCAAGAGTGATTACAAATTTAGAAATTATTTGATACATGTATTATTTTACTTTGAGGGGAAAAAAGAGTTTTTTTTAAAATGTATACAAAAAACCCACAAAACATTTGTATTCAATGTCAGGGGCAGATCCTCCATTGGTATAAGTTAGCATAGCTCATGGAAGTCCATGGAACTATGCTGATTCACACCAGCTGAGGATCTGGGCCATAGTATTTATTAATATTGAGATGTTTCAAAGAAGAAGTTGTTCAGTGGTGTTGTGACAGGTAGTCTTCCCCTTAAAAATATGTATGCCTAGTGCTCAGCCCACTCCATCATGTGGCATGGCTCTTTAAGATTTTGAGAGAGATATACAAGGACCTAAGAAATATCGATAGAGGAAGTGGTCCTGGAGATAGATGTTGCTTGGGAGGAAATCCCATCAGTGTCTTAAAGGTTATGGATACACTGCAATTAGGCACCTGTATATTGGTCCCCTTCTCCCAGCTCACCCCCAATCGGCTGGGTGAGAGTGAAGCTGTGCCCATACTTCTGTCCGTGGGCGCTTAGGGTATGTCTACATACATACTCAGGCTCACAGGGCTCTGACTAAGGGGCTGTTTTTAATTGACTTGTAGATGTTTTGGGATTGGGCTGCAGCCCAAGCTCTGGGACCCTTCCACCTCGCAAGGTCCTAGAGCCCATACTCCAGCCTGAGCTTGAAGCCCTACAGTGCAATTAAACAGTCCCTTAGTCCGAGCCCTGTGAGCTGAGTATGTATGTAGACATGTATGTAGACAATTAAACAGTCCCTTAGCCCGAGCCCCTTACCCCGGGTCAGCTGTCACGGGCCAGTCATGGGTATATAATTGCAGTGTAGACAGCCTTTCAAGAGGAGTAGTGAGGGCAAAAGAAACCTAACTTGTTTAAAGACTGAGCTTGATAAGTTTATGGAGTGACTGTTATAATGAGGTTACCTACAATGGCCCATCCACTACCACTATTAGCAAATATCTCCAGTGGCCAGAGGTGGGACACTAGTGAGAAGAGAATTGCTTCCCAGGTGTCTGGCTGGTGAGTCTCACCCACATGCTAAGGGTGTAACTGATCACTATATTTGGGGTCAGGAAGGAATTTTCCCCAGTTTAGATTGTCAGAGACTCTGTTTTTTGTTTGTTTGTTTGTTTGTTGCCTTCCTCTGAGGCAAGAAGAAGTCACTTGCTGGTTTGAACAAAAGTAAGTGGTAGATTCTCTGTAACTTGAAATCTAAAGACTTCATTTAAAAATGAAGACTTGAGGACTCCAGTAATGCCAAAAGTTATGTGTCTAGTACAGAAGGGGTGGGTGAGGCTCTGTGTCCTGTGATGTGCAGGAGGTCAGGCTAGATGATCATAATGGTCCCTTCTGGCTTTAAAGTTTGAGTCTATACAATAATGAAGTAGGCAGTTAGATTATGGGCTGTTCCTGGTGGCACCTTCAGAGTTCATGATTGCAGTGACATCAGAGTATATGCTCCATAACTAATCAAAGGACTATGTGACCCATTGTACCTCACACCTAAAAGAATGAGCATGATACTTGGCCTCATTGAACTCCATCTCAACACACCCATTGATAAATAGAGCCAGAAGTTATCTTCTACATTTGAATTTGCTTGTGGGGGCAAAAATAGTTTTCTGACAAGCAAGACGAATGAACAGATGTGAGTATGAACAAAATGGGGGATAACTTTAAAGGAAAGTGAAGATTTTCACATTACTCTGCACCCTAGTGTCAATATATTTGCACAATTGCACTGTTTAAGATTATCTCATAAAACTAGTCTGCACTATACATGCATTAGATATATATTCAAAAACTCAAGTAACAAGGAAGCGATTGCACAACTAAACTATTCTATACATGTGCAATCTGCTTTTCGGAATACTGTCAAGTGCATATGTAGGTGGTGGTGTTTGTTTTTTAAAACCTACCTTTTTGTTCTCTAATTACTTAGGAGCTCTAAATGTTATCTGATGAAAAATGTAATGGATATAATTAAGGGAAAGAAAATTAACTGTATAATTTAATTTGATCCAGTAAGTAATGCAGTCAGTATTGTTCACTGTCAGATACAAGTGAACTCCAATTAGAATTGACCTTTTGCATGTTAATTTGAAAATGATTGCAATATGTGATCCACTTCACAAGAGTAACTTTATGAAACATTTTATAAGGAGTTGTTACTGCGGAAAGGGAATGTATCATCTTTAGGTTATTTTGTAAGCTTGTTAACTTAATGCATAACATATATTGCATTTATGTTTCTATTAATCCACTTCTGAGGACTGCAGTATTGTTCCTTTAGATTCTTGGTAATGTATGTTTCTAGAATGAGAAACTGTCCCAAGATTGTATATGCATTCCTTCATATGATCAGTTCTGAATGTTTTTTCCTTTTGAATATGAGCTTAGTGCACCTTACTCATTGAACTTGGAATTATATTCCACTTATTTTGATTTTCAGACTGTAAATGAGGAGATAAGAAATACATCTAGATGCATATGTATATGATTGATTGTTTAGGTTGTTTTGAGACTCCAAAATGTTTATAAAATTATAGAACACTGGATTTTTCAGACAGAGAGAAATGAAATCTGAGGATAATTGAACACAGCCACATTTTCCAAATGCATTATGATGAGAGAAAGACGTGTTGAATATCTCTCTCCCCCTCTCTATGGCTTAAAAATTCAGAATCTAATACATAGTGCTGCTTACCAGTGATACTATCAGAGGTCTAATGTCTTGCACTGGAAATCAACGTGAGAAATACTGTATAGGAACAACAAGGAGACCTTTAGATTTCTTGTTCAAAGGTAGGATAAAACACTAGTGCTCTGGAATTTGCACTGGTGGGTTCATGATGGTTCTCATGAAATGATTGTTGATCTCAATCATATAGTGCAAGTGCACATACTCAACTCAGTGGTACCTCCTCATGCCTGGATACAGCATTTCAGGGGGTCATCATCTATGGCATCCTGTTGGGATCTTCCTTATATCTGCATCTTCTCTCAATGCCCTGTCTGGGTGTGCTGTAGCTTGGGCCTCCAGCCAGGTCACATAGCAATATAAACCCCTTCCGGGGTAGCACACACAGTTCCAAATAAAAGTCCAAACAAATCTTAAAACTAACAGCCCTTCTGCCCCTCTCAGGCTTCAGTGTAGTTCCCTTATTGGATCTACCCAAATCTGCTCCTGTGATGTTTTTCTGCTGTTGTTATCAGTCTGCTTAAATCCCATCCCAGGGCTT
Organism: Malaclemys terrapin pileata; assembly: GCF_027887155.1. NCBI lineage: Eukaryota > Metazoa > Chordata > Testudines > Emydidae > Malaclemys > Malaclemys terrapin. Next base: position 69,030,364 of record NC_071509.1, read on the forward strand.
CTTTCCACCACAAAGACCTGTCTTCTCTGCAGACTCTCTCTCCAACTGAGCTGCCTCAGTCTACTTATAAGGCCTACCTCTGATTTCTCTTGCCAGGGGGCAATTAGTTTATGCAAAGCATGACTAATTGGGTCCTTTCCCTTGCCTTGCAGGTGATGGGAGTTAAGCCCCATCATGGATGGCCACAAACTAACTCTGAAATGTTTTTGGAGATCTGAGTTCAGAATTTCTCATACCTACAAGGGAAGTTCCTTCTTTCCCTAGCCATCTCCCATCAGCCCCCAGGTTTTCCTTACAAATTGTTTTCTTCTGTGGGAATCTAGTTGCATCTTCTGCCCTTCACTAGGTCATCACCTCATCTGCTCACCTCATCTTCACCCTTTGGAATGAAGGCCCAACCCTGTAGAGAAACAGGCCAAAAACAAATTTAAACCCTAATTTTCCCACTGCAATTGGCTCTACACTAAGCCACAAGGACAGGTGCGCCCCATAAAAACTAAAGGGATGCTAGGGAACTCTGAAGGATTTTAACAACCAAAGAGAAGGAAGGAGCTTCAAATCATAGCCAGGCCTAGTCCGCCCTTCTCTCAGATCAGAAGATTGAGAGGCAGCTGATTGGTGCCTCAGATTGTGGAAGCATGATTTTTCTGGTTGGTATGCTTATCCCAAGCCACATATCCCAAGCAGAAAAATCATGCCATAGCAGCCTGTTTGAAGTGAAAAAGGGAACTCAGTCAAAACTTATGGAATCAGTAGAGATTCCTATTGACCCTATGAAAAACCTATACCACCATCAACGTCAAATGCATTTTAATTCTTTACCATTTGTTAAATGGGCCATACCTAGAGCTGGTTGGAAGTTACGACAGAAAAGTTTTTCAGTGAAAAATGCTAATGTGTCAAGAAGGATTCTGGTCAAAAACAAAGAGAGAGAGGGAGAGACAGCAAGAGACATCCTAAGTAGCCAATAGTTTAGTGGTTTGGGTACTCATATGGGCAGTAGGAGAACCTGCTTCAAGTCCCTGCTCTGCCTGATTCAGAGCAGCGACTTGGACCTGTCTTCCACATTCCAGGTGAGTGCCGTAACAACTGGAATATAGACTCAGTCTCTCTCTGGGCCAATGAATATATACAATTCTTTATGCAAAGTGGAAAAGTTCCAGTGGTTGAGACTGACACTAGCTTGTTGGTTAGTGACCAAATCTGAGATGTGGGAGATCTAGGGCACATCTACACTGCCCTGCAGTTCGGACTACAGGAGTATGAATAGCAGTGCACACAAAGTGTTGCAATGCAACTTGCCCATCTGAATGCTGCAGGTGCGAACTAAAAGATTCCTAGTTTGAATAAATGTAATAATCTTCAAACAGGATTACATTTATTCAAACTAGGATAGTTTTAGTTCACACCCACAGCATCCACACAGGGGAGTTGCAATGCAGCCCTTTATTGTGCACTGCTATTCACATCCCTGTAGTCCAAACTGTGGGGCAGTGTTGATATGCTCAATGTTCAAATACCTGCTCCTTTTGAGGCAGAGCGGGGCTTGAACCTGGGTCTCTGACACCCCATATGAGTGCCCTAACTGTTGCAATATTGGCTATTCTGGGATAGGTCACTCTCATTTTTTTCCCTCATGAAAAATTTCAAAAGGTATCCATTTCATTCTGCTACAGAACAAAAACTCATTCCAAAACACTGAATTATTTGTGAAACAGAATTCCTGTTTTCTAATCAGCCCCTAACCATAAGATCCTTGATAATCAACTGAACTCTACAGGCCTGGCTCAAACCCCATTGAAGTCGATGGAAAGACTCCCACAGATGTCACTGAATTTTGGATCAGGCCTTAAAAGAGGATTCAATCCTAAATACTTTGCATACAGTTGACAATTGTTAAACAACTGGGTGAGGTTAGTGTTTGTAAATTTCATGTCTCTGCTTCTGTCAAGAAGAAAATTTTCCAGACAAGTAGAGTATTTTGTTACTTTGCCTGACAAAACCAGGAAAAGAAAGTTATAGTTTAACATTTAGAACCGACAGCTACATATTGTTTGAAATTTTAAGTTGTTACATGGATCACTCAGGTAAAGGGTAAAGTGTCTCTCTCCCCCCTCTCCTCTGGAAACTAGAAAAAAACAGCTAGAACCTATTGTACAGGACTCTGTACCTATGATCTTTGCAACTTGACAGTTTCAGAGATAATCTGTCTTCACACATACTTTACTAATGAACTGGTAGCTGTATATTCATTTTCCAGCCTCTGCTATACTTGAAAAACATTGACTTTATGCCAGAATAAGGGTTTAAAAAGATTGTTTAAAAAGATTCATCTACTTTGAAAGTCAGTCTCTTGACATTCATTGTAATGGGAACAAGTTCATAATGCATATGACAGTAGAAAAGAAATTATAGGAAGTTATGTGGCCATATGCTACCCTATGTGAATTTTTCCCATATAGGGGACAAGAAACAGTTTTTACACTCAGTGTTTTCTGGTCCCAAGGATCTCCTAACCTCCGTGGAATGAAGCAGTTCACACTATTCTGCAGTTCACACTTAGGAAGACTCACAAAGATAATCCGATAGTTTGCGGGATCAGGCTGTTAGAAAGTATTATCTTACCAAGGACATACATTTGGTTGCATGCTCAGAAAGTTTCTTATATTATATGGTTCTATGCTTGTGCTTCTTACAAATGTGTGTTTTCGGTAAGCTACAGAACCCAAGCCAACAACTTCTAACACACACTCTGCAAAAACAATAGAGACATATATATTTGTCAGAATAGGCCAGTTCTGAACTGGTACATCCGAATGATGTTAATGCAGTTACTGATTCCACTTTATCCACAGTTATCATACAAGCTCTTTACAAATATTTTTATTTTGGATGGACCAGGTACAGATGGTATTTTAGGTACAGCTGGTAATGCCACCTATGATTAAAGTTGCATGACACTTCCCATTATAATACCTCATTTTCCATTGCTTATAACTTGACTAAACTAACTGTTTGGGCTGAAATGTTATATACTGAGCATTTGTCTCAGGCTGAATTTGTTTTTTTCAAAATTTTTAGTCACAATGATTTAACTATTTCAGAGAACAAGTCTAGAGAATGCTATACATGCATTGAAATATCTCCTACATTGGGGGGCTGAAAGGACTAAGGCAGAATCTAAGACTGCTAAGGAGAAATCCCCAGCAGCTGACCCATGGTGCTTTCTGCTCTTTGCACTTTGACTGTGATATGGGACATGAAATGTTAAACCAGTGAATTTTTTTTTACTTTGGAGAGGGTTTTTTTTGTGAGATGGAGAAGGAAACAAAACTCCCACACCATTTTTGCCAACAAAAGTTTTTAAAAAATATAATTTATCACTAATGTGAAATTTGAAAATTAAAGACAAATTTGTTACCACCACAACATTTCACAATGCATTTTCTTTCCTCACAATTCACTATGTATTTGAAAATTCTCTTTTGTTGCTGACCTCCCAAAGAAGAGTAAAAACTGAGAAAATTGAGAAAAACAAAAACAAAAACCCCCTCAACACAGCTGGAGTCAGCAGCTTGATCAGCACACTACATTTGCAAATACTTCTGTAGAGTAGTCCCATTGGCTTCAGTGGGATTATTCATGGGTGTGAAGTTATTCACATGCTTAAGTGTTTAAGATCAATACCCAAAAAAGTATCTTTAAAAAACAGATGTTTCAAATAATCAAATCTTCATTGTTTTGAAGATATCACACGAATCAAAAATGAAAAATGCTGTTAAAAATGACCATAAAGCTGAAAGTTCTAGATTCCCTTCTGTGCCAGAGTAATGCTTGACACAAGGAAGAGTGGAAGTTGAGGGACAGGCACCAGGGAGCTAGTTATAGCTCTCTGGTCCTTAGCTCAGCCCTAAAGAGACTTCAAGCAGCAGCAGGCTGCTTGTAGATCTCCCAGTGGTGTGGAGGCCTTTAATGGATCTGTGCCAGGAGAGGATGGGCCTAAGGATCATTGCTCCTCCATGTCCCTGCCAAGCCCTCCCACCTAAAACACACCTCTTACAACAAGAGAGAAGCACTCAGATCCCACACAGAGTTGCCCCCTGACAGGGGAATTCTTTTCTGGCCATTAGCAGCCTGTGTACTGCTTGACTGTGGCCCGAGCACTGCCTGAGTGGCCCAAAAGAAGCATAACAGGTTAGAGAATCTGGCCATAAGAAAAGACGCTTTTAATTGCTCTGTGAGGAGATCCAGTGCACCACAAACATTGTACTAATATACTGCTAGCTGTATATTTTATTCAATTTTCAATGTCTGCTTAAAAACATGATTTCCCTGCCTTTATTTTATGCATTATATCAGTACCTTTTATTCAGAGAATTCTTTGCTTACAGGAACATCCTGAAGTGACACAATGCTGATCCCACTGAAGTCAATGAGAGTATATTTAGCAACAAGATTTGAGTCTATATAAAAAGGGTTAACATCAAACACATTATTAAAATACAGCCACCTCCAGGGTAGAATATGGAAGCCATCAGTGCTATCAATTTTTTTTTCAGAGAGAGAGAGAGAGAGAGAGAGAGAGAGAGAGAGAGAGAGAGAAAGTAAATAATTTATCCATTTTTAAATATAATAGAATTTAGACTGACAAAATGCAATTATCCAAGTTGGAACTTGGCAAGACACGGGGATTAATACCATTAGAATTGCAAAAGTGACACAAGATTTTTAAAGATGAAAGTAATCAATTTTATATCTAATCCAAAAGATGGCTTCTGTAAAAGCACAATCCTAGTAGCACCATGTTGTGTCATTTGTTTAGTACTGTTTTAGAGTAAATTACCCATTGGTTTTACCACATCATCTGCTGCAATATCTGAGTTCCAGTTGATAATCTCCCATCCAGATACTGAGTAGGCTGAAATCTGCACATATGATGGGCTAAAAATATGATCTCACGCACATTAGTAAAAAGTCCTGATTCAACAAAACACTTGAGTACCTGCTTAACTTTAATCACATCTTTAAGGGCTTTGCTGAGTCTAAATTGATGTGGGCACAATGGCAAAATGAGGACAGACATATGCATTGCATTAAATGGCAGGCCACAACTTTTGTAAAACTTTAACACAGGGGATGAATGCTACCCACCCAGAAACCACTCTCTCCTATACCAGATAATTAATTGGTTTCAGTGTGGAGATTACAGGGCTCCTTACCATGTAATCCATAATGCAGGGTATGCTTTCCTCAGGACTTAGCTCTGAGTCCTAGCACCCTACCCCACACACGGGGGATAGAGAGTACAGCAGAGTGGGGACCTCAGCCTGGAGGCCAAAAGATCTAACCTTACACATAAATCCAAGACCCATCACCAAAATCCCAGGTATATTACCTCTGGGAACTATTCATTGTACACCTCTACCCCGATATAATGCTGTCCTTGGGAGCCAAAAAATCTTACCGCATCATAGGTGAAATCGCGTTATATCGAACTTGCTTTGATCCGCCAGAGCACACAGCCTCCCCCCCCCCCGAGAGCTGCTTTACCGCGTTATATTCGAATTTGTGTTATATCGGGTTGCGTTATATCGGAGTAGAGGTGTATTATCTTAATTGCACTAAAAACCAGCCACAAGTTGCAAGAAATAAACAACTCCACCCCAGTACCTCATTTAGGAACTAAGCACATTCCTACTTAACTCACTGTGACTTGAAAGTGGTGTGGGAAAGGCAAAAAACTCCTGGTCCTCTGCCAATTGGCCTATGTGAAAAAAAATTCCTTCCTGACCCCCTAAACAAGTGATCAATTAGACACACATCATCTGTCAGGCTGACTGCCCATTCCTAGTTTGGATGGATAGAGTGGGCTGCTAGAACAGTCATCACAGCCAACCCCCATGCAGGATTAAATCTCGGAAACAGCAAACAGAGCTGTAAATGGGAGGAGTTTGAGTGGGAGTTCTGTTGGAGGAGAAGGGAGGAGCAAGTCTCTGGTCCTTGGAGGCAGTGAGTTATTTGTGGGTGTTCTGTGTTTTTTCTGTCTTGTTTTTTTTCCCCCTTCCTTCAGTTTGTAGAACAGGGATAGGCAACCTATAGCACGGATGCCAAAGGCGGCACGTGAGCTGATTTTCAGTGGCACACACACTGCCCAGGTCCTGGCCTCCGGTCCGGGGGCTCTGCATTTTAATTTAATTTTAAATGAAGCTCCTTAAACATTTTAAAAACCTTATTTACTTTACATACAACAATTGTTTAGTTATATATTATATACTTATAGAAAGAGACCTTCTAAAAATGTTAAAATGTATTACTGGCACGTGAAACCTTAAATTAGAGTGAATAAATGAAGACTCGGCATACCACTTCTGAAAGGTTGCCGACCCCTGTTGTAGAGGCTGGTAGGGGTGAGTGTGCTGTGAGGGAAGCACAGCTCTGGTTAGGGGGGAAGAACTTTCCTGATTAGGGGGCCATAAAGGCAGCCAGCCAGACAGCCAGCAGAATAGGAGCAGCAAACAGAGCTGTAAACAGGGGAGTTTGAATGGGAGTTTGTAAGGGGTGTTTGGCGGTGGTGTGTGTGTCTGTGTGGTGTTCTGGTTTTGTTTTGGTGTTTCTTTGGGTCTTTGGTTGTTTTCTTTGTTGTTGTTGTTGACCAAAACACTGGCATTAATACTGTAGAACTGAAAAAAGTGCCACAAGCCTTTTAAAGATCTGGGCATGCTGTCTGCCAGGAGCTACAATACGGAATGTGGACCTAAGGCTGAAGAGGATCCTCATGGGAGCAGGAAAGAATCCACTGAATGTGGAGGAGGTTTGGAATTACTTTAAGTCAAAGTTGCAGAAGCTATCTGAAGCCTGCATCCCAAGCAAGGAGCAAAAATTCATAGGGAAAATTCAGACCAAGCTAGATGAGCAAGCATCTCAAACAGGGGATTCAGAGAAAGCAGAAAGTTTACAAGAAATGGAAGATGGAGGGGATCTGAACTCTTGGAGGTCAGAAAATGTAGGGATATAGTGAGAACTGCCAAAAGCCAAGCAGAGCTGGACTTTGCCAAGGGAATTAAAACCAATAGTAAAAGGTTCTACAGTCATATAAATAAGAAGAAAACAAGGAAAGAAGAAGTGGGACCATGAAGCACTGAGGATGGGGTAGAGATTAAAAAGTAATCCAGGCATGGCCCAACACCTAAACAAATACTTTGCTTCAGTTTTTAACAAGATTAATGAAGAGTTTAGGGGTAGGGCCGTGGCTAATGGCAACGACAATATGGAGGTAAAAATTACTACATCTGAGGTGGAAGCCAAACTGAAACAGTTTAATGGGACTAAATAGGGGGTCCTGGATAATCTCTACCCAAGAATATTAAAAGAACTGGTGTGTGAAATTGCAATCCCAATAGCAAGGATTTTTAATGAAGGGTAGGATTGTACCCTATGAATTGCTAATATAGCTCCTATTTTTAAGAAAGGGGGAAAAAAGTGATCCAAGAAACTACAGGTCTGTTAGTTTGACCACAATTGTATGCAAGGTCTTGGAACAAATTTTGAAAGACAAAGTAGTTAAAGATATAAAGGTGAAAAGTAATTGGGATAAAATACAGCATGGTTTTACAAAAGGTAGATCGTGTCTGACCAAGCTGATCACCTTCTTTGAGAAGATAACTGATTTTTTAGACAAAGGAAATGCAGTAGATCTAATCTACCTGGATATGGGAAATTATTAGTTAAATTGGAGAAGATGGGGAGTAATATGAGAATTGAAAGGTGGATAAGGAACTAATCTTATTTAACATATTTATTACTGACTTTGGTACAAAAAGTGAATGTGCGCAAATAAAATTTCTGGATGACAGAAAGTTGGGAGGTATTGCCAATACAGGTGAGGATCTGGATGACCTAAACTGAAATATTAGAAATGGGATGAAATTTAATAGTGCAAAGTGCAAGATCATTCATTTAAGGACTAACAACAACAAGTTTTGCTATAAACTGCAGACTTATCCATTGGAAGTGACAGAGGAGGAGAAAGACCTGGGTGTATTGGTTGATGATGGGATGACTATGAGCCACCAATGTGATGCAGCCACAAAAAAAGGCGAATGCAGTTCTAGGATGCATCAGGCAAGCTGTTTCTAATAGATACAGGGAAATGTTAGTATCATTATCTAAGGCACTGGTGAGACCTCATCTGGAATGCTGTGTGCAATTCTAATCTCCCATGTTTATGAAAGATGAATTCAAACTGAAACTGCCAAAAAGAATGGCTGCTAGGATGACCCATGGAATGGAAAACCTACCTTATGAAAGGAGACTTAATGAGCTTGGCTTGTTTAGCCTAACCAAAAGAAGGCTAATTGCGCTCTATAAATACATAGAGGGATAAATACCAGGGAGGGAGAGGAGTTATTTAAGTTAAGCACCAATGTGGACACAAGAACAAATGGATATAAATTGTCCATCAACCAGTTTAGGCTCGAAATTAGACAAAGGTTTCTAACTATCAGAAGTGTAAAGTTCTGAAACAGCCTTCCAAGGGGAGCAATAGAGACAAAAACCCTAACTGGCTTCAAGATTGTGCTTGATAAGTTTATGGAGGGATGGTATGATGGGACTTTGTTAGTCTCTAAGGTGCCACAAGTACTCCTGTTCTTCTTTTTATGATGGGACTGTGAATGATGGCATGTGGTCCATCGGTGACTGCCAGTAGCAAAAATTCCCAACATCTGGTGATGGGACACTAGCTGGGGACAGCTCTGAGTTACTACAGAGAATTATTTCCCAGGTATATCTGCCTGGTGGGTCTTGTCTACATGCTCAGAGTCTAACTGATCATCCTATTTGGGGTCAGGAAGGAATTTTCCCTTGGGTCAGATTGTCAGAAACCCTGGGGTTTTTTACCTTCCCCTGCAGCATGGGGCACAGGTCACTTGCAGGTTTAAATTAGTGTAAACAGGCCCACTGACGGGGGGGACAAAGGGGGAAATTGCCATGGGGCCCGGGTGATTTAAAAGGGCCCAGGGATCCCCGGACACTGCTGACAGCAGCGCAGTAGGGCTAAGACAGGCTTCCTGCTCGCCCTTGATCTGTGCTGCTCCTGGAAGCAGCTGACATGTCCCTGTGGCCCCTGGGGGGTGGGGGTTAGAGAGTCTCTGCTTGCTGCCCTGCCTCAAGTGCTGACTCGCAGCTCCCATTGGCCAGGAACTCTGGCCAATGGGAGCTGTGAGGGTGGTGCCTGTGGGCAGCAGCACATGGAGACTCCCTGGGCACCACGCCTAGGAGCCGCTGCCAGAGGGGTGTGCCAGTTACTTTCAGGAGCCGCCCAAGGTAAGCACCGGCCCCCTGACCTCTTCCTGCACCCCAAGCCCCTACCCCAGCCTGGAACCTGCAACCCACATCCACACTTCTCCCAGACGCCTCCTGCACCCAAACTCCCTCCCAGAGCCTGACCCCTGCACCCCCTCCCGCACCCAAACTCCCTCCCAGAGCCCGACCTCTGCACTCCCTCCCATACCCAAACTCCCTTCCAGAGCCTGCACCCCAGACCTCCGCTTGCACCCAAACTGTCCCATCCCTGCCCCCCCAGAGCCTATACTCCAACCCCCAGCCCTAGCCTGGTGAAGGTGAGCGAGGGTGGGGAAGAACAAGTGATGGAGGGGGGGGATGGAGTGAGCAGGGGGCGGGACCTTGGAGAAGTGGTGGGACAGGGGCGTGGTCTCAGAGAAGGGGTGGGGCAGGGCAGGGCAAGGGTCTTTGGGTTTGCACAATAAGATAGTTGGCAACCCTACCAGGTGGGCATGTGGAAGCCCTGCCTGTGCCAGAAGAGCACACCCAGCAGCCCAGCTGACAGCTTGCTGGGCACCAGCCAGCGCAGGCGCAGCACCACCCAAATGTCAGGTCGGCCATGGTTTGTGGGTGCGTGGGGGGCCCATTAACTGTTCTGCCCTGGGCCCCGGAATTGCTGTTGGTGGGCCTGAGTGTAAATGTATTCTCTGTAACTTGAAGTCTTTAAACCATGATTTGAGGACTCCAGTAACTCAGCCAGAGTTTAAGGGTATATTTCAGGAGTGGGTGGGTGAGGTTCTGCGGCCTGCAATGTGCAGGAGGTCAGACTACATAATTATGATGATCCCTTCTGACCTGAAAGTCTATGAGTCTACATATATAAAAAGAAAAACATTCATTTTTTTTCAAAAACTGTGGAAAAAATCCCAGTCCAACCACACATCTGATTTTAGTGAACATAGTGCAGGCTTCCCTCCCTTCCAAAAACCCTTCCCCTAAATCACTGCATTATTCCATTGCCATTCCATTGTAAAAAGTGTAACAAGCAATGCACAGCAGACTTGCATGTAAATTACTCACAAATGCTGACTGTCTGTGAAATGTTTTTAGTTGCTTCACCTCTGCCTCTTCTCTCTTCCTGTTCCTCATAATTTATGTGGATCCTGAATTTTTTATGTCAATGGTTGTCCAGCTGCTTCTTTAATGTTAACACATTCATAAATTGAGCAAAATATTAAAAAAATTGAAAAGGAAATATTGAGCAGTTCTCACCACAATATTTTGTAGAATTGTTTTAAACAATCATTTATGACAACACTTTTTGACTTTTCTGACAGTCACCATCTCCTCTCTACAGAGTCACAAAACAATCAACGCTACCTCTGTACTTGAAGCAGAGATTATGATTTATTTGCTTAGAGAAAAAGGTCTTGAACTTCCCTACCTGAGCATGAGCAGACATAAGCATATCTATTATATCAAAAATTCATGCTCATGCAGTTATCAAGGTTCATGAAATGAAAGTCGTATTTCAAATACCTGCCCATTGCAATTCCCGGCCTTTATTCCTGATACACACTGATGTGGTGTTTGGGAGACACTCTTCTGTCTCACTGATTTTAGAGGCAGCATAATTAATTGAAAATCCCTATGTTCAAAATTTTTCTTTAATGACATGTGAGAAAATGTCACATAATTTTTCTAACTGACTAGTTTAAAATGCTACAAAATGTAGCAAGTGTGAAAGGAAATGCTATGAAATGTCATACCGCACACATAGAGCATTTGACCTCATCTATATTCCTCTGCCCTCTAGCACAGATAAAGCACATCTGACATTTGATATTTTGTGTGAGAAAATATCTCACTGAGCGTTGTCACAACCAAGTGTGTCCAATTTTTTCCTCACTGTACTAAGCATGTAGAAGCTCTGTGAATCAAAAAGTATGAATATTTCTTCAGATCATAAATCTTTCCCTTCTTTGAACCACTGCTGCCTATAAAAGATAAATGTATTCAACAACTCAGGTAGAGTGCTATAAATACTAAATAAATAAGTGCCTTCACTGGAAAACAGTACATCTTCTGCCTTTAACATCACCATCTATCAAGTTCCTTTCCCCCCTTAAAACTACTGGAAGCCCCTAGAGCCAGAAGGACTCCCCCAGCAACCTCTGTAACAGTTATACAGCAGCACAATGGGCTATGGGGGAAATCCCCTTTCACCCTCTCCAGGAGCTGGACCAGATTAGGGGGGTAGGGATGACATGTCCCTTCCTCCAGGTCTTGTGGGCTCAGAGGGAGGTAAAATTTCCAGGGACAGAACAAGCACCTGCAGTCAGAGGAACTCCCCCAGTAGCAGCCAGAGTAAGAAGTGCAGCACTAGGGGCAGAACAGCCCTCTTCCACCCACCAGAATGTAAGACCAGATCCCTGGGGAGGAACCCTTCTCCCAGCTTCACAGCCCCTTGACATTTGTGATGTTAATCACATATTGACTTCTTTAGTTTAGACCTGGGGCATTATTATCTATAGCTGATAGGCTGTTTGCTCTAACCTCCTCCTGCCCCTCCAGGACTATCCCCCCAACCTCACTCCCTCTTTCCTTTCCTCTTCTGTCTCTTCCTTGCTTTCCCCATCTCCCTTTGTCTCTTCCCCCTCCCTTGCTCCTTTTAACTCATCTCTCCCTGGTTGTAAAGCAGGTATTCTAATGTTTCCTTTTCTCCAAACCTTTGTCTTATCTATTTAATAAGCTCTTCAGGGAAGGAAGCGTCTTCCACTATGTGTTTGTACAGTTCCAGTACACTGGTGCCCCAATCTTGGCCAGGGCTACCATTATTAATAAAGAAAGAAAGAAAGAAAGAAAGAAAGAAAGAAAGAAAGAAAGAAAGAAAGAATCACTTTCTGTCTTTCCTTCTCTTACATTTAAAAGAATACGACAAACAAAACAGAAACAAACAAACAAGAATCGTGGAAGAGGAATATTGGGTAGAGCTAGGTGAATAACTGATTTTTTGGTTCTCTGGCAGGTCCAGAATTGGGGCAGGGGATGGATTTTAGTATAGAATGTGCTGTGTCTCTGTGGAGTAACTCATCTAGGAGGGTCCAGAAACATCCAGAATAGGGTGTGGCAATTTCTGGACATGCTGAGTAGCTATTTCTGAAATTATTCCATGATGGGCAAGGAATCTTGTGGGTTCCACACATAATTACCATTTAAGAGCTGAGCCAATAGGAACTAAGTTTCAGAGTAACAGCCGTGTTAGTCTGTATCCGCAAAAAGAAGAACAGGAGTACTTGTGGCACCTTAGAGACTAACAAATTTATTAGAGCATAAGCTTTCGTGGACTACAGCCCACTTCTTCGGATGCATATGCATCCGAAGAAGTGGGCTGTAGTCCACGAAAGCTTATGCTCTAATAAATTTGTTAGTCTCTAAGGTGCCACAAGTACTCCTGTTCTTCTTTTTAATAGGAACTAAGATGGGGAAAAGGCTATAAATAGAAGTTAAAGGCAGATCTGTGGACTCAGAAGCTGATTGACTAAGATCAAGAGATATGTCTTCTGTGAGGGCTGGGTCCCAAAGCCTGTACCAGTTTGGATACAGGCTGTAGATTTCTGTTTCACCAGCATCTAAGGTAGCCAATTATTAACGCAAGGACTGGAATGCTGCTGGCTGTGGAGATCCCTAGACTGTTTGTTTGGATTACAAAGTGTTTGGAAAAGAAATGAGATGGTGCCTTTCTTCTCAAGTTCTGAAGAATCCAGATGACAACACACTACATATTATGGTCACACTATAAAGACTGACAAATCATCTCTAAAAGAAGATCAGAGGGGAATGTGTTTCTGTGGGAGTGCTAAAGTATAGAAGTGTAAATGTTAAGCTGGAACCTTATATTTAAGTATATAAAACAGAAACAAGTCTGTGTCAGAAACAATGATAAATTTACTAATAGCTTTTATTTAAAAGTTATTTATGGTATTCCAAATGCCATTTACAGTGTTTTCTGTGTATACAAAATGTTTGTTTTGCTAAGAAACTGTACCCAACTCTCTCTTTTCAGGTCACTCAGAACTATTAACACCTACTTAACAGAGATTTTACATACAATAGCCCTGAGATTTAACTCTGTGTAATGCTTTCTGATAGGACAGATCTCTGGCCTATACTTTAGCAAGGAGTTAAGCTGAGAGGTGCGGAAAGAAGGGGGAGTGCAATAGTGTTCTAATCTAAATAATATTGCCTCAACATCCACCTTCCCCGTTATAAATGGAATGGATCAAATTCAGAGGCAACCTACTCTATTGTTTTATTGTGTGTCAGAAAAGACAATTAAGGGTATGTGTGATATGATAAAGGTTTATAAAATCATGCATGGTATAGAAAAAGTGAATAAGGAAGTGTTATTTACTACTTCACATAACACAGGAACAAGGGGTGAGTGTGTCACCCAATGAAATTAATAGACAGGAGGTTGAAAACATAAGGAAGTACTTCTTCACAAAATGAACAGTCAATATGTGGAACTCACGGTCACAGGGATGTTGTAAAGGACAAAATTATGACTGGGTTCAAAAAAGAATTACACACGTTCATGGAAGATAGGTCCATCAATGGCTGTTAGCCAAAATAGGGATGCAAATCTGTATTTTGGGTTTCCCAAAACCTCCAAGTGCCAGAAGAATCTGGTACTGGCCACTGTCAGAGACAGAATACTGGGCTGGATGTCTGACCCAGTATGGCCATTCTTATGTTTGTATGTCAAGTTTGCATGGTTTGGCATCCAGAAGTTTGAACTGAGGTTGTGGTCAGCCAGAGCTAAAGGTGACTCAAGATGTACAGAAATAAAGTTAACAGATCTGAGCTTCTATGGAGAGCTGACACATTTGCACAGAAGACCAACCCTTCTGTGCTGCTCAGCGGGTCTCTCTTATCCCATATGGCAGCAAAGCTCCCGTGGGTTTTATTCTGCCAATACATCCCCATCTGTCCTTGTGTTCTTTGTTCTGAGGAGATTTGAAAGTGTGGAAATGAGTGATAACGAGGTCAGCATTAATCCTTACAGGAAATGTTCTGTGAGAATAATGACTAGCCATACTCATTTTGTCAGAAAACTACACTTTGTCTAAAACAATAGAGTACCCATTGCACTGTGCCTAGGTTTCCAAACAAAATATTTTCTAATGGGTTTTCTGCTCTGCTCTGTAGACTAGTAGGTATGGTCAGAATTTGGCCTTGTACATTTGGCTTTAACTTAATAATAGTTATTTCTCATAACCATTGTCAGTAGATAGTTGTGTGAATTCCCTTATTGATTTAGCTGATGAAGTAATTTTGCCATCTTCTTTGCATTGACTGGTAATTGCTGTCCTTTTCAGTATCAGTTTGTACATGTTATCTATTTTATTCAACATTTTGATATTTCTGCAGAGGGAAGAAAGCAGCACAGGGAGGATTAGTGGAGTAGGGGATGAAACCATGCAAGGTAGGAAGAGAAACAACTAGAAAAGGCAGCAACTGGGGTGGAATAGTGGAAGGAAAAGACTTTTAGAGAAATGGAGAAAAGGGGAGAAGGGAGATAGAGATAATAGAGAAATACAGAAGCAAAAAGAAACCTAAAAAATAAAGGGGTAAATAGAAACAAAATGTAAAAAAATAGAAATCAAGGACAAGAAAAAGAGGAGTAAGGAGTGAATGAAAAATAAATTAAAGCAAACTACAATGCAGGTAATAAATAGTATGAAGCAAGAGTAGGACTACTCATTGTACGTATCTGTAAACACAACGGCCCCTTAACATACTCCTTCCCTGCGTCATCCTCATAGGTCACCTTGGTATCCTGATAGCCTGTGACAGGAGAAGCGGAAGGGAAGCTGGTTAGAGCACAAGTGTCATAGGCTTCATGCCAACTCTGCCTGTGGCACAGAGACTTTTTGAAGTCATAAACCATGGTTGTGCTGGAGGCAAAGAGAGATTTCTTTAGTTACACCATGCCACCTGCAATGTCCCAATCAACAGAACTGTTCCAGGTGGTACAGCCTGGTTAATTCAGGCTCTCTCTATCTGCAGACACAATCAAGAATGTTATGTTAGGTGGAGTTTTCAGGCTTCTTTGCAGATATCAGTAGGGTTCACATGGAACTATCTGCCTCTACAATATCAGGGCTATGTCTGGGAATACAAGTGTAAAGGCTTTATTGCTACAGTTTCAGCAACTGGTGTTCATTCCTGTTCGGAAGGAGCTGGGGCAGGGAATTCAAGCCATAACCGTAAAATGGTCCTATATTTTATTAGCTGGTAAAGTCCAACTGGGTGGTAAGGGAATGTTATTGGAAGGGATTGTAATTATCTTCCTTTGGGAGGCAGTGTGTGTGTGCGTGCTCTCACCTTCCCTCTTGGTCTGATATGCTGACTCTCATGGCTCTTCTCTGAACCCTCCCCAATTTATCAACATTCTCCTTGTATTGTGGACACCAGAATTGGACACAGTATTCCATCATTCCATCCAGTATCCAATCATTCCAGTGGTCAAATAGTGCTGCTAAGTGTATCTATTCTCCCAAGCTACCAATGTGGGCTGACTGCAACTGCTGGAAGACTGGGTGGGTGATGAGGATAATTTATGTAGGCTATATTTCTATCCAGGCAGTGATTTTTCCTTAGATATTGCAGAATTTGCATGTTTATTTAGGCTATTACTCTTTCTTCCATGGCATATCATGATAATATATTAAATAATGTGATTCGTTTGAGATCCATTTGTCCTTGGTGGCTTATGAGGAACATTAGAATGTACAAAATATTGCTGGTTAGCAGTAGACATTCACAAACTGGTAATAGCATTGTGGTAGGTGCTTCCTGAACTACTACCAACACTAATTAATGTAATTATTTATTGAAAATTCATAACAGGGTAATCTGAAACATTTAAAATACTGGATTTTGTTAGTAGGTGACAGTCAACATATAGTGTGATGTGGGCGTTAAAGGTCACCACATCATACCATTAAAAGATTATAATGTTCTGTATTTTATTTAGAAGACCAAATATTTTGAAGGATACATTGTTTTATCAACTAAATGCTATAGCTTATTTCCACCATTAGTTGTTTGTCTGACAAATTGTCTTTTTGTATGGACCAGACTTGCTGTATTGCATGTGAAGTGGTTGAAAACTGTCTTGAGCTGTCAAACTTACAGTTTTCCTTTCCAATCAAATTATAAGACATAACTATGTGGGGAAACCACTCAGCAGTAAAATCACATTTTCTAATTGAGTTGCTCCAACATATTTCAAGTGACAATAGCAACTTCCAATAGCTCTTCTAAATGTTCAAATTAAACTTAATTCATGTAGAGTTTAAAGGCTTTATACCACTAAGTTCTACTAATGTTCTTCCTGATACAAAAATACTGAACTCTATGACAGTTTTAATTAC
The DNA here is from genome assembly GCF_027887155.1 of Malaclemys terrapin pileata. NCBI lineage: Eukaryota > Metazoa > Chordata > Testudines > Emydidae > Malaclemys > Malaclemys terrapin. Next base: position 69,047,088 of record NC_071509.1, read on the forward strand.
TGCAAGAGAATTGGAATAGACAGGGAGATAGCCTGCTGCTATGTCATATTGATGTGGAGCTGCACTGCGGGCCCCTTGAACACCTATGAAGGCTGTTGGGGAATGAACAAACAGGGACGGGCAGTGAAGCTTTGGGCGATGCAGCTTCAGTGTGCTCCTTCATCAGGCTGGATTGTAGGGTTATAATTAAATCATATATACCTACAACCTTAAAAATATATTCATTATTAACATTTGTGAGTCCCAAACATTATATATTTTATTGTTGTAGGTGTATATAGTTTATGGTCTTTAATATGAATAACTTATGCCCCTCTTCAACTTGAGTTTCTTGTAAGTCGCACATACATAAAATATTAAGTGCTTCTTGGAGCAGCTAGTCCTGGAACCCACAAGAGGAGAGGCAATTCTTGATTTAGTCCTAAGTGGAGCAAGGTGAATATAGCTGGACTGCTTGGTAATAGTGACCATAATATAATTAAATATAACATCCCAGTGGCAGAGAAAACACAGCAGACCAACACTGTAGCATTTAATTTCAGAAACGGGAACTACACAAAAATGAGGAGGTTAGTTAAACAGAAATTAAAAGGTACAATGTCAAAAGTGAAATCCCTGCAAGCTGCATGGAAACTTTTTAAAGGCACCATAATAGAGGTTCAACTTAAATGTATAGCCCATATTAAAAAACATAGTAAGAGAACCAAAAAAGTGCCACCGCGGCTAAACAACAAAGTAAAAGAAGCAGTGAGAGGCAAAAAGGCATCCTTTAAAAAGTAGAAGTTAAATCCTAGTGAGAAAAATAGAAAGTTGCATAAACACTGGCAAATTAAGTGTAAAAATTTAATTAGGAAGGCCAAAAAAGTATTAGAAGAACAGCGAGCCAAAGACTCAAAAATTAATAGCAATTTTTTTTAAGTACATCAGAAGCAGGAAGCCTGCTAAACAACCTGTGGGGCCACTGGATGATCGAGATGCTAAAGAAGCACTCAAGAATGATAAGTTCGTTGCAGAAAAACTAAATAAATTCTTTGCATCGGTCTTCAAGGCTGAGGATATGAGGGATATTCCCAAACCTGAGCCATTCTTTTTAGTTGACAAATCTGAGGAACTGTCCCAGATTACGGTGTCATTAGGGGACGTTTTGGAACAAATTGATAAACTAAACAGTAATAAGTCACCAGGAGCAGATGGTATTCCCCAAGAGTTCTGAAGAAACTCAAATGTGAAATTGCAAAACTACTAACTGTAGTCTGTAACCTATCATTTAAATCAGCTTCTGTACCAAATGACTGGAGGATAACTAATATGACGCCAATTTTTTAAAAGGGCTCCAGAAGTGATCCCGGCAATTACAGGCCAATAAGCCTGACTTCAGTAGTAGGCAAACTGGTTGAAACTATAGTAAAGAACAAAATTGTCAGACACATAGATGAACATAATTTGTTGGGTAAGAGTCAACATGGTTTTTGTAAAGGGAAATCATGCCTCACCAATCTCCTAGAATTCTTTGAGGGGGTCGACAAGCATGTGGACAAGGGGGATCCAGTGGATATAATGTACTTAGATTTTCAGAAAGCCATTGACAAGGCTCTTAAGCAAAGTAAGCTGTTACGGGAAAAGAGGGAAGGTCTTCTCATGGATTGGTAACTGGTTAAAAGATAGGAAACAAAGGGTAGGAATAAATGGTCAGTTTTCAGAATGGAGAGAGGTAAACAGTGGTGTCCCCCAGGGGTCTGTACTGGGACCAGTCCTATTCAACATAGTCATAAATGATCTGGAAAAAGGGGTAAGCAGTGAGGTGGCAAAATTTGCAGATGATACAAAACTACTCAAGATAATTAAGTCCCGGGCAAACTGCGAAGAGCTACAAAAATATTTCTCAAAACTGGGTGACTGGGCAACAAAATGGCAGATGAAATTCATTGTTGATAAATGCAAAATAATGCACATATGAAAATATAATCCTAACTATACATAAAAAATGATGGCATCTAAATTAGCTGTTACAACTCCAGAAAGATCTCGGAGTCATTGTGGATAGTTCTCTGAAAACTTCCAATCAATGTGCAGCGGCAGTCAAAAAAGCAAACAGGATGTGGGGAATCATTAAGAAAGGGATAGATAATAAGACAGAAAATATCATATTGCCTCTATATAAATCCATGGTATGCCCACATCTTGAATACTGCATGCAGATGTGGTCACCCCATCTCCAAAAAGATATATTGGAATTGGAAAAGGTTCAGAAAAGGGCAACAAAAATGATTAGGGGTATGGAACGGCTTCCATATGAGGAGATATTAATAAGACCATGACTTTTCAGCTTGGAAAAGAGATGACTAAAGGGGGACATGATTGAGGTCTATAAAATAGTGACTGGTGTGGAAAAAGTAAATGAGTTATTTACTCCTCCTCATAACACAAGCACTAGGGGTCACCAAATGAAATTCATAGGCAGCAGTTTTAAAACAAAGAAAAGGAAGTATTTCTTCACATAACGCACAGTTAACCAGTGGAACCCTTTGCCAGAGGATGTTGTCAAGGCCAAGACTATAACAGATTAAAAAAAAAAAACTAGATAAATTCATGGAGGATAGGTCCATCAATGGCTATTAGCCAGATTGGGCAGGGTTGGTGTCCCCTAGCCTCTTGTTGCCAGAAATTGGGGATGAGCGACAGGGAATGGATCACTTGATCATCCATCATCATGTTCATTCCCTCTGGGGGACCTAGCATTGGGCACTGTCGGAAGACAGGATATTGGGCTAGATGGACCTTTGGTCTGACCCAGTATGGCCATTCTCATGTACAAAGATCAGAAAATGGGGCAAAAATAAGGAAAAAAGAACACAAAGTGCAAAGAAGGTGCAAAGAAGCAAATCTACTAAATCAGCATCAGTCATCTTTTTTGTTACAGTACAAACATAATTGTATATGCAAAGAAAGTGTCAGTCACTCTCCCTTTGTGGTTTGAGTTCTATATTTAATTTGTAGTATGCCAGGTTTCTGATGCCATATCTCATTTTATTACAAAACCTAGTATCCAAACAATAAGTAAGTGAGCCTATGATTTTATCTAGCCTTCTAAGAGCTCCCTTGGGGTGCAGGTTATACCCAATTTAGACTCCATGAGGAATCTCATCTAGTTACAGTTGTGTGTAAGTCACATTTAACCTTATATATTGCTTCAGAATGAAGTCTGTGTGGGAGACAGGCTAAGCTGGCTTAATTCATATGGGGTGGAACCAGAAGAAAGGAGTGTAACAAAAAAAAAGTCAGGTAACAGTAGGGTGTAAGAAACTATATTGCATTATCTATTATAGACCGGCCCTTTTTACACAATCTTTTGGCAGCTTGGTGTGTAAATTACCCCAAAAGAAGAGTCTCTCATGGTCAGTTGCACATTGGAAAATGGATGTTAAATGGAACAGTCTAAAGGAGTCTGAGTGTAAGGAAGGATGTGTAATTTACATAGCCTTGCACTTCACCTCTGAATTTGGCCCTGGGTCTTTTCTGCAGGCTCAGAATTACGGCTGTATGAGATGGGCTAAACAAAATTTAATAGGTTATAAACCATAGAATCATAGAAGTGTAGGACTAAAAGGAACCTCAAGAAGTTCCAGGAAATTGCAAAAGTGCAAGTACGGTTGTTAAGGTTCATGAAATTTAGTGAAACTTTCAACAGAACTGTCAGCAAACTTGATAGTTATGCATCAAAATCAAGTGAAAAAAGGTGAAACTCATTCAGTTTGACTGAATTTCACTTTGAGTTAAACTCAAGATTGTGACCCTAATATGGCTTTAAACAAAAAACACTAAACCAAATAAAGCAAAACTGCCCACATTGTTACATCTCTACTCAAGACTCAGTAACTGCTGATTCTTGCTACATAAAGTCAATGAAAACTCTGGAATTTGATCCTCAACTTCAGCCAAGAACTGTTACATGCAACTCAGGATGGGTGGGTACAATAGCCTCATGGTAGCTAGAAATTTCTGGGAAACAAGATCATTCCCTTCCTCTCCAGCCAGAAGGAGAGATTGTAGTGGAGTAAGAGCTGTTCCATGAGCACTATGCCACCCAAGGACCCCCTTATGTAGGGATACTCCACTGTGGCCAAATAAACTAACTTTAGAGCTGTTTTGAAGGAGGAGAGTAGTGCAAAAGGACTCTAGTACAAGGGAAAATTTGGCCTTTCTGTCTTTCAGGATAAAAAAAACAAATATTTTTTTCAATCTTAGAACATAAATAGTCAAAGTTGGTCTCCATGTCCTATTGCTAGGGCCCTACCAAATTCATGGTCCATTTTGGTCAATTTCACAGTCATAGAAATTAAAAAATCATAAATTCCATTATTTCAGCTATTTAAATGTGTAATTTCACAGTGTTGTAATTTTAGAGGTCCTGATCCATAAAGGAGTTGTGGCAGGGGGGAGGGGGTCGCAAGGCTATTGTAGGGGGGATTGAGGTGCTGCTACCCTTACCTCTGCACTGCTGCTGCTGGCGGCAACTGCTTTCAGAGCTGGGCAGCTGGAGAGCCCAGGTATGGTATTGTATTGCCACCCTTACTTCTGCGCTGCTGCCTGCAGAGCTGGGCCCTCAGTCAGCAGCCACCGCTCTCTGGCTGCCCAGCTCTGAAGGCAGTAGCGCAGAAGTAAGGGTGGTATGGTATGGTATGGTATTGCCACCCTTACTTCTGTGCTGCTGCTGGCAGGGAGCTGCCTTCAAAGCTGGGTGCCCGGCTAACAGCCGCCCAGATCTGAAGACAGTGCAGAAATAAGGGTGGCAATATTCGAGTCCCTAAAATAACCTTGAGACCCCCTGCAACTCTCTTTTGGGTCAGGACCCCAATTTGAGAAATGCTGGTCTCCCCTGTGAAATTTATATAGCATAGAGGAAAAGCACACAAAAGACCAGATTTTACAGTCTGTGATGCATTTTTCATGGCCGTGAATTTGGTAGGGCCCTACTTATTGCTTGAGAGCAACCAGTAGCACCAAAAGTGATCTTTTGGGAATTAGACATGTCTGTATCACTTGTTGATCAGGGTATATCAAGGTTATTCATGATCATAGTGCTATGAAACTAACCTATTTTCCACTTTCCACTTCCAGAGTCTGCTTATTTTGTTTATAAATTAAATGTAAAATGTACACACACCCTTTGCTATATAAATCACTTAAAAAGATATAAGTTGGTATATCTAAAACTGTTATACTATATTCTGTTAGGACTCAATTCTGAACTCCTCGTAGTCAATGGCAAAACTTAATGGAATTAATGGAACAGGATTTGGCCTTTTGAAAAGTTGTTGAAACTTAACGCATGAGACCTTTTCTGAAGCCTCTACTTATTTGGGTGGATTTAGAATTGGAGGCCTACTAATCAATGTGGTTTTAGGTTTCCAAAAGGGATTAGTCTTGCACTGACCCTATTCATCAAGATTTTGAGGAGTGGGAGGGGGGGAAACAATTACAGTAAAAACTGTCCTAAAAAGTAACTGATATTGCCAGCTACAAAATATCCTTGCTGAATTTGCTAACTCAAAGTTAAACCACATTATTTTATCTGTTAATGGGGAAATGGATTAATGACCACTGAGACATATTTAACTGTATCAAACAGATTGTGAACAACATGCTTGGGTGTTTGGAAATTAGAAATGCCTACATTCCAGTGTAGATTACAAATGGACAAGGGAGTCAAAAGAAACTTATCAAGTAATCTTAGTGCAGTCTGAGAGGAAGAACTAAAGCCACCTCAATGAAATCCTACTACCCCTGTACCTCTGGGAAGCAGGACAGCAAGATTCCATGGCCAGCTATATGAAATACTATGGAAAAGTCTAGCAACAACTATTGACAATATCTCTTTTTCATGGTGTGATAAATGAAGGGGGTGAGGGTAGCTCCCTTTTATGGACACCCAGCCAGCCAGTTACCTATAAAGCCCCTCTTGGTGGCTGTTCTCTGCTTGCTTTACCTGTAAAGGGTTAATAAAGTCCCCCAAGTAAAAGAAAGGCAGTGGGCACCTGACCAAAAGACCCAATGGGAAGGCTAGAACTTTTTAAAATGGAAAAAAAAAACCCTTCCCCTTTGTCTCTGTTGTTTTTCACCAGGAAAGAGGTGAGCAGGGAGCAGTTATACTATGAGAAGCTTTAAGCCAGGTATGATCGTAGATCATCAGATCATACCAAGAACTACTTATTTGGAACCCCCAGATGTGTAAGTAGATTAGGAACGTTTAGAAAGACGCAATTAGGTTTATTTCTGTTTATTTCTTACGGCTAGTGGACTCCTCTGTGCTAACCCCAAATGCTTTTGTTTGCTTGTAACCTTTAAGCTGAACCCCCAAGAAAGCTATTTTGGGTGCTTAAGTTTTGGAATTGCTCTTTTAAAATCTAGCAGAAGCCTAAGTTCCAGATGTATTTTCTTTCTTTTTGTTTTTAATAAAATTTACCTTTTTTAAGAACAGGATTGGATTTTTGGTATCCTAAGAGGTTTGTGCATATGTTGTTTAAATTAGCTGGGGGGCAACAGCTGATTTCCTTTGTTTTCTTTCTCATCTCTTCCCCGGGGGGTGAGGGGAGAAAGCAGGGAGGTGAAAGGGCTTGAGGTTACCCCACAAGAAGGAATTCCCAACTGCGCCTTCCTGGATTCCAAGGGGGTTTGCATTTGGGTGGTGGCAGCATCTACCCATCCAAGGTCAGAGAGAAGCTGTAACCTGGGGAGTTTAATACAAGCCTGGAGTGGCCAGTATTAATTTTTTGAATCCTTGCAGGCCACCACCTTCTTCACTCAAAGAGTGGGGAATCAGCCTTGACACATGGTCAAGAGGAAATCATCCATCAGTGCTGTCTGTGTTCCATGTCCTTGCTTGAAGCCTGATTGGGAGGGGCCTGGGATATAGAATGATATAAATGTAGGGCTGGAAGGGACCTCAAGTAGTCATCTAGTCCAGGCCCCTGTTCTGAGGTAGGATTAAGCATACCTAGTCCATCCCTGACAGCTGTGTGGCTACCTGTTCTTAAAAGCCTCCACTAACAGGAATATTTAGCAGATGTTTTAATGGAAAATAGCAATTAGCATGAGCCCTACAAATGTGGGGCAATTTCCAATTCTCAAAAGAAGGAGCAAGATTATATCCCCATCATGTAAGCAGGAGTGTATTGGGGCCTGTAAGTGCATGTTTTATCCATATTACTACCTAGGTAACAAACAAGGTGTCATACATAAACCTGATTTAGCTGAGCTAGCTCTCTGGTGACTGAAGCAGAGGGACATTTACATTTTGCAGAATAGTTAAAGTGAAAAATGCAAAAAAGTTTATGATCCTTCAAGTGATTGCTGCCAATTACTGCCGTTTCTGAAATCCTGCTGAGATTTCATTGCATACCTAGTATTTAATATTTATAGAATTAGGGGATCTATGTGGGTATTGCTGAGGAATTGAAACATCTTTGATAAAAGCTCTTTGCATAACAACCTGACCATATCAATAGTCATGTCACTGAAAGCAGCAAGGAGTGATATGTAAATACACAATAGTACCACTGCCTACTGCTAGATGATTGATTTGTTTAGAAACTTCAGGCACTTATTCATAAAAACCCCACATACAACAGAGTTATGAAACAACATTCAACCTCTAAGAAGAGACATTGAAGTAAGGGTCTCTTGAGCTTACCCCACTCAGGATTCTTGGTCAAAAGGGGTTAAGGAGTATTCCTCCATAAAGTGTAATGCTTGCAGGACTGCAGTCCAATGGACTCATGGGATTTTCTTAACCACCACAGATGAGAACAAAAGTGTAAATAAGCCTAAAATGACAGCTGGTTATTTCTGTATCTATTTCAAATTACTTCTCTGAATTACCTTAGTTGACCGTTGACCCATGGGTGGTGGGTATAATAGGCCAGAGGAGGCTAAGCCTCCCTTAACCTAGGCCATGGCCCCACCCTCACTCCCCCTCTCCCCCGAAGCTGGCGAAGGCTCAGCTCAGGACGGTGGCCTGGAGCTCGGGGCTCGGCTGGCTAGTGGCCAAGGGTGGCTCGGGCTGGTCTAGGGGTCCGACCAATGCTTGGGCCAGCCTGGAGGTTGGGCTGATGCTCGGGCCAGCCAGTGGCTGGGGGTCAGGCAGACCGGTGCTGGGGCCTGCCGGAGTGGATAGGGTGGGCAGGCCGGCGGCTCAGGGTAGCTGGGGCGGGCGGGTGGGCCAGTGCTTGTGGCCGTTCAGCTGGGGCTCCTCTGGCCAAATTGGTGGCTCGGGGGGTCTGGTGGGTGAGGAAGGGGAGGGATAGGAGCAGGGCCTCAGGCAGAAGGGGCGGGGCTGGGGCCTTGACTTGGTTGTAATTGAAGTGCAGGTGAGGCAAAAATGCTACCTTCCTCTCAGTTCAAGTAAGTATTTTAAAAAAGCTTCTGAGAAGCGTGCTTAGCATTTGCACTTAGAGAAAGTCTTTTAAAAGATGAAGTCTCATTGCTTTGCATCTTCCAAAACATTTGACTCAGTTTTTATGTCCAATTTTCCAGTCCCTCTCCACACAGACTGCCAAGTGAATTTTTAGACTTTATAAGACTCTGCCTAAAGTCTGAAAATGGTTTAAAAAATCAATAGAGAAGATATGGGGGCTAAATCCAGCCTCATTTACATGTAAGTGCCTGAGGTAGGCAATGAAGTGAATGATAGAGTTTAGCCTATGGTTTATAAAAATGGACCTTTACATTTTGTGCTAATAGACTAGTAGTAACCAACTAGTAATCAACAAACAGCTACAAGAACTTTTTGGTTTTTGGCCTGGCCAGAGTATGTTCTACAGAGAAAGACTGGAGATCAAAAGTCAGCACACTTGAAATTACTCTTACAATCTGCTACCACCGCCTTAAAACACCACTTCTACAGTAGCAAGACTTGCACTGGAGATGTGTGTAAGAGAGAATAATTTGGTGAATACAGAGATATTTCTTAGGTATATGTGGTTCAACTATCTGTGGAAAACAATTTGTTGGATTTGGTCCCTTTTTGTCCATGAATTGAGCAAAAAAAGATTTTTAAAAGCATTCATTTTTGTTATTGTTCAAGTAATAGATTTATATAATTTTCCTGTAGTGAATTCTCAGAATATTCAGCACTTGCAATTTGCTTTTCAGTCTGTCCAACTTTGAATAGGTCTGTATTTGTGAATAAGATTTCTTACTATTCACCAGCACCAAGGCCAGTTCCAGGCACCAGCTTGGCAAGCAGGTGCTTGGGGCAGCCACTCCGGAGAGGGGCGGCAGGTCCTGCTATTCGGTGGCAATTCAGTGGACGGTCACTCACTCCCGCTTGGAGTGAAGGACCTTCCGCCGAATTGCCACCCACCGCAGATTGCGATCGCGGCTTTTTTTTTTTTTTTTTGGTTGCATGGGGCGGCCAAAACCCTGGAACCGGCCCGGACCAGCACTACACATCCTCGATCAGAGGCCTTGCCACGTCCCAGTGAGTATGCCAAAGTCACATTATGAGTCCAGAGACACACAATTAGTAACAGAGAAACTAACTAACCGTATCAAACGTATCATGGTGTATATGACATCCATGAAAGGGTGAATCAGTAGTGCTACCAATCAGTAAGTGACTGAGCGAAGAGCTACAAAAGGATCTCTCAAAACTAGGTGACTGGGCAACAAAATGGCAGATGAAATTCATTGTTGATAAATGCAAAGTAATGCACATTGGAAAACATAATCCCAACTATATATACATATATAATTATGGAGTCTAAATTAGCTGTTACCACTCAAGAAAGAGATTGTGCATAGTTCTCTGAAAACATCCATTCAGTGTGCAGCGGCAGTCAAAAAAGTCAACAGAATGTTGGGAATCATTAAGAAAGGGATAGTTAATAAGACAGAAAATATCGTATTGCCTCTATATAAATCCATGGTACGCCCATATCTTGAATACTGTGTGCAGATGTGGTTGCCTCATCTCAAAAAAGATATTTTGGAATTGGAAAAGGTTCAGAAAAGGGCAACAAAAATGATTAGGGGTATGGAACAGTTTCTGTATGAGGAGAGATTAATAAAACTGGGATTTTTCAACTTGGAAAAGAGATGACTAAGGGGGATATGATCGAAGTCTATAAAATCATGACTGGTGTGGAGAAAGTAAATAAGGAAGTGTTAATTACTGCTCCTCATAACACAAGAACTAGGGGTCACCAAATGAAATTAATAGGCAGCAGATTTAAAACAAAGAAAGAAGTATTTCTTCCACAGTCAACCTGTGGAACTCTTTGCCAGAGAATGTTGTGAAGGCCAAGACCGTAACAGATTTAAAAAAACAACTAGATAAATTCATGGAGGATAGGTCCATCAATGGCTATTAGTCAGGATGGGCGGAGATGGTGTCCCTAGCCTCTGTTTGACAGAAGCTGGGAATGAGCAACAGGGAATGGATCACTTGAGGACACCTGTTCTGTTCATTCCCTCTGGGCACCTGGCATTGGGCACTGCTGGAAGACAGGATACCTGGCTGGATGGACCTTTGGTCTGATCCAGTATGACCGTTCTTCTGTTCTTAATTGTCCTGCCTTCAGGGTATATTCAGTCAGTGTGTAACAGGGTGGCTTGCCCCCTTACGGGCCAGAGGCCTGCATCCAGCCAAGGGGATTCCTGAAAAGGCACTCTTGAGAGAGATCTGCTGCTTCCCTATACAGAGTTACAAGAAGCAGAAGAGGATGGGGCTTAGAAAGTTGCAGGAACTGCAGAGAAAGGAGGCCTGCCAGTAGTTTGGTAGGAGATATCTTTTAGGGCAGGGACTAAGGCCAGCAAGGTAATTGCCTAATGTTGTTACTTTCATTTTGGTTTCCTGTTTTTGGAAAACAAATAAAGCCGGGCCAGAAGGACTGGTGAGACTGATCTGTGTGGAGTTTAGCTGGGGAGCCCAGAAGAGGTGAAAGATTGATGACAGGAGGCCTGCAGATTGACCTCAGTGCATGGCGGGCTGCTTGAGAAGCGGATGACCCCACTACTTGAATTTATTATTATTTTTATATTATGGATGGGTAAGATCAATGTTTATTTTTAAGCATTTTTTTATTTTTATTGATTTAAAAATTTTCACAGTTGTGGAAAATCATCATTTATGTAAACATTCATAGTTTAATATAAAGCTTTATAACCATTACAACACAAATTGTCAAAATATACTAAATAAATATCCTTAAATCAAACTCTAAGCTCTCAAGCAGTATTTTTCGACTTTGTCTATCTGTATATTCCAATTATTATCAATGGAAACATTTGTTTGGTTTTTGTATGTAGGGTAAAATCAGTATTTACCAATAAATATCTAATTTTCCCAAGCCTGCCTACAACACTGTGAGAGGTTGTTTTGACTATTTAACGCTCCTATCTCATGTTTCATTGGCTGCATACTGTCATTCTATAATCTGCTCTGAGTAGTATAAGGGCCCTACCATCAATCAAACCCTAACCCCGCCCCTTGACCCCTTGGCCCCTCCCATCTGTCACCGGAAGTCCCACCCCATGGGGGGTATTACTTCCGGGGTCGAGGTGCCACCTGGCCGGAAGCTAGGTGTGTCATGTGACCCCTCTAAGAACTCCCCCCACCACCCTCTACCAATCAGGAGGGGTTTCGTCCCGATAGGACCGCCCCGAGAGGAGATTTTGACCAATAAGGGGGACTTCCGGGGCGGGGGTGACCCGTCCAGAAGTGGGTCGTGTGACCCCTCTAAGAACTCCCCCCACTGCCCTCTACCAATTAGGAGGGGTTTTGTGCCGAAAGGACCGCCCCGAGAGGAGATTTTGACCAATTAGGGTGACTTTTGGGTTGGGGTGACCCCTCCGAAAGGGAGTTGTGTGACCCCGCTAAGAACGCCCCAAGGCCCTCCGCCAATCAGAGTGCAGCACCATTACCCCATAAGTCCCAGCGCCAGACAGAGGAGGCGGCCATCTCTTACCAAGGACACGTGTTTTCGAAAGCGCGGAAAGGCTGCTGAGAGGAAACATGGACTCCTTTACCACTCCCGTGAGAACTTCGGACTTTGTTTTAGCCCCAACCACCTTTGACCTTGTGTGGAGAAAGCGCTACATTAGCGACAGTTCTGAGGAGGACCCTTTGACGCAGCCGTTGATGGATACGGCGGAACCCGACCCCGAAACCCTCGTGAGACAGCCCGATGAACGTGACGGCCTCTCTTTGTCCACCCCCTTAGAGGTGGAAGGCGATCGCGGCTCGGGGGGGGAACCGGCGGACAACGCGAACGGAAAAGACAGCGCTCAGGTAAATGAATGCTTAAGAAGCGGTGGTCGAGGAGGGTTGGGTAATGGGTTAGGAGCCTGGGTTGCATAAATTAAAAAACAAGCAGTGAGGGGCGCTTACATGGTTTTTTTCTGAAAATTTTTCAACAGGTCGACGATGCCTTTTTAGAGGCCTTTAAGAACTTACACATTGGAAGCCCTGTGGGAGTAAACATATCGTGCGTTAGCTGCCTTTGCTCATGTCTGAGACACAGATCTCAAGCCAAAAAGGACAAAATGGAAGAATGAACCATCTGAGACGCCCTTATGGTAGGGGGTCATGGCATCCATTTTACAGGTGGCTGTAAAAGGTGTTAAACCAGGCGATTAATAAAACTTATTTAAATGTGTCAATATGAATGTGTCCCCTTTTATACTTGTGGTAGTAAAAGACGGTACCAGTAACAGTCATGTCTACACAGATGGCACTGTTAAAGAAAATATATTACGCCCCCGGGGAAGTTGGGAGCTTTGGCGGGGTCAACCCTCTTTTTCAAGCGGCCAGAAAGCATAGTAAAACTTTAAACAGAAGACAGGTAACAGCATGGCTTTCAGACCAGGATGCTTACACTTTACACAAACCGGCTCGAATACGTTTTAAAAGAAACAAGACCATTGTTTCAGAGGTGGATGCGCAGTGGCAGGCTGCACTCTGATTGGCGGAGGGCCTTGGGGCATTCTTAGCGGGGTCACACAACTCCCTTTCGGAGGGGTCACCCCAACCCAAAAGTCACCCTAATTGGTCAAAATCTCCTCTCGGGGCGGTCCTTTCGGCACAAAACCCCTCCTAATTGGTAGAGGGCAGTGGGGGGAGTTCTTAGAGGGGTCACACGACCCACTTCCGGATGGGTCACCCTGCCCCGGAAGTCCCCCTGATTGGTCAAAATCTCATCTCTGGGCGGTCCTATCGGGACGAAACCCCTCCTGATTGGTAGAGGGTGGTGGGGGGAGTTCTTAGAGGGGGTCACATGACACACCTAGCTTCCGGCCAGGTGGCACCTCGACCCCGGAAGTAATACCCCCCATGGGGGTGGGACTTCCGGTGACAGATGGGAGGGGCAAAGGGGTCAAGGGGCGGGGTTAGGGTTTGATTGATGGTAGGGCCCTTATACTACTGCTCTGGGTGGTGATTTGCAATCAACCAAAATACTCTTCTTTATCTTGCTTTATCTTGTTTATGCAGTTTAAATAATCTTACTGAAACAGCTATTTTTCTAAATTGCTTCTAGATTCTTAGGCCCAAATTTTCAGAGTGGCACACAAAACATGCATGTTTGCATGTGCACCCATTTAAAAAATGGCAGGTTTCAGAGTAGCAGCCGTGTTAGTCTGTATCCGCAAAAAGAGCAGGAGTACTTGTGGCACCTTAGAGACTAACAAATTTATTAGAGCATAAGCTTTTGTGGGCTACTGCCCACTTCTTCGGATGCATATAGAGTGGAACATATATTGAGGAGATATATATACACACATACAGAGAGCATGAACAGGTGGAAGCTGTCTTACCAACTCTGAGAGGCCAATTAAGTAAGAGAAAAATTTTTTTTTGAACTGAACTCCCACCTGTTCATGCTCTCTGTATGTGTGTATATATATCTCCTCAATATATGTTCCACTCTATATGCATCCGAAGAAGTGGGCTGTAGCCCACGAAAGCTTATGCTCTAATAAATTTGTTAGTCTCTAAGGTGCCATAAGTACTCCTGTTCATTTAAAAAATGTGCCCCTTCTCCAGAAACCCACATAGATCGTTCCATTCGCAGAGGATCCTCTGTTTCTCGGCTTCCATCTGTTTATCAGACAGGCCAGCCGCTCTATTATTCTAGAGAGATCATTTTATATGGTCAGTAACAGATGTCATTTGTGCTCTTCATTTGTTGAAAATAGTTCATTCTGTAGAATTATTAAAAAAAAAATCTTAGAACAGCCATTTCTGGGTTAAATCTGCAGCCACAATAAAGGAGGCTAACACTGACAAACTGGCCCAAAATACATAGTTATAATATACTTTATATGAAATACATCAGTACATTTCATTGGTCAGAGTTGGAATTAGAGTTGACTTATGTCAGAAGGTCATTTTTGTTTGGACTAATTCAATTTTTCTGTCTGGTTCATGCATCGGTACATAACAGTCATTTATTGACCTATTTTCCATGGTTAATTCTCAAGCAGCCAATCAGTCATAGATTATGTTGACATCTTATGAACTTTCGCATACTTTTCACCATTAAACTTAGGGTAAATGTTTAGGTCCAATAATCACACCAGACTCTAGTAGAGTTATCCCTTTTTATGGCATGATTTGTTGCAGGAGTTACAAGTTTCCATGGGATTGACTGCTATTTCAAGAAAACTGAATTTTACTGCCTATAACAATGTGGGATATCATAAGAACTTGTATGTCAACTAATACAATTTGAGTGTTACTACCATAAAATTAGTGTAATTCCTTGTGCAAACGTCAACAAGCTAATAAAAATATCAAGCCAAGCCCTTTGAAGGAGACTGCCAGTTTTCTGACAACACTTTCATGAGGTCACTGTGTCATTTCATAATCTCCAGTGTTTTCTTTTGCCTACCTCTACTGTCAACATCAGTCACAAAGTAAGACAGCATAAACACTTATTCATGAACATTGTAAGAAGCTGCTTGACATTCAAACTTCAAAGAGGTTTCTTGTGGCACAATAATTCCTATGCTTTGACAACCAATGGCAAAATGAAATGCTTATGAAATATTTATGGTCAGTTCATTCCAAACATATGTGATTGTATATATTTCCTTGGATGACTTCTAGCCATAATGGCATCTAGAAAATATTTTTCTAAAAAACATGTAAACAAAAGGTGTTATTCTTAAATCCTGAAAGCATGAGTGATAAAAACAATACAGATTATTGGAAAGAGCAAAGTTCCACCTCTGCAAGTGCAGGAAATTGATCATGAGATATATTTCTATGTTACAATAATAGAGGTTTTCCTTAATTCTATAAATAGTCAATGTGCATGCAGTCAAGTAGTTGCCTTCTGTGTGTATACAACCAGTTATGTTTCAGAGGCACATGAGCCTTTTCCTGACGTGATGAGCCCATTCCTGAGCAGACATTACACTTTGCCAGATGACCCTACAATTGTAACAAATAGCACAATATGTCATCTTTCAAACTTACTCCAGGAAAAGACTTGCTATATTGGTGACATACCTCAGTAAAGTTCTGATTCAGCTGTTATCCAAAAGGTTCATAATGATCAGGATATACTGAACTTGAACCACAATTCCTTAGTGATCATGATAGCTTACAAATACTCTTTTATTTGTGGTGCTCCTGGGTTTTCCAGTGCAACAGGAAAGACCTAGTTAAAACAATAAAAATACCTGTCTTCACTTCTGGGTCATTCTTGTATACTGAAAAATAGAGATGGGCTCAGGCTGCATAATCTGGATCTGAACAGTAATCTCCCCAAGGTTTGATGGTGTTTTAGTCCAGTATTTATTTATTAATGTTTACACTGCCTCCTCTCTGCCCTCATGCTCCTTTCTTTTGTCTCTCTCACTTTAGTTGTCTGCTCCCAGTGAAGGAAGGGGACAGGGAATCAATTATTTATTATAGATTGATTATATTCTAACTGTCCTGGAGATACTCCTTCACCAATAGCTACGAGAATAGGGATCTTGAAATTCGATGGTGAATCGTTGTTTACTATTCCTGAGAATCAGAATATTGGGAGGCGGGGGGAGGTGTATGTGGTTTTTAAGCACAATTTTTTTTTTTTGTACAGTTCCCAAATCCCCCCTCAGATTACAAAACTGTTTCGATTTTAAACTATTACTAAACATGTTTTTTACAGGAGCTTCTTCCTGTCCAGGCTCGTTCTACCCGGAGTTAAAAGTACAGTAAATAGAAATACATTTTAAAGAAAGCCACACTAGCCACACTATTTGCATATGTCACTATTCAGCTTATTATAATTCCTTTACGCTCTCAAATACCCACAAGCTGTAGAAATTTCTCATAGAATATTAACTGCTGCCAGCACATTTTCTATTCAGAGTAAGCACGCAGAGGTTTATTTGAAAACATCAGCAGATGATGGGTAAATATTTCCTCATGAAAATAATTTCATTATATCTTCAATCAGTCCACTAATTCCTTGCTAACTTACTATGTTTTGTGGATATAAAACTATTCATGTGATACTTTATAATCCTAGAAAATTAGATTTGCTCAATTGTTACCTGCTGAGTCCTGTTGTATAATTTAACTAAGAAAATGTGTTGCCATTCTGGACTCTGAGTCTACGCTTCACTCATAAATGTGATTCCATGCACAAAACCAGACTTAGGTCTTTAAATTTTCTTTTCTAATCACTTTTGTTACAAAAAATTGTAAAGAACACTCTTATATTGGCAGGCAGATGAGCTAACATTTTCATCATACATTTTTAAGAATGTATTTTCTTATTGTATACTTGCTGATGAATATAATCAACATTATGGGTCAAAGTGAAAAATACAATATTTAGAGGTGGATTAAGAGATTTGTAGCTAAATGATATACTTGAAGAAATTTCCTATGCCATACAGGTATATGAGCCCTAGTAATACTATAGGTGTCCTTAGAGTGAGTTGTATCAAGAATTTAAAAAGAAAATTAGTGATTAAAAGGCAAAAGAGAATCTGTTTAATGGTCCTATTTCTGCTCCTACTGAAATCAATGGCAAAATTCCCAGGGTGAAATACTGAAGTTAATGGCAAGACTCCCATTGGTTTGAATAGGGATATAATTTCTCCCTAGGTGACTACAGTATTTCAAGATCAGGCTCTGTACAATTTTGTTATTGTTTTTGTTATAGTTTTGGTGGCTTTTTTTAAGCAAAAAGTCTCTTTAAATAAGAAAACAAAGGAGTCTATTTCAAAATGTGGCAAAGTACTTCCTGCAAAATCCACAAACTGATAAACCTGTAAAGTTTCATACAGAAAGCAGGGCTCCCCCGCCCCCCCATTTCACAACAACTGTATAGAGAAACACAGACACTACACTCACCTTTATATAAACCATTAACCTAAAGGCTAATCTTGAAAGCTTTTATCACTTGTCTTTTCCCAGTCCACCTTTTGCTCTATTATGAAGCTCCATATATTTATAACTAAAGACCCATTCTGGTCCAAGCATTATTTTAAGCTTTTCCTAATTTTATCAGAGAAAGAAACTCCTGTTGACTTGCAAATTTTCCTGATTATTCTCAGAGCAGAACAGAATTTGTTTTGAAAATTTGAAGCACATCAGCTATGCTGTTCTTCAGGTAGAACCTAGTGAAAATGAATCTTTCCAAAAAGTTGTACACTCAAAACTAAGACCTGTTTTTCAACTTCAGATTTCTAATGCTCTTCTTCTTTACTAAGAACCAGTATGTTAACAAAATTGGTCTAAAAATAAAAAGGATTTAAAAACTTTTTGGGTGCACTGACTGGATATATGCAAATGGTTTAGTGACAAACTGAATTTATGTCTCCCACTTTGCAAAGAACTGGATGCAAGCCAGTGATCATAGCAGAAAAGTAAATGTGCAGCAGCATGACTAAGGAGAACCAGTTCTTTTAACTCTCTGATGCATGAAAACTAGTTATGCACCTGAAATTGGTTATGCTTCAGTGGGTCTTCAGAGCACTGGGAGTGGATCAGAGAGTCTGTGGAGGAGATCTGGCTATGCAATGGCAACTCTGATGATCAAGTTAAGTACATTAGTTAGCTTGTGGAAGAGAAATAGATATACATAATTGAACCTGCTAAGGAGAACTTGATCGGCATAAAAGAGTTTGAGTGATTGGATGAAACAGAGTTTGTGATCTGGAAGTCGAGCTGGTCAAACTCTTTGCAGAAAGTAATTCAATGTTTGTAACCATTTTTCTCCTTTGTGGATTATCCCATGAAGGGCCTCATTTTTATCAATGTCTTTATTATTTGCAATTATTCAAACATCTATGCAAAAATATTTCAGACCATGTATTGCCTGACTGCTGATTTGTATGACCATAACTTTCATAGTTTCTAGCATAAATACATGTTCTGGTGCAAATACAAATTGAAACAAATGAACGTGGAAAACCCTACCCAGCCAAACTTCTTCCAATGGGAACGCAAGGGACTTAGAAATACTGTCATATCAAATTCATTGGTTTTGCTAACACCAATGTGCATGGATACTTTTTAGCAGCATTTGCCCAGCTCTACTCTTTAATAGCATTAAAAATCTTATAAGCAGATTTGACACAAATAAATGAGAAGACAGAAAGCCTTGCCATAAGTATGCCTATACTACATGGTCTAAAAATATATAATAATTTATGAAATGTAAAATGTAAATTTGAAACTAACGGACGGGAAAAATTGCAGCCATGCTGATAACAACAAGCAGCAGCAGTTAAACTACCTTCACATTCCAGAATCAGTCAAATGTTTGAAAGAGAAAAATATGTTCACAATATGCCACCCCCTTTAGATGATGTTCTGAAACAAAGTACTGGAGGTCATTGCTGATACCCTCTTTTCTTTCCTCTCTAGAGCCCAAGAATTTTCTGGCACCATTAGAAGATAAAGAAGAGACAAATAGAACATGTTTAAGAAGAGACATATTCTATTTACTTTCTTTTCTTGCATAATTATATTTTGTTCTTCATCATACTATAACAGGCGAGCTGAATGATAAAGGAAAAGAAAACAGTGCAATTCAAAGCAGTTTAGATAATAAATCTGAGGACCTAAATAAGTGCAGATTGGATTTCAGGCTTATGCTCAAATAAATTTGTTAGTCTCTAAGGTGCCACAAGTACTCCTGGGTTTTTTTTGTATGTTTTTGATATCTTTGAATTCCTATAGATTTCTGCAATCATCTGTCCTTGTTTGGGATTGAGTTCTCCATATGAGAAGATTATAATATATTGATTTTCAACACTATGTCTGGATTATCTTTCAATACATTTTATTGTATGTGCTTTCTTAAAATCCTTTCCTACCAATTATTAAAAATCTTTGCTTTTAGAGCAATTGTGACAGATGCACGTGACAATACTTGAATAATTAAGGCTCTGTCAATCTCTTTTATATAATTCAAAAAGTCTCAAGTGTATGTCCTTTAAAGATCAGCTTTGAAATAAAGCCCAATGATAGCAAGTGGATGAGAATTAAGCTTACTTATAGAAAACTTAGGCTATGTCTACACTACGGGGGGGGGATCGATTTCAGATACGCAAATTCAGCTATGGGAATAGTGTAGCTGAATTCTACGTATCTGATCCGACTTACCCCGCTGTGAGGACGGCGGCAAATCCATCTCCGCGGCTCCCCCATCGACAGTGCTTACTCCTACCTGGGCTGGTGGAGTACGTGTGTCAATTTGGGGATCGATTATCGCGTCCCGACGAGATGCGATAAATCGATCCCCGAGAGATCGATTTCTACCCACCGATCCGGGCGGGTAGTGAAGACAAGCCTTTAGTAAAATATTTATGTCTCAAAAATGTTTAGGAATGAGAGAGACACTATTATTTTGTCCATACTGCAAAAAATTATCATAATCCTGTTATTTTAAAAGTTTATATTAAGTCTGAATGCTTTGATAAATATACCTTAATGCATGAACTCTGAAATGGAACATATTTATGATTATTATTATGAAATATTTATTACAGTCCCACCAAGAGGTTCTCATCAGAATCAGGAACCTGTTATGCTAGGTGCTGTGCAAATGTATTAGCAAACAAAACCAACATCTATTGACAGTTAAGGTTGCAGCAGAATACTCACTGTACACCCCAAACCCTAAAAAATATATTTGAGATGTGCCCCCTACCTGGTCTGGTTTCAGGCTAGTTGCTGCCTCAGTTACTTCTCACTCACATTGGATCCCCAACCTTCCAGACTAGTCTGATTGCTACAGTGACTTGGCTCTCTGGCTAAATCATTGAAGAAAAATACTTCTGATGGGGTGGAATTTAAGTACAAACCAAACATAAAGCAAAGAGTTTTCCAATGCCAGGCTCAAGCTGGACCCAGCCCAGCCTTCCTGAGTGCTCCTCATCTCTTCAGCCCCTCCTGAATTCTCTGAGTCTCTCCCTGTTCTCTTTCAGGCAGCAACTCCCAAGCTTTCCTACCTGAAGTCTCCCTTGCTCTCTGAAGGCCTGATTGAACCATATGACCTGTCTATCATGTGACTTTGTTTCTTTCTCTACCTGCAGAAGCAAGCTAAGTGTGTTATAGTGGGGCTGGAACCATCACCATTAAAGGTGACCACATGTAAATTAGAACTTTAGGGGAAAGATCTGTACATTTCTTTCTCTCTTCATATTGCCTACAAATCTGTTGATGACACACTCTGGTGCCCCAGAATTCTTTCACTTTCATCTTAATCAAACATCTAAAAGCAATAGGTACTCCAGCTTCATCAACTTTGCACTCTAACACAAAATCTTAATCGTGACTTCAGACATTTTTATAGCGACTATAGCAACAGACTGGCACACCAGACTGTCTCACATTCTCTCCATGTGGGAAGTTATTTTGCCTCAACACTGCTGAGTCAGGAGGAAGCTGTGCACACTTGTGAATCAGAGAGAGAAACTGTGCTGGTGAAATAGCTTCTAGCTATGCCAACTCTCTCGAAGAGTGCGAGAGCCTGTGATGTGCCACAGCCAATTCTTTGTGCCTAACATTTTATCCTCACTTAAAAGATACCAAAAGTAAATAAACTGAGAGCAACCTTTTATGTTTAGCTGTAGAGCTGGTTGGAACTGGAATTTCCACTTTACAGAAAATTCTGCTATTTGGATTTTTTTTTTTTGGTCCAAATAGCAAAACATTCTAAAATAAATTTGCTAATCTATGCTACAATCAGCTCATCAGTCTCTCCTTCATAAAAAAATGTCTTTCCTCTGACACTGAAATATAGGTACTGTATAATAACGTCAGTTGGAAAGACTGAACAAAAATAATCCCATCTGAAATGCTTTTATTTGTATTGAATAATATTTAATCATTATCATGATGCATTAAAGCACTGGCTGGTTATTTGGCATGGGAAGGTGGGCTGGGGTTTGATTTTGACATCTTTTTTATTTTATTGACATTTTATTGTATATGTTTTTATAATATAAAATATAATAAAATAAAAATATGAAATACGATAAAGTCATTTCAAAATGAAAATATAAAAAAATTCTGTTCCAGTAAGGTTGGAATCTTATTGAAACATTTCAATTTAAAAACAACAGATTTTTGTGAAAATCTACATGTTTGCATGGAACATTTTGGTTTTGATGAATTAGAATTTTCCTATGGAAGAAAGTTTCATTGTAAAAATTTTGACCAGTTCTATTTAGAATAGATGACATCAGCTATTAGGGAAGCTCCTTGGAGGAGTCTGTGTTATCACTCACTTCCCAAAACACTATCTACTCTCTCATGGATTTCTGGAAATTACATACACTGAGGAGCACCTGAAGCAGTAGGGTGGCCTGCTTGTATTTCATCAGGAGATCCCTCTTCCCTACAAGTACGAAGTGTACCTCTCAACCAACAAACATGCCAGTGTGGGACACCAGCAAATGTAATGTCTGCCATCTTGCCAAATACCATTGATGGAGCCGATGACCTACAGAGCTAAAAGCTTGTGTCTTCTCCAGCATGTGCTAAAGAGGTTGTCAAACAGAGTTGTCACAGACTCCCATTCTCTGTGCATTGGGCACAGAGGGGACACAGCACACACACCGACTAGTCGGTTTCTCAAACAAAATGTCTGACAAATGAGTGAGATGTGTGTATTTTGGTGAGTCACATCATGATATTACCCTAGGTTGTCTTCACAACAGATATGCAACTTAATACCTATGGAAAATATTAATCATATGTCTAAAGCAAAGAATGGAGCATACTCATGAAACTTTCTTCCTCCAGACTATTGTATCAAATTCAAGGTCCCTTGGGTACATCCTCAACTGACAAATTGTCATAGCTCCACTGATTTCAATGGAGCTATGATAATTTACACCAGCTGAGGTTCTGCCCCTCTTTACTTATTTTCAATAATCTGGGCCCAGAAAACCTAAACAATGGCCAAATGTTCCAGGATGAGAAACACACCTGACATCTCTGCTGCTCTGGAACAGTGGAACTATCTACCATGAAGTTAAAGCTAGTTTGTGCAGAAGACAAAACTTTCTCAGGGGCTCGTCCAAAACTATAAAATGAACTTATACAAGATCTAAGAGCAACTCTAAACCTCACAACTTTGTATTCCAAGTACAAAACACACTTGATTAAATAAAACTAAAAATATTTCTCAATTTTCCCTCTGAGGAAAGAAAGAACCATACATAAAATATGTTACTCACTCTGCTTAAAGCATTTCTTAAAGGCGCGCCAATACCAGAGTGATAGGTGCTGTATAAAAATCTTAACAGAATAGAACTGCAGGATGTAGCAGCTGATAAGTCTTCCTTTTTTATTACAAAGTCTTAGGCTTTTATTTTACCAGTGCTTCATTTTAAATAAATGATCCAAGAAGTTCAGAAGGTGACAGAAAGAAGGAAAAGGAAATGAAAAATGTGTGAATTTAAATATATATTTGGCTAGGGAACAACAAAAGGCTTTTCCAATGTAATATTTGTGTTTCTAACATCTTTCTTCTTTGATGATTAGGTTTCCAGCAGTGACTGACCTCTTTTTGGAGAGTTTTCAGGGAAATGAATACATCCTATTACCTTTTCCGTTCTTGTTAAACTCGTAAAATATCTCATTCCATTACTTACTACTTTGCATCATGTTGCAATGCATTATGTCTACCTATAATTTGCTGTAGTTCTGAAGTCTAGAGGAAACAAAATTATTTTCAGAGGCCTGCCCAGCTAAGTTAATCATAAATATTACCTGAAATGGATCAACAAAGAAGTATCTAAGCGCTCTTTCAACTAACTGATTGCCTAGGAAACAGTGCCAGGACTGTACTGGGTTAAGTTTAATTTCAGCTTGTTTTTACAGTTCTTTTGTTATTTTTTCAATTTATGTGTAATGCCGTATATGAATAAATCTTTAACTGACAGTTTCCACCACTATGCTTCAGACACAGATTAGCACTGAATTTGGTCATTTTGCAAATACTATGCATACAATTTTATGTAACTGAATCTATAATATCAAAATGTCACAATATCAAAATGCCACAACATTTTACGCACTTTGCAGATCACACATAATCTTGAAGACCATGTAGCATGGGGGAGAAATACAGCGTACCTGATTAGTACCTCTCATTCCTCAGATCCTCCTACATTCAAAATCCAGGAATTTTGAATAGAGACAATCATAAAATCTCATCAGTTTCAGATGTCAGCTCAGATCTTTCTCTCCTGCCTGCAGATGCCTTGAACCACTAAAAAAAGTAAATGTCCACAAAAATGATATCACTGAGCACCTGGATAGTGACACAGTGGAAGGGGAATCTCCAAGTGAAATAGGGGCAGTGTGCTCTGTCTCTCTTTCCCTCACTGCTCTTGCATAGAGGGCATTCAGGGGGAAGGCAGAGGGAAAGGTGCTGTGGCTGGAGTACTGCTTCACTCTAATTCCCACCAGCCCTTTGGAAGCTGGTGCAGTACAACACAATTTAGGAAAGCCTGGAGGATAAACCAGCTCCATGATTGGGAGGCAGGGGCATAAAGTTGGTACAAAGCCACTGAAATGGCTTACAACTGTGAGTGCTAATCTCAGGTAAGACTGTCCAGACAACAGGGGAGTAATCCCAAACTGGTGGTATATTCTATAGTTAGCTTTTACCAACCCAGTAACAAATATGAAGTCTTGGATCACTATATTAGCCCTACCATTGAGTCACCTTAGGTTCTCCAGTCCATCTTGCCATCCAGACAAACTGAACTTTGTGATACTGGTTGTTATACCAAATATCACATCAGGTTACTCCCAACCACAAAGGGTCAGTCACTTACCCCAGGTCAATGGATGCTCTCAATCTCACACCAAAGACAATGCTGGCAGCCAATTTCTCTAATAGTAAACTAACTATAGGTTTATTAGCTAAGAAAAAGAAATGAGTTATTGAGAGGTTAAAGCAGGTAAAATACATTAACAGGCGAGTCTAAGTTTGTAAGTCCAAAATGATAGCAGAGGTGTAATAATCTGCTAGTTTTCCATTCGTTTCTCAGAAATACCCAAAATAAGTTTGGGGATCTCTGTCTAGCATCTGGAATGCTTCCCTGTGAGTGTCCAAATGATTCAGAAATGAAGGATCTTTCCTTGAATCCATCTTTTATATGTTCTTCACACAGAAATCAAGCTAATCGCTTCTGTACCAACACGGGCCTTCCTTTGTTGGCTGCTTGTGAGGAATGCACACTGAGTCTGTACATTCCCACTGTGAACTCAATGGCCCTTGCTTTGAAGTTAGCACTCTTCTTACATAGGAATAGATTAATGAGAATAATACAAGTAACATTCCATTAGTGTTCATGAAGTTCGAACATCTGAATGATCTCTTCATTAACATACTTTTGATCTAGGGTTATTTAATTACAGGGTATACATAATGTAGAAGTCATGTAACAGCAAACTACAGGATATAGACAGATGAAAACAAGCAATCAACTTCCTCTTTCATCTCTATTAGCATACAAGTGAATTAGTATGATCACATACTAACACTTAACACTTCTCTGACATTCACATACAAATGAATTGTCCTATGGTTTTGGCTTAAACGGTTCTGTCAGCATCACAGCCACCTTTGTCCACCTAGCACATGGCCCTTTAGTTTTCTATGAGGAATGGATTGAAAAATCTCATTTCCTTCCAAAGCAGAATAAACTGCACCACATTCAACCTGGATGAAATCATCAATGTTACAGCTGGGTTAAACTTGGCTCACTGTATTTCAATATATGTCTGCTATTTTTTAAAGCCATTCTCCGCCTTGAGAAAAGTTCATGCAGTTCCCATTGAGGTCAATGTGAATTGCACACACTGCCCTGTGGGGCAGCATTTGGCCCTGAGAGAGCCTCATTTAATTAATACACAACGTATAAGTGTTATGGTGCTCATTAATCTAAGGGATAAAAGTCAGTGAATGTTTAAGCTAGCACAGCAACAACAATGGATATTGTATTCACATCAGTATCCTGCATTTTAAACCTGAGGGAAAAGCTGTCATAGTCTGCTTGTCCAGCTGCAAATGTGGGGCTCCTGAAGCTATGTTTTGAATAACTGTCATAGCACAGAAAAAGCTCATTCTTTAAGGCCTCAAGGCTCCAGACTGTTTAGTCTATCATAATGGCAAAAAATCTCTGTGAAGAAATACTTGGTATTTTAAAGAGGTCATATTTTTAAAGTTATGCTAATATGCTTTTGCAGAAATACAAATTCCACTTTTCCCTCTGTGTCTGCAAAGTCTATTGCTGAATTTCATCTTGAAACATGGCTGCATCTATCTGAGGAGGAAACTGCAGAGATATGACCCAATAGGAAGTAATTAAATTCTTCACTTCAAATTTGATTTTAAATGCATTCAATACTTTTATATATTTAATTTTTAATTTAGCAGAATTATTCAATTTTAAATATAATTCAGTTTTTGTTTAATTTGGCAATTAAAAATCAATTATTTCATATCAGACTATCACAGAAAGAGACTCTTATTTTTAATTAGAGAAGAACATTGGAAAGAGCATACTGATTATTAGCCCATAAACTTGGTTCTAATATTTGTTTCAAAGAGCAGCTATGGTTCATTGGGTAAATTAATTAGAATTTTTTTTTCAAAATGAATAGATGAGTGCAAAATGTATAGTAGGAGTAAAATTCATGCCTCCTTACACAAAGCCCAAGTAATTGAGCTTTGCTCCAGGAATTAAGTAGGTGTAGGGGAGGGAAACCAGAGCAAGTTACGGAGCTGCAGATCAACCCTGAGGTGGTTGTTTTTACAGCCTATAGTCTGGAACACCAGTGCTGCCTTTTTACACCCCTTATGCAGGATTTTGGACTGCTGGATCTTATTAGCATGAATGCAATGACCC
Source organism: Malaclemys terrapin pileata (assembly GCF_027887155.1). Classification (NCBI taxonomy): domain Eukaryota; kingdom Metazoa; phylum Chordata; order Testudines; family Emydidae; genus Malaclemys; species Malaclemys terrapin. The sequence continues at coordinate 69,073,470 of NC_071509.1, forward strand.
TTCTTCTAGGTCAGCCCAGCATTCATTTATGAGATGACAATTATGACTAAAATACTAGGACAACTAAACAGTTTCAGAGTGAATGTTCCTTTTTATATTAGCTAGCACTGGAAGGTCACACCTTCAATTTGGTAATTGAGAATTACAAAACAGAGAATTAAACAGAGATTGCATTACTTGAATATGTATTTCCTTTACTTTTTCATGAAAATGTGTTTTGTTCCCTCTTGCTTTCTAGGCTTCTGGCACTAGAAATAAAAGTGTTTCTGTGGTCATTTTATAAACATGAATACAGTAATAAGAGGATTAACTTGTATAGTAGTGACTTTTGTCTTCTAGTCCATGTTTCACATAAGACATTCCTCATCATCTTACTGGAGAGCTCTCCACTTGTCCCCTATATTTATTTGTAAACACATTTAAGGTCCAACTCTCATTTACATTAAGGGTAACACTTTTGCAGTGGAAAGGGCCCTTAAAGAAGGTATAAATGTAATTATGTCCACTTTAAGTCTCCTCTATGTGGTAAGAGTAGTATAAAGGGGTCTTAGCATAAATGAAAATTAAGCACATAGTTTAAAAGGAGCTAAAGTCTCAATGGAGTCCAGATAAAAACCAAAATCACTATTAATCTTTCATTACAAAAAGTCTACATCTTAAAAACAAAAACAACCTGCTAGAAAGACTGACAATGAACAGTTAAGGGATCCAGCTTTTTTCCCATGCAAAATTTTAGAGAGATAGATTTCATTTTTGGACTGTTAGGGGAATGTTGTAAATCGGTCTTATAATGGGAAGCTAATCAGGCTGACCTGAAGAACAGTTTGCACTGTACTCCTCTTATGCATCTTGGAGCTTATATGTGTACCGTGGGTGTATCCTGTATTCCCATGAGGCAGAAAAAAAATATCCGAGGATGCAGAAGATTTGTCAATTTCCGTATTAGAATAATGCAGTCAAGGATAAGCCATGTCCAGATGGATTTCAGTAACCATGATTAAAACCTACTGAAACAGTTTCCTTCATCTACACTCATTTTTATGTTCATCTGTACTTTTTGTTATCACCTCTTGTCAGTAATAGGTAATTTTTCTACTGTGTTCAGATCTTAAGGCTCCTCACCCCTTAGAAGAACATCATAACCCTTCTCCAAAACTGCTGCTGAGAGTTAATTCTGCTTCTGCTGCTCAGACTTATTCCAATCATTTAGGAGTTCCTTCTTCTGCATCGTCTGCATATAAACTCTAGGAATTTATGCAAGAGGAGGACACTAACAGTGTGAGAAATAGCTTACAGAACTCAGGTGATGAAGACCAGAGCTGTCAGACATATGCAATGCATTATGAACTATAAGTTCTTGTTGAGGCCAAGAATTCAGTAAGATTCAAGAAGAGATTGAACATGATTCGAGATTTATATGAATAATGAGAATTTCCATATTTCAGAAAAAGTTGACATTTTCATACCAAAATTAAATTTTCATTTCAATTTTTTCATTTTTATATATTATTTTTAGAGCAAACATAATAAAATAATGTATTAGTACAAAATATATCAAAATAGTTTTGGAAGGGATAAAAGCCTCATTCTTCAAGTTTTAGAGATTAAGATGGGATGCTCTTGGGGAGCAGGTTATATAACACCTGCCCACTCTGGGGTTCCTGCACCTGTCTCTGAAGCATATGGTGTTGGCCACTGTCAGAGAGAGGAATCAGGACTACATAGACCTTGGGTCTGATCCAGTACAGCAATTCTTGTGTTATTATTATGGAGCAATGGAGATCTTTCCACCAGTAAGGGTGACACTGACAGGGTTTAACAACATTAACTAAAAAGGTCCTAAATGTGGTTTCTCCTTGTCTACATTTGCAGCTAAACTGCACAGCTACTTCTGTATAGAAAGCCACTGGCAGCAATAGATTGTCTACCAATAGAAAAACTGCCTTAACAACTGCTTCATACATTTACATGAAGTTTTTATTTCTTAAAATTCATATGTCAAGTCACACACTTTGCATATTAAGAAATGAGCAAACCAGGTTAGATAAAATAAAAACTGAGTCAAACCCTGTCTCCAAACTCAAGCCAAACCTAAACAAACTTGTTGATTTAATCATGCTTTTTCACTAGTTCGATCTGGAGGCAGAATAAATGAAATACTGTGATTAAAATGCAAGACTATTCTCATAGCATTTCCAATTTTGCCAGAATAGGATGAAAAGCAAATCTCATGAAACAGCCTATCCTGAGGAGATTTGCAGCTTGATTGCTATGCCAAAGCTGTTCAAATAAATTCACATATGCTATAAGCTCTACCTGTGTAGCCCATTTATGGATAGTTATCTGTCCCAAACCTTTGCAAACTTGTGACGTTTGGTCATTATATAGTATTATATGGTGAAAAATAATTGCCTTAGGACTGCATATGAAATTATTATTTATTTAGCACTTTCAATTTGTGCAGTGACATACAATACATAGCTGAAGAAATGGTCCCAACTCCAAGAATCTTACAATTTAAATCAGACAGACGATATACTCAGAAACATAATTTACTAGTTGTCTGGAGGAATATGAAGTAAAAATATAGATTTATTTGGTGGCTTATCTTTGAAAGGCTTATAGAATCATAGAATATCAGAGTTGGAAGGGACCTCAAGAGGTCATCTAGTCCAACCCCCTGCTCAAAGCAGGACCAATTCCCAGCTAAATCATCCCAGCCAGGGCTTTGTCAAGCCAGGCCTTAAAAACCTCCAAGGAAGGAGACTCCACCACCTCCCTAGGTAACGCATTCCAGTGTTTCACCACCCTCCTAGTGAAATAGTTTTTCCTGATATCCAACCTGGACCTCCCCCACTGCAACTTGAGACCATTGCTCCTTGTTCTGTCATCTGCCACCACTGAGAACAGCCGAGCTCCATCCTCTTTGGAACCCCCCTTCAGGTAGTTGAAGGCTGCTATCAAATCCCCCCTCATTCTTCTCTTCTGGAGACTAAACAATCCCAGTTCTCTCAGCCTCTCCTCATAAGTCATGTGCTCCAGACCCCTAATCATTTTTGTTGCCCTCCGCTGGACTCTTTCCAATTTTTCCACATCCTTCTTGTAGTGTGGGGACCAAAACTGGACACAGTATTCCAGATGAGGCCTCACCAATGTCGAATAAAGGGGAACGATCACGTTCCTCGATCTGCTGGCAATGCCCCTACTTATACAGCCCAAAATGCCGTTAGCCTTCTTGGCAACAAGAGCACACTGTTGACTCATATCCAGCTTCTCGTCCACTGTGACCCCTAGGTCCTTTTCAGCAGAACTGCTACCTAGCCATTCGGTCCCTAGTCTGTAGCAGTGCATGGGATTCTTCCGTCCTAAGTGCAGGACTCTGCACTTGTCCTTGTTGAACCTCATCAGGTTTTTTTCTGCCCAATCCTCTAATTTGTCTAGGTCCCTCTGTATCCGATCCCTACCCTCTAGTGTATCTACCACGCCTCCTAGTTTAGTGTCATCTGCAAACTTGCTGAGAGTGCAGTCCACACCATCCTCCAGATCATTAATAAAGATATTAAACAAAACCGGCCCCAGGACCGACCCTTGGGGCACTCCACTTGAAACCGGCTGCCAACTAGACATGGAGCCATTGATCACTACCCGTTGAGCCCGACGATCTAGCCAGCTTTCTATCCACCTTACAGTCCATTCATCCAGCCCATACTTCTTTAACTTGGTGGCAAGAATACTGTGGGAGACAGTATCAAAAGCTTTGCTAAAGTCAAGAAATAACACATCCACTGCTTTCCCCTCATCCACAGAGCCAGTTATCTCATCATAGAAGGCAATTAGGTTAGTCAGGCACGACTTCCCCTTCGTGAATCCATGCTGACTGTTCCTGATCACTTTCCTCTCCTCTAAATGTTTCATAATTGATTCCTTGAGGACCTGCTCCATGATTTTTCCAGGGACTGAGGTGAGGCTGACTGGCCTGTAGTTCCCCGGATCCTCCTTCTTCCCTTTTTTAAAGATGGGCACTACATTAGCCTTTTTCCAGTCATCTGGGACCTCCCCCGATCGCCATGAGTTTTCAAAAATAATGGCTAATGGCTCTGCAATCTCACCCGCCAACTCCTTTAGCACCCTCGGATGCAGCGCATCCGGCCCCATGGACTTGTGCACGTCCAGTTTTTCTAAATAGTCCCGCACCACTTCTTTCTCCACAGAGGGTTGGCCACCTTCTCCCCATGCTGTACTGCCCAGTGCAGCAATCTGGGAGCTGACCTTGTGCGTGAAGACAGAGGCAAAAAAATCATTGAGTACATTAGCTTTTTCCACATCCTCGGTCACTAGGTTGCCTCCCTCATTCAGTAAGGGGCCCACACTTTCCTTGATTTTCTTCTTGTTGCTAACATACCTGAAGAAACCCTTCTTGTTACTCTTAACATCTCTTGCTAACTGCAACTCCAAGTGTGATTTGGCCTTCCTGATTTCACTCCTGCACGCCTGAGCAATATTTTTATACTCCTCCCTGGTCATTTGTCCAATCTTCCACTCCTTATAAGCCTCTTTTTTGCGTTTAAGATCAGCAAGGATTACACTGTTTAGCCAAGCTGGTCGCCTGCCATATTTACTATTCTTTCTACACATCGGGATGGTTTGTTCCTGCAACCTCAATAAGGATTCTTTAAAATACAGCCAGCTCTCCTGGACCCCTTTGCCCTTCATGCTGGCTTCCTAGACAGCTGTAAATCCTGCAGAGTACAAAACTCTGAAAACACATATTTACTGAGCTTTGAAGTTTGCTTTCTTTTTTTCTCTTGTTTACATGGTTAGAACATCCTCCTGGAGTGTTTGAGACATGCTGTTTGCAAAAGAAATTAAGGGGAAAACTTGCCAATATCAGCAAATTAACTGTTGGCCTAATGGACACTTATCTGGGCAAAACATTAACAACAAAAGGGATTGTTTTGTTTTTAAAATCAAAATTAAATCAATAAGAACATAGGAATGGCCAATAGGTCAGACTATTGGTCCATCTGGTCCAGTATCTTGTCTTCCTACAGCATCTGGTGCCAGATGCTTCAGAGAGAATTAACAGCACAGGACAATTATTAAGAGATCCATCCCCTGTTGTCCACTCTCAGCTTCTGGCAGTCAGAGAGTTAGGGATGCCCCGAGCTTGCCGTGGCATCCCTGACCATCTTTGCTAATAGCCATTGATGGACCTATTCTCCATGAACTTACCTAATTTTTTTTTAACCCAGTTATACTTTTGTCTTTCACAACATCCCCTGACAACAAGTTTCAAAGGTTGACTCAGTGTTGTGTGGGGAAGTACTTCCTTATGTTTGCTTTAAACCTAAAGCAAATTTAAAGAGTAAATAACATTTCCTTAGTCACCTTTCTCCACATCATTCATAATTTTGTAAATCTCTATCATATCTTCCTCCCCCCTTAGCTGTCTCTTTTCTCTCCTTATACGGAAGCTATTCCATAACCCTAAATATTTTTGTTGCCTTTCTCTGTACTTTTTCCAATGCTATTGTATTTTTTTGAGATGGGGCAACCAGAACTGCATGCAATATTCAAAGTGAGGGCATACCACAGATTTATAGTATGGCATTATGATATTTTCTGTCTTATTATCTATCCCTTTCTTAATGGCTCCCTGTCCTTTTTTTTTTTTTTTTTTTTTTTTTACACTGCTGCTGCACATTGAGCAAATATTTTCAGAGAACTACCCACAATGGCTCCAAAATCTCTTTCTTGAGTGGTAACAGCTAATTTAGACCCCATAATTTTATATTTAGAAAACATAATCCTTGTTATAATGTGCATTACTTTTCATTTATCAATATTGACTTTCATCTGCCATTTTGTTGCACAATCATCCAGTTTAGTGAGATCCCTTTGTAACTGTCCTCAGTCTGCTTTAGGCTTAACTATATTGGGTAATTTTGTGTTGTCTGCAAACTTTTCCAGATCATTCAGGAATATGTTGAACAGCATTGGTCCCAGTACAGATCCTTGGTGAGCCCTGCTATTTACCTCTCTCCAATATGAAACCTGGCTATTTATTTATACCCTTTGCTTCTTATCTTTTAACTTGTTACTGATCCACGAGAGGACTTTCCCTCTTATCCCATGACTGCTTAGTTTGCTTAAGAGCCTATAGTTAGCAACCTTGTCAAAGGCTTTCTGAAAGTCCAAGTATACTATCCACTGGATCACCCTTGTCCACATCTTTGTTGATACCTCAAAGAATTCTAATAGACTGGTGAGGCATGATTTCCCTTTACAAAAGCCATGTTGAACACAATATGTTGGGGAAGAGTTATCTATGTGTCTGATAATTCTGTTCTTTACTACAGTTTCAACCAATTTGCTTGGTATGAAAGTTAGTCTTACCACTCTGTAATTGTCAGGATTACTTTAAAACAATTTTAAAAAAAAAGCATTAGCTAATTCTGGTACAGAGGCTGATTTCAACAATAAATAGGTTACCTGCGTCAGTTAGTAGTTCTGCAATTTCATACTTTATTTCCTTCAGAAATATTGAGTAAATACCATCTGGTCTTGATGACCTGGTCATTTTCAAGTTAATAACATTTCCACAAAATTGTAGCACTTTTTAAAATTTCCTGTGAAATAGCCTACCTATCTGGATATTAACACTTGTTAGTTTTTAAGAAGAACCAGACGGTCTAGTGAGGTATGCATATATAAAAGGAGCAGTCCCAGGTTCTGTTCCCTCCTCTACCAGGTCCCCATATTAGTACATAAATATTGTTTGGTTAACAAATATTAGTTCATAAATAGATAAATATCATTACCCCCATTTTACAGATTGGGCAACTGAGGTTGAGAGAGCTTAAATAACATATCCAGTTTACACAGCAAATCAGTACAGAGCTAGGATTAGAATTCAATTTTCTTTGATTCACAGTCTTAAGCCTGATCCACTACTAGACAACAGTTATACTAAGAAAAAAGCACTTAGACAAACTGAGGCTCAGTGATGTTATCTGTAAAATTGGAGGATTGATGTTTGCCAAATATTAAATAAAAAAAGTCTTCTGCTCCATTCTTCATTGACCTACACTTTGTGTGGTTGTTCAACCCTTCTCAGAGCAAGCACAAAGTAGACATAAAATGCTACTACCAATGAGAATGGAGAGTGATGATGTGGTAACATTTACACCCACTTTACATACATGTAAATGATGGCATAGTGTGAGAAGGCAGTGGAGATTCAGGCTGAAGATGTCCACAGATGCCTGTAGGTAGTTAAATCAGATTAAAAATTGTGTCTCAGAAAAGGTAAGTGACTTGTCATGGGTTGGGGAGAGAGGGAGGCAACGTGGTTTAATGAACTAGGCATAGAACTAAGTACCAAGAGAGGCTCTAAGGGCCTCATCCAAAGCCCACTGAAGCCAATGGAAAGATATTAGGTGAAATCCTGTCCCTACTGAAGTCAATGGCAAAGCTCCCATTAACATCAGTGGGGTTAGATTTTACCCACTAGCATTAATTGGTCTTGGATCAAGCTCTAATTTTGGTTCTAACTCTGACTTTCTTTGTGGCTCTGCAATATATATATATATATATATATATATATATATATATATATATATATATATAGTAAAACAGAGAATATTTTACACTGTAATTAATTGAGATATCTCCAGGTAAATCAAAGCTTTCTTAGGAACTAAGGAGATTCCTGTGGATAAAATTAAAATCTTATCTTTCAACATTAGGCTTTAAATTTGATTTTCAGAAAAAAATAATTCAGAGGAAAGCAGGGATAATTAAGACATTATAATTACTAGTTGAAGAGAATGAGGGAGGAGATGCAAGTAAGCAGCCCTAGTATTTATTGTCTATTGGAAGAGGATTTGTGCATTCAGTTTAGTCATATTTAGCCATAAAGTTACACAAATATACTGGGTCCCAGTAATAGTGATACATAATTATAGGGGGAACTTTTAAATCCACTAGATAACTTAATGCAACACTTTCTAAACTTTGGATATGTCTCCTAAGGCTTTCTTTGATCTTCCTGGCTGTGAAAGATAAAACACTAACATCCCCTTATCTGAGGTGTTAAACAGAAATAATTTGTTTAGAAATTGTAAATCATAGACCCCAAAACAACTCTCACTAAGCTGAACATTAAGTTTCCTTGGATAGGTTGATAAAATTGACATCTTCCCCTAATAAATGTCTGATACCAAAGGGCAGAGAGCAGTTTTTAGTATGTTAGTATCTAGGGATTATTTTTTTTAGGATTTTACTTATTACTCTTCTTCACAGTTTCATTAAGCCATCAAATACACATTTTTCCTGTCTGCTAATATTTTCAGTGGACTTCTCTATTAACTAGTGCTTTTCTGATTAAAAAATAGTGTTTAGGGAATGTCTTTAGAACAATAAGATTGTTTTCATGGGCCTCTCTGTTCACTGGTTCAGAAAACAAAATGACTAATAAAACTGGCAACAAATGTAATACTAATCTGCTAATTTACATTGCAATCTATTCTCTCTGACATTAAATATTTTCCTCGTTTTTTATCCTAGTCCAATTGTGTTATAACATATTTTTTATATTTATCTGTTAACCTTATTAGGCTTCTCTCTTTAATTGGACTGAAGTTCACTCCAGTGCAAATGGTGTTGTCTGTCCACTTCATTTTAACTATGTTTCTAGCATTTGACATTTGGAGGGTGTAACAACTATAGCCATAGGAAAATATTTCAAGTAACTGATTGCTGCAGTCTTCAGGGAAACAACACTATTAACAAGACATTGTACTTTAACTCCTTCCTTGCCCTTTGGGCGTATGACTCATATCTAGCCAAGTGGCTCTCATATAGCTGTAGGGACATGTGTCTTTGCATTCCATGCAAGTGAATGGTCCACAGTAGAAATAGCTTGGTGCTGAGAGCGTGTGACACAGAGCATTCAAAAAATCAGTAGCTACCTCTGAGGTAAACAATTTTGCAGTAAATAAATTATAACAAAACAATGTTGACAGTATAACGGATTCTTCTTCTACTACTGTAAAATGTAGCATTTTATAAAATATTTTATTGCTACAACTGTCTATTTCAGCATCAGCAGTGGATAAAGAGAAGAAAATTGTGATATTTCTGTATTCCATGCTCATTTTGAATTTCTAGCATGTCTCGTATTTTTTTCCCCCTGATCATCTACATGCTCTGCAGTTTTTGAATGCATGCTTCTGTTCATGCCCACCTAAAGACCTAATATTTTTCAACAGAATGGACCAAATTCCACCATCAGTTATAGCCTTGGAATTTCATTGTTTATCAAACATTTATATACATCTATATATTTACAAAGCTTTATAGAACATACTACATGGTCCTTGCCCAGAGATCCTGTCATGTAAATAAGGCAAGGCTAAACACAAGGCAAGATAAAGAACGGGATTTTTCAAGAGAGGAAGAGTCTGGGATTGCTAATGATAAGAACAGAGACAAGATTTCCTGCAGAAGTGTGTTTTAGAGGGGGATTTGAAGAAGCAAAAAGATCCTTGGCACAGATTGAGAGATTCTTAATCTAGGCAGAGTGGGCAGCATGAGAACAAAGCCAAGAATGAAAAGACAAAGGGACTGACCCAGTCCCATTGAAGCCAATGAGAGTTTTTCCACCAACTTCAAGGAGTTTTGATTCAGGCCCAAAGAGAGGAGGAAAATGTGAGGATTAGGAATAGCATAGTGGATGAGGTGGGTGGAGGGTGACAAGAATGATACAAGAGATGTAGACACTAGCAAGATTCTGCAGAATTTCACAGGAGATGAAGAGCTTGAATTTTGTTCAGTAAGGTACAAATCAACTTCATCACAGAAGCTCCCTTAGCAGCAGAACCAATGCAGTTCTGCTGCACAGTGGGAGAGGGATATGGGGTTGACCTGTGCAGGAATCCACAAGGGCCCTCTGTGTGACATTGTGCAAGCAGCAGATGGGATATTAGGTGAGCATTACTACGTGGATCCTATTGTCTTCTTTCTCTGCACTCAGAGTGGCTGCTTTAGCACCTCAGAAGATACTGTTTCTTCTGGTGCATGGTGTCAGCTACAGAATAGTTCCAAAGGCTGTGGAGGAGTGGGGAAAGAACTTTCCTCTGACCACTGAGGAAATGTAGTATACTGCATTAGTGACTCAGGGCCAATGGAGAGGATAATATAATCAGAGTAGTGAAAGAGGATATCTGCTTTAGCAATGACATTTTGGATAGACTTGATGGTAAACACAGATGCCAGATATGAGAAAGTTATGGCAATCAAGGTGGCAGATGATTAGGACACAGAAAGATTTGAAGGGAGAAATTACATCAATTTACTTCCATAGTTTATAATTTTCTTCCATAGGAGCTGGATGAGAACTGGAGTGAGAGAAAGTGGCTATTGGAGCTATTAAAGAGGAAAAAGGGAAAGGATTTGGTCAAGGACTGGATATGTGGAGTTGAAGATAGGAAGGCCAGTGAAATTGTCCTGAGTGGAGTCAGAAAGGAAGAGTGGAGAAGGACTAGGAAGAAAGATTAGAGGGTAAATTTTAGAGAGATTAAGTTTGAGATGGTGGCTGTACATTGAAGAAGAGCTATAATACAAGAAGCTAGAGATGAGAGATTAGCAAAGGAGCAAGGCAAATAAGCAAATAATTGGCATAAAGCCAGTCAGTTTGAATGGGTATACCTGATGGCAGAATTTTACCAGATACTTGCATCATAACAAAGAAGAGGATATTTAAACGTTATGTAACTATGTCTGCTAACTAAGGCAATTAGTACTATTTCTTTTAATGCAGACAATCATAGTTCCATTACAATATTTTAAAAACTGTAAGGATCTAAGAAGACATTTAAAAATTAAATATGTATTGTGTGGCTAAGCAATAAATAAGGTGAGACTTCATAGCAGCCTAGAGAGTGAGTGATAAATTATTTAAAATAATAAGTAATCATAATGTAGTTTATTTATATTACAAATACCACCAATCAGATGGAGGTTCCATTGGGCTAGACATTGTACAAACACATACCATAGTAAGAGAAGAGCCCTGCTCCAAAAACTTACAGTCTAAATAGAAAAGACTGATAGAGGGTAGGAGAAACAGTTCTCTTACCTTCATTTTATAAATAGTGAACTGTTGCACACAGAGATTGAGAATAAGAATTCTGTTTCCCAAAACATTTTAAGGTTTTGACATTTGATTTCATTCTGCACTGGGATGGAACTGAGACCTTTTGAAATTTTTCATAAAAAAACAGAGACAGACATCCACCCCACGCTAGCTAATAGCCCAGTGGGTAGGGAATTAGAAGAAAAAAAACCTACTCACATTGAGATTTATTAGCCTGTCAAAGAAGCTGGCAAAGCTACATAACTTGGTACATTTATAAACAAATTGGACAGAACACTAGTAATTGTACAACAGGAAACTCTTATACTTTCAGGACCTAAAAGTTATTTTTGCTTCAGAGAACCCAAAGTTGAAAGTTATTTCTGTTACTTTGGGGATTAAGGGTGAAACTAATGTTCTATTAGACCTTAGAAAGTTTTTTTTTTGTTAGTTTTGTTTGAAAAGAAACAGCACAGGTGTTACTATCACATCAGTTGGCCTATCATATAGAGAATTGCCTCAAGTTCCACCCAGTTTGGATTTATACAGATAGTAACATAACTGCTTTCTTGCTAGCATAGAGTGACTCACCGTAATTCCCAAATACTCTAAATTAAAGTTCAGCATCAGAGATGTATTGACTGATCTCAAGTGACTCAGGCAGAGCTAAAAGCAGAGTAATTGTAACAGTTGGTATTTTGGTTATCCATGATGGGCGAGTGACATTGTCTGAAGTTGCTCCTACTTATTGTACAGAATACATATTTTTCACTTATTCATATAAACTGCTAGAATAGGTACAGTGCCAATAATACCCCCATCAGTAGCATGTCTTCCTGAATATGTATAGAAATCATGTAAAAAGCTTTCCCTCCACATGTATGGTGAGAAGGAAAAGAGCTCTCTATTCCTTTTAATGGTGAAAAGGAAAAAGTGCTGTCATGGAGAGGTTCATTTAGATAGGCTCCCTACCCACAGTTCCTCTACCAACACCATAACTACATATGAACATGGATTTTTGAGTGTAATAGGTTCCCAGAGAGGCTCAGAAAAGGGAAAGAATTCCTACCCTGTAGCAAAGAACTAATTTCCAAGATGTCAGGACTCTGCTCAAGGGTCCTAAGTGCCCCTTAGGTGCCCCTTCCATGGGGGCTTTGCTACTAGAGACAATACAGACTTAGGACTTTATCACAAGGGGGGAGGGGGGGCTCTATTACCCAGTTGAACTCCCTCTATGTTATCCTCCAAGAGGAATGTCATGCATCTGGATATCCTAGTGATGGAGATGTTCCCATCCTTAATCTTTTCTTTTGCTAAAACAGTAGAGAGGCATAAACTGAACAAACCTTAACCTTGTTACTACCCACTATATAATAAAGTTTCTGAAGAGCTCAACATGTGCATAGCATACTCTTTTCACTCTCATTGTACTTTAGTTCAAGTTGTTGGAAGGTGTAAACAATAGGTTTGTCCTTCCCATGATGTTCCTAGGTAAAAGCTAACACCAAAACATCGTGCTTGCCTGAGGGTACAACTTAAAGTCCTGATCAAAATATGGGGCTACTAAAACTGGAGCACTTTTCAATCGACCTTTAAGGACACACATCCCTTGTGTGTGCATGTCAGTTCAGGACCCCTCTTGGGATTTATACAACAGGTCCTGCAACCATCTCTGCATAATCTGGAATGAATTCTCTACAAAAGCCTTCGTGCCTAAGAAGAAATGCAGAACAGTCTCCTCATTAGGGATGGGTAAGGACAGTGTCACCCTAACTGTATTCTAGTCTGGGGACCTAAATTCCAGGATGATATCCAAAAACTAAAACTTTTGCCGCATAAATTGGATTTTTGTGGGGTTAACCTTTAAACCAACCAATAGCAAAAGCATAAGTATGTCCCTCATGGCCAGCAAATGTTTCTCCTGGTTTCTGATGTTAATAAGTAGGTCTCCATATACTCTACAACTTCAGGCTTCCAAGTGCTTGTTTCATGTGGATATGGAAAATGGCCAGGCTGTTATGGAATCCCTGTAGAAGCACTATCCAGGCAAATTGCTCTCTCAAGAGTAAAGTCAAATTTATACGGTAGATCCCCATGTAAGGCATGCGCCAAAACCCATTAGAGATATCTAGTACAGAAAACCACTTTAAACCACTAACAACTTTTGCCATCATCTCAGGATATGAAGCCACATCAGTGGTCATTGCTGGTGTACACTCGAGTTTCCTGTAATCTATGGTAAGTGTCCAGCTACCATTGACTTACAGACCTGAATTTATTTACAGCTCACTATCCTCAAAAACTGTCCTTTGTTGCTGGAGGGTATCAATAACCATACAGATTGAGTCCACTGCCTCTCTAGAGTATGGATACTGTTTCTGAGGAGCGGGATCCTGTCCCTCTACCTGGATACACACATCCATCTTCCTACACTCATGTTTAGATTTAGCAAGAACTTCAGCAAGTGGCATCCACAACTCCAAAATGTCAGCACGTGTCACACGCTTCCTCCAAAAACAACAAGGAGTCTGGTGGCACCTTAAAGACTAACAGATTTATTTGGGCATAAGCTTTCGTGGGTAAAAACCTCACTTCTTCAGATGCACCTGAAGAAGTGAGGTTTTTACCTACAAAAGCTTATGCCCAAATAAATCTGTTAGTCTTTAAGGTGCCACCAGACTCCTTGTTGTTTTTGTAGATACAGACTAACACGGCTACCCCCTGATACTTGACGCTTCCTCCAGTCTATCGAATGAACTCCTTAACTATAAACACTGCATGAACTATTGATATGGAATGTTTTCATCAGTCTCAGTGAGGTATTTCAAAGCAAAAAAATTAGCCAAATCCACCATTCAACCCCCCAGTTTTCATCCACTCTGCTCCTAAAATCTCCTGAGAGTCATCAGCCACAAAGACATAAGTAAGAGAAAAGGTACCTACTTTAATTTCTAAGGGTTTAGTAAGCCAGTGAGTGGCTCCTTCCCCTGTCACTCTGGTCATGGTACTACACTATTGTGTGACATCTCCTGCTTGGATGCTAGATGTTAAAGGGACAGACACCCCACTAGGTGGTTATTCAGACCTCCAGGGTCTGTCAAAAACAAATTCTGCTTTTTCAGCCAGGGGTTGAACATTAGGACCCCAATCAAACACCATTTTAATTGCCTTCCTAACCTCTGGAAGTAGCCCACCTATAACAAGTTGTGGATAGCCTGGCTCATCATGAGCTGGATTATTCATAACTAGAGAATAAGGAAAAAAACAACAACTCACCCATTCCATGAGAGGCTTCTTAGGTTTCTGCTTAACAGCACGGACAACAGTGATTGTTGCGTTAGACCCAAATAAAACGTCAACACAGGAACTGCCACTGTCTCTCACCTTTACAGCCCTATAGAACACAACCAAACCACAGAACCGACTCCCTTCCGCAAAATTCTCTCCCAATCCCCACCAGTCAGATCACAAAATTCAGCCTGCTCTCTCATTTCCTAAGCCATTTTAACACCACCTCTATATCCCTGCTTCTGGGGGCAGGTTTACACTTAGAATGTTGCAGCGCAGAAGCTGCACCACTGTAGTGCTTCAGTGAGAGGTGGTAGCTATGTCGACAGGAGAAGCCCTCCCACTGACATAGCACTGTCTACACCAGGGATTAAGTCGGTATATCTACATTGCTCAGAGGTGTGGAAAATCCACATCCCTGAGCAACATAGTTATACGGACATAAGTTCCTATGTAGACCAAGCCTCTGACAAGAACTTATTCCTTTCATTATGGTTGATGTCTCCTCTGGTGAAAGATTTTTAAGCTTTGCCTTTTTTGGGGGGGGGACTGTGGATGTGATTGTAGACTCTACAGAGACAGATGCCTTTAAGCAGTTTTAGAGTCCAGATTGTTCCAGGAGAGAAAAAATGGATTTTAAAGGAGGTGGAGCCTCCTCAGAAAATGCAACACATTTCATATTAACACCTTTTCCTTCTAAAAGTTTCACTGTCTGATTGAAAGTGCCTGTCAGTTCCTATTTTCCAATTGCATTGCTTCTAAATCTGCTTGCAAAAGGCAGTTCTTTTCACATGCTTCAGTTTCTCAATCAAAGCTTCAGACTGCAGAGCTGATAGTGCACTGAGCGTGCAGCCCAGTAACTTTTATCTTTCAGTTTCTGCATTCCAACATCCTGCTTTACTTTGACTTGAGTCTTATATTTTGTACATTATCGTTTCAATGCTTCCTTTCACAAAAGCCTTGACCTTGACCATTAACCCTGAACAAATACTGTTTAACCCTTTTCTTACCAGCTGTTTTGTTGACAAAAAAGTTACTTTCAAGAAGTTTAGCCACCACTTCAATCAGATTTCGGCTTGTGAGGATATCCACCTCCTTATGGGGTCTTCCACCATGTCTGGCCAGATATTTATATACATGTCTCCGCAGCAATTCCATTGTCACATACTGCTTAAATCCTTTGATAACCCTAGGTCTCAGTTCCTGGGAGGGAAACTGGGTGTTAGCCCATTCTGGCTGAATGCTGGATTGAGATTCACCACTCAGCAGATGGGTCTAATAGATCTTTGATCATTGCTTACTAGTGTTTTGCCTAAATAGTTACTTGGACATGGGAACACATCAGGATGCTCTCAGGGCAACCACCTCCAGCACTGGACAGTACACAGTTTCAGCTTCCATTTTGTTAGGCTGGCTATTTTCTTATGCATGTGTATTAGTTTCTCATTTCCTGATCAATTCCCTACCCCTTTCAAGTACAAGTTTTGTGGTAACTCAAACTGGGTCTTTTCTAGCTCTGTAGTTGCTTGTATCTCCTGTTTTCCTCATAAACATGGATTACCTTGCAGTTTTCTTACACATGCACAATACCTAAACATGATAACTCTGCACAGTTTTATTTATGTTTAAAATGTTATCAGAACAATTTTTTTCAGGCTGGAATATGCAGTTAATCACAACAAAGCCAGTTCAGTTATTTGTCAAGAGAGACCTTAAATATATTGACCTTTTTGCTGCCATTAATGACCTGGCAGAAGGGTTACATCCCAATGAACAGAGCTAGTGCTGTCTAGGTCTCCTTTCACTGTCAACATTCCCCACCAACTCCCCAGATCAGATGACTTATGTAGATATTTTAGAGAGCTTTCTTCATACATTCAAAATTTGCAGAGAGGATTTATATTCATTTGTCTCAGATTTAACATTAAGTTATTTTATATCATTTGATGGCAAGCCAGAGTAGCCTGCTATAAACAGAAATACATTGTATTTTGTCATTGATCAGAGTAAGCAGCTCTGCCTTTTTTTCAAGGCTAGAAATGAAATTTGGTGTCTGCTCCCTGTTAATATCCAATCAAACTTCAACAGGTGAGCTGCCACAACAAAGGGCTTTGGACCTTTCTTGAATATTTCCATGTAACATGAGTGGAAGCATATTCCTTCAATACAAAGCTCAAAGGCACAAATAAAGGTAGTGGTAATTGCACTTTAGAAAGTGATCAGATCAAATCAGATAATTGACAAAAGATGGCCTTTAGTAAAGGAGTCTGAGCTGGCAGTAGATAAAGTACAGTATTCACTGAAACTCAAGGTAAAAATGACATGATTTCTATATTGCCACAATAAAGGCTACTCAATACCAAGATAAAACTAGAATGAAAGGCTTGACTCTGAATTCAGTCTGTAGCCCTCACCGAGGCCAGAAGGGTCTCAAGTTTTATCAGTGTAAAGTTGACAGTTAAAAAGATGTAGTGAGTGTGTCAGGCTGAACTATTTAACAGTGACATGAAAAGCCAAGACATCAGTTCAGACCAGCAAAATAAACCAAAAACCAGAAAAAAAACCCATTGGTCTATTCATCCCATGCATTTACAGACTATCATAGAAATACAGAGGAATGAGTCAAGTAAATATTACTTAGTTACAATTACTGATATTTATGGATTCTTTAAGAAAATCCAGATACTAAAGCGTCAAAATACAATTGAACACGTTTCAGTTAACATATCTATAAGTCAAATATCCTCTTACTAGTCAGCTAAATGTATTGATTTGGCTTCAAGAAGGATAATTATCTGCTTCCTAGTGATGGCACAATATTGCTTGGATGAGGCACTGCAAATAAGTGAGTTATATCCTACTAATGCAAGAAGATTGTCAGGATCATTGTCTAAAAATCATATCTACTATCAAGTATAAGAAACTGTCAAGATACTGTTTTAATCAGTGTAACTCAATTGACTTATGTGGAATTATTTCAGATTCAGACCAGCATAACTGAGATCAAATCAAATTCCCAACTTCACGTTTAATATCCTGGAATCTGTAGTCCTGTAGTATTTTCTACACTAAGGAGTACTATAATCTTATTGTGTCCTGTATAGTATAAAATCTTACAGCATATATAATAATGTAGCATTTATAATATTGTAACTAATACTCAAGGGCATTTACACACCATGGGACAATTGACATAAGGACAATCCAATATGGAATGTGTAAAGGAAATTTGGGCCTCTTTAAGCTAGTAGAACTCTTTAAAGTGTCAACAATATAGCTGATAAAGGAGAACTGGTTGATATAATTTACTGTAGTTTTCAAAAAGCCTTTGACAAGTCTCCGGCCAGAGGCTATTAATGAAAGTAGGTAGTCATGGGCTAAGAGAAGTATATACTGTTATGGATTAGAAACAGGCTAAGGGACAGAGAACAAAGAACAGATAAAATTGGTCATTTTCCAGTGGTTAACAGTGGGAAGACCAAATCACTGAGGGAAGTGCAAATCATCTCTCAAGGAGAGGGAGGGCTATAGGGAGAAAGAAAAAATTTCCTGGGGAATTTTATGATAATTCATGTTTTTTCCTGATTTTTTCCCCCACAAAAAGAGGAATTACATTTGGCTACATATTTATGAGCCTGTTTCTATACATATTTTTCAAGTATCCATCCCATTTTAGTTCATCATTTCACAAGTTTAATGCTGAATGTTTAGCTGGTGGATTCAAAGAGTAAGAGTTTTCCATAAATCAAGAACATTGTAAAGAAAGCAAGAAACAGAAGAGTCCTGTAGGCAATGTGTAATTTTAATCAGTCAATTATAGATACCCAGTGAAGGAGTGACAACTCAACGATTTTATCTGTGCAATTTGAAAGTGACAAAAATAATCTGAACAATGAACAGGGGTCAGTTTCTGGTCACAGTTAAGTTCCCAAAGTTGATGGGTTTCCAATTAGCAGATGTTCAGATATTATACATTAATTTGTATTTATTTTAAGAGATATTAAACCTTGTACTTCAGGGCTTAATCCCTTTTCTAACTACAACAGATCAGGATGAGAGGTGTGTGGTGGGGAGGGTGTGGGGGGGGGAGAATTATCCCACATCTGTCTACCATGGAGTTCTGATATCTTCTGCTGGTCCCTATCAGAGACAGAATAATGGACTAGATGGATGTTGCTTCTGATCCAGTGTGATAATCCTTATGTTTCTATTTTTGGATAGTTATGGAAGTCAGGCTCATCCACAGTGTACCTTTTGTAGATAGGAAAAATTCTTCCCCAAAATACAACATACTGAACAATATTTTAAGTCTCTCCTTGAAGTCATTCAGACCTGAATAGAAATAGAACACAGTTTCTCGCATTTTGCAGATACTTTCCTTCTTCTAGACTTTTCTTTAACATGTTGTGGGCCCAAATCCTGACCTCTTTATACCGATAATGCTGTTTAAACTAAGGGCCAGATTCTGATACCCTGACTCATGTTGAATAGCTTCTTACTCCATGTGTAGTACGTTGCTACTAAATTGGAGTGAGTATATCAGAATCCAGCTCTAAACTTTGTTGATATTAATAAGAAGAATAATTGTGTATGTTATGGTGCCTAGAGACCAACCAAGAACCCCTTGATGCTTGGTCCTGAACAAACACAGAATAATAGAGAGTCCCTGACCTGAAGAGCTTAGAGTCTAAACAGAGAAGACAGAGGCATAGTGCATAGAGTGAACAATGTGATGATGGCCTGCAATTGTCATGTTAAGGGGACATTTAAAAAAAATTAGGATAAATTTGGTGAGGAAACAGTAAGGTAAGTAGAAAAACAAGGGTCGGAAGATGGGATACTGAAGGGAGGGAGGTGAGGGGAAAAACAGGATCTTATTAAAAAAGGGAGAGGAGGAGGGTGTATGTGGAGTGAGGCTGATTTGAGGAACTAAGAGGGCAGCCAGTCAGCACAGGGCAGAGAAATTCCAGTCAAAATTAATACTTGCCATTAGTGAAGGAGGTAATCCCTAATTAAATTAGATGGTTTGGTCACAAACGCACCTAAAACAGAAATAAAGGGAAAGAGTAATAAAATTGATTGGACAAAATACCAGAAGAGCAGATTTAAGAAAAAAAGTGGTGCTGTTACCTGGCTTTGATAGGAATTCAGCAACAGATCATCAAATCTCTGTAGGAATGCAATTTCCCTTATAACTTTGTGGTCCATGTGTAACCTTTTTGTCTATCCACTTATTTGTATGACTCATCACCATAGTAACTGAGCATACATGATTTGCCAGATCAAGTTCCAAAGGAGCTGCAAACAATAGCTAAAAGATCATCAGCTGATCTGCATGGTTGAAAAACTCAGTATCCAGTACATTGTAATAATTTAATGCGACACCTATTTGCTTAACTGGTTAAGATTATTTATTATTATTGCAGAATGCTAGGGATGAGGAGGAATAATCACAACTGTTTATGTTGTAGTATGGGTAATTGTTAGATTTGCTACTAAAATATGATTTTACATTCAGAAAGTGTGAGGAATAATTCTGTTACCATGTGACTTGCACCTATACAACCCCATTAATTGGATTTCAATGATGTTTCAGCGATAAGTACCTGAGCTCAGAAATTGACCTATAAGACATAATTAGGTTTTATGTTAATTAAAATTCAAAGGCAGCATTTGTGTAGAGATCATATTTAAGAATTAAGGACTCCATCCTTGTGGCTGATGTCAGTGGGAACAGGATCTAGCTCAACAGTAGTATTATAATACTTTTTTGGAGTTATCTTTGTATTCACCCTTTCAAACATTGCTATTGTTCACTTCTTCCTTTTCAACACCACTCACTTTTCACTCCTTAGGGACACACTTACAGAGCCTCCTTTAAGACCAAAAAACCCTACTGGGTGCACTAAAAATAGTTCAACCTACACCTAAGGCTGCCTATAGTTAAAATATTCTATCTGTGACATACAATAATCTTATGCGCGTTCTGTGGTCACCCTTACAGCAAGAAGTTTAATATGAAATTAATGTCACAACAATGCTGCATTTATATATTTTTCCCTGCATAACAAGTCTACAGGGCCTGATGAAATTCAGCCTCGGGTACTTAAACTAGTTGAAGCAATCTTGGAATAGTTAACAATTACCTTCGAGAACTCATGGAGGATGGGTGAGGTCCCAGAGGACCGGAAAACAAAGAGGACCCATGCAGTTATAGATCAGTCAGACTAACTTAAATACCTGGAAAGATATTGGACCAAATTATTAAACAATCAATTTGTAAGCACCTAGAGGATAATAGGGTAATAGGGAATAGCCAGTATGGATTTGTCAAGAAGATTGCATGCCAAATCAACCTAATTTCCTTCTTTGTCCAGTATTACCCATTTGAAAAAAGTGTCTTCTGAATGACTGTACACCAGCATAGATGTTTTATATACTGCATATCATGTTCTAAACAAGTGCGCATTTAAATAGATTGTATATGTTCAGTGTTATATGTATTAGTCAGAATGGCAATGAATAGTGGGCCCATTTCTTGGACCTGCACTCCATCCTTTAATTGAAAGGTCTTTCTCAAAGCATCTTTACTGGCTGACTGATTGATTGATCATTAGCCTACTACAACACAGCATTCTGACAGCACAACTGTAAAAGCAGGAAGTTTGTCTCAGTTTCTGTAAAGCCAAATACATGTTGAGTAACTTTTTGTGAGGTTTCTTGATTAGGTTTTTCATTATAAAAGAAAATATAGTTTAGAGCAAGTTGCTTTATTACATAAGTGCTAGAATATTTAATGCTCAGATTTTTCAAATATATATTATGTGGTTGGACAAACAGACATTAATGAAGCAGATACTATTCTACTTACCAGGCTCAGCTCAGTATGATAACGTTCCATAAAAACTCCACTGATCACAAGAGCAGTGAGTGGTTCAGATATCAGTGCATACAGAATGCTAAAGAAAAATACTCTTTCAACAGTGCATCAGGAATGGATGGAATTCCAGATTATTATTTATAATTGCAAATTGTATAAGAAGGAAAGACTATTCTTCACAGAGCATACAGCTATGTAAAAATAGGATTTTTTGTTTTTGTTTTGAGGAGTTCACAACTACTGTTTTCCCCCATCCAGTAGGCCAGTCATTCTGTCAAAGAAGGAAATTAGCTTGGTTTGGCGTGATTTATTTTGGCAAATCCAGGCTGGCTATTCCTTATAATTCATTTATTCTCTAAGTGCTTACAAGCTGATTGGAACAAATTATTTAATGGTATCTTTCCAACTATCAAAGTTAGGCTGACCGGTCTATAAGTCCCTGGGTCGTCTTTGTTCTCCTTCTTTAAAGATATATTTGCCCTTCTCCAGTCCTCTGGGACCTCACTGTGCTCCATTAGTTCTCAAAGACAATTGCTAATGGTTCTGAGATTGCTTCAGGTAGTTCCTTAATGAATAGCTTATTAATAGTAGCATAAATAGTCACTCAATCAAATACCTGTTGTGAATTGCGGCAGTAGACATAAGGATTAAAGTAGTACACCCTCATACATCTACTTACTTAAGTGTGACTAGAATCTCTTCAAACATCACCTGTGAATCTGGTCCTCTGTTTTTTCACCAAGTACATCTCTGAACCATATTGTACCTTCAGTTTTCTTAATTGTACATGTGTCTGAAATAGAGCAGAAAGTCTACAAGAAGCCAGCTGACATAACATCCTGTCAGGCACACCTGACACCTACATAACTAGGGCAAGGGGCTTGGCTAGAAAAGGCAGTAGAAACAATGGTAATATTGCAGATGGCTTGCAAGTAAGCAATGGAGGCAGGTGTCATACTTGTAGACCTGCTGATAGGGAATGAGTCTGATGCACACTGCTGTTTGCACTGACAGGCCCCTGGCTGCCTGCTGTCATTCAGCCCCATGGGTGAAGAAGATAGATGTACCTTGTGAGTGTCTGGAGCTACTGCAATCAGTATACACTACATGATTTCAGTTGCAGAGGCTACTCCATTGACTTGGTTCTCATTAACTCAAGTAGGAAATTAAAGCAGATATGTCACAAGTTTACAAGAAGATGGGGATAGTTAATACAGGCAAAACAGTTGGTTTAAAACAATTTAAAATAGTTTAAAATAGACACAAGGAAATACTGATTTACAGAACACATGAAAAGAACCTTCACAGTTAGATTTTTTAAAAATCTAGTATAAAGGGTTTAAATCCTCATGCTTTACTGCTCAAGCTAGCCACTACCTGACAGGGATTAGATATAGTTCTCCTATTGGTAGCCTTTTCTACAATTTTCCATGGCAGGACATTTTGCACCATTTTTTAAGACATCTGATATCGCTGGTCTACAATTTTTGAGAAGTCGTCTGCTTCAGAGAGAAAATGTGCTATTTATTATGTATTTTGATGTGCTGAATTCAAATTATGACAATTAAAACAACTGATTGGCTACTGTTTCTAAGATATTTAAGTTTTTACATTTTATGTCTATGTATATTGTGTAGCTAGTAGAGTTTTAATCATAAATTGTAAACCTAGGTATTTTCATGTGTTTATGGTTGCTTTACATGATAATATTTCACCTGTCCTGTTTATGTAACACTTTAAAAATCAGCAAAAGGGTTATATAAATAAATGTATTATGAAACAAAAGGCAAAAAACTATTATGTACATAGTTTAGTCCTATTCAGTGTCTACTCTGCACTTCTTGGCTTGTCTCTTGTATTCATTAAATGGAGCATCTCTTGTCACTGTCCAGCAATAGTCTGCAAGCATTGCTGGGCTCCATTTGCCCTGATAGCGTTTCTCCATTGTTGCAATGTCCTGGTGAAATCGCTCGCCGTGCTCGTCGCTCACTGCTCCGCAGTTTGGTGGAAAAAAATCTAGATGAGAGTGCAAAAAATGTATCTTTAGTGACATGTTGCAACCAAGGCTTTTGTATGCCTTGAGGAGGTTTTCCACCAACAACCTGTAGTGGTCTGCCTTGTTCTTTCCGAGAAAATTTATTGCCACTAACTGGAAGGCTTTCCATGCCGTCTTTTCCTTGCCACGCAGTGCATGGTCAAATGCATCATCTCGAAGAAGTTCACGAATCTGAGGACCGACAAAGACACCTTCCTTTATCTTAGCTCCACTTAACCTTGGAAATTTTCCATGGAGGTACTTGAAAGCTGCTTGTGTTTTGTCAATGGCCTTGACAAAGTTCTTCATCAGAGCCAGCTTGATGTGTAAGGGTGGTAACAAAATCTTCCTTGATTCAACAAGTGGTGGATGCTGAACACTTTTCCTCCCAGGCTCCAATAACTGTCGGAGTGGCCAATCTTTCTTGATGTAGTGGGAATCTCTTGCACGACTATCCCATTTGCAGATAAAATAGCAGTACTTTGTGTATCCAGTCTGCAGACCAAGCAAGAGAGCAACAACCTTCAAATCGCCACAAAGCTGCCACTGATGTTGGTCATAGTTTATGCACCTCAAAAGTTGTTTCATGTTGTCATAGGTTTCCTTCATATGGACTGCATGACCAACTGGAATTGATGGCAAAACATTGCCATTATGCAGTAAAACAGCTTTAAGATTCATCTTCGATGAATCAATGAACAGTCTCCACTCATCTGGATCGTGAACGATGTTGAGGGCTGCCATCACACCATCAATGTTGTTGCAGGCTATAAGATCACCTTCCATGAAGAAGAATGGGACAAGATCCTTTTGACGGTCACGGAACATGGAAACCCTAACATCACCTGCCAGGAGATTCCACTGCTGTAGTCTGGAGCCCAACAGCTCTGCCTTACTCTTGGGTAGTTCCAAATCCCTGACAAGGTCATTCAGTTCACCTTGTGTTATGAGGTGTGGTTCAGAGGAGGAGGATGGGAGAAAATGTGGGTCCTGTGACATTGATGGTTCAGGACCAGAAGTTTCATCCTCTTCCTCGTCTGACTCAAGTGAGAATGATTCTGATGCATAAGGAACTGGCAATCCTGGGGTACTGGGCGTATAGCTGATGGGATGTTTGGATAATGCACAGTCCACTTTTTCTTCTTTGACACACCTTTCCCAACTGGAGGCACCATGCAGAAGTAACAATTGCTGGTATGATCTGTTGGCTCTCTCCAAATCATTGGCAATGCAAAAGGCATAGATTTCCTTTTCCTGTTCAACCACTGGCGAAGATTTGTTGCACAAGTGTTGCAGCATATGTGTGGGGCCCACCTCTTGTCCTGATCTCCAATTTTGCAGCCAAAATAAAGGTGATAGGCTTTCTTAACCATAGTGGTTATACTGCGCTTTTGTGATGCAAAAGTCACTTCACCACAAACATAGCAGACGTTATCTGCACTGTTCACATAAGTACGAGGCATCGCTGCTCACTTTGGCTAAAGAGAAATGTGTCCCTTTCCAAAATCAAACACTGACAAATAAGAGAGCATGACACTATGATTTCTAGAGCTGATATAGGGCAATTTGTTCAGCAGAGTGATGTAAGCTTCATTATGATTGCATCATCCATGACTTCTAGGAATAACATGATGCAATTCATATCATGTATGACGCAATACCAGCTTCAGATTGCATCATTCATTGTTTTGCCTAAAAAGCAAGTACTGTCCAAACCCAGTCATAGATTTATTCATAGATCCAGTCAAAGATGTATTTTAGTCATTTCTGGTTTAAAATGAGATCCCTTCCCTTTAAAACTCACTTATCCTCCGCCATTCCCAAGTCAAGGGTCGTATATACTGACCCAATAGCATATTTTGAAAACTAGAGCCAATCAACAATTTTAAGCATCATTTTTGTTCTCAGTGACCCAGAATTAGTAAAGTTTGACTACATTTATTTCAGAAGCATTTTGGCTGTAGAACAGTGTATTCGCCGTTTTCAGACAAGGGTATCACATGTACCCACTAAATGTACCCACTAGTCCAATCTGACATGGCAACTCCTGTATCTGTGCTATGACTTTATGTGATACCGTATGACATAACTATGTTTTTCTTCAATGTAATCTTTCCAGATATTCTTGTACTCATAACTTGCACCAATCCATTTTTGTCTTTGCTGAATGATTGACGGGAGCCTATGGCCTCTATGCTATTAAGTGACTGACTTAAAAAGTGCTTACTACAAACTTTGAGGCTTTTTCATTTAAACAATTTGCAGACGTACCATAGAACTTGTTCAATGTTTCAATGATAGTGTTTTCAGTGATATTACGCTGGTATCTTATTGAGAAATCACATGTAGTACTTAAGTTGAACAAGATCTGATTGAACTATTCATTATGAATAATGTTCATTACATTTTTAACATGTTTTTGGTCATCAAATCCTTTGCAAGCTTATCCTGATTATTTGCAAATTTGTTTTTCATTTTTCTGACTCTGAGCTGCTCACATACTGTTTGGTTTGATTGATTGTTATGTGATTGGTCATGTAAGTCGCATGATATTTTTCCTGCTTCCTGATTAGAAGATGGAAACATTTAAAACAGGTGAATAATGGGAAACAAACATCACCACAATTTTAGTATGAATTTTAGGGCAATCATTTACACTTGTACTGAAATTTGTGAAACTTCCAGAATTTGCAATTTCAGGAATACTGTGACAGACCCAGACCAGTGGGGTACAGGAGTCTGGTAGAGGGCAAATATACTGGTCACTGGATGAGTAGTTTTCTGTTCCCTGAGTGACCAGACCTATTGGGAAGCCCGCCCACTGCTAAAGGATCCCCCCCAGCCTAAGGGGGGGTCCACAGGACCTGGAGACCAAAAAATTACAGGGGACAACTAATAAAAAAACAGGGACAGGAGTGAGGTCAAAGGGTCAAACAAAGTGAACCAGACGGGGACACCGAGCAGAGAACCCCGGACAGCGCCCACTGCTCCTCGAAGGCGTCAAGGGAGCCAGTGGATGCAGCCCAGAGGAACTCTGCCCGGATACGTGAAAGAATGGAGGACCTGAAATACGCCCCACAGTCACAGGAAACTCCATCGGCCAACCTCCTCACTCTGGTTTTATAGATGGTCAGTTTCGCTAGGGCCAGAAGGAAGTTGACCAGGAGGTCCCGCGACTTTGTGGGGCGACGGATAGGGAGTGCATAAATAAAAAGGTGAGGAGAAAAGTGCAACCAAAACCTTAACAAAATATCCGTGAGGAGCCGGAATAGGGGCTGCAGCCTGGCGCACTCCAGGTAAACATGCGCCAGGGTCTCCCTCACGCCGCAAAAGGGGCAGGTGTCTGGGATAGGGGAAAACCGCGCCAAGTACACGCCCGTGCTCACGGCTCTGTGAAGGAGCCGCCAACTGATGTCCCCGGTGGGCTTCGGGATCAGAGCAGAATAAAGGCTGGCCCACCGGGGCTCCTCACCCTCCAGAGGTGGTAGAAGGTCCCACCACTTCGTATCGGGGCGGGATGCGAGGGTGAGGACATGAAGAACATGGAGCACGAGCGTGTATAGATGTTTCCTTGGCGCGGTCCGGAACAGAACCGGCTGCAGATGGTGCAGCCGGCTCATGGCAAATGGACGGGGAGGGGGCCGGTTGGGTCCACGGGGCAGGGGCCCAATGAAAAAGTCTGGAGGGCTTGGAGTGGAGGGTGGGTGGGGTGTGCCCTCTCGCAGGACCCGGTCGAGATAGTCCCGAGCAGCGGGCGGCAAAGCGGCCCTCACCTCCTGAAGTACGCGCCGGGGAGTACGAGGTCTGGAGAGCCCCATGCGCTGAGCGAGCGTCAGGGGATCCAGCCAGTCTCCCCGGTCGTAGTCCAGGAGGTCTCCGACTTTGGTGACTTCTGCTAGGACCAACCTCTGGCGCACCATGGGGGACTCCGCCACCTGCACACGAAGCTGGGGGTTGTATAGCAGGGGCTCCGCAAGGAGATCTGCCCCCACGGTGGCCGCCATGGACCTGGTCACTGAAAACAGTTTCCAGGTCCGGAGGAGGTCCTGGTAGAAAACCAGCAGCTCAGAGAGGCCTCGCGGAAGACCTCTCGGATCGAGATAAAAGAGCTGCCGGTCATATCGGAGCCCTTGGAAGCGGCGCAGGAAGGCGTGTGCCAATACGCTCCATGCCGGACTACCTGCACCATAAAGGAGCCTCTGCAGGGCCTGGAGGCGGAAGACGTGGATCTGAGCCTGCAGACACTTCAGGCCCTGCCCTCCCTCCTCCAGGGGTAGATGGAGAACCCCCGCAGAGACCCAGTGCAGTCCTGACCAAAAGAACTCCAGAATCAACGTCTGGAGGGTGGTCAGGAAGCCCGGGGCCGGGACCAGGGTGTTGAGCCGGTACCAGAGCATGGACAGGACTAGTTGATTGAGCACCAGTGCTCTCCCTCGAAGGGAGAGACACCGGAATAGTCCTGTCCATTTCCGGAGCCGCTCCGACACTCTGCCCTCTAAACCTAGCCAGTTCTCCGGCGGAGATGGATGCGTGGCAGAAAGGTAAACGCCGAGATAGAGCAGCGGACCCGCGCTCCACCGGATGGCCTGAAGCGCGGGTGGGAGGGAGCTCGCCTGCCACCCGTCCCCTACCACCAGGCCAGAGCTCTTGACCCAGTTAACCCGGGCGGAGGAGGCCGCCGAATAGATGGTCTGGCAAGCCTCCACCCACACCAGGTCCCCCGGGTCCTGGACCATGAGGAGCACATCGTCGGCGTACACCGACCAGACCAGCCGCAGCTCCGGCTCCCGCAGCACCAACCCTGCCAACTTCCTACGGAGGAGACAGAGGAAGGGCTCGATCACCAGAGCATACAGCTGGCCCGAGAGGGGGCACCCTTGACGTACTCCTCGCCCGAAGCTGACCGGTTCGGTCAGGGTCCAGTTGAGCCTGACCAAACACTCTGCGGAGGCGTACAGCACCTGGAGAAAACCCACAAACTGGGGCTCGAAGCCAAACGCTCGCAGAGTGCCCAGGAGATACCCGTGGTCCACCCTGTCGAACGCCTTCTCCTGATCCAGGGACAGGAGGGCGAACGACAGACCATCCCTACACCCGAGTTCCAAGAGGTCTCGGACCAGATACAAGTTGTCGAAGATGGTGCAGCCCGGGACGGTGTAGGTCTGGTCTGGGTGGATCACGTCCACCAACATGGACCCTAGCCGCAGCAAGATGGCCTTTGCTACGATTTTATAGTCCGTGCTGAGGAGCGAGATGGGACGCCAATTCCATAAATCGCGGAGGTCCCCCTTCTTCAGCAATAAGGTCAGCACGGCTCGCCTGCACGAAAGAGGGAGGACCCCGCCCTTCAAGGACTCAGCCCAGACGGTGACAAGGTCCGGGCCGAGGACGTCCCAAAACACGCGGTAGAACTCCACGGTCAGCCCGTCCATGCCCGGAGATTTATTGATGGGCATGCGGCGGAGGGCTTCCGAGAACTCGGCCAGAGTGAGAGGCAGCTCCAGCCGGTCTCAGTCGCCCGCGCTGACCGTCGGGAGTTCATCCCAGAGCATTCTGCAAGCGTTAGGATCGGTCGGATCCGGGGAGAAAAGGCCTGCGTAGAAGGCCCTGGCCCTCCTGCACATTTCCGCTGGATCCGTGAGGGGGGTGCCGTCCTCTGCTAGAAGGCAGGTGACATGCTTTTTAGCCCCCCTCTTTTTCTCCAAGGCGTAGAAGAAGCGGGAACCGCGATCCATCTCCCAAAGGAGGCAGATGCGGGATCGAACAAAGGCACCTCGGGCCCGATGGTCCTCGAGGGTCCGCAGCTCTTCCCGCTTCTCCCGGCACGCTCCGCAGAGGGATGGATCACTGGGGCTGGCAGCCAGACGCCTCTCCAGCTCTAAGATCTCCCGTTCCAACTGCCCTATCGCTGCATCCCTCCGTCGGCTGGCGCCCCGGGTGTAGTCACGGCAGAAGAGCCGGGCGCGCACCTTCCCCAGGTCCCACCACTGTCGCGCCAAGGGAAAGGCACGCCGCTGCCCTCGCCAGGCTAGCCAGAACTCCTGGAAGGATGCCACGAAGCCCACATCCTCCAACAAGCTATTATTAAAGTGCCAATAGGCCGGCCCCGGCCTCTCCGCGCAGAGAGAGGCTGTCACGGTGGCTAGATGGTGATCTGAAAAAGGGGCCGGCCGGACGCTGGAGGAGTGGGCCCGGGAAAGATGGAAGCGTGACATATAGATGCGGTCCAACCGGGAGTGGTACGACCGATGGACCTCCACCCGGACAAAAGTGAATGTCGAAACGTCATCCGGGTGGTGGTCGCGCCAGACGTCCACCAGGGAGTGATGTTCGACGATCTCCCGGAGGATGTCCGCGGCGGCCTGGTGCTGCTCGGTCCCCGAGCGATCCCGTTCCTCAAGGGTGGCATTAAAGTCCCTGCCTAGGACCAGGCACTCGCGAGGATCCAAGGTGCTGAGGAAGGCGGACGCCTGCTGATAAAAACACAACCTCTCCGGGCCCAATGTCAGGGCGTAAACGTTGATGAGATTAACTACAAGCCCCTCCATGCGGACCCGGAGGTGCAGCAGGCGGCCCGGCACAGCCTCGGTGACCCCCAGCACCTCGGGCCGTAGGTCGGGGGAGAACAGGGTCGCCACTCCAGCCATATGAACTGTGATGTGGCTAAAATAGACCCTGTCCCCCCACTCCAGCCGCCAGCTAGCTTCAGCGGCTGGATCCGTATGGGTCTCCTGCAGGAAAATCACAGAGTATCCCCCCACCCGAAGGAAGGAGAGCACCTGGCTCCTGCGGAGACCCATCCTACAGCCCCGGGTGTTTAATGTTGCGAAGATGATCGGTGCCACGAGGAGGGCTGGGGGGGGATCCTCGCTAGCAGAGACACCCACGGCCTCCGTCGGGCCGTGCAACAATCCGTGACCTACCCCATAAGCGATTAAGGAGTCATGGAAGAGGCGGACCCGTTGGTAGGCCGCGGCGGCCTGCCTCCCGGTCCTCTTACCCTCCCCCATGAGGGCCCTCGCGGCCCGGAGGATCTGATGGAAATCCCCCCATCGCTGGAGTGAAAGCTGTACCTTGTTGCGGGAGCCACAGACGTCCTCAAGGAAGTCCCGTAGCTCCTCTCTCAGCGTATGGGGGGGTGGGGTTATTGATCTATGGCTATCCCCCAGCGGGGCCCCTGTCACAGCCCCGTGGCCCACCGAGATGGGCAAGCAGGGGGCAGACCCTCGACGTGGCGTCCGATGGGCTGGCGCCACGTGGCCCGCCTCAGATCCTGGCTCAATGGGGGGGCGGCGGAGAGAAAATAGCAGCCCCTGATAGGTCGGGACAGGGAAAAACAAAGGCCGCTCCTTGGGGGTCATCCTCTGGGATATGGAAGGAGACAACCCCAGGGGCGGCAATAGCATCATGGGAAGTGGAGGGGACAGGGACGGGGTCGGTGACAAGGGCAGTGTTGGAGTCAGGAATAGGGACAGGGGAAGGGGCGATAGTGGAATCGGGTGGCACCCCACAAAGGGTCTCAGGGATTTGCAGGGCGGGAGGTGGGCCCTCGGCGATGCCGGACTCGTGCTCCAAGGCAGATGGTAAGGCCATGGCATCCGTAGGTGGAGAATCAACGATGGGGCCCCCACCCGGAAAGGAGGTCGGCTGTCCCTCAGCCATGAGGGAGTCCCCTGGCGACTCGGGTCCCGGTTGCGTGGCACTGACCGTCGCCTCAAGAGGTTTGGCGGCTGCTAGCGGGGTGCCATCTGCAGCTGGGATGGTGGAAGAGTCCAGGGGCTCCTCGGAGGCGGGAGTGGAAGCAGTGGGTAGGGGGACGGAATACGGGGAAAGGGGGGCCGAGGCGAGGTCGCTCAGATCGAGGCCCGCTGGCAGAGGGTCGTCCTCCCCCTGGGTAACCGGGGTCAGACCCAGGGCCTCGATCTCCTCATAAATGGAAGGGAGATCACCTTCCATCACCCCAGGGTTCTCCCCTCCTGCACCCAAAGCGATGCTCGCCTTGGTGCGTGCAGGGGCTTCAGATTGTAAGGGGGCGAGAGGGGCTCCATCAGGGGTTTCCATAGGAAGGGACACCGGAGGAGGGGTAGTGATTTCCTCCGATGCTGCCACGTCTTCCCTAGCCGGCAATGGTGGACAAAACCCACCCGGAGGCAAAGCGGAAGGCTCAGCATCGGTTCCCCCCTTCCTGGTCTTCCGGGGGGCTACTGCATCAGATGGAAGGAGTGGAGCTCGAGCCTTCCGCTTGCCCCGCTTCCCCTGCACTAAGGACCAGCCCTCCATGGCATCATCTGGGGGCTGGCTAACAGGATTTGGGTCAGGGAGCAAGAGCGAAGGCTTAGGGACTCGGGGAGGCAATGGTGGGACAGCATGTAGGAGGGAGGATTCTCTCTGGGGCATGCCCTCTTCTATTCCCGGTGATATCCCTACCTCACCCTCCTTCACAGGCCCCGCCAGATCGCAGACGGCAGAGGCGGGGCCCTCTCTCTCGTCTGGGCACACTGGGGGAGATACCCCTTGGGCCCGAGCGGGAGCATTGGTGGACCGGAAAGGAGGAGGGGCGGCTTCGGGCGCCGGGCAGCTAGGGGCGCCGGCGATGACGGGGCCGGCGCCCTGCCGGGGCTCAGGGGTCCCGGATGTCCCTCCATGCCGGGCCAAAGGGCAGTCCCTCCGGACGTGTCCCATCACCCGACAGAGGTACCACCGGGCCTCCCCCGTTGAATAATGTACCCGGTAGCGGGCCCCCTGGTAGGGGACCAAGAAGGACCCCTCGAGCGCCTCACCATCACGTGCCGCCGGCGGCAGTTGTAACTGTACCTGCCGGCGGAAGGAGAGGATGTGACGGAGGGCGGGGTCTTTGCAGCCCAATGGGAGAGGGCTGACCACAGAGATCGGCCTCCCCAGGGTAGAGAGGGCGGGTAACAAGGCGGCATTTGGAAGGAAGGGAGGGACAGAAGTCAGGACCAGTCAGGCGCCCAGGTCTTCTAACGGCTCCAGGGGGACATACACGCCCCCCCCTGCCAGGGGCTTCTCCACCGCCTCCTGGGCAGCGGCCTCCGATGCTAGGAAGAAGACGACCTTTCCGTACATCTTGGAGGCCGCCACAGATGGTAGCAGAGGCAGTGGATGGGGGAGATGATGTAGCGGCAGGCGGGGGGGCTGCCGCCACCTGGGCGTATGCCCTGGGAGCTGGGGGTGGGACACCCATAGAGCTGGTGGAGGGAACAGCAGGGAGGGATGCCGCGGCTTGTTGCGGGGCTGCGGCAGTGGGGGCACCCCCTGCCATGGAGGGCCTGGCTTTTTTAGCGGGGCCTTTACCCTTCTTCGTGCCCTGGCCCTTCCTGCCGACTGGGGGACTCCACCAGAGTCAGAGGGGGCGAGGGATGTGGCAGCAGCGGAGTTCACCTCGGTACCCACCGCTGCCGGCGCTCCTGCAGGGGTGGTAGTAGGTGGCTCAGCAGCAGCGGTTGAGGTAGAGGCTAGGGGGGGATGATGGTGGGGCGGGTGGAGGAGGGGCAGTAGGGTCTGCCCGAGGGGTCTCACTCTCCTCGTCCCCTGCCATAATGAGGACTGGGGGAGAGCAAACACTGGATGGGGGATAGGGAAAGGGGAAGCAGGTCGACTACTCCTCCCCGCTAGGCTGTAGGCAGGGGAGGAGGGCGCCAAAAAAAGTGGGGGGTGAATGGGGAGGGGGGGCTATCAAGGGCTAGGGGTCAGTCACCGAGTCAGGAAAGGTTTCCGGCTCTTCTCGTTGCACCAAGGATGAGAGGATATAACAGCATTGGGGGGGTGAGGGGGTGCAGTGAGATAGATCAAACTAAAACGGAGATGGGCACAAGCGCATAGGAGGGGACATGGGTGTACGAGGGGAGGCGCTAATCAGGGCAAGGGGACCGCAGGGGGAAGGGAACAACCAGGCGGGAAAAGGGGCAGAGGAACCACGGGACTAGCTTTGGAGGCTGGGGCAGGTCAAACAAAGGCTGCAGAGGGAAAGGGTGGGGCAGGCAAACAAACTGGAGCTAGCGAGGGGCTGGGGCAAGGGGGAGGGGCAAAAAGCAGCAAGGGGCAAATGGGTAGGCAGCAGGGGCAAAGCTGGGGGCTTGTTGCAGGGGGAAGGGAGTCAGTCAAAAGGGGGGGATTACGTGCACCCACGTGCGCTTGCAACAAAAAAAGAAAGTCCTTGCAAGCTGGCTGCTGCGTCAGGCCCAATGGTGGCAACAAGGTGTGGCAAGCCTTGGGGAGCAGCTGAGTCCCAGAGGCAGGAGCCCAAGGCAGATGGTGAATAGCCAGTGGGGGTGGTGGAGGGGGCAATGATGATGGTGGTGGTGAGGACGGGGAGGGGACACAGATGGATCAGGGGGCAGGCTCCACGTCACACCCCCTGTGTCTCCACAAACACAGTCTAGATCCCCACCACAAGAGCACAGTTCAAAAGTTACTCAGTCTGGGAGGGCCCCCTCCACGGTGGTCTGTAGAATTCCTACGCGCTCCCCCACTGGCAGATGGTCCTCTTCCTCTCCTCAGGGCTCCAACAGCTCCCCAGCAGCAAATGCAGCAGCTCCAGGCGGCAGTCTGGTGGCCAGCAGGAAGGACCCTTCTGAGGTGGAGATGGTGGTGGCATCCTCAGCAGCAGGAGCAATGGTTGGGGTCTCTCCCTCCCCTCCTCTGGGGAGTGGGCCAGCAGGCCCCCCCCCAGGGGCTGTAGCTGGAGCAGTAGCACCCAAGGGTGTGGGTGGGTCTAGCAGCCAGCCAGCCAGCCAGCAGGTAGCAGAGGAGGAGAAGCAGCCTTCTCCCTCCCTCCCTCCAGGGCAGAGGGCTACAGGAGAGTGATCTATGATTCCCAGGTCAGACAGGGTTTCTGTTCCCTGAGTGACCAGAGCAGGGGCTGTACTAGAGTAATCAGGAACCTGCTAGAACCAGTTAAGGCAAGCAGGCTAATTAGGACACCTGGAGCCAATTAAGAAGAAGCTTCTAGAATCAATTAAGGCAGACTAATCAGGGCACCTGGGTTTTAAAAAGGAGCTCACTTCAGTTTGTGTGGGGAGTGTGAGGAACAAGAGGTGCAAGGAGCTGAGAGGGAGAGGGTGTGCTGCTGGAGGACTGAGGAACACAAGTGTTATCAGACACCAGGAGGAAGGTCCTGTGGTGAGAATAAGGAAGGTGTTTGGAGGAGGCCATGGGGAAGTAGCCCAGGGAGTTGTGGCTGTCATGCAGCTGTTACAGGAGGCATATAGACAGCTGCAGTCCACAGGGCCCTGGGCTGGAACCTGGAGTAGAGGGTGGACCCGGGTTCCCCCCAAACCTCCCAATTGACCTGGACTGTGGGTTCTTCCAGAGGGGAAGGTCTCTGGGCTGTTCCCCAACCCACATGGTGAATCTCTGAGGCAAGAAAATCCGCCAATAAGCACAGGACCCACCAAGATAGAGGAGGAACTTTGTCACAATACCTAGCAGTAATAAATTCTTGCAAATAAATAATATGAATCCCATGAATCATGGTGCTGTGAACTTGGCTGTTTTTATTCACAAAAAAATCAACAAATCAATTTTGGGTTATGTTTTTTGTCTTTAAAAACAAACAAACTATTCAGTCCTCTCTAATTAGAGTAGACAATTTGAAGATTTTGCTTCCATTTTTTCATGTGCATGACTGGGTATTATATTTTTCTTCACAAACAAGTAGTATTTCTCTTTCTTTATTTTTCAGAACATAAGGCCAGAGTCTGATACTCTTTCTCCACACTGTATTGTATCTTACAACACAAACAGTCCCGTTTACTTCAGTGGGACTACTCAAGGACTAAGGTTCTACTTAATGAGTATCAGAATCTGGCTGTAATGAGGCACTCACTACTTTAATACCTCCAACTGGCTGGGTGTTGTATCACAGTCCTTCTCACCCCTGGTGCCCCCTGCAGGTGGCCAAATGATGTTGGCAGATCTTCAGTGGTGTGGATATCCAGCCACGTCATAAAGTCCAAATTAACCTTTTGAAGGGTATTAAAGAATCCAGAAAATAGAGGATGGTGATCAATTTGTCTTCATGTCAAGTGAAGATAGGACAAGTAATGGATTTAATCTGCAAAAAGGAAGAGTTAGGTTAGATATTAGGAAAAACTTCATAACATAGTTATGCTCTGGAATAAGCTTCCAAGGGAGGTTGTGGAATTAGGGCTGTCAAATGATCCCAGTTAATGCATGCAATTAATGCAAAACAAAATTTTAATCTAGTTAAATAGTTGTGATTAATCATAGTTTTAATTAAACAATAATAGAATACCAATTTAAATGTATTATAAATATTTTTGGATTTTTCTATAATTTTCAGATATTGATTTCAATTACGACACAGAATAGAAAGTGTACAGTGCTTACTTTATATATTTTATTAAAAATATTTGCACTATAAAAAACAAAATAAATAGTATTTTTCAGTTCCCCTCCTACAAATCCACTCAGTCTTATTTCTTGTTGATCCAATTGCTAAGACAAACAAGTTTGTTTACATTTATGGGAGATACTGCTGCTAACTTATTTACAATATCACCTGAAAGTGAGAACTGGCATTCGTATGGCACTATTGTAGTTGGAGTTTCAAGGGGAAAAAATTCTCCAATTTTTAAGTTGTACTGTGTCAATAAAGAGACTGAACTTCTGTATTGTATGAGTGGTCTAAACTCAGGCAAGAATTGCAATCACAGAGACTGCATATAAAATGTGTGTATGTCTGAATAGTAGATAAGGGGAAGGAGAGTGATATCCTAGAAGGGTTCCACAGCCTTGTCACAGAATCATAGAAACTTAGGACTGGAAGGGATCCTGAGAGGTCATCTAGTTCACCTCCCCCCTAAACCCAACCTGAGGCAGGATTAAAGCTTGTTTTACTGAAGAGTTGGAAGACATCTTAATGCCACTAAGCCACTCTTTTTTTATTTATTAATTTAAGTAGTGGTCTAATGTGCTAAGGTCTTTCCAACCAGAAAAGAAAGCAAACTCCTCTCTCAGAGTAGCTCTCCGTGTATCCTTCAATGCACTCTTTTGTATCTATTCTCAACCACTCCCTGACTCCCAGTTTAAAATACATGCAAGGGAAAAAAGACAAAATTTAGTATACAAGTTAAAAACAGTCTGGACACAGAAAAGTTAGCTCTTCCTTTACTCTCATAATTTCCTTTTAGTAGGTGGGACTATGTACAGTGGAAAGTAATTCTCTATTCATAGTGTTGTTTGCTTACTGTCAAATTAAGCAGATAACACAAAATTATCATCTTAAATGTAAACCTATTCCTTAAACTGTTAGTAATCTTTCAGATCCAATACATGCACATTGTGTACTGTACATCCCATTTTATTGGAAAAAGAGCAACATTTAAATTTGGTACTGAACCCCAAAATGTCATGACTGAATGAACCAATAAACTTCATGTGACACAGGGCCACTAAGGGTTACACAACTAGCAGACTAATTGACCCAGATTCAACCTTTAGAGATATATTAATAAATAATGTTTGTGTTTTTGTGTGTTTACATATATATTGTTAGAGGTAAACAACCAGTTCCTATGGCTGTATTCTGTTAATTTAGAGATCAAAAGAATATATTAGCATTTAAATGAACTGTGAATGTAGTGATATCACTGACTTAATTTCTCTTACCTGCAAATGGCAGAGATAAGCAATTGTCTTATGTTAATCCATGTAACTATTTACTGGTGATGTTTAGGAAATAGGAGGTTGCTTCAAAGACACTGTTGTTCACCAGAGGACTGCCTGCTGTCAAAAGGCCCAGAAAAATGTATAAAGGGCTTTTGGGACCTTTTATCTCAGATCTGCTTAAGCTTCATCAGGGGAAGTGTAAGCTGAAAGACTAAGGTCTCCAGTCCCATTCTGGATCACCCCGATATGGAACATTGGACTAAAGCTATGGAATAATTCTAAAAGAACTATTTGCAACTCTAAAGCTCACCTTCTCTACTATCAAACTGACCTAAGAACTTTATTCATGTTTGCATGTTCAGTGATCTTTTAACCAATACTCTCTTTTTTCTTTTTTACTAAATTTTAGTTTAGTTAATAAGAATTGGCTATAAGCATGTATTTGGGAAAGATCTGAAATATTCATTAACTTGGAGGGTAATGTGTCCGATCCTTTGGGATTGGTAGAACTTTTTAAATGATGAACAAGATTTCAGTAACCTCATCATATTAGACTTGGTTATCTGTGTGGAAGCCTAATGCTGGGTTGCTTTAAGCCTTAAAGTTTAAGGGAACTGTTTTTGACTTGGGTAACCAATAAGGTATTATACAAGCTGTTTTGTTGCTGGCTTGGTGAATCTAAGTATTAGAATAACCACCAGTTTGGGGGATTGTCTGCCCCATTCTTTGCAGTTGCCCTAATTGAGCAATCTCAGCATACTGCCCTCCCCCACCCCATCCCCCAGAACCCTGGTCACACCTCATTAGGTGGTAGTGAATCTTGGCCTTTAGTTTTCAGGAGCATGGTGAAACTCTTATGTTTCATGTCAGGTTTGCACCATCACCACATTGTTGTTATTTGGTGAGGGTGGTGGTGGTGGGGAGAACTCAATGGAAAATGGTCATCTAGTGTGACATCATTCCTGTAATTAGATCAATAATTAGTGGTAGAGCTTTAATAAAGACATCTAATCTTGCTTTAAAAAATTAGAATGATAGAGAATTTACTACATCCATTGGTAATCTGTTCCAATGGTTAATTATCCAAACTGTTAAAAATGTGCATCTTGTTTCCAGTCTGAACATCCAGCCGCTGGAACTTGTTATGACTGTCTGTTAGATAAATAGTCCTCTAATATTAGGAAACTGAAACTTCATCTCAGACTTCTCTTTGATAGTCTATTTAGCTTAAGTATTTTAAATTCTCATTAAGGTATCTTTTCCAGACTTTGATTTTTTTAAAAAACAGCAGAACTTTTAGTTGAAGCTCTCTAAAAAGGAAACCAATCCTGCATTTAACTTTTTTTTTGGGCGGAGGGACCATTTTTGGTCAAATTAAGATTTTTTTTAAATTTATTTTTGGAATAAATTTTTGGATTTTGGAAAAACTGATTTTCAAACATTGAAAACTAGCACTGAAATGTATATATTACTACACACAAGCTTTAAAAATCTGAGTATTCAGTTGTCAGTCCTTAATTTTTCATCTAAAGAAGGTTGTGCAGGTCCAACAGTCATACCCTTAGCCCTGTAAACTGATGAGTGAGCAATGTGGAGGGAGTACCCTCAGCAGGTCTCTTTTCAAATAGCCCACAGTAGCGTCAGCAATTATTCAGTCTGCAGCTGCAGCATACTTGCCAGCAATAGAACCTCAGAAGGAGACAGGAGATCCCTCTCCTCTATTCTCAGGTAAGTAGCACGGTGATCTAGGCTGTTAATTGCTATTCATGGGGGAATGTAGAAGAACAAAGCTGTAGGAATTTCCAATGGGGATGAAAAATCCAAAACCAGCACAGGGATTGGCAGAGTGAAGAAGAAAGAACACATGTTCTCTGCTACTTCCAAGTGTAGTGGTGAAGGAACTAGTGAAGAGACAGTTTCCCTTCCCAGCAGCCCAGTCTCTCTCAGGCAGGCTGATTTGCTAATGAACTAGCTTCTACATCTTCGCAGGGCATTATCAGCATGGAACATGGAGGATACTTTCTGCTGGATTTGGCCTTAAAATCTTTTGACAGCAGAGCCAGCAGCCAAACCATGGTTGCTGAAATGTGGAGAAATGCACATATACAATCTTTTATTCAAAGCTTGTACAGTGTATTATTCAGCCTATATAATTTACTTGAATTTTGGTCTAGGTATTTTGTGCACATACTGTATCCAAGCACAGAAGTATTATTAATAAACCTTTTTGAAAGTCAAAAAGAACTCCTATTCTAATTATAAAAGCACTCTGGCATACACTTATCCAATCATAAAAGAGCAAAACTTCTGTGTGATATCACAGGCATTCTCTAACACAAAATCAATGCTGGAAAAAATTGCAGCCACCTGAACACACTTTTCATGACATCTTTTTTTTTTTTGTGTTCATCTTAGATTAATTCTCACAACAAATACACATGGGATGGGTATGCAAGTTAACCAGCTCCCTTACACATTTGGATTCCATGCTTGTCATTAGAATGTCATGCTACCCTGCTACCATAGTTATTTCCTGTGCCAAGTGTAGGAGGACTGC
Source organism: Malaclemys terrapin pileata (assembly GCF_027887155.1). Classification (NCBI taxonomy): domain Eukaryota; kingdom Metazoa; phylum Chordata; order Testudines; family Emydidae; genus Malaclemys; species Malaclemys terrapin. Next base: position 69,113,020 of record NC_071509.1, read on the forward strand.
AATATTTGATACCACAGTGTAGTGAGTTTTTAAAGCTGATTTTTTTTTAAATGTGAGTCACTGTAAATTGTCTCTGGGACATTTGATGTGAGAGCTATAGGCACCCCTGGACAGTCTCTACCTGGCTGAATTCAACATGGTATCAGATGAGGGTGTCCAGAGTCTTCGGAGTTCCTTGAGGAACATGGTCTGCAGTTCTGACCCTTATCCATCAAGGCAGCAAACACAAATGGCAGCACAATCAATTTGTACAAGCATTATCAATACCTCATTCATTAAGAGGAAGCTGACCATCTTTAAATAGGCAGAGATTCCCTCCCCTCCCCCAAAGCAGCTCTTTTTGACAGCATCGTGCTTGCCAATTACTACCCATCATCAATCTTCCTTTTGGGAAAGGCAATTTATTCCAGGTGTATTTGAATATTATCATCACTCCCAGGAAGCTTTCTATGTGTCTTGTGTATTGCTTGTATGTCTGGAACAGCATTCCAGTTCTTCAAACTTACTTGGGAAGCAGAAGTCATTGCAGTAATGGACCAATGTATTTCAGCACTTAAGGATTAGAAATGTAGCATACCTCAGTATCCTACTTCTCCTTGATATGTAAAACTTCAAGAAGATCATTTCCACAGATGAAGCAGGGTATCATCAGAATATTGAACTTGTGGACTTCAAGTTTCTGCTCTACTGGGTAGAATGCTTAAATTATTAGCGGGATGTATTGGAGCTAACTCAACCTCATCAATGATATCAATAAACTCTGTTTTGTCTCTGATGGTGTGATGGATTTGTCTGGAGGTATAGATCAGGTTAAACTTATGTCCTCTACATGTCTCAGATGTGATATGAAAGTGTTCTTTTTTCATTGTGCAATTGGCACATACTGCACCTTAATTTATCCTATGATAAATTGGCAACTGAAGCATGTGCCTCCTGACCACAAAACTCAATTAGCTCCCACTTCACAAGGATTACAGCTCAGCAGTTGAGCTACTTGTAGCTTGCTTAGAATATCATAACATGATCCTGTGATGGCTTACCCACACCTTTTATAGAAAGCACCCAAACATGGTGCTCTACTGTAGATAAATTAAATGGACTGTTTGCAAAGAGAGGTTGCTTGATTGGTTTTAAAAGCCATAAACAGCATAGATTTGGGGTATTTTTGACACCACCTCCTTGAATCTTGTCCAAATACTGCCTGTTTCTTAGTGCCTCAGTGCTTTAAACTGGTACATGGTTATGTCTTTCACAGAAGTATAGGATTAGAAGGAACCTCAAGGGTCATCTAGTCTAACCCCCTGCCAAGATGCAAGGTTTGTTGTGTTTAAACCATCCAAGACAGATTGCTATCCAGTCCAGTTTGTTGTTGTAGCCCTAGGGATGAGGAATTTAATCCCTCATGGTATGTTTCCCCATATTTAGAAAACACCAGAAGGCTTTTATAAATTTCAAATATATTTTTAACTGTGATTAATATGGGCCTTATGACTTGTTACCTACTCTGAGTTTTTATGGTATTCAATGCTCTGCAAACCTTGATGATGGGGGAGAGTGCTATGTAAACCAAATTACTGATGAGTAATATTAATGGAGACAGGAATAAAATGCCCTTCAAAGTCTTCTGTCCCTCCAAATACAGTAATAATGTAAATCAGTAACTTATTTTCAAGAAGACTCTTACGCATGGTTTTCCAGCAGAAATGTTGAAATATTCCGACTGATTGTGGGAGAAAGACAATCTGTTATTTTTGCCTTTGTTTTATTTCTGAGGTTGATTGATAGCTCTGATTGCAGCAATTACTCACAAGTTGTTACAAAGTAACAAACTATATTCATGAGTGTGAATTACTACTGCTGAATTTAAAGTGTTATAGCATTCATTTTTTCATGAAATGTAACTGCCAGATTATAGATTATTTATACTATTTGATGATGACTTACTCCTATTATGCTGACCAATACTGTTTCATTTTAACATGTACTCTTTTCTATATACGTCTTTTCTGACTTCTCTTAGATTGTAAGCTCTATGGGGCAGGAATTTTTTGTTCTTTGTTTGTACAGTACCTAGTACAATGGGGTCCTGGTCCATGACTCCTACTCCTAGGCACTATAGAAATGCAAATAATAAATAATAATGAAGAGATAAGTACAGTACATGCTATTTATAGTATGGCTGCAGCTGTATATGTCAATATCATATACAAGGTCAACACTAATTTTGGGTGAAATCTACAGGATAAATTGAAAGCTTTTGCAGACCCATAAGATACAAGCTGTTGTATGAGTGTGTCTCTCAAAAGGAACTGCAACATTTTCAGAAGCCATATCCCATTGTTTCACACAAACTCTTACTGAAGTCAGTAGAAGACCTATGTAAAAATATCAGTCCCAGGACATGGATCTTGAAAACTTTTAGAACTGTAAAATATCAGAAATGTGATACTCCTTAAGAGGAAAGAGAAAATAAATATTGTTTCCTTGCTGTTTAGAGAGAAACCTAAACCAGAACCATTTATCCAAGCACCCCAGATTTATTTTCTAAATTTATTTAGAGTGGGATGGATGGATGGAGGTGGAGGCTATTCAGATTTAATGGGGTCTATATCTGAATTGGTCTGGTAGTTTTAGTTTATTTCCAGGAGCCTTGGTCTCTTCCCCAGCCACTTCCTTGTTTCCCTTGATCCTAATTTCCCTAATAATGTTTTCTGATAGAAGACTGGCATTTATTCTCCTCTTCCTCCTGATAATTTCAGGTTTCAGAGTAGCAGCCGTGTTAGTCTGTATCCGCAAAAAGAAGAACAGGAGTACTTGTGGCACCTTAGAGACTAACCAATTTATTAGAGCATAAGCTTTCGTGGACTACAGCCCACTTCTTCGGATGCATCCAAAGAAGTGGGCTGTAGTCCACGAAAGCTTATGCTCTAATAAATTGGTTAGTCTCTAAGGTGCCACAAGTACTCCTATTCTTCTTTTTGCTGATAATTTCAGTGATGCTAGGCAGCTGTTTGCACCACCAGCCGTTTTAGGGGGTCCTGCTATGGACCACTGCCCTTCTCCTTCATCCCAAAAAGGGGTCCTTGCCCATGGACTTCCATGGAACAGCTATGAAGCCAGGCTAGAGCATGTCATACTATTGGTAGTCCAATGCAGCTACAATAGGGGTTTGTACCAGTGTAATTATTTTGGTGCAGCTACACCAGAGCAAAAATCCGTAATGTAGACCAGCCCATAGAAAAAGTAGATTAAATACGGGGCCAAATTACTCTTTGTCCCTGCATAGGTGCACAAGTTAGGGGCAGAAAACTCAAGGAGACTTCTCATTCCCTTGCATCTCTTATCACTGATCCCTGAAACAGGGCAAAAAGTCTCTGACCAGGAGTCTCTCTCAGTTGGACTCGCTGGGCAGAGTTCATGGTGTGAAACTAGACCACTGAAACCCAGAGGCTCCGTCTCACAGGTATTGTGGAAAACTAGGACCCTTTGGGGGTCTGGCACACTGAAGGGGTTCCTCCAAGGGACTGTTTAAAAGCTGCAGTGTATCACAGATACTATGGATCCATGACAGATCCCCACCCATCTCTGCACTAGGCAATGAGCTGTTTGTCTATAGAGTTGAATAGCTGCTGCAGGCTCTTAGGTCTTGGTATAATGTGTACACTCCTGCACATTGGGAAACTGGTGGGAGCATGTTGTGTTTAAATGCCCCCTCGAGCCCTCTCCTGTGGTGGGACAGCTATATACAGGCCAAAACATAGGTCTGTATCTTATTGCCGCAAAGATGGAAGCAGCAGAGGGTGCTATCAAAAAATATCATTCTGCTGTAAACATACCATTACCCTGCAATATAGACAATGCCAGGGATCTGTAATAAATTTGCCTCAGGATTATTTCACTCACTCCTCATTACCTGCTATATTTGCTTTCTTTGTACTTTAACTCCCACAGACTTCTCTCCAGCAGACAATTAGCTACGGCTTTGGAAGTAAAAGCCTACCTAAAAAAAAGACACCAGCTCAATTCCTGCAATAAAAGAATCTAAAGCTATAAAATGACTTTTTAAAAAAAGTTTAAAGACACATCTCTCTGTTTTTGGCACCTATGTTTGCTAGATATCTTCCACTCAGAAAATCTAGCAGCTGGGTATCACTTACAGGAGAAAAAACCTACAAAAAAGAGATCTGTCCCTGTCCACAGCAACAACAATGCTATTGACACTGAATGCAAGGTATAAGTATAACCTTTGGGTGGGCTAGAGAGTTTACTTCATTGTCCTTCTCCTAGTGCCTAAAAAATCTCAACGCCTGTAGAAAAGCACATGGAGACCCAGAATTCAGTGACTGAGGCTTTTCAGCAAGGGCTGCACAGGGTCAGCCTCTCCACAATCAAGTCCTAAAAAAACAAAAGGAATTAACTGAATTCTTAAGTACCAACTTTATGGAATCTTATGATAAGTAAAAAATCTTAATTTTTTACAACATAACATGCTTTATAGGCCTCATACATTATTAATGTATAACTGTAAAGATAAAGAAAACAAATTAAATCTAAACATGTCAGTCCCCACAGAAACAGTGAGAAGTAACCCAGAATTCCCAGAAGCTCAGGTTGAGTTCTCCTGAGTCTCAGTTACAGTCTTTGATCATGAAAATTTATACTGTCTGCTGGGTTAAAACCACTGCAACAATACAATCTTTCCTCTTGTTTGTAGAAATAGTGAGCTGGAATCCATGCAGACTCTTCCTTCTCTGATGAAATCATTTCATTAACCTATCAGCTAATTAACCAACCACACTGTTTAAACATACAGATTTTTTTTGTAAAAAAACAGTTACAAGAAAAATAAACAATTGAGAATGGTAAAATATAAATGACTTTCCCCATCATCACATTTAAATAAGAAAAGTTGGTGAATCATACTAGTTGAGACAATTTAACTAAAATGGTTTGGCTAAAATCAAACATTCCAAGTATAAAATTAAAACAAAAGAATTAGTTTTCCCTTCTATAATTAACATTGCCAAAGCTTCCCTGTTGAAGGATTAACAATATCACAACCTGCTGCAGAATGCTTCAGAGTTAGGAACAACAGCCAGAATTCTGCTCCTGTGGTTTAGCTTCTCCCAATCCACACAGTGCACATGGCCTTTTGCCATGCAGCTGCCTGACTACTTGCCCTCATGGAATTTTAGTCCAGCAGACTGTTACCAAGTCTCACTAGGAAAAAAAAAGTGGCACTGCCTTTCAAAACAAACCCAATCCATTTCAGAGGGAGATGTTTATACAAATTCCATGTTTTTTAGTAGTTTTAATTATGCTGCATATTAAAAAACTTAAAATAATACACGTGTGTATTTACATTATTAAAAATTATCATCTTCACTCTTTCCATCCTTCTCTGTTGCCTCAATATGGTACATTTCTATGTTGAACATTGAAGCATATCTCAGTGTGGGACAAAATCCTTACAACAAATCCTCAGTCTTCTTAACCGATAGCAGACATGCAGTATACTGCTCAGAGTCTGGTGACCCATTCTGTTCCGGTGCTTGGATTTCACATGTGGTCTCTCAGATGATTATCATTCCACATCAGCATTACTCAGAGGCATGGTAAGTTGGGAAAGTGCAAACAGGGTGAGCTCTTTAAAGCACCCTTCACCACTACTGTCTTGAAAATTGTATACTTCCACCCAGAACTGCTCTGAAATTGTCATCTGTGCTCTTCCACTCCTAAAAGTGGATGGCTTGATACTGTGCATCCAAGGCCCCTAAGTCACCTTTGAAAAGTTTCAGCATGGAGATAATCATGTTGAGGTTTTCTCTGAGATAGAATAACTGACAGACTGAATGCTGACAGATATTTACAGATTAATATTTGCTGGAAGTCATGACTGTTCTTGCTTAGCCGCTTCAAGAAGGAAGCCTCGGCATCTATTATTCACAATAGCTTCAACGGCGTTGTCAAGCTTTGCATCTCCTAAAGCAAACATTACACCAAAATTAACAGCACACTGTGGCAAGTGCTTCTGTTGTTTCACTTCCCAAACTGACTAATCCCAAAAACATAGACACAATTTTGTTTAAGAAGGGACTGAAATAATTCACTACAATGGAAAGCTGCTTTACTGCAGCAATGTCTGTGCTCTCATGCATAACCAGTGAATACTGAGGCTCACCAATGTCTTTGACGAGGTCAGAGGGCATTCAAGGAGCAATAACATTGTTTATTTACACTGTCCATTTTGTGCAATGCAGACTTGCATCTTTCTCTAAACCTGATTCGACAAGTTTCCCAAGGTAATCTATAGAACTAACTGCCGAGTGGCTGGCAACGTAGCCAGGTCAGTTTTAGCTCTGCTTGCTGCATCGTGGTTGAAGGTTTCGATACTGTAAATCCAACATCTGTCAGGTGCATAGAAGAAAATGGTGTTGCATTTGTTTTATGTTTGTCAGTCTCTGCATGTTGCACAAGGTCTGCATCATGTGCACAAATTTGAGTTTTGCAAAATTTACATTCAACTTTATTGTTGTCACAGACTTTATCCAACCTTTCAACTCCTTTTCTTTCCCGCACTTTTATATTTTTTTCCATATTTCACCCATTTTTTGGCAGCATATTGCTCTTTCATTGGCTTACCCTCAAAAGAGCAGCTAGCGTGGCTTAATTCGAACATACGGTGTGCCAAGTGGGTGGACCTGAAAGTTCAGGAATTTGGGTCTGTCTTCTTAATTGAACAGGAGTGTGGATAGAAAGATTCTAATATTCTAATGACATGCATATACATTTACACTAGTCAATCACCAAAACCACTCCTACAACCATTTAAACCAGTGCTTACTTTGTAATGAAAGAGGTACCAGAACCCTGGCAAGCCCTGGCACAAGTTAAGCACTGGCCAGAGAGCGGTGGCTGCTGACCGGGCACCCCATTCCAAAGTTACATTTTATATGTCACCAGCAGCAGCACAGAAGTAAGAGAGCCTATTACAAAAAAGCCCAAATAAGCAAACTCCAAATAAAACAAGACCCAAAACCCACAGCCCTGTGCCTCTCGAAAAATTAAAGTGATTGTTTTGAAAAAAAGTCCAATTCTACATTATAATCTACATATGGCACTTGCTAAGAGACCCTCTGGGGAATAGAAAAGGCAAGATGTCCAAATAAGTACATAAACAACTGGCCTTGCTAGGGATGAGTGAGATGGATCCAAAGTCCACTGAAGTCAATGAGCATTTTCCCACCACTTCACATCAGAAGTTATGTGCTGACAGCATGATCCAAGTAGAGCAAGAATATCATCCAAATTGGGCATAATGGAGAATACTCCAAAGAAGGTATGATTTCATGAAGCAGTCTAGTCTCCATAAATATTTAATGACAGCACAATTTACATAAACACAGCAACTAGCAACTCAGATATCACAGTGATGGGGGCTATATGAGTAACTGGAGAGATTGATTTAATAAAACAAAAATAGAACTGTCTGTTTATAGAGAGAGCAGAGCAAATTGATGTTATTGTATGTGATAAAATTGTAGCACACAGAAACCAGTTGAAGATTAAAATAAATGTCCAAATCTGCAGAAAAAAGAACAAAAGCTTATTTTGAACATCAGACTGCCATTTATCCTCATCCTGCTTCCACTGAAATCATGGGAGTTTTGCCATTGATTGTAATGAGATCAGGTCCCAGATGTGCACCACATAAGGACGTGGCATATGCATGTGTGAAAACAAACATATAATCTCCCCCCAAATTTCCATTAAAATGTCCCTAAACATCTATCCTATTCATTGCAACTAAAATGTTGTCATTAGAATATAACCAAATTATCTGCAAGTTTTTTCTCACCCTTTTAAGATGCAACTGCTTCAGTTCAACATGCCCATAGAACATTTTCTCCACCCCTCACAGAGTGACACATGAAGCAGTCAATGGTTCCCCCTACACACACACACCCCAGCAGAAGGGTTTGGTTAACTGCCAACAAAACAGAACATGTAACAAACTCCTTTTAGGAATATGGGTCTTGATCCTGCATCAGTGACATTGATGGGACTTTGGCCATTGACCTCAGCAGGAGCTGTATTGGGCTCATAGAAAACTCAGTCTTTCATAACATGTCAGAAGAGAAAAGAAGGGAATCGTGCAACATTTTAAAACATAAGAGTTGAAAATGTAAGTAACTTTCTATACACAAGAAGCTCAAACTCAAAAAATTCCCCAAGAACAGTTGCTAAATGCAATACAAATTTGTGTGTGTAGGATGATAGGAGATGTGTAAGAGGATGAATTTGAAGTACAAGTAATAGGATAAAATATAGACTAGGAAAATGTAGGTTGATTACTACCAAAAAAAATACTAACAAAATCCTCAACGTCTCAGTCAAGGCTTGTGAAATATTTTCTTAATTTTTGGAAGCTCTTATTTTAAATATCTAAGACTTAGCAAAGCACTGGAAAATATACTTTAAGCCCAGGACTAACACTGCAGTGGCTAGGGGGGATGGACTAGAAAACCTAACAGGTCTTTTCCACCTCTAATTGTTTTGATATTAGCTATCTAATAAAATTAACTCAATATGCATCATTTCCAGAACCCCAGCTCAGTAAGTGAAACTAAATAAACTAATTCATGAAGTTTTCAGAAGTGTCTATTTTATTTGGAAGCCTAAATCCCATTAATTTTCAATGGAAATTGTGGTCCTCAGTAATGTAGGAGCTGTTTCTGGTTGTTGTTTTTTTTTTTTTTTTTCAGTGACTGATCACAACGTTGTAATCCTTGAAATGGGTATTGTCCATTCACACAGTATAACCACCTAATTTCTCAAATACCATTTTGTGTTCATTCTTTGCAATAACATTTATCCACTGAGTTTTGTACTGTATTTCTACCTTTCAATATTTTACCTCTCTTATTTTCTCTTTTTTATGAAGAAGTGCTCTGTAATAATTGATGAGACATTAATGAAGTTAAGAGATGCAATCAAATCCATTGAGGAAATTTTTTATGAGTTCCTACCAAAAGTCACTACTTTGTTTTCTTGAGACAATCAGGAGTTTAGGAAGATCATGCTTCTGAGTATGTGTTTTCTAAACTATTTAAGCTTCACTTCTTTTCTTTTTGGTCATCCAGCCTCTGAAGAATTAAATAACCATTCCAGGCACTTCTGCAGACTAAGAATTTCTCTAGTTCTCAAAACAAGTGCAAACACACACACAATCATGTTTCAATTACATGATACTTTCAGGATGCTTGGGTTCAGTCTCTAGTCCTAATGTAAAAACAACTGGACTGTGATAGTGGATAACTTTCCCTGTGTGGGGTGATCTCCATTGTCTCTTGCATCAGACCCTCTCTCCACCCAGAACAACAGGAATGCGGACTAAGGGGGAATATGTCCAAGTCTGCACTGATTAAATTTTTTAAATTAAATATTTATGCATATTGCCCTATTCAAAGTCAAGCCCTGTACTGTAGAAATGAATTTGTGTGTTCTGCTTCCTTTGCAGCTCACCAAACCTTTCTTCTGTAGAAAAATGTCCTCGGGTTCTATTTCCCTAACCTCTCAGTACATCAGAAGCAGGAAGCCTGCTAAACAACCAGTGGGGGCCACTAGATGATTGAGGTGACAAAGAAGCATGCAAGGATGATAAGGCCGTTGTGGAGAAACTAAATGATGTCTTTGTGTCTATCTTCGCAGCTGAGGATGTGAGGGAGATTTCCAGACCTGAGCCATTCTTTTTAGGTGACAAATCTGAGGAACTGTCCCAGATTGAGGTGTCATTAGAAGAGGTTTTGGAACAAATTGATAAACTAAACAGTAATAAGTCACCGGACCCAGATAGTATTTACCCAAGATTTCTGAAGAACTCAAATGTCAAATTGCAAAACTACTAACTATAGTCTGTAGCCTATCATTTAAATCAGATTCTGTACCAAATGACTGGAGGCTAGCTAATGTGATTCTGATTTTTAAAAAGGGCTCCAGAAGCAACCCCGACAATTACAGGCAGGTAAGCCTGACTTTAGTTCTGGGCAAACTGATTGAAACTATAGTAAAGAAAAAAATTGTCAGACACATAGATGAAAATAATTTGTTAGGGAAGAGTCAACATGGTTTTTGTAAAGGGAAATCATGCCTCACCGATCTACTAGAATTCTTTGAGGGGGTAAACAAACATATGGACAAGGGGGATCCAGTGGATATAGTGTACTTAGATTTTCAGAAAGCCTTCGACAATGTCCCTCACCAAAGCCTCTTAAGCAAAGTAAGCTGTTATGGGATAAGAGGGAAGGTCCTCTCATGGATTGGTAATTGTTAAGATAGGAAACAAATGGTAGAAATAAGTGTTCTGTTTTCAGAAATGGGAGAGGTAAATGGTGGTGTTCCCCAGGGGTCTATACTGAGACCAGTCCTATTCAACATATTCATATATTATCCGGAAAAAGGGATAAACAGTGAGGTAGCAAAATTTTCAGATGATACAAAACTACTCAAGATAGTTAAGTCCCAAGTGGACTGTGAAGAGCTACAAAAGGATCTCTCAAAACTGGGTGACTGGGCAACAAAATGGCAGATGAAATTCAACATTGATAAATGGAAAGTAATGCAAATTGGAAAGCATAATCCCAACTATACATATAAAATGATGGGGTCTAAATTAGCTCTTACCACTCAAGAAAGATCTTGGGATCATTGTGGCTAGTTCTCTGAAACCATCCACTTAATATGCAGTAGCAGTCAAAAAAGAGAACAGAATGTTGGGAATCATTAAGAAATGGATAGATAAGACAGAAAATATCATATTGCCTCTATATAATTCCATGGTATGCCCAAATCTTGAAAACTGCATGCAGATGTGGTTGTCCCATCATAAAAAAGATATATTGGAATTGGAAAAGGTTCAGAAAAGGGCAGCAAAAATGATTAGGGGTATGAAAGGGCTTCCATATGGGGAGATATTAATAAGACTGGGACTTTTCAGCTTGGAAAAAAAGACAACTAAGGGATGATATGATTGAGGTCTATAAAATCATGACTGGTGTGGAGAAAGTAAATAAGGAAGAGTTATTTACTCCTCCTCATAACACACGAACTAGGGGTCATCAAATGAAATAAATAGGCAACAGGTTTAAAACAAAGTACTTCTTAACACAACATACAGTCAACCTGTGGAACTCTTTGACAGAGAATGTTGAGAAGGCCAAGACTATAACAGGGTTCAAAAAAGAACTAGATAAATTCATGGAGGATAGGTCTATCAATGGCTAATCGCCAGAATGGGCAGGGATGGCGTCTCTAGCCTCTGTTTGCCAGAGGCTGGGAATGAGCAACAGGAAAGGAATCACTTGATGGTTACCTGTTCTGTTCATTCCCTCTGGGGCACCTGGAATTGGCCACTGTTGGAAGACAGGATACTGGGCTAGATGGACCTTTGGTCTGATCCAGGATGGCCATTCTTATCTTCTCATTCTTATGCTAATTTTAGTTGGAATTACAGCCCAGTTAAAATTGACAATAAAGTATATAACCAATTAAGAAAACATTTAACCAAGCCTACACTTTGTGTGTGTGTGTGTGTGTGTGTGTGTGTGTGTGTGTGTGTGTGTGTAAATATATATATATATATATATATATATATATATATATTTACACACACAAAGTGTAGGCTTGGTTAAATGTTTTCTTAATTGGTTATATACTTTATTGTCTATATATATATATATATATATATATATATTTACACACACACACACACACACACACACACATTTTATATATAATTTAATTGAGCAGTATACACAAAAGCTCAATTTATGTGTAGGCTAATTTCACCTTCTAGTAGACAAGTATCCAACCATATCATAATAGCTACTATCACAATTGGCATCCAGGTTAAGAAGTGTGACTGTAGAGGAGGTACTGCCAGCTGAGTTATGTTGTAGACCAAATTATGATAGCATATTTTGTGCTATTGACATCAATGACATTTAACTGAAACATTCAACTCATTTCACAAAAGCCACACAACCACCATAAAAAAAAATATTATTACTATGCCACATCTTTACAGTAGATTTTATCCTCTGCTGCACCAATAAATATTCTCAGGGTGCATAACCAGTAGAATTTTCAGACACTTATTGGGGAATCTCTTTCCAATGCTTTTTGAAGGTTGGTCCCTTTGAAGAGGAACATTTTCTTTGAAACATTTCAGAGCACTCTCCCATAGCACAGTTGTGTTCTTTCCTTTCAAATTCAACAAATATTAAAAAGAAAATTTCAAACATATCTTGCTTTTTTATTTTCTTTTTATATGCAAAGGGAAGAATGAAAGAGTAAACATTTCATGCCGCAAAGGGATTTTTTAAATGTACTATTTGCAAGCTTGTATGCTTAGTGAAAACATATACAGTAGTTTATACTGCTGAAAAAAAAAGTGAAAATAAAAGTGCTTTTCAGAGTGAGTAAAATAGAAAATTGAGCATCCAAGCAAAGTATGACAAATATTCCTGAATATCCTTTCCCCTCCCCAGAATTTTCAAATCTATTTCATTATCAGTTTTACTCATTTTAGATCTGGATTTACTTCTCTTGCACACTAACCTTGTGTGAACATACTTCAGAGTTTTATCCTGTCATTAGAAATGAAAAACCTTGAAACAAAGACTTTATACATTTAAAGAGAGTATCCCACATTATTTCCAATTCCCTTTTATATGATGCCTTTCTGTGTGCCTTATTTTTGGTATTTACTGCACATATAAATATAAGCACAAAAACACCTTAAAATCATATCCCCTCCCCCACATCCACCCCTCGACTGGCTTTCCATCTGCTATTGCATCACATTTGAAATATTATCACTTTCAAAACTCTGCCCATTCCTACTCATCATCTCTTGTCAAGCTTTCCATTGCTCCTATGTCCTGCATAACCAATTTCACCAAGTCTTGTGCATTCATTTACCATCATGCCTGACTATCCTTCATTTGTGAGTTCCTTGTAGCAGACATTGTCTTCCTTTAATGTTTGGAAAATGTCTAGTGGATAGTAGGCACCACCCTGAATAAATAAGTAATTGTCTTTCAGTGATTTCCATGTCATGCTTTTTAAGTTTACAAGTAAAATGATATTTTCTAACTGCCGTCTCTGTAAAATTAACCTGGAATCCAAAAGTCAAGCTGGGGTCTCTGGGGCTGATATAACCAATAAGATTCTTAAATTGGAATAAAGTTTAAAATTCTGGTGATACGCAATCCAGGAATGGCTCCAACTCCCTCACTCATAGCTGTGCTACCTCTGCAGTGCTAATGGGAGCATTAAACGCTGATTTTAATTAAGACTACTATCATGTACACTGCTGAAACTCCATTGACTTTAGTGGAGTTATTCCTGATATCCACCAATGTAAAAGAGGAGAATCAAGCCAAGCGTGAGCAGATGTGGCTTAGAATATAATCAGATGGGCTAATTCTCCACTCATTTGCTTTTGATTCACACTAGGGTGATGGATAGCTGCTCACTTTGAACCTGATTCTAATCGCACATTAATAGAGTTGCCATATTTCGGGTACGAGGGGGTACCTGGGACTTCGCTCTCGAGGTGGGGGAAATGTTGCTCCCTGTCATGGTGAGAGGGCAGCTGGTGCAGGCCCAAGACACAGCGCCATCCCATAACTTACCACCTACCTGCAGGCCACTCCCCCTACCCAGGGCTAGGAGCCAGGGTCTGGGTGGGCAAGATCCGGCAGTTGCAGGGTAGGGACCAATTAGGCATGGAGATAACTCTTTCGGAGCTGCAACATTTGCTCTGTAAAAAATCTCAGACATTTCCCCTTATTTGAAAAATTCACCCAGACAGAGGGAACAGGATCAAAAAAGAGGTCATGTCCAAGAAAACCTGGACATATGGTAACCCTACACATTACTGTAATTGGAGTCACAGATGTATCTCGGAAGAAGACAGTGAAATTAGACCAATGTAAGAGAAGAATCAGGCTTAGGAAGCAGGTCTATTGAGTAAGAAGGTACTATTTTACATAATCACTTCCTTAACTAACACAACATTTTACTCCTTTATCACAGCAAAAGACATAATGGTCACACCTCTGCTACTAAGAAAGGAAGTGCTAGAATTTCTCAAGAAATGGTTGTAAGGTTTTTATCTTATAATAAATAAAAAAAGGGGAGAGGCAAAACATTTTGTTCTTAAATTCTCTCTCAGAAACAGCTGAACCATTGTAACTGAAACTTTAAAAAAAATTACCCTGAGGCAGACACCCTCGGGGACAGTCAGCCTGAAATGTTAAAGTTTGGGAAGTGCAGTGTAGCTATAGCCATGTCAGTGGCTGGATATTAGAGAGACAAAGTGTGTGAGGTAATATATTTTATTGAATCAACTTCTGTGGGTGGGAGAGACAAGCTTTCGAGATATACAGAAGAGATCTGTGGGGTTCAAAGGCTTGTCTGTCTCACCCACAGAAGTTGGTTCAATAAAAAAATATTATCCTACACACCTTGTCTTTCCAGAGCTGGGAAAGTAATAACCAATATGAAGTAAAATGAAAACATGGTCTTATCATGGAAAACATTAGGCAACCTTAGCTGGAGGCTATAGACTACCATTGAAAGAACATGAAACCGAAAAGAAAATCCCAGTATGGGAACCCCCCTGCTCTTTGTAACCATGAATTATCATGGTCTGAGAAAGAAACTGTTCAGACACAATAGCTAATTTGTATTAGAAAAGGAAATTTAGCTAATATTAAGTGTAAAGCCTGCAATTGAGTCTTTATGGGGTCTTTTGGTGTGTAACCAGTGTGTTTGCTTTCTCTTACTATTTCATCTTTGAATCTATGATTTTTCTGTTAAATACACTTGTTTATTTTTTTTTACCTGAGGCAGGTCTCTGTTGTGCAAACTTTGTGGAGTGTATACATGCCAAAGTGAACTGATAATTGGGACACATTTCACACCTTCGGCAGTGACAAACCAGAGGTACAAGTTTGGTGTATGGTAGTTAACAACTCAGAGAGATGGATTTTGGGGAACTGGGACCAGAAGGGATTGTTGAGGTCACCCTGCGAGAAGTAGCTAATCTGGTGGAAGCCAAGGTGAGACCTGTTATGCTTGTAGGCTGGCTGTTAGAGCCAGAGGGCTCAACCACAACAGCACAGCAGTAAGACACCTGGGCAGGCAGCGACAGAGCCCCTTACTGGTTTGGGTGATCCCAGAAATGTTGCAGGAAATAGTTCTTGTATACAAGACATCCTGTTACTTCCTGTTTTTCATCCACATGCTGTTTGGTATTATGCAATGTTCCCATGTTTTATAGGGAATACCAAGTACCAAAAACTGCAGTAGTTGGGAAGACTTATGTTCAATAACATTTCACTGATCTTATCAATACAAATTGAATATAAATTATTGGTTTCCACATGAACCCAAGTGAAAGACTTAAATTTAAATGATTTAACTGTCATCTTTACAATTGGTTTGTTTCTTAAATAAGATTTCTTCTGATATTTGATGTTGATTACCAGCTTCTCGATAATTTAGTGCAAAACAGTAGGAACTCACAATAGAGAAATAGAACTTTGTTAGTTAGGGTGATATTGTAATGTTGCTTTGTAGACAAGGCTGCTAACATCTTTATCTATCATCACCTGTCCCTAACACAATTTCACAAAATTTGAGTGTATATTGGATTATATAGCTCTTCTGTATAAAATTACTGCATATGTTCAAAATAGTTATTTTGCTAGGAATTGGTCACAGGGGGTGGAGCAAAGTTGGGGATTAAGTACTGTGAACCCCTTCCAACTGTTCTTCTCCATACAAATGCTCCCGGTTTTCATATGAATTTTGAAGGCAATCGAGTGACATCAACTTTTAATGTCAATGAGTTGATGGAGTCAAAATACAGGGATTTCACACACTAATTCAACTCCATACAAATTCTCCTTTCCAGAGAAGTACCAAACATTTGCTAAGGATCATTGTTATTACCTGGAAACTGAAATTTGTTCGGTTTACTCCTGACCACCTCAGGAACACAGAGATGATCTCATCTCATTTTCATTGTAGCCAGCTCATATTTTCTTCAATATACTACTGAAAATGAAAAATTATGTCCTTAGAATGAGTCACTGTTTACATTTGCAGCCTGTAAAAGTTCATTCCTGTAGACTAACTACAAAGGACCAAATTCTGTCCTTGGCAACTCCAGGATAAATTGAGAGTTACTCCATGAAGATACTCCAGATTTGCAAGCATGTAACTAGAAGCAGAATTTGTCCCTTGGTATTCCTATATCAAAGTTGAACACTCACCATCTATTTCCGTGGAGTGCTTATACTGTCAGTGGTGAACGTTAGACCAGAATATCTACAGAGGACAAACATTTTGGAAAAATAATCAGAAAGATTCAACATAAACATTATATATAGCACCCTCCTGTAAAAAAAAATTCTTGTTGCACCCTATCTCCAGTGAGCTTTCTGTGTAGTTTGACATTGCAGTTCATGTCCACATAAAGCATGATAGAGGATTTTGCTTAAAAAAAAAAAAAAAAAAAAAACTGCACACATCTCAATACTATTGCAGGAGGGAGAGGGGGCATGAGGTCTGGTTGCAGAGGAAGCACTGACAGTCAAGAAAAGAACATTTAAAACACGTAAGCATGACCTGTAGCCTGCACATCCTTATACCATTCCAATTAGTACAATTCACTGTGTACAGCAGAGTTTTCAAACTGATGAGTGAGGCTGAGCCCAGTCCTTTAAAAGCCTCAGCTGTTCCTGAAATCCATAAAAAAACCTCACCAGAAATTATTAAAATCCAGAGCCCTCCCTTATACCATCTAGAGAGCTAATCTTCCTTGGAAAACATCAATGATACAGTTATTACAAGTGCAGTCTCACACTTTACATACCATTTTTGTTGAAAGGAGTCTCTTCAGTGACTTCTAGCCTCTGAATTGGCAGGTTTTTTGGCGTAGAAGTGGGACAGCAGAAGTCTTGGTTTATGGTAAATTTCATGACCTGCAGCCCCAAGAGAACTTGTTTAATTCCAGTCACGATGTGGCCAATGTGAATTGTTGACCCAATTATTTTCCTGGTGCCAGGAAATTCTAACCCTGGATCCTCCTGCCCAATATCGAATTTTGATTCATACAGCTCTAGATTCTTCCCCCTCTGCCCCTCCCTTCCCACTCCCCACTTCTAAGGTATTGAAAGTTTTAGGTTGAAAGGATTCTGAAATGTTTATAAAAACAACAACAAAAAACAGAACACAACCAGGAATGATGATGATCCATATTGGAAAATGTTTAAGGGAAGTGAAATTTAAAATTCACTAGGCTTAACTTCTGTGAGGAAGGTAGATTTAAATGTAAACAGCTTTAGTTTGAGCTTACAATTATCTAGGAAACAGGAGTGAAAAAACAAAAACACAGAGCTATACTGTATCGATCCTAAGAACTGCCATAGTGGGCCAGACCAATAGCTCAAGATCCTGTCTCTGACAGTGGCCAGTATCACTTGCGTAGCCATGCAAAAGGAGAAGAGAACAAGGAATTTCCATTATCTCTTCATTCCTACAATCACAGTCAGGCAACGAAAACAGACTAATCTTTGAATGTATCTGATGAGGGTACTTGCAAATTTTGTATACATAGACTTTTATTTTTCACAGGTCTTCACATACTTGCTATATTCCTGATTAAAAAAAATAATAATGTGTCAATTCTCAGAAGCATATATACAGAATGAATGCAACAAATTAGAAAGTTACAGTTTATACTCTGCAGAGAATTAAAACAAATGTTCATCTAACCTTTCATATTTTCATCTCTTCTGTGGAAAAGAGGCCGATCCATTAGATTACCATCATGTTAAATCAGAGGTTCTCAAACTGGGGGTTGGGACCCCTCAGGGGGTCGTGAGGTTATTACATGGGGGGTTGTGAGTTGTAAGCCTCCACCCCAAAGCCCGCTTTGCCTCCAGCATTTATAATGGTGTTAAATATATAAAACAGTGTTTTTAATTTATGAGGAGGGGTTGCACTCAGAGGTTTGCTATGTGAAAGGGGTCACTAGTACAAAAGTTTGAGAACTACTTTGTTAAATATGCTAGTTTTTAGTAATCACATCCAAAACAGTTAGATTAGTATCAATAACTTATATAAAAGCAGAATCTGTAATTGGTATAAATTAGATACCCAGAACCAGTATAAAGAACCTTCCATAAAAATCATTTTGTCTTCTATTTTGATTTGAAAAAAAATGTTTTTTTAACATTAACACTGACCTCGAGCTTCTTTTAGGACAGTCACTAATGTTATGTTGTGAAAGAAACACCATAGGGATCCCGAGTGAAATCAACACTTCAAAAGTACTATAAGCCTCACTGAATATACCTGCAGTTCAAAGAATGCTGCAGAGCAGGTCAACACTCTTATCCCCAGACATCTTAGCCAAACTCCAGGAGTTAAATTTTCTAAAATAAAAAAAATATTACTTGGCTTTAACAAAAAAGCTGTAGCTGAAGACTACAAGATATCATTGCAGGATACCAGGAGACTTGACTAAATCCCTTACATTATGCTCCAAGGGAAATCCTGGACAATTTCAGGGGATGCAATGAAAGACTATCTTCTGCATCACTATTCCAAACATAAAGGCTTAGCACAGTTTAATGTACAGTCTTGCTGCATTCTGTGGTAAAGCTCCCTTGAAGAGATCCAGAAAATAAAAGCTCATGATGAAATATTAGGAATATTCATTTTGTCAGGCCGATAAAATTTAAGCAGTGGAGTTCGCTCATTACATAAAATGTGCATCTAAGGGCTTGTATACATGGCCCTGCTGTTCAGACTACGGAGGCATGAATTACAGCATGCACTAGCTTGCTTTGCTCCATGGACAACCTGTGGTCAGAAACTGAGCGGTACCAAGTTAACATTTTACCTAGTCCTGTTACAGACAGGACTAAGTTAAAATAAATGAGGTATCTTAGTTTATGCCCTCAGTATCTACAAGGAGCTCTTACAACACAGCATGCTAGTGCATGCTGCAATTCTCACCCCCATCATCTGAACTGCAGGGTCGTGGAGATAAGCCCTTTGTGGCTGACAGATGGAGACTTCTAGCAAGTGTTGTGTCAGAACCATACACAGAACATTTACCAGAGGCAATTTTTAAGTTTTCATATTTTATGTACTTGAATATGGATGAATTTCATACAAAAATGCCATAGTAGTTCATTTTTCACTTGACCCAGTAATCACATTTTGAGCACTTTTGGAATTTCAAATGGCAAATGTTGCTTGGTTAAAATATCTGATTCTTTTTCACATAAATCTTAACAAAGAACCCCCATTTGGAGTTTGCTAGCTTCTGGAACTCTGTACTGAACCCCTTGGGGTTCCTACTCCTAGGGACTACAACAATGATGGCTATCGGAGCCCTCTGACACCATTTCCCAGTATACTTGGAATCAGGAGTGGGGACAGAATGGGCTAGAAACCTCTGCTGAGGCCAACAGGAAAGGTTCTGCAGGGGGTGATATGGACATGCAGCTAGCTGAGCTAAATGAAGAGTGAGGGCTGCTCAGCCCCTCAATGGCAAAGGACATCTGGACTGAGAGAAAGAGTTTTAGTTTTATGTATTGAGCTTCAAGTTTTGAGTGGTGAGAAGCAGAAGAGCTCAGTGAGTCTCTGATTAACTCTCCTTCCCACAAAGGGAATCTGAACTGTTGTTGGAGCCTAGTGCATGTGTCACACAGTTCCTGCCCTCCACAACTGCTCAGAATGACAGCAATCTGACCTGGTGCTAGCTACCGACACCCTACTAAGACCTCCTCAGGATCCAGACCTGAGACCCTGGAGAGAACCCTGCCCCTCCTGGTGGTGAAGACACCATAAGAGGGTCTCCCCTTTTTTGTTTCTGCCAGCCAACATTCACTGTGCTGCAGCATTTGTCTCCAGAATATCCTTAGCTGCCATTTGCCTTAGAAGATGCCATGGAGGGAACAGGGGATAAGAGAAGTGGGAAATTTGTTGATGTGTTAGTAATTGTCTGTTAATCCTAAACCTTTCCTTCCACAGATCCTATTTTCCCGTTCCCAATAAAGTCCTCATCTGTTATATTGTTATTTTGTGCAGGTCATTTCTTTGCTGGGGTTTGTGTTGATGTTCTTTACCATTTCTTGTTTACTGGGTTTTATGCTCCTTGCCATCAGGGTAGCATTATTCATTTTCCCAAGGATCAGCACCCTTGTGTCTCAGGGACAGTGAGGAGCCACCTTGGGTGGAGGCACCAGGCATCACCAAAAACGAATGAAAGAAGCAACCCATTCTATCAGAGGGCAGAAGCCACTTCAAGTAACTAGCAACAAGGAGGAGGGTTGAGTCATACCTCATGGGTGGAGCTACAGAACTATTTTGTTGAATTTTGAGTAGCAATATGCGTTGGCTTGGGGGGGGCATTTAAATCACAAAATGAATTGGCAAAAAATGAGGGGTGCAATTTATATTGTTATTTTACACCAATTTCACAAGATGGTAGCTAATATGATCATTCTATGTCTCTTTAAAATTAGCCTGTATCATTTCCACTTTAAATCTGTAGTTTTCAGTTGCTTTCTTCCTTTGTAACTTTGCATGGCAAAATCTTGTGGCATGACTCCTCACATTCCCTGAACCCATTTAATTCAGTTATATGTATTTATGCTACCAATGCTGCTAAACTGGGAACAGAGGAAACATGAGCACGATAGTCAAATACATTCACAAAAGTAGCAGCACCAGGCAGACTAATTTCAGCTTTTTATTTCTTTTCCTTTATTTCTCTGATAGGATTATAGATGATAGAAATTAATAGTCAGAAAACCCTTTTCAGAAATCTGTGTATGTGCCATCACATTTAAATGTGAACTATTTATAGTTAACATTTTAATTTAAATTACAAGAAATGTCAGCTTGTGTATTTGATAAGTAAATTTAGCATTTGTGAGAGCTGCTGGGATTGACAATTCTGGAGAACAAAAACATTTTAGTCATAGAATAAGTACAGTCTAGGCAGCAGCAGCTGTGTAAACTTCTTCACATTATCCACATCATCATTTGACTCTGAACTGTCATGGCTACCTTTATAACTCAGTGCACAGCACTGTTTTCATATCCACTTAGTTCTTGATTTCTCTGCTGAGATTCCCAATGTAAATCAATTCCCATTTCAAAGATGGTGGCCACATGTCTGACATGGACAATTAGAAAATGGAGAGAGATTCCCTAATTCCTTTCATATAAAAAACACGAGTCAGCAAGACTTTGTAGTGGCATTTCAAAAGATAATCCAGAGACAGTGGAAAGCAGTGGAGAAGAGAGGATCATAAGACATAATAAAATAAATAAATGCAAATAAAAGATTCCTGGGTAAAACTCATCAATGCAGAAGACCAGAGGAAGGTCAGATGTTCTAAGTTGCAAACCACACACACATTCTGCTCCTACTAAAGTCAAATTAAAAAAAAAAAATGTCCCATTAACACTAATATCAATAAGAGCAGGACAGATCCCCAAACTATCTACCATAAGAATCATCACAGCACATACCTTTCTTAAAATTACACTGCAGCAATGTTATTTCTAATTCACTCTATGGACCAAATCCTGATGGTCCTATGGAAGCATAATGCATCTGACCCTAACTCCCTTGTACTGTGTGTCTGTATCTGATCATATTTTTCCCCCTTACAATGTAGAATCAGATTTTTTAATTATAGGGATTAATCATAGCAACAGCATACACGGCTTACCTCCAAGAAAACTCTTCCATGTACCATACTAAGTCACAACGAGCACATGGCATTCCATTATGGAGAAGGATGGGTGGGACTTGTGACCATTTCTTACAACCAAGCTGAGTTCAGGACTGAGAATTCAGGACCCAGTGCAAATAGCCAAAAACAAACAGCGAGATCTAAATGTAAAAATATATTTACAGGTTGAAACATTCCTTTGAATGATTTCCAGAGGCATTTGCCATGCTACTTAGACGAGAGCATAAAAAACAACCAACAACCAGCAATACTAGCTCATAATATTTCTATAGGATTTTTGTGAACTAAACTAATTCTCAAAATGATACATTTTCCATGATTGCCTATGGGAAGTTTAGAAACAACCACACTGTATTACAACCCAAAAAGGAAAGAATAATGGCTAGCTTCCCCTTTCCAGCAGTCAAAGTATATCACCACAGTAACTCACCCTGAGCTTAGACTGAATATGCATACTCACATATGTGAGTAACGTTAGACACATGAGCAACCCAATGAAGTCAACCTGGCCACACAAGTGTGTAAAGTTATTCACATCTATCAGTGTTGGCAAGATGAGGACCTTTGGATTTTGTAGACTACAATTTCTTAAAGCATCTGGTCATGTGATTTTCCAGCAATCAGCATAGTTTAAGTACAGCATCCTAGAATTTTAATAGAATAAGTTTTGAATGTTTAATCACTGCCTGAAACACTTCTTGTTTTACTACTTTTATAATAAAAATGCATGAGCATGTCCCAGTTGCAAAGTTTCAAAATAATTAGCAAATAAATATTTCCTTTTGTTTATTAAATTATTTAAGCATTAGAATGTTTTAAAATTAAACACATAAATATTGATACTATTAAATGAGGTAAATTGTAACAAAATTTAGGATGTACACAAATAAAACCCAAGCTCCCATTAAAGTCAACTTTTCATGGACTTCAGGGGGAGTAGGATAGGGCCTTATAAAAGCTAAGTATTATTTATGATTATGTGAATGTTTGTTAGTGTTTGTTAACAGCAGTGGAAAGGAACGGAGTTAAGAAAAAAAAACTTGCAGAAAAAGATTTAGGCCTGGTCTGCAGCTAAAATTTAGGTCAACCTTTCTACATAGCTGAAGAATGTGAAAAATTCATACCCCTGAGAGAGGTAGGTAAGCCCTGGAATAGACACTGCTGTGTCAACAGAAGAATTCTTTCCTTCACCTAGCTACCGCCTCTTGAGGGTCTGGATTTAGTACAAGGATGGAAAAACTCCTCTGTCACTGTGGCAAGTGTCCATACTACAGTGCTACAGCAGTGTTGTGCTGTACCCTTAGTTTGAGATCTATAGTTTGCTATGAATCAGCAATGATTTTTGATCCAGAAAGATCCCAAACCACTTTTAGAAGTGTGTGTGTGTGTGTGTGTGTACACACACACACACACACACACCCCATCATGAAATGTCCTCCACTAAATAGTCAACACCAGCAGGCTTAACGTAAAACTGTTTAACCTTACCACAACATTGCTTAACAATTTAGGATAGGAAGTGAAGAAAAATATCATGCCCAACAAACTACAGGGGGAATTTTAGGCAAAATGAAGCTACAGTGACATTTATTCATTCAGTGCAATAGCATATTTAATGGCAAAATATATTAGGAGTTCAGAGTTACTTGGTATCTAGAAGACACAAAAACAGAGGAAAAGAGCCTAACGTTTGATGAGACGCCAGACACTAGTTTTGTATCAACTCAGAAGTGCCACTAACAGAATTACCAAAATACTTCCTTCAGCATTTCCCCCTATTGGTTTCACGTTTAAATATTGTGATTAGTTCATCTCTGTTAATTTTTGACATCACAATCCAAGGCATATGGTGAGGATGATGCAGGATTTTTTTTTTTTTTTTTTTAATATAGGTAGCATTTCACACAGAGATGTTTGGTATTCTCTGTTGGCAGGGCTGGCCCTAGACCAAGTGGCACCCCAGGCAAGGAGCATATTCGGTGTCCCCTCCATTTGCTAAACTTTTGAATACCTTATTTATTTATTGCATTAGTAGTTCATTTCATGACTTTGATGCACAATTTGCTTGGATGATTTATCCCTGTCATATAAAACGATAAATTTGCATGGTAGGATCTGTAAGTCTGTATTTATTCATGCCATATATAAGAAAATTAAAGAAAAATATCATTTCCTCTAAGCTTATATAAACTTTTTAGTTTTAAGAATAACTGAAATGTACTAACATCAAGAAATTGAACTGTGCACCAACACGGGGTAGCCCCTTCTCTTCCTACGTTACATTGATGACATCATCATCTGGACCCATGAGAAGGAGACTTTGGAAGAATTCCACCACGATTTCAACAGTTTCCACCCCACCATCAACCTCAGCCTGGACCAATCTACACAGGAGGTCCACTTCCTAGACACCACGGTACAAATAAGTGGCGGTCACGTTAACACCACTCTATGCCGAAAACCCACCGACCGCTATACCTACCTTCATGCCTCCAGTTTCCATCCTGGACAGACCACACGATCCATCATCTACAGCCAAACTCTGAGGTACAACTGCATTTGCTCCAACCCCTCAGACAGAGACCAACACCTACAAGATCTTCACCAAGCAGTCTCAAAACTATGATACCCACACAAGGAAATAAGGAAACAAATCAACAGAGCCAGAAGTATACCCAGAAGCCTCTTGATGCAAGACAAGCCCAAGAAGGAACCAACAGAACTCCACTGGCCATCACTCATAGACTCATAGACTTTAAGGTCAGAAGGGACCATTATGATCATCTGGTCTGACCCCCTGCATGCTGCAGGCCACAAAACCCTTCCCTGGACTCTGCTGTTGAAGTCCCCAATCCTGTGTTTTAATGACTTCAATCGGCAGAGACCCTCCTGCTAGTGACCCTGCCCCATGCTGCGGAGGAAGGCGAAAAACCTCCAGAGGCTCAGCCAATCTACCCTGGAGGAAAATTCCTTCCCGACCCCAAATATGGCGATCAGTAAGACCCCGAGCATGTAGGCAAGAGTCTCTAGCCTGACCCCTGTTGGCCATTATACTATTTACGTACCATTGATTGGTTTTCCTTGGCTACTATGTTTTACCATTAAACCATTCCCTCCATAAACTTATCTAACTTAATCTTAAAACCAGACAGGTCCGTCGCCCCCACCGTTTCCCTAGGAAGGCCGTTCCAATATTTCACCCCTCTGACGGTCAGAAACCTTCGTCTAATTTCAAGCCTGAACTTCCCCACGGCCAGTTTATACCCATTCGTTCTCGTGTCCACGTTAGTACTAAGCTGGAATAATTCCTCTCCCTCCCTTGTATTTATCCCTCTGATATATTTAAAGATAGCAATCATATCCCCCCTCAGCCTTCGCTTTGTCAGACTAAACAACCCAAGCTCCTCTAGACTCTTTTCATACGACAGGTTTTCCATTCCTCTGATCATCCTAGTCGCCCTTCTCTGCACCCGTTCCAGTTTGAGTTCATCTTTTTTAAACATGGGAGACCAGAACTGCACACAGTACTCCAAATGAGGTCTCACCAGCGCCTTATACAACGGAAGCAGGACCTCCTTATCCCTACTAGATATATCTCGCCTAATGCATCCCAAGACCGCATTGGCTTTTTTCACCGCCACGTCACATTGTCGACTCAGTCATCCTGCGGTCTACAAGGACCCCTAGGTCCTTCTCCTCTTCCGTTACTTCTAACCAATGCGTCCCCATCTTGTAACTAAAATTGTTATTAGTCATGCCCAAGTGCATCACCTTACACTTTTCACTATTAAATTTCATCCTATTTCTGATACTCCAATTCACAAGCTCATTCAAGTCTCCCTGCAGAATATCCCTATCCTCCTCTGAATTTGCAATGCCTCCCACCTTCGTATCATCCGCAAACTTTATCAGCCCACTCCTGCAATCGGTTCCGAGGTCAGTTATAAATAGATTAAATAAAATGGGTCCCAAAACCGAACCTTGAGGCACTCCACTAGTAACCTCCCTCCAACCTGACAGTTCACCCTTTAATACGTCCCGCTGCATTCTCCCCATTAACCAATTCCTTATCCACCTCTGGATTTTCAGATCGATCCCCATGTTTTCCAGTTTAACCAATAATTCCTCATGGGGTACAGTATCAAACGCTTTACTGAAATCCAGGTATATTAGGTCCACCGCATTTCCCTTATCTAATAAGTCCGTTATTTTCTCGAAGAAGGAGATCAGATTCGTTTGGCACGATCTGCCCTTCGTAAAACCATGTTGTAATTTATCGCAATTGCAATTAACCTCAAGGTCCTCAACTAGTTTCTCTTTCAGAATTTTCTCCAGCACCTTGCACACTACAGATGTTAAACTAACAGGCCTGTAGTTACCCGGATCACTTTTTTCCCCCTTTCTTGAAAATAGGAACCACGTTAGCTATTCTCCAGTCTAATGGGACCACCCCCGAGTTTACAGCTTCATTAAATATTATCGCTAATGGGCCTGCTATTTCCCGTGCCAATTCCCTCAATATTCTCGGATGAAGATCGTCCGGTCCTCCCGACTTAGTCCCATTAAGGCCTTCAAGTTTTGTTTCTACCTCGGATACGGTAATCCCCCATCCTGTATGCCCCTCTGTAATGGTGCTAGTATCCCTAATACCTTCATTGGCCTCATTAAACACCGATGCAAAATATTCATTGAGATATTGCGCCATGTCTAGATTATCTTTAATCTCCTCTCCGGCTATAGTCTTCAGCGGTCCCACTTCCTCTTTCTTTGCTTTCTTCCTATTTATATGGCTGTAAAACCTTTTACTATTGCTTTTAATTCCCCTCACTAGGTCCAACTCTACACGGCCTTTGGCCTTTCTCACTCTATCTCTACATTCTCTGACTTCACTAAGGTAAGTTTCCTTACTGATCCCTCCCCTCTTCCACTCTTTGTATGCTTTCTGTTTTTTCCTAATCGCCCCTTTGAGTCGGTCGCTCATCCAGCTCGGTCTAAATCTCTTGCTTAGTAATCTTTTTCCCTTTTTGGGGATACAGGCCTCTGACAGCTCATGCATCTTTATCTTAAAGTAATCCCAGGCTTCTTCTGCCTTTAGATCCATTAATACGTTTGCCCAATCCACTTCCCTTACCAGTCCCCTTAATTTGTTAAAATTGGCCTTCTTAAAATTATAAACCCTAGTCTTTGACTTAATTCTGTTACTCCTTCCATTTAGTTTAAACCGAATTAGCTCATGATCACTGGAGCCCAAGTTGTCCCCTACTACCACTTCCTCAACGAGGTCCTCACTACTTACCAGAATCAAATCTAAAATGGCCTCCCCCCTCGTTGGTTCAGCTACCACTTGATGAAGGAATTGATCAGCAAGCACATCTAGGAACATCTGAGCCCTATTATTGCTACTAGCGTTTGTTCCCCAATCTATATCCAGGAAGTTAAAGTCCCCCATAATTACACAGTTTCTATTAGTATTTACTTCCCTAAATACATTAAATAGTTCCTTATTCATATCCTGGGTCGATCCAGGTGGTCTATAGCACACACCAAGCACTATCCCCGGAGAGGCTCTAGTAGTCCATCACCTACAGTCCTCAGCTAAAACTTCTCCAATGCATCATCAGTGATCTACAACCCATCCTGGACAACGATCCCTCACTTTCACAGGCCTTGGGAGGAAGGCCAGTCCTCGCCCACAGACAACCCGCCAACCTTAAGCATATTCTCACCAGCAACTACACACCGCACCATAGTAACTCTAACTCAGGAACTAATCCATGCAACAAACCTCGATGCCAACTCTGCCCACATATCTACACCATGGACCTAACCAGATCAGCCACAACATCACTGGTTCATTCACCTGCACGTCCACCAATTTAATATATGCTATCATGTGCCAGCAATGCCCCTCTGCTATGTACATCGGCCAAACTGTATGTAAAAGGATAAATGGACACAAGTCAGATATTAGGAATGGCAATATACAAAAACCTGTAGGAGAACAGTTCAGTCTCCCTGGACACACAATAGCAGATTTAAAGGTAGCCATCCTGCAGCAAAAAAACAAACAAACTTCAAGACCAGACTTCAAAGAGAAACTGCTGAGCTTCAGTTCAAGTGCAAATTTGACGCCATCAGCTCAGGATTAAACAAAGACTATGAATGGCTAGCCAACTACAAAAGCAGTTTCTCCTCCCTTGGTGTTCACACCTCAACTGCTAGAAGAGGGCCTCATCCTCCCTGATTGTACTAACCTCGTTATCTCTAGATTGATTCTTGCCTGCATATTCATACCTGCATCTGGATATTTCCACTACTTGCATCTGATGAAGTGGATATTCACCCACGAAAGCTTATGCTCCAATACATCTGTTAATCTATAAGGTGTCACAGGACTCTGTTGCTTTGTACAGTATTAAACAGTGTTACAGTAGGTGACAGCCTTAGAATGCTAACCTCAGTCCTTTTGTTGAAAAGGTCACTTTTCTCGCCTTTTCCCTCGCAAACTGAAGCAGTGCATCAGAGAGATTCAAGGACTGGCCAATGGCATTTTCAAGTGATAAAATAGCAAGCCATGTCAGTCTCTTATCGGCCTTCATCTATCAAAGATATGTTTTAATGAGCCTGAGCTTTGAAAATGTGCACTCACCACTTGCGACTGTGACTGGCAGCTTGAGCAGAATCCTTGAAGCGGTCCATACATTAGGAAAAGAGTCCTTCAGCTTTCCATCATGAATACACTGGAGAACTTGGATTGAATAGTGTACCCCATATAGCAAAATGTGGCGGATGTTGTCCAATTCAACATAGTGGTCTTTATCATTCCCACGTGTCAGCAACCAGTAAAGTTCTGTACAATTGTTCAAAAGTGTTTTCCTGTCTGCTGGCAGCTTATTAAGATCTTACAAAACTCCCAAGTCTTTTCATGATGCTTCATTTGTCCAAACCTTTCTTCGATAGATACTCGAGCAATGTCAATGAGCAAGCAAAAAACCTCCCTCTTGAATTTTTCTTCTGAGCTTCCCATTCCATCATCTTTGTCCTCATAACCAAACTGTCTCTTCTGCCAATGAATATGATTTCCTTGAAGACAGGCTCAACTCCTAAGTTTTCTGCCATTTCTTTGGCAGCAGTGATGGCATCTTCAGGTTTGTGCTGCTGTTGTAGCCTTGACGGCAGCAGTGCTGAAGTGTTATATCAGTCTCATTCAAAACGTTCATAAACAGTTCTGTAAGGCCTTTTCCAGTAGAGTTGTCCAGACCATTCTAGGAAGATAGTGAAAAATGAATTCACATATGGAATACCTGAAACATTTTATTTCAAACATTCTTTTTTCCCTTTTGTTTCTAACAAAATCAGCACCCCTAGCCCGCCCCCAAGCCTGGCACCCCATGAGGTCGCCTAGGCCACCCACCCCTAAATCTGTCCCTGTCTGGTGGTCACCAGTACATTGTATATTCTAAAAATGACATTGACAATCTCAGATTTTGGAAGCTGCCTTATTCAACAGCCCAGTTCGTGATAAAAATATAGATACTCCCTTTCTATAGTGCATGTTACACAGGGAGGCAGACACTGACTTTCTTGTCATATTTGTGTCAGTGTTGTATTTTGCATTCAGTCTGTGGTGGAACATATATCAGAAGAGTATACCTAAGAGATAAATGAATGAAAGGAATAAACTACAGCCCACCAATGGCTTTGGTGCTGCTTGATTTGTAGAACATTGCAGTTTGGTCATGCATTTTTTGGAGAAATCAATAATGGTGTATTTTACTGAAGCTTTTTTTTTTTTTTGAGAAGGTAAGGCAGTGACATAGAAGAGAAAATGGCATCCCTAATGTAGTTTTCTTCCGATTTACTGGGGAAAGGCAGAGAACCAGACGTGTCTCCTTACATCCTTAGATTTTAGTCTACTGATCTATGAAGTAAGTGTCAGTAAAATTGAAAAACTGTTATGTGAGGTTGAAAAATTATTTATTGACCATTTTTCTCTATACTTTAATAGTGCCACTTCTCAGCTTAATAGTACACATCGTTCTTACCTATCTGCTGTCTGCACAAGCCAACTCAAAATAAAAATGTCAAAAGAAACCTTTAAAAGCTTTTCAATTCAGAAACAAATCTAGTTATAGTTACATTTTCTGTATTCTTCTTCTTTCATCCTTATACTAAAGATATTAAAGGAAAATCCAAAGTAAACGTAATCTATCAAAAATGACAGCACTAAAAACTGAAATCCTCTAATGACGTATCCACAAATCAGGTGCAGGTGGCACAGCAGCGGGGAAAACGTCCCCATAATTTCCAGTCATCTTAGGGTTAGAATTAGGGTTATTTTATTTTATATATATATATATTTAGTGCTTTAAAAGGGCCAATTTCATCATGTTGAAAACAATTATGAGCCAAATCAGCTGGGAGCAAGAATTTAATCAGAAAAATATGAATGATAATTGGGAATTTAAGAACACTTTTTTAGATGCCCAAAAAGCCATAGTCAATGAAGAAGACCATACTGGTTAAAAAAAACTGACCTGGTTTAGAAGGGAAGGCAGTTATAAAAATAAATATGTATAACAAATGGAAGATAAGAATTGTAGAATACGGATAAGGGAAGCAAAGAGACAGGAGGAGAAATCGATGGCCAGCAGAGGTCGGGATAATAAGGAGAAGGGTTTTTTTTATGTACGTTAGGAATGAAAATAATCCTAACAATAGTATTGACCATTATTAGGTGGAAAAGCACAGAATTGCCAATAATAAATGAAGAAAAGGTAGAAGTGTTCAATAAATATTTCTGTTCTGTATTTGGGAAAAAAACAGATGATGTGGTCATATTATATGATAACACTCTTTCCACTCTACTAGTATTTCAGGAGGATGTTAAATATCAACTGCTAAAGTTACACAGTTTTAAAGCAGACGGCCCAGATATCTTGCATCCAAGAGATTTAAAAACAATTGGCCAAGGAGCTCACTGGATCATTAATGTTGATTTTCAGTACGTCTTAGAACACCAGGAAAGTTCCAGAAAACTAAAGACGCTAATGTTGTGCCAATATATAAAAAGGGTAAATGGGATACAAGGGCAATTATAGGACTGTCAGTCTGACATTTATCCCAAGCAAGATATGGGACTCAATTAATAAAGAATTAAAAGAGAGGAAAAATTAATGGCAATTGTCAAGGCTTCTTCCCCACTCTGAACTTTAGGGTACAAATGTGGGGGCCTGCATGAAACTTCTAAGCTTAACTACCAGCTTAGATCTGGTCCGCTGCCACCACTCCCAATGTGCTAATTCCCTTCCCTGGGTAGCCCTGAAAAGTCACACCATTAAGTCGTGAATCCCTTGTATCACATACCTTTCTTAAAATGACACTGTTATTTCTAATTCACTCTATGGACCAAACCCTGATGGTTCTATGGAGGCGTAATGCATCTGAGTCTCCAAATCCTATTATTTGTTATGGATGTCTGTCAGGTGGAGGACAGAGCCAACTGGGCTGAAGATTTCTTTTGGTGATGAGGTGGCCTGCATTTTGATCTAGAGAACCTGCACTGTTAACAGGTTAGAGCACCACCTCTGCTTATAAAGGTGGGAGACCCCTACTATTACCTCTACATCAAAAGGTATGATAAAAAATGGAAGTGTAATCGATGAGGCTTCTCTACAGCCCACATTAGCTTCCACAGCAACTGACCTGTGGAATGAAGCATAAAACCTCTACCTTAAGGGACCTTTTATCATTTAAATTAATAGAAGGTAGACTCAGAGTGTTATGGATAGAGTTAAGCCTGTAATCAGCCTCAGAAAGTTCCCTATTTAATGAGAACTTCACCAGCCCTGTGAGTCAGGTCATCCAGAATCCATAGACACATTCTGTCTCCAATCACAGCTGGAATTTATAAGCAAAAACAAGTATCAGAACATTTCAAACACATTAAAATGCTCATTTTAATTTGAATTTGGTTCTAGAAATGGCAACTATTCTGGCGAGGAGTGTGCCTTTTGTTTTTTTCCTGTAATGGTATGCCCATCCCTTTTGGAAAAGAATTTATCTATGTGTCATAAGAGCTCAGGTCTGACTGTGTTCCATTTTCTTCAGTGGCATTATACTAGGGATTAATTTGTCCCAATGAACTTGGAAGAGAAACCAACATTAGCAGGATCAGATGATATTAAGATCCCATTTTGAGGTAAACATTTTAATAATAAAGAATACAGGAAAAGAAGTATAGAAATATGAGCTAGAAGGAGCACTCTCATCCAAAGACAATGGTTTTTAGTATTTCTGATGTTGAATATTGCAGAGTAATTAGGTATAAGCTATGTTTTTAAATAATTAACTACTGTACACAAAGAGTGGAGGGTAACAATTGTTGATATTCACTTGGGTTCATAGGCTAAGAGCTGCTCTTGCCAAAGTCAGACTAGGTTATAATGTCCAACATGAGGTTAGAGAATGGAGAGTTTTAAGTAGATTTCTTTCCCCTAACAAAATTGAAAGCTTTAGAATTTCCCTTCCCTTCCATTGAAAACGTCACTAAAAGTATGTCCTCTTATTATCACAGTGAGAGGCAGAAAAGTTATTAACATCATTGACAGACCAGCAGGCAGATATTGCTTTAAATTTAATGGGACAGAAGTAAGCAGTGGCTTTTATGAGGGAGACGGATAAGCCTGAAGCATAATTGCACCTGCGAGTGTCACTTCTATAATGGTATCCCATTTATTTATTTCAAAACACCACTAAATCTGACCCTGAGTACTAGGAACACTGATTTTGGAGTCCATAAAAAACACCAATCAAATGCTGCAAAGCTTCTGCTATCAATCCTGTTTCAGGTATTCATACCTCTATTGGATCTTGTCACAGACTTGTATTGCAAGATCTTTGGGGCAGGAACTGTCTATGTTGTGTTTTGCACTACACCTAGCCCAATGCAGTCCTGATCCATGACTGAGATTCTAGGTGCCAAAATACAAATAATCAACACCGTGCAACTTCATTTTTGGACAAAGAAAGCTAGAGAGTGTGTGTGTGTGCGGGGGGGGGGGGGGGGGGGTTCCATCCATTCATCTGAAAGTCATACTTGAACTAACATTGTATCATTTTTCGTTTTTTGTTGTACCACAGGATATGTCCCTTTCAAGGGTTCAGTTTGTGACATATAGAAAATATTGACTGTCTCTGGTTCCCCTTCAGTATTTTACCTGCTGCTTTCAAATGCAAGTGTGACAAGAAATCTGCTTTTGTATTCTGCAGAGATAAGAGATCTAGAAGGCAGAGCAACTGGTCTTTCAGTATGATCTTCCATCATATGTGACATTACTTCTCCTATTCCATGTGAGGAAGTGTCACAAAAGTAACTCTATAGACAATGATGTATTGCAGTATGAAAGGACCCCGTTTTCATCTTATATGCTTCTCAGCATCATCAAAACCCTTGGTAGACTGTGTGGACCAACAACGTTTCTACCCATTGTGTAACAGTTTGTTTAGCGTCTGTAATACTGTCATTAAATTAGGAAAAAAAAACCCTATGCTAATTGACTATTCCCCAAAACAAATGTAACCTGATGCATTTCACAGTTGTTTATTCAGCATCTCTTGTTGTTTATGCAAACCATCTGTATCAGTACTGAGTCTTTGAAAATTCACCTTTTGACTTGTTCACTTTATGATCATACTCAGACAGCCCATCAAGTGCTTTCTGTTGATTCTCAAGGTATTGTGACCAGCATATTGTCCAAGTAACAATGAATGTCAGAAATACCCTGTAATACTGACTCCATGGTTTGCTGGCAAGAGAGGTTGCTGGGTGTATAAGTAGTGCAAAAAAGTTATAGCTTAGAGACTTAAGTGAATATTCTGGGGATTTTATCTTTTAAAAAATATTATTTAGCCCACAGTCTACAAGAAACCAAGGAAGCTAATTTAAAAGTAGGTAGGACAGTGACAAGTCCGCTTAAGGATTCTTTGTCAATGCTCCTGGTAAAGCTTATGTCAGGTACAACACTTCTGGCAAGGACAATGGGTAGATGTAGCTCTCATACCCTCACCACTAAATATAAAGAAATTCCTGTGAAAGTTTCAGTAAGATAGAACATGGAAAACTACGGAGACTTTGCTGAAAATAGCTGATTTCTAATCCATATTGCTGGCCATTTCTGCACTACTGATTTTTCCTTCACATGAACCAGTAATTCCTACCTCTACTTGTCTTTTCTGCCTGCTTCTCTTCAGATCTTCTCCTCAACTCCTCCGTCATTTCCTACCCCCAACATGTTCTGCCTCTAGCACTGACAAGATTTCATTATAAAACTCTCATGCACTTTCATCTCCCTTACTACCTACCTTTTCATCTCTATCACTGTCAACATAATACCCACTGTATTCAAACATTCAACAGATTCAAAATCAACTCTTTGTAGAGTACCCTGACCCAAAATGTCTGTGCTTGAAAACCACTTCTTTTCATTCCTGTCTCAGAAAGTAGGCTATGTAACAGAAAAAAAAGAAGAGAAAGACAAAGATATAGTTGGCTCTGAACAAAGTCAATTTTAGAGACAGTGATGTCTGAAATCTTCAAGCCCTCCCTATTCAGAGTTTTAAAACATGCTCCTCTACAAACACCTACACATCTTAGACCATATCTTCACTTACAAGCTTACAGTGGCACAGTTCTACCGATACAGCTGGGCTGCTGTCAGAGCTCTCCCGTCAACATCATAAACCCAGCTCAACAAGCATCAGTAGCTATGTCGGTGGAAGACATTTTCACACCCCTGACAAAAGTTTTGCAAACGTAAGTGCTTGTGTAGACATGGCTTTAGCCTGCCAGACAATGACATAGTGTTCAGTATATGGTTTGGGTGTGAAATCTTGTTTCCTATTTAGGACCTTTCACACCAATACATGGATGGAGTCTTTTTATACTACTACATTCTTGGGTCAACTATTCATCCTCTAACTTATGCTATTTATTCTAGAAAAGAGCCTGAGCCTTTGATCTCTCAGTTATAGTGAGATCCAGACAAACACTCAGGTATCATGCATAATTGAAAAATTGTCAACTAGTTCTTCTCCACTGCACCAGCAATGCATTCACAGTTACAAAACAAAAGCAACATGATTAAAATGGGGAGGTCTATTTATTTAGAGCCACATTCTCCACACAGACACCCCACCGAAGTCTGAGATTGTAAAGGTACAATAGAAGATACCTTCCCCCCCATCCACCACCACCACTCTCATTCTCTTTAGACATTTCCAAATACTGGAATTTGAAGAGAAAGAGAAAAAAAAAAAAAGAAAATGCATAAGTGATTCTTCATTTAGTAGCAGTAAAACATTGCCACATATCACAGCTTTTCTCTTTTCACTTTTGTCAACAGCCTGTCTACTTTATTTAATGTAATAACAAAGAAGACACATACAGATGTATAAAACAAAACAATAACCCAGCAGGTACTGTAATATCTGAATAAAACATGTGCAAAGGATAGGAAAAAACAAAAACAGAAAGTGTTGTAGATCAAACTGTGTAATGTATAAAAATCAGCAGGAGTGAAACAAAAATGCAGTTGAAGAAGAGTGGTATAAAGAATTTGATCTGACAGCTTTTCTGGTGTGAATGTGAAGGAAGGAATAGAAGACAAGAGGCAAAAATTTTATTTTCCTTTTGCCATTTATTCTGCAGACTGACATTTAACAAGTGTCTTGCTATATGTAAATGACAGATACAGAAAGTCAACTCATAAAGAGAAGGATGAAGAACAAACATCAAACTTTAATGGCTATTTTCATGTTGATGTCTCTTTTTGTAGATACAGACTAAAACGGCTACCCCCTGATACTTGACACCATGCAAGGCACTAAATTTAGCCATATGGAGTGGAAATCCATCAACCTCAACAAAAAACTTGCACAGATACAGACAGACATCATCTTCCTCTCCAAATGCAAACAGATGGACATCATACCAAATGGACTGAAGGTAAAAAATCCATTACAATCAACATACTACACTGACTATGGTGAGAGACTGTGCCACACAGTCTCAAAGAAACTGAGGAACCACCTGATCAGCATCCTGTACAGCAAATAGGAGAAGATCAAGAATGAGCTCTCAGAACTGGAGATTCACATACAATACCAACCTTCCACACAAACTTCCACGTGGCTGGACGTTACAAAAATGAGACAAACCATTTACAATGCACACTTCACTTCTCTACAGAGGAAAAGGGACAGTAAGCTATCTAAACTCCTATCTGCCACAGGGGGCTACAACAGTGGTACCCCCAACTCATCTAACAACATTGTCAATCTTTCCAACCACACACTTAGCCCAGCAGAAGAGTCTGTCCTATCTCGGGGACTCTCTTTCTGTCCCACCATCCCCACGAACACAATACAGTTCTGCGGTGATCTGGAAGCCTACTTTCATCATCTCCAACTCAAGGAATATTTTCAGCGCACCACTGAACAGTGCACTGACCCACAGGAACCCTCCTAGCAACACTACAAAAAGAAGAACTCTGTGTGGACTCCTCCTGACAGTTGAAATGACAGACTGGACCTCTACATAGAGTGCTTCTGCAGACGTGCACAGGCTGAAATTGTGGGCAAACAACATCACTTGTCCCATAATCTCAGCCGTACAGAACGCAATGCCATCCACAGCCTCAGAAATAACTCTGACATTATCATCAAAGGGGCTGACAAAGGAGGTGCTGTAGTCATAATGAACAGGTCTGATTATGAACAGGAGGCTGCCAGGCAACTCTCCAAGACCACATTCTACAGGCCACGATCCTCTGATCCCACTGAGGAATACCAAAAGAAACTACACCATCTGCTCAAGAAATTCCCAGCTACAGTATGGGAACAGATCTACATGGACACCCCCCCAGTACCCCGACCAGGGGTATTCTATCTGCTACCCAAGATCCATAAACCCGGAAACCCTGGATGCCCCATCATCTCAGGCACTGGTACTCTTACAGCAGGATTATCTGGCTATTTGGACTCTCTCCTCAGACCCTACGCTACCAGCACTCCGAGCTATCTTCGAGACACTACCGACTTCCTGAGGAAACTACAATGCATTGGTGTTCTTCCTGAAAACACCATCCTGGCCACCATGGATGTAGAAGCACTTTACACCAATATTCCACATGAGGATGGACTACAAGCTGTCAGGAACAGTATCCCTGATGAGGCCACAGCACACCTGGTGGCTGAGCTTTGTGACTTTGTCCTCACCCACAACCACTTCAGATTTGGGGACAACTTATACCTTCAAGTCAGTGGCACTGCTATAGGTACCCGCATGGCCCCACAGTATGCCAACATTTTTATGGCTGACTTAGAACAATGCTTCCTCAGCTCTCGTCCCCTAGTGCCCCTCCTCTACTTGCGCTACATTGATGACATCTTCATCATATGGACCCACGGAAAGGAGGCTCTTGAAGAATTCCACCTGGACTTCAACAATTTCCACCCCATCATCAACCTCAGCCTGGACCAGTCCACACAAGAGATCCACTTCCTGGACACTACAGTGCAAATAAGTGATGGTCACATAAACACCACCCTATACTGGAAACCTACTGACCACTATACGTACCTACATGCCTCCAGCTTCCATCCAAGACATCACACGATCCATTGTCTACAGCCAAGCCGTAAGATACAAGCAAATTTGCTCCAACCCCTCAGACAGAGACAAACACCTACAAGATCTTTATCAAGCATTCATAAAACTATAATACCCACCTGGGGAAGTGACAGAGCAAGACGGGTACCCAGAAATCACCTACTACAGGACAGGCCCAACAAGGACAATAACAGAACACCACTGCTCCATCACATACAGCCCCCAGCTAAAACCTCTCCAGTGCATTATCCATGATCTACAACCTATCCTGGAAAATGATCCCTCACTCTCACAGACCTTGGGAGGCAAGCCAGTCCTCGTTTACAGACAACCCCCCAATCTGAAGCAAATACTCACCAGCAACTACACACCACACACAGAAACACCATCCCAGGAACCAATCCCTGCAGCAAACCTCCTTGCCTACTCTGTCCCCATATCTACTCTGGTGACACCATCAGAGGGCCCAACCACATCAGCTACACCATCAAGGGCTCATTCACCTGCACATCCACTAATGTTATATATGCCATCATGTGCCAGCAATGCCCCTCTGCCATGTACGTTGGACAAACTGGACAGTCCCTCTGCAAAAGAATAAATGAACACAAATCGGACATCAGGAATGGTAACAGACAAAAGCCAGTAAGTGAACACTTCAATCTCCCTGGTCATTCTATTACAGATTTAAAAGTCACTATCGTTGAACAAAAAAACTTCAGAAACAGACTTCAAAGAGAAACAGCAGAACTAAAATTCATTTGCAAATTTAACACCATTAATCTGGGCTTGAATAGGGACTGGGAGTGGCTGGCTCATTACAGAAGCAGCTTTTCCTCCCCTGGAATTGACACCTCCTCATCTATTATTGGGAGTGGACTACAACTACCCTGGTTGAATTGGCCCTGTCAACACTTGCTCTCCACTTGCGAAGCAACTCCCAGCTCTCCATGTGTCAGTATATAATGCCTGCATCTGTAACTTTCACTCTATGCATCTGAAGAAGTGAGGTTTTTACCCACGAAAGCTTATGCCCAAATAAATCTGTTAGTCTTTAAGGTGCCACCAGACTCCTTGTTGTTTTTGTAGATACAGACTAACACGGCTACCCCCTGATACTTGAGCTAGAATAGATGTTTTTAAAACCTTTAAAAATTCAGAACTTCAATATTTGTAAAACCAGTCTAATCCAAAGGACAACATGAATCTGCCTTTCATATCATACCGGATAAATAAAATGTGACTGGCATACTGGCTTCTAAAAGATGACAGGGTCCATTAGAGATAAAACACAAATTTGTGCTGTGATCAGTAGCTTTTCTTCATAAACACTTCAGTCCATCTGATTTCCTCCCTAGTTTACAGACACACACACACACACACAATTTCTTAATAAGAAACTAAAAGACCATGCTAAACCCCAATTGTGCCTTGTTTGACTCCACCTTGTAGGGCTGATCAAAGTCAATGGATTGAGTGGAAAGACTCCCCTTTTCTTAATGTGCATTGAGTCAGATCCTTAGAGCTCAACTATTTGTAATGTATTTGTGTTTATAGATATTGATTATCTTTATAATTATTTATAAATATATTTTGAAGTTTTGTTTACATGGTAAATATTTTACATCTGACTTGTTTCCCCATTAGACAAAGTAAAATAATTAATCTAAGATAACTGATGGGAAAAAGTAAAACTAAAAGTAAATCTCACCTGGGCCAGAGCCTCAGCTGGTTCAAATTGGCATAGTTCCACTGAAGTCATTGGAAGTAGCTGAGGATCTGGCTCACACCCTTCAAAATCTGAAGCCGACATTACTTTTGCTAATGCAACCAAATCTTTGTTTCAGTACCATGAGTACTTAGAGTTCAATTAGCTAAAGGAGAAAGCTCAAGTTATTCAGTGTTGGTTTCTGTAGGGAACGCAGGTAAGTTGATTCAATGTAAATTGTGTTTAATTTTCATTCTGTGATGCATGTTGCTTGTATCTATCACGACTTACTTTCTGCCCACTGCACTTCTAAATGGAGAGCTGAAGGGATAGCTGCTGTTTTGTATTCAGATGCAGCCTGCTAGATATATGATTATGCACTCTGCCTTACTTTTATTCTTTCTTGTTTAGTTGTTCTCCCACCAATTCTGACTGAAGGTAAATGATTGCTCTTTGGATAGGAAAAAGAGAACACTACTGAAAGAAACCTCTCTCTCAAGTTGTAGAATGCTAATATATATATTTGTGGTGTTTGAAATGTGTGCTACTTCATATAAATTATATAGTGAAATACACAATTTAAAACAATGGGAAAAGTTTTTCACTACAGAAGTTATTCTTTCATCGTTTTACTTTAATTTTGGCTGAACAGTTTAACAAGGTAATGACTGAGTTCTCTTCTACTCTTGACATGTTTAGCTGCCATAAGAGGTTTGGATTTTTCAGAGCAACATTGAGTCTCAGGCTTCGGGCTATGAAGGTAGAGTCCATTCAATTTTTTGAAAATGGAACAGATAATTTGGCACTAATAGCAACCCCTACAGCTGGATTTATTGATGCTGGTGGCAACAACTCTACAAGGAGCTGTCAACTGAGATCTACTGGCCAGAGGTTAGGAGCTTCAGAGACATGCTGGAGGAGTGGGACGGGGGTGGGGAAGACCAATAAACTTTTAGTGAAAATACAGAGGAAGTGTGGGAGAAATAATAGTGTTTTAAAAATTGTAAGACTGAATCCTTGAACAGATCAAATAAAAGTAGGCTTTTATTGGGCATGGAATGTGGACCAAACAGAAATTTATGATGACTATAACTTATTTCTCAAAAATAGTTGCTCTTGGTTTTAATCACATTAGAATATTAATATTTAGCAAGGTACAATCAGTAGAAAATTATTTAAATTAAATTCACAGTAATTTAACATACTAATAGCCTTAAGGACTAATCCTGCTGTCCTTACTCAGGCAAAAATCCAGTGGACTCCAATGGGAATTTTATATAATTAAAGACTGCAGTGTAAATGGATGGAGGTTTCTGAGTTGCTATAGAAGCTACTAAGATTGTCCTCAAGGAGAACTAAATAGGATTATTAATGCTACCAATCTAGGCAGCTATTCTCCAGTCTGATTAACAACCCTCAATTGTTGTGGGTACATGTTTTAGCCACAAAGCATATGATTAGCTGATATGAACACCCTAGAGCAAGATTATGTCTTCAATCTGTGTCATTCTGTACTTTAAGCAGT
Source organism: Malaclemys terrapin pileata (assembly GCF_027887155.1). Lineage (NCBI taxonomy): Eukaryota > Metazoa > Chordata > Testudines > Emydidae > Malaclemys > Malaclemys terrapin. The sequence goes on from NC_071509.1 coordinate 69,153,780, forward strand.
ATGTAATTTTTTGTTTCATGGAGAAACTTGAAGCAGCTGGAAAACAGATGCCAGAAATGTTTATTTAGAGAATGTTTAAATATCACTGAGTTTTCCTTTGCTGATTAAATTACTATTGATTTGAAGGCATGGGGAAAATATTTTTGTAGGAAATTCTGTTATGATTGTTTCTTTCAAGTTGACCTGCACAGAACTTGGCTTATTTACATAAAGGTTAAAAACTTACAAGTAGCTTCAGAGAAGCATGCGCTCACCTTTACAAGTTCAAAAGAAATGAGGTCCTGAATCATCAGTGATTCCATGCTTTTCAGAGATTATAAGGCCAGAAGGGACCATTGTGATCTTCTAATCTGACCGGCTGTAAAACACAGGCCATAGTACCTCTTGTGACATTGCACCCCATAATGCTTTATAGAAATATGCTTATGAATGTAAATATGACATGGCTGGAATATGTTTTCTGCTGGATACACCATGTAACACATTTTTGCAAAGGTTATGTTCTACTGCATGTATTCATCCTATTTGTATGCATGTACCATTTTTATATCTGAAATTATCAGTGTTGGCTCTATGCTTGTATTCAAAGTGTTTGCTGTAGAATGCACTTAAAGGAGATTTGATCAACATAGTGTGAAGGGGTTATTAAAGTAAATGGAAGTACTTGGCGAACAATGGACCTTGATAGATGCCAATCCACATCTGAGCTTTCCTGGGAATGTCCCTGTAGAGAACTAAGTCATGCATGGACAAGGCTCCATCTTGTAGTTAGGATTGTACACAGGGGAGTGCGGGGTTTCCACCAGCGAGAGAGAAACTATATAATGTCCTGGGAGACCCCTCCATTTTATCTTCAGCTGGCTCAAGAGGTAGTCTCTCCATCCCCAAAGGACACCTGAAAGAAACTGGAACAAAGGACAGTAACTACAGGGGTGTGAGTGATTGCTGGACCCAGACTAGAAGGAGGCCAGTCTGTAAATGAAGCTTATTGGAACATCTGAGGGTGAGATTTCATCTGTAATCACTTTCTTACTGTATTAGACTTAGACTTGCGTGTTTTATTTTATTTTGCCTGGTAATTCACTTTGTTCTGTCTGTTATTACTTGGAACCACTTAAATCCTACTTTTTGTATGTAATAAAATCACTTTTTACCTATTAATTAACCCAGAGTATGTATTAATACCGGGGGGGGGGGGGGTAGGCAAACAGCTGTGCATCTCTCTCTATCAGTGTTATAGAGGGTGAACAATTTATGAGTTTACCCTGTATAAACTTTATACAGGGTAAAATGGATTTATTTGGGGTTTGGACCCCATTGGGAGTTGGGTATCTGAGTGCTAGCGACAGGAGCACTTCTTAAGCTGTTTTCAGTTAAGCCTGCAGCTTTTGGGGGACGTAGTTCAAAGCTGGGTCTGTGTTTGTAGCAGGCTAGTGTATCTGGCTCAAACCAGGCAAGGCACTGAAGTCCCAAGCTGGCAGGGAAAACAGGCTCAGAGGTTGTCTAAGCACATCAGGTGGCAGTCCCAAAGGGGTTTCTGTGATCCAACCCATCATACCTCCCCCAAATAATTCTTAGAGAATATATTTTAGAAAGACATTTCATCTTGATTTAAAACGATCAGAGATGGAGAATCCACTATAACCCTTCATAAATTGTTCCAATGGTTGATTACCCTCTGTCAAAAATCTATGCCTTATTTCCAGTCTGAATTTGTCTAACTTCAACTTCTAGCCATTGGATCATGTTATAACCTTCTGTGCTGGATTGAAGAGCCCATTATAAAACATTTGTTCCCCATGTAGATACTTATAGAATGTAATCAAGTCACCCCGACCTTCTCTTTGTTAAGTTAAATAGACCCAAAGAGCTCCACCTATCACTATAGGGCATGTTTTCTAATACTTAAATTGGAGAAGAACCACAAGAATAATTAATCAGCCTCCTTTTTGAATTGTGGTAACCAGAACAGGACACACTATTACAGCAACAGTCATGCCAATGCCATAAAGATAAAATAACCTCCCTACTTCTACTCAAGATTTCCCTGTTTATTCATCACAGGTTTGCAAAAACTCTTTTAACCACATCACAACACTGGGAGCTCATGTTCAGAACTCTACCCCAAAAACTTTTTTAGAGTCACTGCTTCCCAGGTTAGAGTCCCTCATCATGTAAATATGGCCTACATTCTTTGTTCTTAGATGTATATATTTACATTTAGTTGTGTTAAAACTCTTATTTGCTCATGTGCAGTTTACTAAGTGATAGAGATTGCTCAGTTTCAGTGACCTTTCCTCTTCATTATTTACATTTCCACCAATTTGTGTCTCACCTGCAAACTTTATCAGTGATGATTTCATATTTTCTTACAGGTCACTGACAAAAATATTAAAGAGCGTAGGGCCAAGAACTGATCCCTGAAGGTCCCCTCTAGAAACATTGTCATAAAGCAGCCAAACAATCCTCTAAGATCATCCAATACTTCTAAAACAGGGACTTACCTTTCTTCAATATGCCTATTAAAAACCAAACCATAGCAATTGGAGATGGTTGATTTCCCCACATCCAAACAATTACTACTTTTTCTGACTGAAATTTTTCACAAAAAGCCCTCCACCAGATTTCATTCCAAATTTTCTGGGTTTTCAACCAAAAAGCCAGAAAGTTTTACCAAAAACTCCTCTTCAAATTTTTTCCACAAGAAATACTATTTTCCAAACCAGCTGTAATACCAACATACATACTTCACTCAGCATACATCTGTGAAGGACGAAGGAAATGGAGTCATAATAATCTACCACACCCATATACATTCCCCCTGAGATGATATGCATTGTTGGCATGATTGACTGGCCCTCCCATCTTGCATTCCTGCAAAACAAGCAGCAAAGTTTTGACTGCTTCCTGCACAAGAGATCCAGGGATGGAAGAAACCCATCCACAGACATAATTTGTCCGATAACATGTATGTATTTATTTTAAAAGGGAGAAAATGGTTGTGTGTGATATTCAGATTTCTAACATATTTACTTATGACATCAACACAAAAAAGCTAAGGATTTGTCCAATGCCGAATGCCTTCACCACTTGGTGCTTATTATTCAAGATGACCATTTTTCATTACTACCATTTTCAATACTCTATTTTGTAACTTAGATGGAACAAGAGGGTGTGCGGCAGAGGAATGAAGGCACAATCATTATTTTGCACTTCTGTAACGAACCTGAAATCAGGTTTCAGAGTAGCAGCCGTGTTAGTCTGTATCCGCAAAAAGAAGAACAGGAGTACTTGTGGCACCTTAGAGACTAACAAATTTATTAGAGCATAAGCTTTCGTGGACTACAGCCCACTTCTTCGGATGCATAAATCATAAACCTGAAATCATCACTGGAGCACTCTAAGGCATGTGTATGTTGTATTATTATAACATATCCAGATATCAGTAGAAAAAGATAGAAGAGACCTGAAAGTGAAGCAGAAATATATTACTGCCAGAAATTAATTTTCATAAATAAACCTGCCTGTTTTCAGCCCTGTTAAGTAGCATATCTAATTGCATCCCAAACATCTCTGTAGTCAAGCAATTTGAAAGAGATTTTGGTTCTTTCCGGATGTTACCATAGGTTTGCAATATATACTGAAAAGCATTAAAAACAGACAATGAAAGCCAATAAACTCTATGGGCAACTGTAAATGCCTGTAGGGTTTTCACTGTGCTGCTTTCCTTAATTACACTGTATTTGAAGCACACCTGTCTTAACAAATCTGCACAAATGCAGGTTTAAATATACCTTGAACTTGAATGTCCTTTGTATCTTCCTTAGAACGCAAGTTACATCCATGTTCCATCAGGTCAGAAGTTAAATCTAATCTTAAGTCACTGAGACAAGACGCTTATCTCAACTACTGAGACACAAATTCTATAAACAAAAGGAAATGAAATATAAAGCAAATCACCATTGGAGGAAGTACAAGTTGCTAGAACACTAAGTCCAAAGCCTGAAATCTGACAAGCATGAAAGTGCTTAATGCTTGCAAATAAAGTGTTCAAAATGTGAAAAAAAATTTATTTGTAATTTAGTCTTAATGGAAAACTGATTGATTGCTAAAGCAGTTATCATTAGGGATAGTATTATAACATCCTTAAGCTTGCAGTTAGGTGCAGAACTTGAACCTCTCAGTTCCGGAAACATACCAGTCCTTTTCTGGTGCTGACGGCAGCAGCAACGCGCAGCTAGTTCTGCATGTGCTGGTTATTCAAGTAGGATGAGAGGTGAAGATGAAGGAGGTCTTTGAGTCTAGTTCCCCTCCTGTAGACTCCGTCTCTTTCTGGTTCCATTACCTTAGATCTTTGGGGTAATGGAGAATATGATGCCCCACCTGACCTCCTTCTGACCCTCATAGACAGCAGGAAGAAAAAATTCTCTCAAGCTGATTTCCCTCTGTTGTGCCTCTTAAGTCCAGGGTAGGGAGAAATGAAGTCTGTGTCTTATTTTTCTTGATCAAGTGTGAAAACAATAAGTCAAGATCCCTGTGTTCCCAATGTACAAAACGCACTTCCTGTAAAACACCTTTCCCTCCCAACAGCTCCCAGGCTCCTCTTCCTCTGAACTAACTCTGATGTTTGAGATGAGTAGCCTCACCCTCTCCATCTTTTTTGGGGGGTTAAGGCAGACGGCTGTTTTTCTTTGTGTTTCAGTACATAAACATTCAATACTTTTTTGCTGGACTATGTTTTGTTTTGTTTCTTAAATTACCTTCAAAAGCCAAAGCACACAGGGCACTATTCTGCATACCCTCTCTGTGTAACTAGAACCCACGAAGGCCTGTTCCAGAAACATCTGGGACATTCCTTCATTGCTGAAGAAAATGTCTACACTCAGCCATATCAAAAGGCACAAAAAGGTCTAGCATGGTAAAAATGGATACCTGAACCTGATCTAAAAGCACTAGGAGATTATTCATGATCTGGAAAGTGCTGTCTCTAATCCAAAAAAAGCTAAACCAAGATTCCAGGATACTCGGTGTCATTTATGTGCCCAAATACACCTGGAATAGAAAAGTCCCTGCCTTCTAAACTATCTTCTCCAAAAATCAAGTTTTTAAGAATGAATTGTATTTGTAAAGCACTGCAGGTCAAGAGACGGATTCTTAATGTAGGGGTCTACCCCCATTTAAAGCCTTCTACACATCCAAAATTCAAAGGCTAGCCCTCACCTTTTAAATTCCTCATTTGAGATAGAAATCCCACCAAAGATAGACTTCTACATCAACAGGAGTCTGGCAGTACATTTAGCATAATATATTTATATTAAAAAAGACAAATGAAAATGAATGAAGTTGCACTTTAAGCAGGGTGCATATTTAAGCATAGTTGGCACCTTCCTCTCACTAAGCACTACACTGATAATGCCTTTCCAAAAAGGCCATCAGTCCTAAAACTTATTTTAAGCAGCCAAAAGTTAGACCCACTGCTGACAAAGCTCTGAGAACGCAGTCAAACATGCATAAACTCATCAGAAACCTGGCTAAAATAGTCAAGGAGAACAGCTTTTATAGTCAAAAGTCCTGGAGAAACTCCTGTACAGCCAATCCATCTTAGCCAAAATCCATCACTAGAACTAGTCAGATATTCACAGTGAATAATTTGAGCAAGCTACATTTTCTCTTAATCAGCAATTCAAGGATAGCTGACAGATTTTACTGATTGGCACATTATCCACCCCCTCCACCAAATAGTTTGTGAGAACACACTTTAGCTTATGTTTTGCTCTCTAAGTTGTTGCCATGAGTATTTGCTGTTAATTCATGCTACATGGTACTAGCCGATTCACACTGATTGTCAATGTCACGGCTCTGGTCTAGAAGAGGGAGAGCTTGACACTCACCACAGTGCCTTGATTGGGTCCTACACACTGGGCTTATGTGTTAAGCTTTCCTGAACGTGAGCAGAGTCCAGGCACTGCCACTGGCTCTCTAAGTACACTCTTCGGGTACAAATTCTCATTCTAGCACCTGCTTCTGAGAGTTGATACACCCTGGTCCAACTGCCCACACCTGAGACTAGAACCAGCTCTCCCAGACTACTCAGTTGCTTAAACATACTGTTTCCCAGAGCTCCAACCATGCAGGCACTCTGCTTTACACTTTACCTCTTCAGGGATATGTGATAGTTGAAGCAAATAGTCACAAATCCTTCTTCAAAGCCTGTAAGCCAAACACACACTTTACTCAGACAGCACAAGAGATTCACAGATAATTTAGAAAACAACAAATGCCTGAATGCCATGCTCCTCACTCAGACTCCCAAAGAAAGGGTGAGCTAATCTGTGTTCAGGTAGGCAGGGTCCACTGCTGTCTCATCAGGTTCCCACAGCAAACTCTCCCTGCTTCAGCATGTGTAGTGATAAAATAGCCAGAGAGAGAGACTAGAGCCACTCCTGCCCTTTTACAAACTTCTTGTCATGTGACCCCTGGTCAGTCTCATCAGGTGATCCATTACTAGGCCACCTGGTGGAACCAGCTTTCTTTAGCCACCTACTTTGTCCAAGGGGGCTTCCATTTGAATAGAAGACTATCAAGGTTTAATGACCCTCAGCTGTTAGCCCTGTGTCACCATCCCGTGGAATCTCAGTCCAAGGTGGAGACAAAGGCAGCAGACACACCAGCCTTACAATCAGAGTGGAGTTTGTAGTTTGATAGATACAGAGTCCACAGTATCAGATTGAATTCATAAGCTATACATAGAGTCCCCAAATTGTCACAATAATGAAAAATAAAAAAAAATAATAATACTTTGTACCTGACACTTTTTAACCATAGATTTCAAAAGTGCTTCAGCAACAATGATTCCAGGATAGGTAAATTCAACTTCTTCAAGTGCCTGATCTTGCATTCCTCTTGGGCACCATTAGCTCCAATTGACTTAAACAGGAGTTTTGGGTGTGCAAAGAATACAGAGCAGACTGCCAGTATGTAAATGCCAAGAAATGCCCTTCTCTGTTGATCATTATTAAACAAATAAGGAAACAAACATGAAAAATGAACATTATGTTCATGGAATATAATATCCACAGTCACAAACTCATGAGTCACTCTAACTCAGGGGTCAGCAACCTTTCAGAAGTGGTGTGCCGAGTCTTCATTTATTCACTCTAATTTAAGGTTTCGCGTGCCAGTAATACATGTTTTAGAAAGTCTCTTTCTATAAGTCTATAATATAGAACTAAACTATTGTTGTATGTAAAGTAAATAAGGTTTTTAAAATGTTTAAGAAGCTTCATTTAAAATTAAATTAAAATGCAGAGCCCCACGGACTGGTGGCCAGGACCCAGGCAGTGTGAGTGCCACTGAAAATCAGCTCGCCTTCGGCACGCGTGCCATAGGTTGCCTGCCCCTGCTCTAACTCATCAAAATAAACTGTGTTTTACACGATGAGAAATAATTTTTACCTGATCTCTCTCTCTCTCTCTCTCTCACACACACACACACACCCCTTTCCCCCCCACACACACACCTCCCAGGAGTAAGGCCATCATAAAAATCCTGTGCTAACTAGATATCTTGGTGAAAAGAGATTATTTTCTATACAAATAATGTTTGTGTTTATTAATAGGCTTAACACTTGGAAATAAGAAAGCAAGGTATGTGATTTTCTTAAGAGTCCCAAAGTGGCATCAGCATGTCATGAGAACAGATAGTTGCTCATCATCTACTACACAACTCTGTGTAAACCTAAAATATTGCTATTATTTTACTGCTGTATGGGAAAAGATTACATGTTTCAAGCTGTGCAAATTATCTTCATTTTATTTAACAGAGACTATTGATACAGCCTTCTACTGATATTTTAAGTATGGATTCATCTTTTAACACCAGAGCACGTTATATAGAGTGATGAAGAAATGAAAAATACAGTGCAATTTAATTCATGGATTTACAGAGTGATTAGGGGACTTTTCCTGCTTCGCTAGCCCTGTAGGGGTTTGGTGCCTTCTAGATATGTATTATAATTCAGTTCACTTCTGACATGCAGGAGTACAGTAGTTAAAGTACACTGCAAAATAGCACAGTCGCCACACAAAATGAGAACCATGCCTTCTAAAATAAATCTCTCTCTTTATGAGCACTGGGTAAAGAGCTTTCTAGAGCTCAGGCTGGTGGTATTGTCAAGACAGAGATTAATTTATTTCACAGCATTTTACTATTCTCTGTAATATATCAAAACCTATTGTGTGCATGCTCTAGGAGGCCTTAAACAGTTAGCATAGGAAAGCCAGCTTTACCCTCAAGAGTATAGCTGAAATTTCATTTTAGCAAATACACTTTGTAAAGTTCAATTTTACATGGTTATGTCAAAAATGTTATCATGGGATTTGCGTCCATAGTTCTTTTTGCTACAAAGGTGAAATAAAAGAATAATTCCATACCAAAGAAGAACCAAATAAATAGTTAGGGCATCATTTATTTTTTTACTCTTTCTGTACAAGGGCAGAGCTCCCATTGATTTCAGTAGGAATTAGGTGGAGTAAAGTCTGAGTTATAAATAAATAAGTAAATTAAATAAATGAGTCATGGCATCATGATTTTACTCTACATTAAAAGATTTTAAGGTTGTCGTGATGGGGTAAATTCCCATCACCTGCTAGAGAAGGGAAAGAACCCCAATTAGAGTCATGTTCCACACCTGTAGGGTGACTGACCGAGTACCTTCCGTTAGAGGGTGTAGAGCTGGGTAAGGATTTATTAGTGACCTGGGCCTTATAAGGAGACTGAGGAAGCAAGAGGGCAGAGGAGGCAGGACTGTCCTATAGAGAAAAACCCAATAGGAAGCAGTAAAAAGTAACAGAGGGTCCTGTGGCACCTTTAAGACTAACAGAAGTATAGGGAGCATAAGCATTCGTGGGTAAGAACCTCACTTCTTCAGATGCAAGACGTTCTTACCCACGAAAGCTTATGCTCCCTATACTTCTGTTAGTCTTAAAGGTGCCACAGAACCCTCTGTTACTTTTTACAGATTCAGACTAACACGGCTACCCCTCCAATAGGAAGCAGGTCAGTCTCCTGATGGGGGACCCTGAATTAGGGCCTACAAAGAGTGAAGAGATCCCTATGGGACGCTGTTAGAGTCCCTGGGGAAGGGAGGCAGTGAGAGAAAACCTGCGAAGACGAGAAGCAATAGAGGACAAACCCTGCAGGAGCAGGCTAGTCTCCTAAAAGAGTAACCTTGCAATAGGGCTAATAAGAGCACTTCACTGGAGCCCAACAGGGATAGAAGTATTATTGTCTGGATTTCTAGTCAGACCTTTTTGTTACCACAGCAGGGGGCAGAATTTTAAGTGTCTTGGCCAGAGGGCTAAGTCACAGAACACAAAGGACAAATCAGCGCAATGGAGAGGATGCCACCAAAAAGGGTGCTAGGGGCACTGATCAGTGCAATGCCAACTCCTGATGCGAGGTTCTACGACTGGGAGTAGAGACTGTTACTGCTATACAATCACTTTTCAGATTAGAACAACACTAAGTGTCATTGTGTACTTTTTGTATCATTGATATTCATGTACCATTTTGTTACTTGCCCAATCAAATACACACCATCACATGGTATTTCATATTGTATCTAAAGTTGTTATTGTTATATTTTTTTTTGTTATGTGATAATGTAATTTTTAACTATCAAAAATCATTGATTCAGAACAGGGACAATGTTGCATGTTCAACATTTTCACATTTCCTAATTAAATGGGATCCCTGAGGCATATCCATATTGACCTAATACAATTTTTGTCTTCAATCCAGACCAATAAGTGGTTGTGTCACTGCCAGCCCTGAAGCCCTGGTGCTTTAAGTGTTCTGCTGCTGTGGCTCACAGCCTGGACACAGACAACCAGCAGACAAAGCACACGTTCAGTGTCTACGTGTTGAGCAGTTCTGTCTTAGCTTTCTGATTCCAACAGCCTGCTTGTTATGCCCCAGCCTTGGTGACTACCAGCTAAGTGATTCCAACACACCCACAGACCTGAATTCTCTCAAAACCATGTGCTCTGCAGTGTCCAGTCTCTCCCCATCAGAGGAATAATAAGGTTTGTTTGATCCTCTAAAGCAGAGGTGGGCAAACTACATCTCGCAGGCCACATCCAGCCCGCGGGACCATCCTGCCTGGTCCCTGAGCTCCCAGCTGGGGAGGCTAGCCACCGGCCTTCCCTGCTGTCCCCTCTCCCCCGCAGCCTCATAACCCCTCAGCTCCCGGCAGGGAGTCCCAGGGGGAAGTCAGGGGACAGGGAATAGGGGCGGTTGGATAGGCGTGGGAGTCCTGGGAGGCCTGTCAGGGGGCACGGGTGTAGATAGGGGATGGGGCAGTCAGGGGACAGGGAATGGGGGGTTGGATGGGGGGGGACTGCTGGGGGGCAGTTAGGGGCGGGGGTCCCTGGAGGGGGCAGTCAGGGGACAAGGAGCAGGGGGATGGATGGTTTGGCAGTTCTGAAGGGGGCAGTCAGGGGGCAGGAACTGGGAGGGGGCAGATAGGGGGTGGGAGCCAGGCTGTTTGGGGAGGCACAGCCTTCCCTACCTGGCCCTCCATACAGTTTTGCAACCCTGATGTGGCCCTCTGGCCAAAAAATTTGCCCATCCCTGCTCTAAACAGAGTGCACAGCTTATCACCATAACTGGAGTTAACAATCGAACTCAAACACAGCATCAGACTGGTTTAGATTAAAAGTAAACCAAGGTTATTTAAAAAAAGGAGATAGGTTTTTAAGTGAGTTCAAGCACAAATGATAGAGTTAGAAATAGTTACAAGCAAATAAACTTTCTAGAAACTAACACTTAACAAAACTATCGTCTTGGTTCTAGGTAAGATTTTTACCAGCCTTCCCTGCAGCAAGATGGTTGATCCCCCTCAACAGTCAGGATTTGTTCCCAAAGACATATGATTGGTTCCTTTGTCTTGTTAGGTGAAAGATAACTTGGGTTTCTTTGTCCCTCTCTTTTATGGTCCAGTGAACCTTTAAAATGGATTCTTTTGAAGGTCACCCCTCCAAAGTAAAGTTCATTCAAGATGTAAAGAAAGACACACAGCATCTGGTGGTGAAGGAAGTTCCAGGCTGTTTTTTTTCCCCTGCTGGTGTTTTCTAAAATATAAATTGGTCTGCTTCTGCCCTCTCCCATGCAAATGAATGGCCACTTGGAATGTGTTTGCCAGTCCACTCTGAGGACACCTGGCTGGAGGTATCTGCTTGTCCTTAGTCTGGGAGAAACCTGCTTACCCACTCCCCAGATCTGTGTGGTAAACAAACTTTATATGTCCTTCATATTTGGGTGTTTTAGATTTTCTATGATACCTTACACGACACAGTTTATGACATTAATGCACGGGAGTACACTGAATTGATCAGGCCAACTGAAACTCACCACCAGATACTAGTGAGCCCCTTGCTCTCTTGCACTGGTATGCTGTTAGGGTCACAGTTCCCCTTACAAATGACCTGAAAAGAAAACAATTAGTGAGATAAGACATAAACCACTGCAAAGGAAGACCTCAAACCTCAAACCAAAGTGCTATTGATTGGTAAAGACGCTACTGCATGAGCAATAGTGCCAAATCCTGAGATAAACTGATCAAATTTGAGAGATTGAAGGGCATGAGGGGTCACTGAAAACACTAAACTATAGAGTTTATATTGAATGGTTGACTATGAAGATAGATTGCTAGAATTCAAACAGGCATTCAGATACCATGGAATTAGTCAGATAGATCAGGTACAGATCCTAGTATGTCAGTAATGTGTTGGCATATGTCCAGATACCACAGTGATAGGCATAGTATAAAAACACCTGAATAGTGTAGAAGAGATACATTTTGCTTTTCCTCTGTAATACCTGAGTAGAACCACAAACAAATGTCTTTGAAGCAAGAAAGAAACGGGATAGAAAGTACTCAAAATATCATAACCTATCATAGCAATATTTGAATATGGAATTAAAACTAGATGAAAAATCTTATATTAGAATGAAAAATTGATGGTTTAAGTGTCTCATTACAAAAGAGTGACAGATACAGAAGCAGACTTGAGGGGATGTCATCTATGGAACAAATAAGAAGATTAATGGTTGAAATGAGAGCTGAAATATCAGAATACAGACCAAAGGACTCAAAGGAACATAATTCTGCTATATCAAATCCATTAAGGACTGAGAACTAGTAGCTAATACTATCAAAATTCAGGATATCTTGACTGGAAGAATTACTGGGAGACAAGGAAATCAGTAAAGCCAGCAGTGCAAAACAACAACAAAAAAAGTTAACATTCATGGATAAATAAGAAATTAGATAAAGTTGAGTTTTAACAAGGCAGAGAAGCCATTTTGTACTAAAAATGATTAATCTCAAGTAATGGATGATTGAAAGGTTTTAAAAATTGTTTAGCATTATTCAAGATTTGTCTATTTCACAGTTCATCAATGGATCATGGTTTATAGGAGTCAAATCTATTTCCAAGTCTATATCTCCACTCCAGCTGCTCTTCACGTAATTGTCAGTATCAACAAATTGAGCTCATGAGTCATGTGTGAAGCAAGGCTAAGAGACAATGGCCCTATGGGCCACACTACAAGAAGTGCAGTTTTATCTTAAATGTAATATTAGGTATTAAAAATTATATAAGTGACAGTAAAAGGATTAAGACATTTCAAGACATTACAGCATTAACTCTTGAATGTATTAAATTAATTTTTATCTCTTTATTTAGGTAGTTACTAAAACTGGAAGACAGCATGGCTATAGATATTCCATAATTTCCAATGCAGAAGCCTTTACATTAATTTAGATGTATTGATAATCATTCAGTATGCGGCTGAATTACAAATGAAATAATAAATCTAATTCTAGCCAATTTTTTTCTGCAAGCTGATAGTGTATGTGCTCAGTGCCTTTGACAGCCTAGTATTGAACATTTTTGTAGAATGAAGATGGGAGAAGTCCCTAAGAAAATTACCATTTAAAAAATAAAAAAAATCAAGTGAAGATTTACTATAGGAGTGATCACAACATTTTTATTTGATGAATGATAGTGTCATACTGTCTGGACTATTCAGAAGGGTGTGCAACTAAATATACTTCTAGAAAATATTCTGCAATCAATCAAAATAAGAATGATGAATCCCTGGGATTCATTTTGGGAACTGTTTACGGCTACACTACATACAGGGCTATCCTGAATCTTTACCCACCTGCTTCCCACATCTGTGACTTTAGAGTCTATCATTTCAGCAGCATATCCATTCCATAAACACAAAAAACTTAACTCAGGTTACAAGTGGAAGTAAGTGGTGAATGTAAATATCACTGGGAATATTCACATAAGTAAGATCTGAAAAATCCAGTCCATACTTTGAGAAGCCTGCCAAGACTGGAATCACAGTCAGTCCTGATTCAAAAGAGTAGCTCTGCTAGATCAAACCAAGAACAAAATTCATCTTGGCACACTTAATGCAAGTGGGTCCACATGTTTTTACATCATTCCTCATTCCTGGGAATGCTGGCTGTAAACATTAATGTCCAGTTGTGATATTATACCTGGATGTCCCACTTTTTCCTCATTATTTCTTTGAAAGATACTCTTTAAGAGGGGAGTAGCCAGGACATTGAATATAAGCGAACAACAAATGGATGGTCAACCTTCGGAACTAGAAACACAGCTTTGTTCAAATGGGGCCCACGTTGAGGCAGGTGGTGCAAGGCCATTTAAATCCCAATTTTAGAGCATTTAAGTCCATAGGCCTTGCATTGGGCCTCTGCTTAAGAATGAACTTCAGTGTGAGAGAGCGTTTATATATAAACTGTAGCAAGTCCCCGCAATTACTGTAGTTTTTAAACCACTACTTTTCATTTAGTCAATCAAAATTGCAAACACATTGCCTGCTCCCACATCCCTTACTCGCTTATTCAGACAAGTAGTTCTTTTGGTTACGAGTGGTCTATAAATGTCAGTGGAGTGCTTTCTCAAGTATGGGTCGAAGGATCAACTCATAATTTGTGCTTGAGCATTTCAGCCTTTGGGTTCAATGGCCTAGCCAGTCAGTTTCAGAAGGACATGGCCAATCCAATTCAATTTACCAGCATTGCCAGCTCCAAATGTTCAGAAGGCATGAGTCAGACCCCCAAACATCATGACTGCTTTTTAATGATATTGTGTTTTTAAGTCTACCTTTTGATTTTTGAAATTTCCCCTGCCTACTGCCACTCTGTATGTGGCAGTTACCTTCTCCCAAATGTATTGAGCAAGAAGATTCCAGCCCCCTCTGTAAAAGCTCTCACTCCCTGCCTGACTGTGGAAATCTTCCAGCTTCTCCTCAAACCCCAAAATTCTATTTCAGCCTCATTCCCCAACCAGCAGTTAATTATGCATCCCAGCCCCCACATCAACTTTGCCCTATACATCTACCTGTCCCTCAGCCCAGCAATTAATTATGCCCCTGGTAGCCCTCCAGGCTCACCTCTGCTCCTCCTGCACCTCCAGGTGTTCTTCACACACCCCCTGCCTGGGGGGACAGTTGAAATGGTTTCTTTACCCTCCTCTGTACCTTCACAGGCCTTGTTGCCCAGATGGAGTGTGTGTGTGTGCGGGGGAGGGGGTAGAGATGTGGAGGAGCTGACCCTTTGATCACAGGAGGGGAAGGAAGAGGAGGGAGTAGATATGCCCTGAGGAGCTGGGCTCTTTCTTCTTTTTCCTTCCATCTTGTGCAAATGGAGTTGGCTGCTCCCTCTATTCCTTTCCATACCTGAAAACTCCTTTCTGTTCCTGAAAGCTGAGGTGATGGAGGAGAAACGCTCCACCATCTTCCAGTAGAAGCTCTGATTGGCTGTTCTTACCTAAGAGGTGGGGAAGTGATGAAGGCAGCCAATCAGAGGCAAGCTTTTCAGGAAGGACTGAAGCTTCTTATCTCATGCCACGACTGGCTCCAGCACCAGCCAAAATGAAGTTGGTGATAAAACTGTGAGAGTTGGCAATGTTTTACCCCAGGTGAATCTGAGTGACTGAGACTGCTACCTGTGTAATAGTAATGAAGACTGTTACTTACACAAGTAGTTTTCTTTTAACATTCATTTTTATTATATATATATATATAGCTGCATTTTCATTTCAGTTGAAATAGTCACTGTAGAAATGGACTACCTTTACAACAATTTTGTGTTTCATTAATTTGTCACCAGAAAATTTGTGGGTCATTCCTTGATGTGTCATATCATTAACGAAAGCTTTGCAACAATTATCAAATGTGACAATATAACACACAGAAAGGAAAATATTCCTTCTTTAGGCCAGATATTTTTAAAAGGGTTTATTCTTATGTCTAGAATTGATTCCACATTCATACACATGCTGCCAACTAAAAGGAAGATGCAATTTACAAGATCTGTACTAATGTAATTTATTGATTTGCTAACAAACAAAACTAGTTTGTTTAAATTAATATCCAGTACACATGTATTGTAGCCATCTGTCTAATTTGTCAAGCAACTGATTCTGAAATCCACAGACATAGGAAGAAATGCAGAGGAGGAGTAAACAGAGTGGGAAAGAAAGCTAAAGGGTAAAACAAAGTCTAAATGCTTACATATATTCACTGGACCTTTTATCATTCATCTAGAAACCTGAAGCATAAAGTCAAAGTAACAATTTGTACAAAGTGACTGCATGTAATTAAAAGAATTAACAAGAATGAAAATGAGGGATTACAGTGATTCGATCTGATCATTCTTGCTCTGTGTAGCCTTTAACATATCAGTCAATCAATGCTATCCTCTGCAGATGGGAAATAAGTAAAGGATTCCCACAAGCAAAAAGCCTGGACACCACCTGGGTCCGCAAAGGTAAGGTCTCACCAGAGAAATAAGTCTGGATAGTGGAGATTTAATTGGACTGAAGAATCTAAATGGAAGTTTGCTTTGAAAAATTAATAAACATGGTCTACTGTTACAAAGTTCATCTATGAACCATAGGAGAATTTAAGGTCAAGATAATATATCTAAATGTACAATCTATGTATATCATTGTAGTATCTATACTTTCACTACTTTCATGGAGCAAGGTTGTCGTTTGCCCAATACACCTGTGAAGGTATGCAGGTCACAGTGCAGAGGAAAGAGTTTCCTCTGTAGAGATGGTACTACTCCTCTTCTCCCATGCACAGGGCCGGCTCCAGCAAGCAGGTGCTTGGGGCGGCCAATGCGGCACGTCCGGCTCTTCGGCAGCAATTCAGCGGCAGGTCCCTCACTCCCTCTCGGAGGGAAGGAATTGCCACCGAAGACTGAAGTGGCAGCGGTAGAGCTGTAGATCTCAATCACAGCTTTTTTTTTTTTTTGGCACTGCTTGGGGCAGCAAAAACCCTGAAGCCGGCCCTGCCCATACAGATGGACAAGGAATGGGTGGAGCCTTGACTCTACCCCCAGATATACCAACCAGGTGAGCTAAACCTGCGGGGGGGTGAGGGGAGGGGAAGTAGTGTGTCAAGTATATGATACCAAGCTGGGAGGGGCTGCAAGTGCTTTGGAGGACAGGATAAAAATTCAAAATGATCTGGACAAACTGGAGAAATGGTCTGAAGTAAATAGGATAAAATTCAATAAGGAAAAATGCAAAGTGCTCCACTTAGGAAGGAACAATCAGTTGCACACATATAAAATGACAAATGACTGCCTAGGAAGGAGTACTGCTGAAAGGGATCTAGGGTTCATAGTGGATCACAAGCTAAATATGAGTCAGTGTAACACTGTTGCAAAAAAAAGCAAACATCATTCTGGGATGTATTAGCAGAAGTAGTGTAAGCAAGACACGAGAAGTAATTCTTCCGCTCTACTCCATGCTGATTAGGCCTCAACTGGAGTAGTGTGTCCAGTTCTGGGTGCCATATTTCAGGAAAGATGTGGTCAAATTGGGGAAAGTCCAGAGAAGAGCAACAAAAATTATTAAAGGTCTAGAAAACATGACCTATGAGGGAAGATTGAAAAAAACAGGTTTGTTTAGTCTGGAGAAGAGAAGACTGAGAGGGGACATGATAACAGTTTTCAAGTACATAAAAGGTTGTTACAAGGAGAAGAGATAATACTTAGTCCTTCCTTGAGTGCAGGGGACTGGACTAGATGACCTCTTGAGGTCCCTTCTAGTTCTATGATTCTATGAATCATAGAATATCAGGGTTGGAAGGGACCTCAGGAGGTCATCTAGTCCAACCCCCTGCTCAAAGCAGGACCAATTCCCAACTAAATCATCCCAGCCAGGGCTTTGTCAAGCCTGACCTTAAAAACCTCTAAGGAAGGAGATCCCATCACCTCCCTAGGTAACCCATTGCAGTGCTTCACCACCCTCCCAGTGAAAAAGTTTTTCCTAATATCCAACCTAAACCTCCCCCGCTGCAACTTGAGACCATTACTCCTTGTTCTGTCATCTGGTACCACTGAGAACAGTCTAGATCCATCCTCTTTGGAACCCCCTTTCAGGTAGTTGAAAGCAGCTATTAAATCCCCCCTCATTCTTCTCTTCTGCAGACTAAACAATCCCAGTTCCCTCAGCCTCTCCTCATAAGTCATGTGCTCCAGACCCCTAATCATTTTCGTAGCCCTCCATTAGACTTTCCAATTTTTCCACAGCCTTCTTGTAGTGTGGGGCCCAAAACTGGACACACTACTCCAGATGAGGCCTCACCAATGTCGAATAGAGGGGAATGATCACGTCCCTCGATCTACTGGCAATGCCCCTACTTATACTGCCCAAAATGCCGTTAGCCTTCTTGGCAACAAGGGCACACTATTGACTCATATCCAGCTTCTCGTCCACTGTAACCCCTAGGTCCTTTTCTGCAGAACTGCTTCCTAACCATTCGGTCTCTAGTCTGTCACAGTGAATGGGATTCTTCCATCCTAAGTGCAGGACTCTGCACTTGTCCTTGTTGAACCTCATCAGGTTTCTTTTGGCCCAATCCTCTAATTTGTCTAGGTCCCTCTGTATCCTATCCCTACCCACCAGCGTATCTACCACTCCTCCCAGTTTAGTGTCATCTGCAAACTTGCTGAGAGTGCAGTCCACACCATCCTCCAGATCATTAATGAAGTAAAGGGCTGACACAGAATATCCTCCCATCCCAGCCTGATGAAGCAAGGGAGGGCTTGTGACCAAATTCGGATTGAATCAGAATTTGCTCCTGCTCTTGAGGCAGCACAACTATATATTACACCTTACTCAGAACTTGTAACTCCACAGTCAAGCCCAGAGTGAGATGAAATGTCTTCAGTTTCGGATTTCTATCATGTTTCTTCACCATAAATTGTTATGTATTGCCATCATTATTTTATTCCTTAAATGTACTGAATTTATCAACAGAATTTTTTATACATGTATACACCAGAGAACAAAAGCATATTATAGTATTAGTTCTGATACTTTCCTACTAAGTACTTAGTTGAGAGCACTCTTAATTAGAGATGGCTCAGGAAGATGTGGATTGGATTTGTGAGAACTTCATATAAGCTTTTGTTTTACATCAACAAAACCAAAGTGACCTTGGCTTCAGTTTTGGGTTCACAGACTATAGGAAAGGAGTAAAATACTGTAAACCTAACAGGGAACTGCAAGTGATGGTATCTAACTTAGAGACCTCTACATATAGAAATGGAAGATCAAAAATATGAATTAATTGCAGGCAATCAGGAGAGGAAAGAAATAAAACAAAATGATCTGAACAAACTGGCGGGCCTTTCCGGTTCTAAGATTTCATGATTCTATGTAAAGCAATGGAAAGTGGTGGACAAGTGCATAGAGGGAGATAGAAATATTAGCCTATCAGCAACAGAACCAGAAGTAGGATTTACAAGCCCATTTCTTAAAAAAAATATCTGTGGAAATCTGTTGGCAAATTACACAGCAGAAGATGTTGCAGAATAGTCTTGTTGGAATCAAGTTGCTATGGGACTGAATACTCATGAAGGAAAAAACCTGTGGCATTCCCCCAGTTCTGTTTCACCTTTCTCTTCTAATATTTGCTTACTATTGCTCTTGTGCCAGAATTGACATCTCTGCAAATGAAAGTTATCACATGGCTGAGATACATTCTCAGGCAGCTTAGCACAAAAACAATTCAAAAATGTCATTGTTGATTAGGCAGCAGCATTGGTAAGTCGTGTTTAAAATTCCACAGGTCACTTGATGTTACTAGTATGCACACTTCTAAAAGGTCAGTGCACTTTTTAAAAATTCCAGTGAACATTTATACATCACTGCACTTTTTTTTTAAGCCCTGGTATATGCCCCTCTATGCCCAAGAGGTGGAAACCATACTTTCTGTTGTAAGGAATGGAGCTACTGATGCAAAAAGGCACCAGATTTTGTAGTCTTCTGAAAAACTGTAGCACTGATTTTTTTTTTAAACTGAATTCTGGCAGATAAACTTTGAGATATCCCTACAAGAAAAATAGAGTTGGAGTAAAACACAAGGAGATAAAAAGATGGAGTAAAAATAGGGCAATGGTTGAGATCCTCCAAACTTTCCTTTATTTCATCAGAGTCACCAGAATTGTAAATTTAAACAACAACAACAACAACTGAAGTCCACAACTTCTTATAGAGTAAGACCCTTCCTGACTGACTCAATAGAAATACCTGCACGTGCTTAAATGCTTTGCTGGACTATGGTATACAATTTGATAAACCCAGTTTTTCTGGATTTGTTTGAATACCAAATAGTGGCCATCATTACAGTTTCAGACTGTACACTCAATTTGCAATTAACTTTTTTTTATTAAGTACATCAACCAATCAAGGAATGGAAACAGTATCATGTAGACTTCAATGTAATTAACTAAGACAGCACAAATTGTATGTTGATTGCAGAATTTGCATTTCTCAGCACTCCAAGAATTATTCACTGGTGATATTCACAAATCATTTACAGTAAATCCAAAAATAAGTTTAAAGAAAATGCAATGAATGAATAATTTGACCAACTCTAGTTTTAAGGATTAGATTGGAAGTCATTTGACATCATTAGATGCAAGAAAGAACTCCACATTTTTGTGAGTGCTGTTCAGAACTAACAGTTCTGGAGGTTTCAATTTGAACTCATCCTTAGCACACAGGTGTGTTCTGAGAGCATTATAGCAGAAATCTATTGATGTATATTGAGTCTCTAATGAAAAGTGACCAATTTCTTATTAAAGTTGTATGCCCTTTCAGTTCTCCGTTACACAAAGTGTGAACAGTTGAAACCAATGCCACTAAACAATGAAGGATTGCCCCATGTATCTCTACAGCCTAACAGTGGAAATAAGAGTTTGAGAGCCAGTTAAAACAACTGTGCTAAAAAATGCTCTATCCTACTGTGAAAGTCACTGGAGGGCTCAGTACCCCACTTTATATTTCAAGGCAGATGGCAAAATGAAATGTGATTATGAAGGTGGTGATTATGGTTCTATTCCAGAATCTTAAAAGATCTAGGAACATTCAGCCCAACTATGCAATAGTTACCTATTTACATTTAAACTACTTACTAATCAAAGTATGAAGATATACTATGTTTTTGATTCAGCAAGGTATATGAACATGCACCTAACTTTAAACAGGAAAAGTTCCACTAAAATGGGATTACTCACACATTTAAACTCAGACATTTGCTTAAATATCTTACTCTATAGACCTATATCTGATAACTCAAAGGAGAATTCATCCTGTAGAAGCCTAAATGTTCAAGCCATTTGATTCCAAAACATTATTCACAATGAATAATTCAATCAGCTCTAGTTATAAACAACTGTAACCCAGGGGTTAAAATGGAGACATTAACTAATAGAAATAATAGCAGTAGCAACTTCTATCTATTTCCATGCAGCCATAATACTCTCTTGACATTTTCCCCCTACTGGAAAATGTTTCTTATATGAAATTATTTCCAGCTCCTTACCAACTCCTTACCAACAATATTTTTTCCAGAGACCCTAAGTTGTAATGGGCTGTCAATCACTTGCAACAAAAATCCAGAGGGGGATGATATCAATCAGCAGTTAAAGAATCAGATTTTGTAACAACTTTGCATTATCTTTATATGACATCGTAATGCAACATTTTTCAAACACTTTTAGAAAACATGATAACTACCTCCAGTCAGGCCAACAATTAGCTCAATGTCCATAGAGTATATATTCAGATCAACAAATGGGTGATTATCCATAGATTTTATTGCATTGTTAAAACCTTTGTATTGCTAAATATGTAGTAATTCAGAGTTAAACTCATAACAAGCTTAACTCAAAACTAAAGATCAGGAGCAGACTAGAAAATTCTTCTAATAGATTATCTAGCTGGATGGATGATATAGTAGAACTAGTCACAGTTCTCTACCACAACCTGTTTTTGGTGAAGTTTCATTTTTAACATAAGTCTTCTGATCAGCTCTAATGACAGATATAGATTAGTAGGTTGCACTATATACCAAGTTGCACTGACTTTGAACCCA
This sequence comes from Malaclemys terrapin pileata, assembly GCF_027887155.1. NCBI lineage: Eukaryota > Metazoa > Chordata > Testudines > Emydidae > Malaclemys > Malaclemys terrapin. The sequence goes on from NC_071509.1 coordinate 69,175,284, forward strand.
GTACATTATAAACTCACTTTGTATTAGATCAAGATATCTGTACTCATCACTTGGGTATGTGTGTGTCTTTAAGAATTACTTGGGCCCGTTGGACTTTGGGCCTCTACCTGAGAAAAGTGTGAAGGATGTGAGATACCATTTTATTCTTGTTGTTACCAAATAGCTTTCCTATTCATAAATATACACTGAATTATTTTTGCAATGATTTGAAAATTATCACTAATTGATAAGATTAAGGAAATGTAAATGAGTTTATACTAATGCTTTTGAACTAAGTAATGGCAGAATTCCTTCACATAAAGGAGTGAATCCCAGAAGGAAGCTTTAGTTACTAGAATTTTGCAAAATTACCTCTTATCCCATCATGTTTGAGTGAGTTCAATTTTAATTTTTGCAAACATTTATGAAATATTTTGAAATGCCACTCCCAAACCCATTGTTGCCTAGTAATCCGAGCATCAAAGAAACCAAAAATCTTCTATGTGGGGCATTCATGTCTGCACTCATTTGTCTTTTAAGGGGTTCCATTGATGTGCTTGTAGGTTGTCCGATGGTTCTATTTTGGTCCATGGCTTGCCAAGGAGAGACCATAAGGCCAATTGTGCAAATTGCAGAAAGCCACGAGTAATGGGGTTATTTGGAACTATTCTATCCCAGAGGGAACCCAGTCCCTTCTAGAGCTCCTGGTATGCAAGGGAGAACACACACTGCATCATCCCCACAATGATGTGTGCTCTGACAGTTTTGCTGGCTTGTGCAGAAGTGAGGCAGGATAGGCAGCAGGTTTGTATAACTTTTGGCGGTGTCCAGAAAAGGTCCACTGAAGAGGTTAATTGCTTTCAGATATTTTCAAATATTTTCATGCAACTAATGTTCACAGTATCACCCATCCTCCAACACTTGGAACAGTTTTAATTTCTGATAAAGTTAAAAAGGGTAATTTTTATAATATAACTCAGGCATAAAGTGACTGACTTTATATTAAGCTACTATACTACAGTACAGTCCCTAACTCATGGGGTGTGCCTCTCACTTTTGTCCAAATGTAAAATGTTTGTTATACTGAACGATCAAATGTTTTAAGCCAAAATTTTGCAGGTCTTAAGATGTTGTCAGGGCTAGTTTGTCCAGAATTTGGCCTCATTATTGTCTGTTTGAAAAAAAAACATTACCTCTGTTTGAAAAAAAACATGTAATTTTTTAAATGCAGTTTATTTTTCAGAACAAATTATTCAGTTCCTCATTCAGCAAAACACAAGCGTGTGGGTGACTATCCACATTAAAGTTAATAGGTCTACCCATGTGGTTAAAGCTAAGCATGTGCTTAAGTGTTTTGTTGGATTAGGGCTTCAAAGGATTTCCCCTCCAAGAGAGAAGTAACTCTTCAGCCCTAGTAAGTCATCAGCAATCCTATGAAAAACAGGAAATTCTCCATGGAACTTAAAATGAAAACACTAGAAAGGAAAGAAGTTCATTTCCAAGCTTCCAGTAAGGAGTTCATACATACAACAAAGAAATTATATATAAAAAATTAAACACACCTTGACCATATTCTTATAAGTGCTTTAACTTGAAGGATCATGCAACTATTCCCTACCTGCTGATCAATCCTCCACTAGCCATTTGTGTTGTAAATTCATTATCAAACCAAGAAAGCATCTGGAAAAGTGGGCCAAAGCAGCTCTTTGAAATTCAAAAAATCAATACTTGTGTACAAATGTAGTTCAGCCAAGCAGTATATAGTTTGGAATAACTAGTGAGCTGTGAAATTGACATTTGAATGAGTAAAATGGACTTTAAAAAAACCAAACACCTTTTTAGTCCTACGACTTCTTTTAAGGCTTTATCAGGTATGAGAGTCTGAAGTAGCAATATACTATTTGGAGGGGGGAGTACAGGGATCCATTTGATATCATTGGAAAACAATTATTACTGCGAAAATCAAACAAGTAATTGGCAATTTAAGAACTGCTATTTATCCAGTTTAATAAAAGACTTTTTAGTGCTACATTGACACTTCTGTGTAAAGCCACCAAGAGAAGGCTAGAAGTGTGGGAAGCCAAGGCAAGCGTAATTACTTATTTGACTAAAAAGTGTTGGTGGTGGGGAGGGGGAAAAGAGCCATTGCTTTTAAAATGATATCTTGATCTACAATTTCAAGTTGTATCAGTATAATTATGTCAGTTAGGGGGTGTGATTTTTTTGTCTATATAGTTATACCAGTAAGAGCACTAGTATGAACACAGTTATATCGATATAAAGATGACCTGTTAGGTAGTTACTGCTCTCCCTATATGTGAATAGCTATACTGGTATAAAACACCTTTTTTAGAAATATAACTGTACTTATCCATTATAGCTAAAGCAGTACAACTTTCTAGTATAGACAAGTCCCGAGTGGAACTGGTGAATACCGTAAAAGTATGGGAGTTATTATGTAATACATGTGTTAAATAGAGCATTTCCAGAAGTCTGATCAAAGAGTCTGAATTGGGTGTTCATGCAGATAAGCACACTGGATCCAATCTCTACTCAACATGCTTCTCACACACTGTATACAAACAAAGTACATCACTGTTTCTCCCCCCCCCCTTTTCCAATAGTCTCTGGCTCCATTGTTTTATTGTTATTTTCCTCTCTCAAACATATAGCCCAGTTCCCAAGTAGCTGCTCATTCAGAGTATGAAATGGCTACTTTATCCAAAATACCTAGTTTACCAAGAGGTTTTCAAAGGGCTCTGGAGACATAGGTGTCCTTTCCAGACATTCAACAGAAAGGAAATGTCAGCTAGCAGTAATCTGGAATCCTTTGGGCCTTCCTCTTGCCTGCTGGCTGAGGTCGCCAGGTTCATTTCTGTGAAGGAAGCATTGAAGATTTTTGTTAGCAATGGGCATAGTTATTCTGCAGTGCTGTTTAGCAGACAGAAGGGACATGGATCTATTTTCACAGATGCCTGGCTCAAATGTTTTTCAGGGCTTCTTATGCTTCCGTGTCAGGAATGGAATAGCAAAATGGTGAATATCAGTTGATATCGAACAGTTGGTTTTGCCTTAAATTCAATTCTAATTCAGTTGATTCCTTCTCCAAAGTAGAATGAGAACTCTTCATAGTAACTGGTTCTCTAGCTCAGTGTTTTAGATTACATAGTCTGGGTTTATTATCTTGTTCATTATGGACTAGTTCTATTGGCTATGATGGTGAAGGAGTAGAAGACTCTCTTGTCTTCTTTTATCGTGGCGGAATATATCTGGAAGAAGTCTTTGTGGTGCTGATAAATTGAAGCAGGTCTTATGCACTGGCATTTTAGTCTTCTCTTTTTATACTTAATTTAATTAGTTTCAGTGAACTTCTTGGTTGGTATGGGGAGCATGTGTGGGGTGGAATGAAACTAAGGTGTTGATAAATATGATCAAAGCTTTCTGCCCATTTGTCAGCACATTGACTTGTGGCTGGATACTATGCTCTTCTAAGGCATACTGAAAGCTAGATGAATTCAAGAGCTTTCAAGGTCAAATCAGCTTGGTTGGTTCATTTCTCTAGTGCGATGTAGGAAAAGCCGTGCTCCTTACCTGGATCAGTTAGTGGTCAAACCAGGTGAACAGAATGTTTGTTATAACCCCAATGTCCACTCCCAGACTGAAGGCCAGGTCCACCCTGTGTCTGGCTGGACCATGAGGAATATTATGATTTTCATGCAGGAGAGGTCATGTGTGGGTATCTTGGGCAATGTCTACTTAGGAATTGCTGTCTCCAGCAACAATGAACCCGGGGATGCCATGCTAGGTAGCTGGTCCATTTGTTCCTCTAGGAACTACTGCTGCTGGCAGTTTAGAGCACTAGGATTCCAAGGTTCCTTTTCTCCCTCAGCTTGCAGACCATGTGGATGCCTTTGTACATTTGGAGAATTTTATTTCCGGTAAACAGTACCTTCTGCATCAGTGACTGGAGGGGAACAGGACTGCTATTCTGCCTTCAATTTTTTTTTTTTTTTTTTAATTCCTTCTGACTTAGTCTGGGAACCAGCTGAATATATATGTTGCATTTGTGTGGGGATGCTTTTGGGACATTGGCTGGCTAGTCAAACCAACACACCATTGCCAGCAATTGGAAGGTTACTAGTACGGTTACCAGCGACAGTGGCCCTACTAAGCCACCTGCTCTATTTCTTTCCTGTTGCACATGGGTAAGCAGGAGGAGTCCATGAAAGGGCTCCAATACATTTCCTTTTAGCTTTTGTTGTCAGAATTTTTATTAGACTGTATCATCTGTGGATAAATACCTCGATCTCAGCCTTGATATAGCCAATGATATTGCTCACATCCTAAGGTTAACTTAATTGTCAATAAAACATTTTACATTATTATTTTTTTCCTTAGATTTGTGCTATTTTAAAAACATGCCTTTTCTGAATACAAATGGGAATGACTCTGAATATCAGACCTCAGAATAAGTTTATGAATACCAGTGTCAAGATCTGTACTTATCTCTATGAGCTTGTCAGTATATAGTCTTATTTTAATGCATGGCTGGCACACTATCATGAACAAATAAAAATGACATATGTTGCAGTTGTGACATGTTCCTTTAACAGCTGCTGTGACATGATGGGTAATTCTGCTTTCTTTGTCACATCAGCCTATTTTAAGGCATTGTTTTCCACTTGAAATGATATTGAGAAAGGTCATGCTGGCCTGTGGAAGTATGAATACATTATTCCACACTAGCATGAAGGAAAATGTATGTCACCTCTATGAGTGATACATTATATGCTTTAGGTTGCATAGGAAAAGAACAGAGGCTCTAGTTAATTTTCTCCATAGACCTAGGATCCTGCAGTGGTCTAAGAGAGATGAAGAAATCATGGATTGAAAAGTGAAATATTTATCTCAAGAGGCTGGGCTTGAAAGAGAAAACAGTGGTGGGAAATTGAGTCCATTAGACCTATTAAAGCTCAGTGAATCCAAAAGAACAAGGACCTCTTTGGATAATGAGTGAAATGGAGCATAGTTGCTTGGTCTGTGGGGATAAGACTTTGCCACCAGCTGAAAGAGCGTGCAGAAGAATAATTTATTGGTGGAAGTGGTACTTTGGTACATAAACATCCACCTGTTTCTCATAGATACCTGAATTTTTTTTTTTTTTTAAGTCTTTGTGATTTTGGTTAGAACAAAGGCTTCCAAAAGAGGATGCAATTATTAAACCACCAAAATAATAAAACAATGCCTACCACAGCACCATACTCCTGGTAGGAATTCATTTTTGATTATGTCAAAAAAAGAACTTAACCTATCAATATGGGGCACTTTTCACTGAAATACAGACACCGTGAAAAGAAGCTTCTAAAACCAAGAAGCAGTGTAAAACTCATGTTGCAGAAGCAGACTGTAAAAATGACAGGCTTCTATTATGTTTTGATTCCTTCACAAAGGAAACTTCAAATACTAAGAATTCTATAACATTTTACTTGACCTGTGCTTTTTCTCACTACCAAGTCTCTCCTGCTGTCTGTCTTTGATCTATGCAGGGTTCTGCAGAGTGACACATGCACAACATGTAGACCACATGAAAGGCAGAGTCTCAGGAAGGGCATGGTGATAGTGGGCAAGCTACTTTCAGTCTGTACCAAGGTTAACACCAGGAGGGGGGTAACATCGTACTCTGCTTGGCTCAGGTTGTACCTAAACCATTTGTATTATTGTCATTTAATATCTCATGTAGTCAATGACATTATTGTGCCTAATAGTTACATAAAATACAATCTTACATATTTTGCCACAACAGAATTAAAATTCTCTGCATTCTCATATAATCCAAGAGGGACAAAACTTGACTTTCCGAGTGCACCAAACTAGAATGAACAGCTTTAGAGTGTGCTTTCATTTTACCAGGTATACAGCACAGTATGTATTTTCAGAATTAGTCCACACACAGCAAGATGTGGAGCCTGAAGTGTCTGCTGGATGAGTACGAATTTTAAACAAATATAATCTCAAATTATGGAACTCATGTTTTTGCATTGAAAACAACCCTCCCTCCTCCCCTACACACAAATACTGCACAAATTCATAGATTTTAAGGCAAGAATAAACCACAGTGGCAACCTAAACTGACCTATGAACAGAGGCCACAGAATTTTAATCCAATAATTCCTGAACTGAGTCCAATATCTGTGACTGAACTAGAGCACAGTTTATCAGTCTGAAGGTTCAGGACCCTAACGAGAATTTTGAATAAGTTTTAGGGGGTCACATCTACCCTTCCTTTTCTTATGGATTAGAAACACAGAAGGTCCTTGAAGCTTTCTGTTGTAAAGTGGAGTCACATTATTGAAGAAGTTTAAGAACCACTGAACTAAAGCATATATTTAGAAAGACAGCCAATCTCAATTTAAAAATCTCAAGTAATAGAGAAACCACAACATCCCTTAGTAAGATGTTTCAACAGTTAACTAATTAAAAAATTCTCTCTTATTTCCATTTAGACTCATAGACTCATAGACATTAAGGTCAGAAGGGACCATTATGATCATCTGGTCTGACCCCCTGCATGCTGCAGGCCGCAAGACCCTTCCCTGGACTCTACCGTTGAAGTCCCCAATCCTGTGTTTTAGTGACTTCAATCGGCTGAGACCCTCCTGCTAGTGATCCCTGCCCCATGCTGCGGAGGAAGGCGAAAAACCTCCAGAGGCTCAGCCAATCTACCCTGGAGGAAAATTCCTTCCCGACCCCAAATATGGCGATCAGTAATACCCCGAGCATATAGGCAAGAGTCTCTAGCCTGACCCTTGTTGGCCATTATGCTGTTCATGTACCATTGCCTGGTTTTCCTTGGCTACTATGTTTTATCATTAAACCATTCCCTCCATAAACTCATCCAACTTAATCTTAAAACCAGACAGGTCCGTCGCCCCCACCGTTTCCCTCGGAAGGCCGTTCCAATATTTCACCCCTCTGATGGTCAGAAACCTTCGTCTAATTTCAAGCCTAAACTTCCCCCCGGCCAGTTTGTATCCATTCGTTCTCGTGTCCACATTAGTACTAAACTGAAATAATTCCTCTCCCTCCCTTGTATTAACCCCTCTGATATATTTAAAGATAGCAATCATATCCCCCCTCAGCCTTCGCTTTGTCAGACTAAACAACCCAAGCTCCTCTAATCTCTTTTCATACGACAGGTTTTCCATTCCTCTGATCATCTTAGTCGCCCTTCTCTGCACCCGTTCCAGTTTGAGTTCATCTTTTTTAAACATTGGAGACCAGAACTGCACACAGTACTCCAAATGAGGTCTCACCAGCGCCTTATACAACGGAAGCAGGACCTCCCTATCTCTACTAGATATACCTCGCCTAATACATCCCAAGACCGCATTGGCTTTTTTCACCGCCACGTCACATTGTCGACTCATAGTCATCCTGCGGTCCACAAGGACCCCTAGGTCCTTCTCCTCTTCCGTTACTTCTAACCAATGCGTCCCCATCTTGTAACTAAAATTGTTATTATTCGTCCCCAAGTGCATCACCTTACACTTTTTACTATTAAATTTCATCCTATTTCTGATACTCCAATTCACAAGCTCATTCAAGTCTCCCTGCAGAGTATCCCTATCCTCCTCCGAGTTTGCAACTCCTCCCACCTTCGTATCATCCGCAAACTTTATCAGCCCACTCTTGCAATCGGTCCCGAGGTCAGTTATAAATAGATTAAATAAGATGGGTCCCAAAACCGAACCTTGAGGCACTCCACTAGTAACCTCCCTCCAACCCGACAATTCACCCTTTAATATGACCCGCTGCATTCTCCCCATTAACCAATTCCCTATCCACCTCTGGATTTTCATATCGATCCCCATGTTTTTCATTTTAACCAATAGTTCCTCATGGGGTACTGTATCAAACACTTTACTGAAATCCAGGTATATTAGGTCCACCGCATTTCCCTTATCTAATAAGTCCGTTACTTTCTCAGAGAAGGAGATCAGATTCGTTTGGCACGATCTGCCCTTCGTAAAACCATGCTGTAATTTATCGCATTTGCCATTAACTTCAAGGTCCTCAACTAGTTTCTCTTTCAGAATCTTCTCCAGCACCTTGCACACTACTGATGTTAAACTAACAGGCCTATAGTTACCCGGGTCACTTTTTTTCCCTTTCTTGAAAATAGGAACCACATTGGCTATTCTCCAGTCTAACGGGACTACCCCCGAGTTTACAGATTCATTAAATATAGTCGCTAATGGGCCTGCTATTTCCCGCGCCAATTCCTTCAATATTCTCGGATGAAGATCGTCCGGTCCACCCGACTTAGTCCCATTAAGGCGTTCTAGTTTTGTTTCTACCTCGGATGCGGTAATCCCCCATCCCGTATGCCCCTCTGTAACGGTGCTAGTATCCCTAATACCTTCATTGGCCTCATTAAACACCGATGCAAAATATTCATTGAGATATTGCGCCATGCCTAGATTATCTTTAATCTCCTCTCCGGCTATAGTCTTCAGCGGTCCCACTTCTTCTTTCTTTGCTTTCTTCCTATTTATATGGCTGTAAAACCTCTTACTATTACTTTTAATTCCCCTCGCTAAGTCCAACTCTTCCTGGCCTTTGGCCTTTCTCACTCTATCTCTACATTCTCTGACTTCGCTAAGGTAAGTTTCCTTACTGATCCCTCCCCTCTTCCACTCTTTGTACGCTTTCTGTTTTTTCCTAATCGCCCCTTTCAGCCGGTCGCTCATCCAGCTCAGTCTAAGTCTCTTGCTTAGTAATCTTTTTCCCTTTTTGGGGATACAGGCCTCTGACAGCTCTTGCATCTTTAACTTAAAGTAATCCCAGGCTTCTTCTGCCTTTAGGTCCCTTAATACGTTTGCCCAATCCACTTCCCTTACCAGTCCCCTTAATTTGTTAAAATTGGCCTTTTTAAAATTATAAACCCTAGTCTTTGACTTAATTCTGGTACTCTTTCCATTTAGTTTAAAGCGAATTAGCTCATGATCACTGGAGCCCAAGTTGTCCCCCACTACCACTTCCTCAACAAGGTCCTCACTACTTACCAGAATCAAATCTAAAATGGCCTCCCCCCTCGTCGGCTCAGCTACCACTTGATAAAGGAATTGATCCGCAAGCACATCTAGGAACATCTGAGCCCTATTATTGCTACTAGCGTTTGTTCCCCAATCTATATCCGGGAAGTTAAAGTCCCCCATAATTACACAGTTTCTATTAGTATTTACCTCCCTTAATACATTAAACAATTCCTTATCCATATCCTGGGTTGATCCCGGCGGTCTATAGCACACCCCAAGCACTATCCCCGGAGAGGCTCTAGTAGTACTTTTACCCAGCTTGAGTATCGCCCAGACGGACTCTGTATTATCTATTCCATCCACTATTATTTCTTTACAGCTTATTTCACTATTGACATACAATGCCACCCCCCCACCTTTACCTTTATCCCGGTCTTTCCTAAACAGCGCATACCCCTCCATACCTGTGTTCCAGTCGTGACTGCCATTCCACCACGTTTCAGTTATTCCTACGATATCCGGTTTCAATTCTCGGACCAAGAGCTCCAATTCCCCCATTTTATTACCTAGGCTTCTCGCATTGGTGTACAAACAGCCTAATGTATGTCGTTTAGCCTGTCTCCCATTACTAGCACTGTATGTTGCAGGCCTCTTTGTGTTCGTCCCCCCTGTCCCTCCTATGTCCAATCTCATCTCCCCGGCTATGTCTCCTCTTATTACACTCAGCTTTCCAATACCGGAAACTGGTGTGGAGATTAACTGTGCATCTCCCAACCATCTCCCCAAACTTCCTAGTTTAAAGCTCTTTTGATAAGATGAGCCAGCCTCCCTCCCAGAAGTCTATTTCCTTCCCTACTCAGGTGAAGCCCATCCCGCGAGAACAGGTGTCTGTCCCCGAAAGCCTCCCAGTGGCCATACATCCCAAAGCCCTCCTTATAGCACCACTCCCTTAGCCAACTATTTATCCTCACAATCCTATCAGCCCTTTGCTGCCCTTCCCTCGGAACAGGCAGAATCCCACTAAAGATAACCTGAGCCTCTATCTCCTTGAGAGTCTTCCCCAGCCTGGCATAATCTCCCTTGACTCTCTCTAACGAGAACCTAGCCGTGTCATTCGTTCCTACATGAAGGATTATCAAGGGGTTCTTACCTGCTCCTTTTAGGATCCTTTTCAACCGCAGGTCCACATCGCGTATCTTTGCACCCGGTAGACAGCACACCCTTCTGTTCTCCGGGTCCGCCCTGGTCACAGGCCTGTCCAGTCTCCTCAGTAAAGAGTCTCCAATTACATACACCTGCCGTCGCCTGGCAACAGTGCGATCTAGTAATCTAGTCTCCGATCCCTCTAGTCCTGACCTGTGTCTGCTCCTATCTTCCCTTATGCTCCCCCTTATGCCTTCCTGTATCCTCTGGTGGCCCATAATTGGTGCTGTCTCCATCAACTCCTCCCCCCTCTCTCTCGGACTAGCAGCTCTTCTCTTCTTCCTCACCCTCCCACCTTCAGTCACCACCTGCTGCCCCTCTACCTCGTTCTCCAAACACTCAAACCTATTCCTGAGTTCTATTCCCCCCTCACTGGCCCTCCTTTTCCTTGGCTTACTTCTCACAGTCACATGCTTCCACTTCCCTGGATCTCCTCCTTCCATTCCCCTCTCGCTGTCATCTACTACTGCCTCCTCCTGCACCCTAGAGCCTTCCCCTTCAGCCCCGCCTTGCCCATCCTCCATCAGCTGCTCAAACCCCCGCCTAAACTCCACCAGGGTCACTACCTGCATCTCCAGCCCCTTAATCTTTTCCTCCAGTAACACTATGAGGCGACACTTCATACACACATACCTTTGTTCCGGGTCTCCTGCTAGGACTATATACATACCGCAGCTTCCGCATGCAGCCATCTGCATTCTGTCTGCTGCTGCTGCTTGGCTCATGGCTGCTGCGGTCTTTGCCCACAGCACCTGGGGACACGGAGCACACGGCACACCCCGCCCTCCTGCCTCCCCCTTTACCTCCCCCTGCACACTCCCTCTCAAACTCCCCTGTTAGCCGCCCTGTTGGCTGCTGCTGCTCGCAGCTGTACCGCTGCCTGGCTGGGCGGCCGCTTTTATGGGCCCCTTGATCAGCCAAGCCCCGCCCCCTGCTCAGGGCTCGGCGTCCGTCCCAGCACCCAGCCCCTGCCGGCCCCTACAAACAAACAAACACACAAGAACACCCAAGAACACCCAGGACAGATGCAAATACAGATGCAAATACAGGTACCTTCTCCTCCAATGAGAACTCCCTCTCAAACTCCCCTGTTAGCCGCCCTGTTGGCTGCCGCTGCTCGCAACTGTACCGCTGCCTGTCTGGGCAGCCGCTTTTATGGGCCCCTTGATCAGCCAAGCCCCGCCCCCTGCTCAGGGCTCGGCGTCCGTCCCAGCACCCAGCCCCTGCCGGCCCCTACAAACAAACAAACACACAAGAACACCCAAGAACACCCAGGACAGATGCAAATACAGATGCAAATACAGGTACCTTCTCCTCCAATGAGAACTCCCTCTCAAACTCCCCTGTTAGCCGCCCTGTTGGCTGCCGCTGCTAACTGCAACTTCCAATCATTAGATCTTGTTATGCCTGTATCTGCAACTATATTAAAGAAATCTATTGTCAGAAATCTTCTCCCTGTATAGGTCCTTATAGACCGTGATTAGGACACCTTTAATATTTTCTTCAATAAACTAAATAGCTTGAGCTCCTTTAAAGACCTCACATTTCTCATAGTAAGTCATGTTTTCCAGACCCTGAATCATTCTTGTAAACCCTTTTCTCCATCCTCTTTAATTTTTCAACTTAATTCTTAAAGTGTTGACACTAATACTGGATAAAATATTCCAGTAAAGGATACAGTTAAAAAACAAATATCTTCATATTTGAAATTCCTATTTTTCCCTCAATTTTAATTTCATTTAATGAGTTAACTCTAGTGATAAGAGCACAAGATTATAGATTACAAGTTAAAACTCCTGCACTCTATTCACAACTTGACTATTGAGTCATTGTGTGAAGGCAGGGTGAATAAACTGCACTATATTGCCCCCCTAAGACATGAATCTGTTGTTCACCAGTTAAATTTACAATTTTTTAGAATCAAATGATCAAGACAATTTCTTTTTCTATGTATAAGATCCAAAGGGGGCAACTTTTTCTTGGATGCAGACATTACAGCAACGTACTCTATGTGGACATGAAAATCAACTTGGACCATGAAGATAGTGCAAAATGCATCCTTCTTGTTAAGTTGTTTCTGCCCACGTGAAAACAAGCAATGCACTAGTAAAGTGTGTGCTGTGTTCCTCCTCTAGTGACGGTTCACTAAAGGACAACAGCCTACCACAGCTGCAAGCTGATGAAGTTCTCTCTTTGGCTCAAGTGATAGAGGGATCTGCTTTGGTTTTGAGAGTCTTAGGTTCAACTTTTGCTGATGACTAATAAGCAGGTGTTTGTTTTATATGACTCCAGTGCTTTGGCATCTTTGTTGGCTGCCTGTTGGTTTCTAGGTACCAGCAATGAGGGCTTGCAGCAACGCCAATCTGAAAGCAGGACCTGCATCAGAGCCAGTCTCCAGGCAAATTTATGAGTATAGCTAGCCCCTAGTAGGATGCTTAATTGGTTACCCTGCCAGGTTGGTTGGAAGGGTTAGCTCTTAAGTCCACAGCAGCAGTTTAAAGCATTTGTCCATGGCAGAGACAGCACCAGCACCTGCTTATTCCCAGTCTTGCTTCTGTCTTATGCCCACCTGACCTCAGTTCAGGTAATTCCATACTGACCCTTGGTTCCAATTGATCTCTGACTCCAGCTTTGACCATTGGCTCTGACATCTAGCTTCTGACTCAGGTTCTGAACCTGGGCTTTGCCACCTGATGCCTGAACCAACCCCCAGCATCCTGGTCACTGATACTAGATGGAGTAATAAGGTGTTTTTAAACTTACAAAGGTCTAAATGACTTGTGACCCAACTACCTAAACCACCCCCTTTCTCCCTATGCAATACTGTTGCAGTTACGATTATGTAGGCACTCCAAAACTGGAGTTCTCTTGATCTAAATGACCTCATAAGACATTCCATATGAGGAGCCCTTCACTCCCCACCTCCTGGCACAAAATAGCATAAATCTGGTTGATGACATCACAAAGCGTCTATATAGTCAACATAACATAACATAAGCTAACATAAGAGTGGTTTGAGTTCAAAAGAGATTTGAGTTCTACATAATTGTTTGTGCTGAGAAAGACTTTTGGCATTCTACTGTCATTTTTTATTTTTGTTCCATTGTATTTTTAATTAATTGCCAAGGACACTCAGAGCCTAGTAGTGATGTCCTTTTGTGTTTTATACATTGAAAATAATATTAATATGAAGGATCTGAGACACACTGGTCATGGAAAAATTCAGAGATGAAAAGATAGTGATTATTCACAATGTAACTCATTTTTAGGATATGCACAAAATAATTCCACAAAAACATCCAGATTCTTCTTCTAAAATGGAATAAGTAAGCGTCCTCCATACCTTTACATTAGCCTGGTTCATGTGTTTGCTATATTATTTCATGTGTTCTCTGCAGACCGATAAGTCAATCATTTTATTTAGCTGTTTAGATAAGAATTAACGCTTTTTTTCTAAAAAATACATGCACATCACTGACAAAGCTTTCAAATTTGCCACTGCTGTAAAAGTTAACATTACTATCTTCTCATATTATTTGTATTACTCCTGAAAATGTGACATTGGCAACATTAATTAGCATCTGATGTCAAATTTCATTTATTCTCTTCTGGCAACTGATTTTCAGCCATGCTGCTTACTATATGGTCTCCATTACTCTGCTCTTCAGGTCTATAAAAAGCACTAATTTGAACTGGATAAATCCATTTTCATCAGATACCATGAAAAGAACTCCAGTCCTTTCATTAAAGATAAATTGGAAAAAAATCAGAAGTCCTCTCAACCTTAAGTGCATTACAACAGTGAATATGCTGCATGTACAATTATGTTATAAGAAATAGCAATTTATGGAACATTGAGTATACATAGCCATGAACTCATAAAAGCAGAAGAAATAATGAACAAACATCATCAAATACACACAGCCACAGTGACCATGGTTGATTAAGTCACACTAAGCATCTTGTAATGAAGCTCAGATTTGGCTTAATCCTGCAAATCCAGAAAACTCTGGGGCATTCCAGCAGGTGGCACCAGGTAGAGTCAGGTGCATCCCTTCATTCATTAATAGAGATTCAGAGCACGATGTGGTGGGTTCTTTTTTGCCCATCCTCGTGACATAGCTGAAAAGCATGCTATGCCTCTTTTTGAATATAATGAGTGATTGAAGGATGGCCAGATCTAAAAGTTTTTGACATTTTTCAGAAACCCGAATAATTTTATGGTCAGGATTTGGTGCCAATGGTGCATATGGAATGCTTCTAGTCACTCCAAGTCTGAATGTAAGAGGATCCAGATTTCTGACCATATAGCAATTCAGGTAGTACATTTTTGATAGATCCTGAACTTTGTCTCAGCGCAAAGAGGTTTTTGCACCATAAGTGAGACATGAACTTCATACAGGAGGTGGTGAGATCTATTAGCCAAAACTTTTGGGTTGTTGAATCTGTTCAAGCTCTGCTTGCAGCCTAGGTAGATAAATGTGCAAGTATTCTCAATGGTACTCAATCACACTTGCAATGGGGGTTCTGGAAGCACAGCTCTAAGATTTTGGACCTTGGTCTTCTGCCAAGAGTTGTTCAACCCCATAGTGTGGATGGTACCTTGGAATTTGGGGCTGAAATTCAGGGAAATGTCAAAGACCATGAACAGCTGAAAAAGTTTGCTCACGTTCTGCATGGTAGGATGCACCTACTCCTTAACTGACATTATCCACAGCATTCAGGTTTCACTGTTGGGTGATTGATGATTAGAAGCTGGAGGGCAAGAACAGCAACAGATGAGCTTAGGGTGACCAAATGTCCCGATTTTATAGGGACAGTCCTGATTTTGGGGTCTTTTTCTTATATAGGCTCCTATTACCCCCTACCCCGTCACAATTTTTCACATTTGCTGTCTGGTCACCCTAGATGAGCTGCACCAAAATTTAACTGTCTGTTTCACTTGGCATATATCAATTCAAAGAGGCTTTTTATTATTTGGTTGACAAGTCAGCACCTGGGACTGCACTGAAAGGAGTTGGCATTCCAGATGTTCTGCTAAATCTGGTGGAGGTCTTCACACCTTACTGGTGCTAGAGCACATGTTGGGTCATGGCTTTCATTGTTTATATACAACAACCTCAGGTGTGTGGCAGGGATGTGGTCTTGTCTTGGCACAATTCTGCTGAGCTGTCAACTGGTTATTAGGACTTGTCATTCTATGCATCGGAATGAAAGTTGGTCAAGAGTTCACAAAATAACTCTGTGCTGACAATGTTGACCTCCTTGTGAAGAAGTCAGAGAATAAAATCCAGCAGGGAAACTTTAGACTAAATATTTGTAAAGCAGACAGTACCAAGGGAGACTGTGGAATTACGTTTACTGGAGATGTTCAAGGCTGGATTTATGGATTTGATATCCATCTATTACTAATGTAGAAATATCAATCATGTTGTGATGGAGGGAGATGATCTAAATTACTTTTTACAAGGTTCATTCCATCTCAAGTTATTCATGGTTACTTTAGTAGATAAAATTCTGTATCTCTTCTCTATATGTTCCCTCTCCATATTTCTCGATGATATGGAGGGGAGTCAAATGCATAGAAAATTGGGGGCAAAGCCTATTGAGGAAAAAGGCCACAGAGTACCCACTTAAGTCCCCACTGCAAAATATGGAACCAATTGTGCTCCCATTAACTTCAATGATGATCAGCCTTCCAAGGGGTTGCAGAGAAAAAAGTGGGTGAGCCCCAGGAGTTGGAGAATGATCCTAGCTAAACAGTCACCAACATCTCACTTGCACAAAAACTGTGTAGATTACAATCCATATTTAAACAAAATAAAAACAGGACTTGTCCATGCTCCCCAAAGCTCTCTCACATTATTTTAGAACACATTATAATACATATACATATTCTTAAACTTCCTTGATCTGTGCTATTCTTCCCTTTTCTACACTAGCCAGCTCCAGGACAAGTTGAGAAAGTCATATACTATAGCCAAAGTATATAGCCACTTTAAGATTATAACTACTTTAATTTAGATCAGACAACTGTACTGACTAAAATACACAATTAGTTTAAATAGGATTATAGGCCTCATTTTGCTTTCTCACTGGTGAAAACAAGAATAGCTTCATTGTAATCAAACAGGGTAAAATTAAGTGTGATGTGATCAAGCAATGTGATCTCAGAAAATAAGAATGCAAGTCATTTTAGCATCTTCTGTCCTCTGGCAGAGAGAAGCCTTTTTTGTGTGTGTGTTTCTCCAAGTATTTGTTTGGAAATACTTAATCCACTGAAAATTGTGACCATCAGAATTAAGTTTGGGTGACTTTTTTTTACTTAAATCTAGTACTCTGATCTGATGAGGCTGAAAAGAGTTAAGTGTTCCCTTATGTAAGAAATCATCCTGAGAACTCAGCTGGCTGTATTTCACTCCACTTAGCTAAGAAAGAATTACATTAAACAATAATGTTAATAATTGGTTCTTAAATAGTGTTTTTTAGGCACAGATTTCACGGTACTTTACAAAGGAAAGGATTAGAGATATTTTTAAAAAGAGGATGCTATGTACAATCAGACTTTTGGGGAAAGCAAGACAGATTTATCGTACTGAAAAACAAAGTATTAGAGGAAAATTTTCCATAAAAACCCAGTATGGTATGTGTTATCTTACACTTTTCTCAAATAAAAACTGCCTTGAAGACAGACATGCATTTAAGAATTTTAACAGTGTAAGAAGAAAGCTGCTTTTGCACTTTGTTTCTGTCCATTCCAATGCATTCAGATTGAATTTAAGTGAAAAAACAGCTATTGTATCTAATCTGAGAACTTTAGCATCATGTCATTTTTATTTATTAACCTCATATGACAGAATGTATGATGTAACAATCTAGGGCTTATTTTTGAAACAGACCACAACACAGCCGCCATTTTTACAGGCATATTAAAGTAGACAGATATTTTAAGAGCTACCTTTTGTATCCGAGTTGTAGAAACTACTATCTATGTAAGATGCAATCAAAGAGGTTTTATGACCCCAAGGTAGCTAATTTAATGGACAATGTTTTTTTTTTTTCCAAATCCTGGCATCCCTTTGTGAACTTTTGTGGATGTAATTTAGATATTTAAGTGCAGATTTTGTTACAAAACACTGTTGGCACAAAAGGCCAGATCCAGTAAAAGCCACCAAGTGTAAAATATCAAGCATCTGATTTCTTAGTACTTTATTCTACAAATAGTG
The DNA here is from genome assembly GCF_027887155.1 of Malaclemys terrapin pileata. NCBI lineage: Eukaryota > Metazoa > Chordata > Testudines > Emydidae > Malaclemys > Malaclemys terrapin. The sequence goes on from NC_071509.1 coordinate 69,192,730, forward strand.
TATTCAACATTTGGAATATGGCCAACAAACCAGTCTCAGATATTACTTTAATTTTGCATCATATGATGTGGTACTAAGACAATATCCACTCGCAACAGCAAAAAGCTGAAAAGCAATGATTAAAACAATGGCATCAAGGATTGAGGCAATTAGTTTAGCTTAATCTCTGAATCAAGGCTAACTACAACTTCCTGACAAGACACACAAGAAGTTCAGAAAGGCTACAAGTTTGCAAGAAACTGTTGAGAGATATTTTGTATTATTATTTATTGCAGTGATTGCTTGCCTTAAAAATATTCTGTGGTTCTTTGCAGTGTCTTGGTAAAGAAGGAGACGACTTTAATATCTACGTGAAGTAATATAGAGCACAAATGAGGCAAATTGCATGAGCTTATTAAGGTTAAGGGTTCACATCAACAGCACCCCCCCCCCAGCTCTTTGTGCTTGGTCATGCCCCTAAGTCTCCCATCTGCTCCTGTCTCAACATGCTCCAGGTTCCTGTTTGACAATCCAGCTGCTCCTTAATGACACCACCTGGGTTCCTCTGCAGCTGATCTCATTGACACTCCCATCCAGGTCCCTATGACAATACCCTCTGGGTCTTCAGTTTCTCTTTTCTGATTCTCCAGGTTTTTCAGCCCCTTTTCACCTATGTTCTCTGGGTCCAATAGCTTGATGATCACCCTGGGGACTTCAGCTGCTCCTTATCCACATCTTCCAAGTCCTCCTGGTCACCCTTTTCTTGGTGTCTTCCCTTCCTTATCATATTTTCATCATGTTCAGAAGTTGTGCATTCCAGAGTAAAGCAGCTTTTGTGGTTTGATCATATAATTCTGGTTTCTATGGCTTTTCAGTCAAGACAAGCCTCCTTGTAAAGCCCTCAACAATATTCAGTTTGGTATTGGAACTGAGCAGCCATCTTTACCCTGGTAGTTATAAAACTGTCAGTCAGATATTGATCCTGGGAAAGATAAGAACAGTTTATATAGGACTCAATTAATAAAGAATTAAAGTAGAGTAATATAATTAATTCCAATCAATATGGGTTCCTGTCAAACTAACTGGATATCTTTTCCTGATGAGAATACAAGTTTGGTTGATATAGTGTTGATGTAATATACTTAGACTTCTGGAAGGCATTTGATTTGGTACTGCACAATGTTTTGATTAAAAACTAGAATGATATCAAATTAACATGGCACCCATCGAATAGATTAAAAGCTGGCTAACCAATAGCTCTCAAAACGTAATCCTGAATGGGGAATCATCATCAAGCGAGTGTTTGTAGTGGGATTCTGCAGCGACCAGTTTTGGCCCTACACTATTTAAACATTTTTATTAGTGACCTAAAAGAAAATGAAGAATCATTGAAAGTTTGCAGATGACACAAATTGGGGTGGGGTAAATAATGAAGAGGTCAGGTCACTGATACAGAGCAATCTGGATTGCTTGTCAGCTTTAGCCATATTAAAACAATATATGTTTTAATATGGCTAAATGTACACATATACATTAAGAATGATGAATGTAGGCCATACTTACAGAATGAGGGACTCTAGCCTGCAAAGCAAGGATTCTGAAAAAGATTTGGGGTCATCATGGATAAACAGCTGAACATAAGCTTCCAGTGAGAGCGAGTGGCCAAAGGAGCTAATGCAATCCTGGGATGCATAAACAGGGAAGTTGAGAGTAGGAGTAGAGAGGGTTTTTTTACCTTTGTATTTGGCACCGCTTCTAGAATACTGTGTCTGCTTCTGGTACCCACAATTCAAGAAGGATGGAAATAAATTGGAGAGGGTCGAGAGAAGAGCCATCAGAACCATTAAAGGATAGGAAAACAAACCTTGCTGTGAAACTCAAGGAGATCAATCTATTTATCTTAACAAAGAAGGTTAAGGGGTGACTTGATTACAGTCTATAATTACCTACAGGGGAACAAATATTTGATAGTGGTCTCATCAATCTAGCTGAGAAAGATAACACAATTAAATGACTAGAAGTTGAAGCTAGACAAATTCAGACTGGAAATAACATATACTGGTACTTTTTTAACAATAAGGTAACTAACCGCTGAAGAAATTTACCAATGATCATGTTGGATTCTCTATCACTAGCCATTTTTAAAATCAAGACTGGATGTTTTTCTAAAATATATGATCTAGGACTTTTTTGGGGGAAGTTCTATGGTCTGTTATATAGGAAGTCAGACTAGATGATCAAAATGATCCTTTTCTTAAAATCTATGAATAGTTGTCCTAATAATTATATTAAATTAAAGCTGAAAGATTATGCAGAACACAGACCATAATATTTAATCAAGCCCATAACTTATTGGTTGAGCTAGAACCTTTCAGAAAGACACTAATCTTGATTTGTTAAAAAGAATGAATGTAAGTTATGGAAATCATGAAGCAGTCTGATTATTTCTGAGCAGAAGTCTCTTCCTGAGTGCTTGTCCAGATGCAGGACTTATTGCATGGCTATCTGGGTTGTAAATCTATAGTGCAAGTAGAGGCATTCTGTTTTTGTCAGTGATCTGGTGCAGCAGACAACTGCCTCAGCCTTTCCTACTTGTTCTTCCTCATAGAGGATGGCTCCCCTGCCTGTTCCAACCTGACAAACTTCTGATTAGCTGAGAGGAAAATTCCCTGAGTTTTGATTGGCTGGATTAGGGAGTAATTGTACTATCCAAACATCCGCTTATCATTCCTCCTCCCTTCTGGTAGAAAGGCAAGAATGTTTTTTTCAGAGTCCATCACATTACACCTCTACCCCGATATAACATGACCCGATATAACATGAATTTGGATATAACATGGTAAAGCAGCGCTCGGGGGGGGGGGGGGGGGCGTGCTCCAGCAGATCAAAGCAAGTTCAATATAACGCGGTTTCACCTATAACGCAGTACGATTTTTTGGCTCCCGAGAACAGCGTTATATCGGGGTAGTGGTGTATGTTGCTAATGATTCCCTTTGTCATGCTATAATTTTTTAGGATTCTTTCTGATACTAAATACATTATTGCAAGAGGTGAATGGCTGTGAAAGATTGCTACCACATTTGTCAGACCATTTACCAGTTCTGTTAATGTTTCCTAAATACCACATATATCTGATGCACTCCCAGAAGTTAATCAGTTCTTCACAAGTAATGTTGCTTATGAATGAAACCAATCTTACAAACCAGTTAAGAAATTCTGCAATTTTTGAAGCAGAATGCACTAGTTATACATTAGGACACCAGCAATCCATTTCTTTTGAGACTTGTATTTTCTATTTCACTAAAATCATTTAACAGAATATACTTTAGATGTACATATGGCATATCGTGTTGATATTTTCAAAGAGAAGCCTAATAGACACAGGTATTTTAGTTAATGTGAAAGTACAAAATGACTACATTGCTACATGCAGTCTGTATAACATATGTTATTGATTAAATGATTAAATAAGCATGCAAGTTTTACTGGGACTAAATGGATAGCCAGCAGTGAGTTGTTCCCTCACCAGCAGTCTGTCAGTGAGGTTATATAAACATTCCATCAGACATTATGTAAAAGCATTAATGAGTTTTTTTCAGTTGATGTCCTTGGTTGCATTTCATATAAAATAAACTATTATAATGAATTATGATTTATCTTAACCTAGTTATAAATAAACAGTAAAAAGAAAATAAGGGAGTAAAAGGATGTATTCTCTGAAAATGTTGCAATTACCTATGTGGTGATCATACCTATAAAATATTATTTTGGGCTGAGATTCTCAAAGGAGTCTATGAGAGCTGAGGGATAAATTTGCAAAAGGTAGTTAGGTGCCTGACTGCCACTTTAAGTGCCAAAGTACACCATTTAGCCACCACAAACATTCTCAAAACCACTGTTCAACTGTCACCTAACCAGTCATCGGTGCCTACATTTTTGCCCGTGAGCATATTCAAAACTGTATAAGAACTGATATTACCCATTAGCTAATAAGCTGATTGGTGCCCAGACTGAATCCACAGCAGCAGTAGTCCCCTCCCTTGTCAGTCTGGCACCTGGAGGCCCATACTAATTGGAGTTAGGTGCCTAAATACCTTTGAGGAGTGGGCCCTAAGCCCCATCACTTTCTTCTGCATTCCACTCCTGGGGAGTTTAGGAAACTCCCTGCTTAATTTGTTGGTTTCTGATAATCTTTCTTGGATGCCTGACTCTCCCCATTCATTGTATGGGGAACCTGAGCACCTAATTCTGGGTTGGGGATTCCATTAGGTTGAAGGGCACCCACTGGTTAGGTGTTGCAATGCTCAGCATTGCAACTACCTTTGGGGATGTAGCCCTGAGAGCCTCAGTTTTCTACATGCCTTTGAAAATCTCACCCTTTTTTAACAATGGTTAATGTTATGCATACAAAAGATACTAGGCCTTAATCTAGGATACAGCAAACCAAAGTTATTTACTCTGCTTCACAAGAGAATTTTAATGTTTGAAAGAGTTATCCCATAAATCACAAACTCATTTTGTTTTGAAAGAGGAACTTTCCTCTTTTTTAAGGTGTTTTATATACTATAATAGAGAATGATAATTTAGGGTCAGATTTTCAAGAGAGCTGCTTGTTAAGCAGCTTCCACTGTGATATCTGAAAAACTGTCAGTTTCACATGACAAGAGGAATATCCTTTAACTGGGAGTTGTAAACTAAAGAATTTCATTGTTTTAACATTTGGTTAGAACAAGAGAAGAATTTATATTAAACTAAGAATAGCATTACAAATTACTATCATTAAACATGTGCTGGTGAGTACCTAGAGAAACTAGAAATAGCTTTAAATCCTTGCCAGTATACTTGGTTTAATAGATGTGTGCGTGAGTGAAAAATTTGAGAACTGACATTTTATATTTCTAACTTTTATGGTTACTACTGGTCAAACTGTTAACTGAAGTTTCCAATACTTTATTGGCAAATTCATAAAAGATCTGTATTAAGGATCCATAGTTACATTTTGGTTCCAAAACCAGGGCCTCAGTAGAATTTAGAATATATTCATCACTACATACTAACTCTGTGATAAGATTTATTGTGATGTGCTCTTTTACTTAATACATTTTAACATCCTGGTTTAAATTAATTCACATAAATTTTGTAAATATCATAAACCATCTTCATTTTACTTAAAGAATTTGTCTACAAGGAATCCATGAGAAATATGATACAGGTGAAGGTTTAGTTAAAACTACTTAACTGGTGTTTTATACCATATCTACAATAATGGTTTTATACTGCCTGCCACTATGTTAAAGGCTGTGTCAGTTAAAGGGTTAATGGAAATATAAAACTACATTCTTTTGGCATCAATGGGAAATATTCTGCTCTCTGTTTGGATGCCCTTAACTCCTAATAGGCTGCTATCTACTCCATCTTCAAAAGGATATTTTGCTGATTTACTTGTCTCACATGAAACGAATCGTTAATGACATAAAAGTAAAATTGGCTTCAGAACATTTGATGCTGTGCAAATAAACGATTAAACTTCATGGCCTATTTCTTCATGTCATAATGAATTATGCCATCCTCAAAGAGATTACGTGAATCAATAGGTTGCATGGATGAACACAATATGTTATGCTAAATATGTTATATTAAGAGAAGCAAAGTATAACTAAATTAGATTGTAAAATATCAGTTCCTTGCTGATCATTTTACCTGAAGTTGACAGAAATAAAACAAGTTTTTGTGAATATGTACTGTTTTCTTAGTATGCTGAAAACTACATATGATAGTAAAATTATACAGGAATTGGTAACAGTAGTAATTTTTCCTTCCATTTTTGAAATATATCTTCTGCAAAAAGTTATATCTTGTATAGTGAAGGTATAAACTATTGATGTAGGACTTGATTCTGTAAGGTGTTGCACACGCTAAATTTCCATGAACTTTAAGCCCATCAATATCTTTTTAAAAGATATGTGATAGCTCAAACAAAAGTCATATGTTTGATGCAGAAATTGCTGGGTGAGGTTCTATGTTGAGCTGACTGGAGGATGACGAGAATTCCCTTTTTGCAACAACTTATGAGATTTCAGCATTGGGGGAGGGAAACTTTTGAACATTTCTTCAGAAAGAATGGTGTCAAAGTGTCTTTTCAAATTGAAGCCTGAGCTTTTGCTTTGGGAATTGTATTGAAACCAGTGTGTCTCCGTGCCATATTCTATGGCCTAGTGAGTAGGGCACTGGACTGAAATGTAAAGACCAAGGTTCAAGTCCCTGCTCCTTCCAGTTCCGAGTGATTTGAGATGAAAAGTTCTGCTCCAAACCTGAATCTGTGGCACTGCAGGGACCTTGGTCTTCCCCAGCCCAAGTCCCCAACCACCAGACTATAGCTAGTCTCCCTGTCCAGTTTTGATGAAATAGCTTAGTCATGCATTACATTTCCTGAAAATTTTCTGACCAGCTCTAATTCATGGACCATGTTATACAGGAGGTAACATCTCCTTCTGTCCTTAAAATATAAAATTATATGTGGTAAGTCTGATGCTTCCCAGGGGTACACAAGGTTGACACACAACTTCCTACCACTTGCCCCTAGTGTGATGAAGCTTTGTTTGTACCAGCCGGGTATCAGCTACCCGACTTCACTGGCCACAGGAAACACAAGTGCTCCCCCTCCAGGGCTACACTGGCTCACGATAGGCACACTCCAACCCCCAAGCCTTCCAAACATCCCCTAGGAGTTAGCAGCCCCGGTCACAGAATTCACAGATCCACTGCTCCCAAAGGAGCAATATACACCAGCTTATCACTTTCCCTTAAGATCACTTTGCTTAAACACACAGCACTTACATATGTTTATAGTGAAAACACATACAAATTTATTTAACTAAGTATAGAGATTAAAGTGATAGCAAGTAAAAGTATTGGCAAAAGTGTTTACAGGTAACAAAATCATAGTATGCCTTCTAGAACCTACACTTCAGATACTAAGCAACAGAGGGTCCTGTGGCATCTTTAAGACTAACGGAAGTATTGGAGCATAAGCTTTCATGGGTGAATGCCCACTTCAAGTGGGCATGAAGTGGGCATTCACCCACGAAAGCTTATGCTCCAATACTTCCGTTAGTCTTAAAGGTGCCACAGGACCCTTTGTTGCTTTTTACAGATTCAGACTAACACGGCTACCCCTCTGATAGACAAGACAGTATCTTAAGTAACAAAGTTTAGCTCACCCAAAGCCTTTAGGACATTTTCCAGCCAGGTTGGCTGTGACTATCTTCAGATACTGACAGTTCAGCTAGCTTGGTGAAAGATCCTGGGTGTACCTCAGATCCCCTAGTTATATCCCCAAATTCCAGCATCTTATTTATAAACAAGATCTCTCTGCTGTTTTTGTTTTTGCTGCAGATCTTCTTGCATGCAAATAACTGTATCTTCATTAACTTCAGTCTCAGTAATGCAAATAGACTTACACTGTGAGATGCAAAATGGCCAGTCAGAGAGATAAGTGTCTACTTCCCCCTGCCTGAATAGAACTTGTTTATCACCTTTGGGCAACCTGTCTCAACTCACATACCTAAAGAACATAGTTTTCAATATAGATATGTAATTCCTTAAATATGCATCCATCCATTTTACAAACATTTTGATGACCATTATGCTACTGACTCTCAGAAGAGAGCTTACATGCCCCTCTCTGGAAAACTGTTATGTAGATATTGGACCGTATGAATCTCTGTAAACCACCTATGTAGACCTTATGCTCTTACCTGGTTTTCACCAAAGATTCCCTGGGTCATAGTAAGTACTCAGTAACCTCTTGGATGTAAGAATGGTAAGTATGAAGTCTCGCATCTGCTACCACAATTCTGTGTATTGTGAAAAAGTTATTCCATCACTATGGGATAAACTGGAAGAAATGTACAACTATTTAGCATTCCCATATTAGTGATTTATGTAAGTCTATGACAAGTATGATCTAAATGAGCTAAACAATTATTAAAAAGTTGCAACTGCATTTGCTCATGCAGTACATTTGCACAATCAAATATTGTGCATTCTAATGTAGATAGGAAGTGATACACAAAAGTAATTAACAGCACAACTGCAAAGATTTAATATATCTATGAAAAGTTAGTCAAATATTTAGGGCTTTTTTTATTCATAGGCCACACATTTAAATCCTACAGGGAAAAAAAAAAACAAACATTTTGACAATGAATAGCTACAGAAGACACAGACTGTCAGCTATCAAATGTTAATTTTTTTCTTATTTTTTAGTGCCTGCCTTCCAAAATAATGTTCTGTATTAATGTAGGCTTGTCCAATGTGGGTCAGTGATGCTCATTTTGCTTTAATTACATTTTCATGTACTCTACAGTACAAAGTTAATTCCTTCATATTCCCCATAGTATTGTAGAATTCTGTTTTCTAACAGAGGAAGAACAGTGGAAAAAGCACAGGCCAAGGAGACAAAGGTGTGTTCTAATCCCATCTTTTACACAGTCTTGTTTACATTACGTTGGTAAAGTCATTTAACCTCTCTCTGCCTCAGTTTGCCCTCCTGTAAATTTTTTTTTCAAATGTATTTAAGGTAAGTATTGTATGGCTTGATCAATCAATGCTTGCAAGCATATTGAAAACTCACATAAAAGGCACTTTATTTTTATTCACTTGAAAAGCCAAAAGACTCCACACCCATCAAATTATTTTTTTGAGGTTTTCCCCCCCAGACACATTTCTTTTGTCATGTAGGTTTGAATGAAAGCAAAAGACTTGAAAGCACAACATGTATTTCACTGTTAGTTTTGGCAAAGTATATAAAACGCTCTACATTCATGAATGGGATCAACATTTCTGTAATTCTTGAAAATAAGTTCTCCCCCACTCCCCTGTATATTCATTGGTGGAGATAACTGAGAATTCATCTTCCTCTCTCAGCCTTACAATATCTATATCCTGATATAAGCACATGGGATTGTCAACACAGCACTGCTTATGCCCCTAAAAGGCAGATCATATAAAAGTGACCCATAGTGATGAAAAAAACTTTCCCACATTGGTTTCCCTTTCAGAGCTTTCTCAATGTTGGGTGGTATCTCCTCATAATCTCTTAAATGGAGACCCACAGGCTGTGTGTTCATGGTGGTTTTAGACTAATTTTTTTGTTTTACATTTATTTACTTATTCTAGTCTGATGGTAAAACCCAAGTGTATTAGTGAATTTTGTTTTAATCCCTGAGCTGACTGTATTAAAACCAGGTTACTTACTTGCTATAAAGGTTATTTTCAAACATATGTCAGGTGTGTGTTGAACTTCTCTACTTGTGCCTAACTCTGGTTAATTAACTACACCTACATTTTCTTCTCTTTGGGCAGATTTCCCAGAACTGAAGCAGCAAGAGAGAGACACAAGATATAGGATTTTGCTAATAGTATGCCTGTAGGTGTTAACAGATGTGACCGAGCCTGCTTTAGTAACTTTTTCATCATGTGGAACTTCTTGCAGGAAACTTGTCACTTTCTGAATTCTCCAGATGTGTCTTCTTAGTACATGTTTGACTGGCACCTATGTTATACTAAAACTAGAATTCTATCTTGTTGAGTTGGCAAAATGCCACTCTAACAGTTGGCAATGAGTATCCTAGATAAGGAGTATGTACAACATTTAAAATACTACAAGCTGCATTTCCAGACAAGAATATTGAAACAGATGCATACAGCACTTCTGGACTGATTGTTATGGTAATATGTCATCATCTGGAATCTATACTGCAGCAAACATATGAAAATTCAGCTCTAATGATGGGCCAAACTGGAACCATCTTTCATCTGAACTCTTTAAAACTTAGGGGAGGGGAAGAAGAAAGTGATTCCAGCCCTGGGTGCTGACTTTCCCCTTCAATGTGACTCCAAGTCATATCCAGAACTGAAAAGGACATTTTTTTGTTCTAGTTCACACGTGGCTACAGAAATTACAACAGCACCTGTTCTCACAAGATTTTGCCTTTTTTGGACTGAAATATCATAACAGCTCAAAAAATGTTGGCACACTAGAATCTAACACAGAATTTTAGCTCAGATTTGGCCCAAGATTTGAACCCTAAATTCCAGCCCAGAATTAATCCAGATTCCCACCCACCTCCATTTGTGAATTAATTTTAGTTTTCAGCATGGGGTAGGAGAAAGTCGACTGTCAAGATTGGAGTGGCTTTCTAGAATATACAAAGGTTGTTCTGCCCCCGCATGTCCCACCCACAAGAATAGAAGGGAAATATATTTTCATTTCACATCAGCATTGATAAAGTGTTTTGCTGTTGCTGTGTTTTTGTGCATCTGTAAAATACTATATTTTCCAAGATGAACGTGCACACCAAGCACATGTTAATGTTGCATTGATACTGCATCAAAACACTAGAAAATGGTTGCAAACTATGAGGCTCCCCAGTCAGATTTCAAGAAACTATTTGTAGTGGGAGAGGTTTGGATACCTATATATTTGGACAGGAGTGCCAACTTCTAACTCCATGGAAATCTTTAGGGAAGAGTGTTCCCAATTCTTCAGAGATAGGAACCTTACTGCAGGATGATTGCCCCTTCTTCACTCCTTTGCTGGCCATCCTACCCTCCCTCAAGTTATTTCAGAAGGGAATGTGTGACCAGCCCCCTTGCAGCAGCCATGGAAGTGAATCTGCAGCAGTTAATGGTGTTTCAAGAATGACTCTCTCTTGGATTTCCTCTTGGAAATCTGTGAACTGAATGGTGGATGATGCATCAGAACAATTTCCTGTTGCTTCCTCACCAGGCCAAATCCTTTGAAGCTCCACCCTACAGAATCCAAGGAAGAGAAGCACATCCCCACATGCTTGTGTATCTGCAAAGTCAGTTGCACCTCAGAGGAGTCCCTTTGCATGCCTAATGATCCAGGCTTAAATGCAACAAATATACTGTAACAGGAAATAAATTCTTTCTTGCACTGTACAGGGAAACACCAACTACATTTGTTTATACAAAAATGCCAAGGTTGCACAAGCATTCATACTCACCATCATTGTATGGTATGACATATTCAAATACAAACCACCCATGCAATATACTGTAACTAACAATGATTTGTAATAGCAAAGTTGTCAATCACTCCTACAACATCTTTTTCATTTGTTGTACAATATTAAACCTTCCCCTCCCCCACTACTTACAGTGATAACTACGAGGAAGCATCCCACATTTTATTTCTTTGGACCAAGCTCTAAAAATAGCCCTTCTGTTGCTTTTGCAGAAAGACCTAAATTACAATGTCAGGTTTCACAATGTGCTTTGGAGAAATAAGCATCTACATTGATAAATTGCTCAAAAAAATTTTAATCGCAATTGTTAGTTTCCAAAATACAGAGCATTAAATTCTGCCACCCTAATGTGCTGAGTGTTGTATCTTACTTTGCAAGCAATCCCATCTCCCTCAACAGGACTGTTTATGGACTAAGGTTCTAATCAAAACCACAGTAGGTAAAACAAAACTAGGCATGAGCCTGAGCTGCAAGGTCTAGATTTTTATCCCATTTCAATGGTGTTTGCAATGGAGTTCTAGGCTTGGCCCATTTTCGTGATAGGACCAGTGGCAAAATTCAGATCTAGAGTGACCTCTTTTGATTCAGAATGTTCTTCTCTTCCATGTCTAAAATCAGGGATTTGGTTCAGATCTATATTTCACAAAACTTTGTTTAATGACTTTCTTTTATGACTATGAGAGGAAAAAAACCAAACAAGCAGAAGCTTGGTTGATCCACTAAGGTTTGGCTTGAATTTGAGAAGAATAGGATTGTCTGAAAACTCAGTATTTGGCTATACCTAGATTTTGTTCAGTATATTAATGTAACCACTACTCTGTGGGCTAAATCCTTACTATTGAGTATTACAACAGCACAATATTGAGAAAGGAGAAATTGTGACTGAAGAGACAACCACAAAATGTTTCTATTCTGCTCTTTGGAAAAGTAACTGTCTATACAGAGCGCACAGATATTTTTCAAAAAAGTTTCCATCTTAAAGATTCACATTAATATATGGAGATATACCTATCTCAGAGCTGGAAGGGACCCTGAAAGGTCATCAAGTCCAGCCCCCTACCTTCACTAGCAGAACCAAGTACTGATTTTTGCCCCAGATCCCTAAGTGGCCTCCTCAAGGATTGAACTCACAACCCTAGGTTTAGCAGGCCAATGATCAAACCACTGAGCAGTGATGAACTGCAGCTCTTCTGCTAGTGTAATTTTCAGAAGATTAAGCCAAAACAAACTCCATATTTCGTTATGACAGTGTTTACATTAGCATTCTGCAAACTACAGTTTAGTAACATGCAACAGCTTCATTTTTGAACACTAAAAGGGTTGAGAACAATTGTATATTTACTTTGCTGCATGTAAAATTGCACTGGGCAATGAAACTGATGAAATATTTTTCATGTTACTGACAATTAAATAAGACTACAAGAAACATTCTAGACAAAAGCTGAAGTTTGCTGCAGTAAGAGAGTCTGGTATCAGCATTTCTTATTTTACTGAACCTAATCTTCTAGAACTATTTATATTGGCACTTAATTACCAGGTGAAGCTAAAAGTGGTAGTTAGCTTTTGAATAAATTAAGTGAAGGTGAAAGAACCAAGAGCTTTTTAAATATCTTTAATACATGTTATTTAAATATGTGGGGGACAGAGGAAAAAGGGGGTACATCAGACAAGCAATTCTGCTTGAGTAAGTGTTGGACATGGCTGAGGCAGTGGAGGGTGGGAATCTTTGCTAAGGCCAAAAAGGTGGGATGAGGTGTGAGTTTTGATCCAGAGTGGATCTGTTGACTGCTGATTGCGGGGGGAGGAAAAAGAAGCATGTTTTGATTAAGTTTGTGGGAAGAGTGGGACAGTTCTGTCCTGATTCAATTATAGTCAGATATTACCTATGATGCAAAATATTTTTGCATCCACTTTAAGTTGACATTTGAAGGTCATTTATAGAAACGGATAGTAGAATGAAAGCTGCTACAGAAAATGAAACATGAAAAAACATCTCATGTACATGCAGATTTTGACTGTACTCTGTATACCTTTTTTTTCCCTACAGAAGCTCTCTCATAATTGAGTCAATATCAATCCCCCCCCCCTTTCCTTTTGTAGGATCATTTTAAAAATGCAGGAAATAAACTTCAAGTCTGGAGAAATGTTAAGATTTGAAAAACATGAATATGATCTATAACTTTGTGGTAAGCTGCTAACAAGATCATGATAACAAAATATGCAAAAGTGTCTGTCCCCTTCTCATTCTGGCAGCAGTGATATTCTTTGGTACATAAGTGGGGGTGACTGCATTCTGCACAAAATCGTATGTGCTATCAGTCAGAACTTGAAGGTGATGTACTGAAGGGGAAAATCATTCAGTTTGTGCCTTTTCTGGTTCTTGATAACTTATGAAGTTAGCTGTGAACTACCATTTGTCTTCAAATACTTTACGTTTCATGCCACCCTAACATGCAGGAAAAACTGTCAAAAATCCCTAAAGCCACCATGGTATAAAGTCCTTCAAATTCGTCCTCAAAAAACTCCCCTGTGCTATATGATACAGAAAACTGCCATTCGATAATAGCTAGGCAAATGTGACTTGTGATCATTATTCTGAGTGGCTAAACATTGCATGCACAGCTATCCTTTGTCATCTCCTACCCATTGCCCCGTCCACTTGTTTATCTTTTATACTATAAACCAGGGATGGGCAACTGGTGGCCAAAGGGCCTCATTCTCTGCTGGTTTGATCAAAATATCCCACACACCCGAGACATGGGGCATTTTTTTTTTTTTTTTTGGTTCCTTCGGGCCATGGATAGCTGAGATTTATGATAATTAAGGCACTTGAGTTTTAAAGGTGGCTAGATACACGAAAGTGTCTGCAAATGTTTTAAAGCATTCGCAATTATTTTTTTCTGCAATATATCTTACATATACAAAATACATGACGGTGTGATATTTTCAGGATATTATATTAGGCCTTCCTTTACCACTCTTATAATAATGGAATTCACAAATACTCTGAGATTTGTGCGTATACTTAATACATTCTACTTAGTGATGTCGTGTCAGTTGAATCTCCATATCAGTGATGAAGCAAGTACAATCTGTGACCTTCCACAAAATAAAAAATAAAGTAAAACTGAACAGGCTTAGAGTTGAAAAAAATAATTATGGATATAGGCTCCTCTCTTCCCGAACTGACAAATGACATGCATAGTTGCAAAGTTCACATCTAATCTCATTATAAAGACTGACAGCAAAATAGACTGAATTGGTTTAATTTGCTTGCTGCACACACATATAGATATATCTCCTGTTCTGTACTTTTAACAAACAACTGAAACTCTAATACAATGTTCAGCAGGAATGCGATACAATTTACCATTGAATAATTTGCTAGGGCATTTCTTTATTTACAACTTGATACATTTGTTGTAGATTGTATTTTTGTTAACCTTGCAGAACAGAATCTAAAATGGTCTCTCTACAAAATAATGGTGTGAATCAGAACACTTCATCTTGAAGAACAGACAATAGACAAAACCTCTTTTGGAAATTCCAGTTTAGCACACAGTCAATGACCACAGATGCTCAGCCTCAGCTCACCCAACTCCTGGATTTTGAAGCAAATATGTACTTAGTAGACATTTAAAAAAAAGGGCAGGGGGAGCAGTGTACTTAAATCAATTGCACATGCTGCCACAGAGTTGGAGCTTAGATAATTCTAGTCCTCATTCACACTGAATACGTTCAGATGTTGAACATCTCATTATTAGGATCACCACTTCTGTACTAAGATCATACTATCTCATTTACCTACTAATTCAGGGCCCAATTCTCAACCATCCCTCCCACTAAATAACACTAGTAGCCCTATAAAAGAAGGATATTCTTGTATAAAATGGTGATAATGCTACTTTCCTTTATCACATACAATGCTGCAATGCAAAGTCTCTTAAAAATTGAGGTGCTCAGACACTACAGTAATGGTGTGCTTAATGTATATCTTGAAAAAATGATTTCAGTGGGACTACTTGCATCATTCAGTGTTATGCAATGTGAGTGCAGGTTGCAGAGCAAGCCCCATATTTCTGTTCTTATTTAGCTGCTTTAATGCCTCTAACCTTCAAATCATCATCATCTACGTTGGCTTCCATCCATTCCAGTATGCTCATGAGCTATGCACTGAATCATGTAATTTTATAAAAGTGTGTGTTCAGGTTATAACTATCAATGTTTTTTCACATAAAAAAAAACAGCTATATTTGAACCTTCTAAAATTTTTCCTCAGTTATACTCCTACAATCCCACCATGGGCAGAAAATAGCTCAGTATTCCTTTTAATATGATGTCCAGCTGAAAAGGAGGAAACCATATTTGGACATCTGTCTGTTTGATGGTATACAAACAGTCTGACTCCTATCTCCTTCCCAAAAGATTTATTAAATACACTAACTTAGAAGCCAAAAGGGAACTGTAACGGGGTTGGGACTCCCCACCGTGGCGCCTCCTACTGGTTGTTCCGGGAATTAACTCAGTCCAGTGGAGTGCCCCTCCTGGTGGTGTCCCGTCCATCATCTCGCCCTCGGTTGGCGTGTCTGAGCCCTCGTTGCTCACCAACTCGCGGCGTCCTCTTCGGGACCACTGCCCTCCGGCAGTGCCCTTCTGTCTTTCCACACCCCCTTCCGGCAGGGGCTTCAATCAGCAGTCTCCTTGTCCAGCCACCGTAGTCAACCACACACCCCAAAGTCTAATCCCTCCCATCAGGGATCTGACATGGTCTGTACTGGCCGCTCCCTACGGCCAATGGCTAGATGTACTGCAAGGGGGTAGGGGAGAACCCAGGCCCACCCTCTACTCTGGATCCCGACCCAGGGACCCTCTGGCGGCAGCCTCGCCGTCCTCCTACTCTCCCCTCATCTGTCCGCTTCCCTGGGCCGCTTCCCCTACGGGCCATTGCACCCGCTAGGCTCTTCCACTCAGGGTCTGCAGCCTGGCAGGCCTCAGGCTAGAGCTCCCCTCTGCTCCCTGAGCCTGGCCAGCACTGCGCTGTCTGCCGTGCTAGTCTCCCAGTTTGGAGATAGACCTTCCCCTCTCAAAGGCCTGGGACAGACTGACTGCTCTCTCCCTGAGCAGCCTTTTATAGGGCTGAGCCTAGCCCTGAATGGCTGTCTCCAACCTGGGCCCTGATTGGCTCCCAGT
The DNA here is from genome assembly GCF_027887155.1 of Malaclemys terrapin pileata. NCBI lineage: Eukaryota > Metazoa > Chordata > Testudines > Emydidae > Malaclemys > Malaclemys terrapin. The sequence continues at coordinate 69,208,953 of NC_071509.1, forward strand.
AAGCCCTTCTCTCATTGTCTGTGTGTCTGCGCAGGCCCACTGGCCTGCCACAGCCCATAATCTCAGGGAGTGGGGCAGCCGCCCCACTACACACCCTCCCCCTTAAGAACTCCTTCAGGGGGGATTCCCTAGTGCCCCTGTGCTCCCCGCAGCTAGGCCCTCAGGGAATCTCTTTCATAGCGCAGGCCCTCCACTAACTGGAGCAACCTGCCTCCTTCTTCCATGGTCTGGGTCCCCATGGTAGACCTCCCTGGTCCTATGTGGGTTCCCACTTCCATTTGGGTTCCCACATAGACTCTCCTGGTCCCTATGTGGGTCCCCTCATTAAGGTGGGGCCTCTCTACCCCAGCCCCCTTCTCTCTGGGGGCCTCGGCCTGGACTACCACACCCTGTTGGCTAGCCCTAGACTGAGCCTCTTTCTCAGGCACTCCCCCTTTCTGCCTCAGGGGGCAATGCCTTTTTATGTGGCCCTTGGTGTGGCAGTGGAAGCACCCTTGGTGCCTTCCCCCTGCCACGGCCTTAGTCCTGCTTGTCTGGGCCCTAGCCCCTCCTTCTGGGCTGGCCCGGGCCTTGGGAGCCTTGTAGGGGCACTCCCTCTTTAGGTGTCCCTGCTCCCCACAGACCCAACAAGCCGGAGGCCCCCCTGTTACTCTCACAGGGGACGCCTTGTCTGGGTGAGGCTTCTCTGCCCTCTCCCAGTAGGGTGTGCTCCACAATCTCCGTGAAAGTAAGGGGGGGAACTTTATGGCGGGGTGGGAGGCTGAGGCAAATCGTCTGGCTGCTGATTACACGCAGCCAGACACCAGGGCGATTAGAAGAGCACACCAGGAAGCACTGTGCATCAGAGAAGCTTTGAAAACCAGTTTCATGACTGGCCAGGCTACAGTGTGAAATATCTGTTTGTTTCTCCTTCATGAAAACCCGCCCCCTTTATTGACTCATTCTCTGTAAGGAACCCACCCTCCCCCTTCCCCCAGCTTGCTTTCAAACAAAATAAAGTCCCTATCGTTTAAAAATCATTTATTCTTTATTAATAGATTATAAAAAGAGGGAGGGAACCCAGGTGGGGTTTGGGAGGAGGATCGGTGGGAAGGAAAAGGCCACTAAAAATGGTTTAAAAAATGACAGCCTTTGCTTGGGCTGTCCACTGGGGTGGAATGGGAAGGTGTACGGAGCCTCCCCCCCCGCGTTCTTACATGTCTGGGTGAGGAGGATATGGAACATGGGGAGGGGGGAGAGGGGTTATACAGGGGCTGTAGCGGCACTCTGTTTTCCTGCAGCCGTTCCTGAAGCTCCACCAGACGCCAGAGCATGTCTGTTTGCTCACGCAGCAGCCCCAGCGTTGCATCCTGCCTCCTCTGATCTTCCTGCCGCCACCTCTCATCTCGAGCGTCTCTCCTCTCCTCACGTTGGTCCATCCTGTCCTCACGTTCACTGGCTTCTTTCCTATACTTTGAAACCGTGTCCTTCCACTCATTCAGATGAGCTCTGTCACTGTGAGTGGATTCCATGGTTTCTGCAAACATCTCGTCTCGTGTCTTCTTTTTCCGACGCCTTATCTGTGATAGCCTTCGGGACGGCGGAGGGAGGCTTGAAGAATTTGCAGCTGCTGGAGGGAGGGGAAAAAAAAAAAAGAGAATTTAAAAAAAAAAAAAACATTTTGCAGAACAATGCTTATACTCTTTCATGGTGACCAACACTATTCACATTACATAGCACATGTGATTTCTGTGCAAGGTCGCATTTTGCCTCTTAATACTGAGTGCCTGTGGCTTTGCTGCTAGAGATCACAGATCCAGGCAACAGAATTCGGCTTGCATGCGGCCATGGTAAGCCACTGTCTTTCGGCTTCTGCGCCCTCCTTTCCCACATACCAAGCAAAGCCCGTTGAGTGCTGCAGTTTTCCTGTTAACATTCAGCAGCAGCAGAAAACAAACTAACCACCCCCGCCCATCCAATTCTCGGGATGATCGCTTTATCCCTCCCCACACCGCGTGGCTGGTAACAGGGAAGATCCCTGCTAGCCAAACGCGAAAAGCTCAGGGCCAATTTCCCCCCCTGCTAACTGCAGAGAAGGATTTCTTTTCAGCCACAGGCAAACAGCCCAATAGGAACAGCCACCTCTGTCCCCTTAATTAAGTTCCCGTATTTCAACCAGGTTACCATGAGCGATATCATTGTCCTGAGGATTACACAGCAAGATAAAGAACGGATGTTGCTTGAATGCCAACAAACACCAGGACCATATGCTGCCAGGCTTTGTCAGGCAATGATACCAGATTACTTGCTGCAGGCATGGCGTGGTCAAGTGTCCTACCATGGAAGATGGAATAAGGTTGAACTGCCCAGAAACCTTGTGGCAAGGCTTTTGGGGTACCTCCAGGAGAGCTTCATGGAGATGTCCCTGGAGGATTTCCGCTCCATCCCCAGACACGTTAACAGACTTTTCCAGTAGCTGTACTGGCCGCGAATGCATCCCAAGTCCTCAGGGCAAAGTAATCATTAAAAAACGCTTGCTTTTAAAACAAGTTTTATATTTTAAAAGGTTAACTCACCTGACGTCCCTTCCATGGGGTCATGGTCTTCGATACTGGCTTGGAAGGGTTGGGAGGGTACTTCAGTCAGGCTGAGAAAAAGATCCTGGCTGTTGGGGAGAACGGAGTGCTGGGTGCTCTCTGCAAGCTCATCCTCCTCCTCCTCCTCTTCACCATCCGCAGAGTCCTCAGGTGTAGTTGATGAGACTATCCCCGACCCGGAATCCACAGTCACAGATGGGGTAGTGGTGGCGGCCCCCCCAAGAATTGCATGCAGCTCGGCGTAGAAGCGGCATGTTCGCGGCTCTGACCCGGAGCGACCGTTTGCCTGCCGCAGCCCATAATCTCAGGGAGTGGGGCAGCCGCCCCACTACAGGAACTTAAGTAGCAAAGATATTTTTTATCTGTACCTGTTATTTATACAAGTATATACTATCTCATAACTTCTCACTGTCAGGTCTCATCTCGTGTCAGCTTAAATCCTGTTTTACAGTTACATGATTATATATATGCTGCTTGCCTATAAAATACATCATATTTCCCTTTAACATTGCTCAGGAAAATGATATTCACAAGAGAACCTAGATACACAAAATAAGTAGTTAAATCTGTTTTTTTCCCTTAGGAAAAGCGGTAAAGATTATTTTAACACTCCGGTAAGTCTGTGTTCATTGGCCGACTTTTGTATCAATAGGTTGGGTCTTGGATCTTCCCATAAAGCATTATGAATTGACTTAGCAGTTTCTTAACGTGCAAATTGTAAAGGTATTTCATAACTAGATCATTCTGAATGATGCAAAATAATTTCAATTCAAATTTTTAAGTACATTAGGTTTGGCCATGCTCATGTTTCTTCTACACTGTTCATGAATATTCAAATGAGTAAATTTTGCTGACAGAGTTTTGATTTGCAGTGAAGTTATGTTAAAAGACATCCTTGGAAATCAGATTTTAAATGTGTATATGTGTGTATTCACGCTGAACACTCAACGCAGTCAGATAGCAGAATTACCATGTCACTTATCTGACTAAACACAGCTGAAATTTTGAGTATCGAATATGTAGGATCATGCCACAGAGTTTAAAGAATAAAGGTATTTCTCATATATATCTTTAAACAAATATATTAAAGGAAATTGTGATTTGCTCATGTTATTCTGTAACCAGAAAGATTAAATTTGTAAGCTATATTGTTTGATGCAAATTGTTTGCTCACAATGAGATTAATTTAGGTCACCTTCTCTGTCTCTCTAGTTCATGGGTCAGCAACCTTTCAGAAGTTGTGTGCCAAGTCTTCATTTATTCACTCGAATTTAAGATTTCACGTGTCAGTAATACATTTTAACGTTTTTAGATCTTTCTAAAAGTCTATAATATATAACTAAACTATTGTTGTATGCAAAGTAAATAAGTTTTTTTAAAATGTTTAAGAAACTTTATTTAAAATTAAATTAAAATGCAGAGCCCCCCGGACTGGTGGCCAGGACCCGGGCAACGCGAATGCCACTGAAAAATCAGCTCGTGTGCCGCCTTCGGCACGCATGCCATAGGTTGCCTACCCCTGCTCTAGTTTATAGAGTAATTTGATAAATGAATTTATACTTATGTTTATATTACAGAATTATTTAAACAGACCAAAGCAAGGTCATAAAAGTTTAGACCGATGCTCACCTCTCATCTCTTACAGTAGTTATTCTTTTCTTTCACAGCAGTATGAATGTTATACTCCATTTTAAATTTCCATTTTCTCAGTTTGCTTTTGTCCATCTGCAATTCACACTTAATTCGCAGTTGGTTGTGCATTGTTAAAGAACTGTAAACTGGCCTTAAACTTTGAATTTTCCTGCTTTGGGCAGTTTGTGTTAAACCTTCACATTATTTAAAACCATTAGTTTTCCTTTATGAAATTTGTTACATTTAAATTGCAGTTTATTCCAATGGACGGCTTTGAGAACTATCTGGCAATGGAAATCTTCACTTTACATTAGGTACATTTTGATGTGCCTACTAATGTTGAAAGCATGTGACCTTTACCCAATAATTTGTATTTTTTAAAAACTGGATTTTTTTACTTGAAAAATCATGTTTCCAAAGTCATTTCATGGATCACTGACAAAAGAGATTGCAATGGCTCCTTGTAATCCTAAGAGTCTTAGGTATCAATCCAGCTTGTGTGCATGAGTGGAAAGTTACCTCACATGAAAATAGCCTTTAATTTTTAATAAAGTCCATAAATACCCTTAAAAAGGGCATGAAAAATATTTCCAAATGGGATCTCCAATAAGGTGAATATTTTCAAGGTTGAAACAAAAAAACAAACAAAAAAAACTTTCATGAGTATGCAATAGTATATAACAAATATCACCCAAATGATTTGAAGTACTAAAACAATACACTCCAATTTACAATGAGTCTGCTTGAATAAGTCATTCTAACATCTCAGTGTGGTATGAAGTCTTGAAGAAAATATCTCAGCACCATATGTTCTCAGAAGGATTCCATTATTCTCACAATTTAAAGAATAACCAATACAGCTTTATTTGTCTCCCATCTGAACACTAGATATGACAATGTCTCCAACAATATCCTCTCAGTACTGGTGATGGAGGCTCATGGTCAATAATGGCAATACTGCAATATGGATGTCATCATCCGGTTAACCCAAATGTGTGAATGAAATTAGATCCTAGATGAAGAGCAGTTGGCTTAAGCTCAAATGCAGCAGGATTTCTATGGAGGAGGGAACACTTAGGAATTGCTAGAAACCATGACTTCACTTGCTATTGAAGGGATGCAGGATTTAGACACTAAAATAACCAACAGAATATGGGAAGCCAATCTTGGTCTTAGCCCATAGGAGATTTTTTTGGGGGGGAGGGGAGGGGAAAGAGTTGGAGAAAAAAAAATCCTTCAACCTTTTTAAGTTCAAAGATCAAAATCTATTCCCTCCCCTCTCTGCTTTAAAATCCAGCAGAGATTGGATTGACAACTTTGGCACATATAAAAAGCTCTCCACAACTACAGACAATAGTAACAGAAAGCTCTCAACTTTCTCATAGCAATTTATAAAGATTTAATGACAATACAGAGAACCATTACATTAAAACAATTTCTATTGCAATCAGCCAAACTTCTCCTTTAAATCTCTCCCTTTTCTGAAAGCAGAGTTAAAAGTTTAGTTGGATATTTTCCACTGCAACAAGGACCATTAAAAAGAGAATAGTTCCCTAGTAACGGAAAGGAAGTCAGAGAACATTGTTCACCACTCATACAAATGACACCATGATCATCTTCATTGCACAATTATATTCTTTCAGTTGTGATACAATAAATGATTGATGGGCAAGTTCAAATAACGTGCTAAGCACTAGCTGCATGTTTAACAACTTTTTTGTGTGTGGCTCATATAAAACTATGTGGGTGCAGTTGCTGACTAGGTAAACGCCAAATCTAAAACAGATATGTATATACCAAACAATTTCTGCAAGATCTGAGTGAATCCTTCCCTCAAACTAGTTCAATTTTGGATAAACAAACGGCACTGGGCTAAATTCTGATCTAATTTACATTGATCTAAATCCAGAGGAACTCAACGGAAGTCAAAGGAGATACTCCAGCTATACACTATGTAACAGATCAGAAACTGACTCAGGTTTTCCTCATGTAATACTCTGTTTCAGCATTAGCTCACTCATCCAATGTGACTACATCCAAATGTGTTCTATTTCTTTTCAGAACATGAATGTACCATGGTAGAAAATCAATCATTTATTTAATTTGGAACTGTTATAAAAAAAGATAAGCTATAATTTTTTTTCCTGAAATATTTAGAACTTCTTGAATATGGAGATATTATTCTTTATGCAGTAGAAACAAGATCTGAATCATATTGTATGAAAAAAAATCTTCTCGATCCTATAGCCCTAATGGCAGGATGACTCTACTAGAGCTGGTTTCCTTTAAAATGCTGTTTCAGATTTTTGAAGAAGACAGACCATTCTGTACTGGTGCCACATTTTTCCTTCGGTCTCTTGTGACATGTTTCTCAGCTCCAGGCCCAAAAGAGTCACTGCATCCAAACCTCCTTCCTCTGCTCTCAAGCTTTCCCTTCTCCCTCATGTTCTCTCCAACTTCTGTTTTGCCTATATGCAGGTCTTCTCTTTTCCTTCAATTCACACTCCTCCTACTACTGTAAAGCTATGCCACAGGCCTAAAGCAGCATTTTCCAATGTGAACCCTATTATTGCTACCATCGCCTTTCCAAGTGATGTCCTATGGAAACATCACTCACTGCTGCTACTTCACTGTGTCAAGTTCGTCCCATTCACCTACATATTTCTACCTTTGTATGGCCACATTCAGCCCGGACATAAGTAGTTGAATTTGGTCATATTCCTATCACCTTCAGTAGGAGTTGAACCCAAGCATACCAGGACTTGGCATTGTTATATACTGATTACCATTAACAGTACTGGGGGAAGTCACTTATTTAAATATATACGTTCAAGGCCTGCAAAAAAATAAAATTTGTATAACCACCTCAAAAGTTGGAACAGTCAGTTGTGCCTATAAATTTTAAAAGCATGAACTCTGGATGGGTTCAGGATTTCCAGAATGAAATTCACCCATATTTTATTCATAAATATTCCTGCTTTCATCTTCCTTGCTACAGTTCTGTTCAGACTGCTGATCACGAGCTAACAAAGTGAAAAACGAGCTAGTTCTGATTAGAACTGCTATGGCTCTTTTTTTATCACCTTATTTTTTCCTGCATCCAAATTCCAATCTTTTTCTTTGAAATAAAATATGAAGCATAAAACTTTTCTTTTACTATTCCAATGTCATAGTAAGTCCAGAAACCATTTTATGGAAAAACAGACTTTAAAAAAAAGTTTTGAGAGTTCTCAGTTGCCCTATCACTAATTTACACAGCTTTCCTTAATATGCTGTTTCTATTAATGAGATCCTGAAACACTTTAGCAGAAACCAAAAGGGAAGAGAGCTTTACTCTATTAAAAAAAAAAGCTCTTTGAGAAGGATTATTCTGAACATAAATGAATGGGTGATTCAGGGAATCTTCCTGCCTTCATTTGTCTGGCAGATTCTATTTTTTTTCATTATTCTTGTTTTTTCCCCCCGTCCTCATTATTTCTGTCTGGGAAGGAGAAAAAAAAAGAGCTTACAATGTAGCTAGAAAGTAGATCACAACCCAGGAAGTAAAAAGCAACAGAGGGTCCTGTGGCACCTTTGAGACTAACAGAAGTATTGGGAGCATAAGCTTTCGTGGGTAAGACCCTCACTTCTTCAGATGCAAAGTCTCAAAGGTGCCACAGGACCCTCTGTTGCTTTTTACAGATTCAGACTAACACGGCTACCCCTCTGATACAGGAAGTAAAAGTTCAGGAACTGGGATAAAACAGTTAAGGGGACACGGAGGGATAAATATTAGTTTTTCTTGCCTTTTTCTTTAATGTCTGTCTCCCAAAATTCAGTAAGAAAAGTATTCTTTTAAATTAACTATGATGGCTAACTGGTCCAACAAGAAGAAATTAAAGTAACAGCAAAAGTGACCTGAGTTAGCATGACAAGTGGGTTCTTAATTACAAAAACTACTTTCAACACCATTAGAATCTGCAACATGGCTCAAGATGCATCTACCATGAATTTTTCAGACTCTTTCTGAACTCTAAACACAGAAAGATCCAAGTCTTAAAGTTACCACAAGTCTTAAGCACTATACATTGAACAATGATCTTTGATGTTTCATCCAAGAAGAGGAAAGAGATGATTGTCCAGCAAGGGAAGCGTGGAATGACTCTCTCCCCCTTCTCCGAAAAATTTGTTCCACCACCAAAGCCTCCCCTTCCCTCCGCCCCCCCCCCCCACATTTCCCCCTTCACCTCCCAGCTTTCAAAATCAGGTTGTTGTATCTGAGAGGATAATAAAAGGGTGTGGGTAGAAGGAGGATGGTGATAAAGAGGTGTCTGTATCCCAACACATTTGGAGCAGAGGCCTCCCTTAACATAATCATGCCATAAAGACATGGTTAATGGGATCATCACTATGGCAGATCTACCAAACATGGCCATTAAGAAACAGAAGTATACAAATAATTCAAACTATTTGTGGTAAATGCATATTTAAATGTTTAATGGATTTGATTTGATTTGATTTAGTCCTGCTCACGTATGTTCACTTTCCACAAACATTTTAGCAACTGAGATTTACTAGCCCAAATATTAAAATTACACACACGAGTATTTGTGGCAAGCGAATATTAAGTTTGCACCAGGAGTACTTACTCAATGATGAAACTGAAACAGTACTACAATATATGACATTGCAGATAAATCAAAATCAACACTACTTGGATTTCACATATGTATTAGTAATCAAGCCATGGAATAAACTATATTTGAAGTGATATTTGTGCAGTAAATTTAAGTAATATATGTTATGGAAATCAATCTCAGTGAGCACATTGCATGTGCAGAAAGGATAAATTCATCACATTATTCACTGTTAATTATTCATTTATCTCTAATCAAGTTTGTTCTCACTCTATTTCAAAAGGTCATATCACAAAGAACATCGATGAATTTAAGCAAGTGAGAGTGACTTGAAGACTCCAGGATCAGAACAAAAAAGATGTTTGGCAGAGCTATTTTATATTTGAGATTCAGTAAGTAATAGCACCTGAAATGTGAATCGGTGCTGGATCAAAGGTGGTATATGAAAAATTGTGCATGACAATTTCTGTGCTTCATGGATTTATTGAAATTTTGACAGAAGCTATATCAAGTAAAGCTAAGTTATGAACTTTGATTTATAATCATGTGAACATTGAAATATTAGGTGACTGAATAGAACAGTTTCCTCAGTACAACATTCATGAAGCCAGACCAAAAACCATGATCCAAAAACATGTTTTTAAAATCAATCTCATGACTTTTGGGGGACTGTGATTCATAATTTTTGAACTCTGAGATGGCTGTATCTACCATTTAGAAATCCCGTTCTTGGGGAATGTGGTGGAGGGGAAATTTCAGTATAATTTAATCTCTTGCTCCTTTGTAAAGCAAGATCAACTGCCTATAAAATTTTAATCCAAAATCTGTAGGCATGATATTCAGCAGCATGAGGAGAATTAAATACAATAAACAACACACCCCACACTACACATCCTACCATCTACTTTTTAACTGGAATATCTGGTGATATTTGTGAAACGCTGCAGATAACAGCCATCAGTCAACTACTTGAGAGAGGCTTGAGAGTAAAGCAGAGTCATGTTGCATATATGGAGAGCTATTTAATGCAGCCCTTGACTACTACAGTATATTGTGTGCTCCTTTAGCCATTTTTTTTGTTCTAGAAGAGAATTCAGGGTTGATCCCTAGACAGATTTATCAATTTTCCTCCCCCTTAGACACAGGCCACATCCCTTTATCCAGAGGTACAATCTCTGGGCAACTTGTCAACCATCTGGCTGCACTTTGGTGGATATTAGGAGTAGCCACCAGGTGATTCCCAACATTGTAATGTAGGAATTTTTGCATTTCTCTCCACTGTTACATTCTGCATATGCAGTGAGGTGATAAGTTTCCTCTTTTTCTCCACTCCATATTTACTAATACTAAAAACTCTGCTTCAGGGCTGGAGCCAACTTCCAATTTGCAGTCTGCTCATTAGTTAACACAACATTGACATTCAACTTTCAATGGCACAAGCACTGACAGGTACCACATCCCTGCGGTAGTCATTTGCTATATTTCAGCATGTTCCTCCTGCTCCCTTTTCTGTTTGCCTTTTACATATGAAAGGAAGTCACTTGGTAGCCATTCATTCTCACCTTCCTAGACTACTGGAAGGGGACAGGCTGTATGTGGAGTAACAGCCTCAAAAGATTCTGTTCTATCTAGAAATAATGTACCCATCAACTTTGAGTGGGTTCAAGATTTCCTGTACTAAGTTCATTTGTTAACTGTAATTATGACTTTGTTTGCCATAGCAAAATATGCAAAAGTTGTAAATTGATAGAAAAATGCAAAAAAAAATTACATTCATTTGAGCAAAATATCCATTATGACTACAAACATTCCATGCAAAAAGCTTTAACAACTAATACTTTTAAACCATTTAAAAATCCAGGTCACACTCTCATATTCTACTTCCCAGCACATATTGTATATATAGCCAAATTTGTAAAAATTCAAGAAGTTACCAAAAATCATGATTTTTTTATGCAACACTCCTAAGTGTCATTTTTCTAGTGAAATATATGGTTATGACAGACCACCTTACCTCTTTCATGCAGCTTCTGCTGCTGTGTGTTGACTGCTGATGATCATCAGGAGGAAACAAAGTGAAAATTGGGTTATCACTAATGACAGTAGATTGATATAATTCCAGGACTCTTCTATTTATTTTTTTCATGAGCCTGTTTTTTAATAAGATATTAATGGTAAATGAGAAACAAGATCTAATATTTTTAAAATCAAAGTCAGACCTAACCAATAAACCATTACATAGAAAACAAACTTAAAATCTATAAAAGATTCTAAATTTAGAGTTTGGACTCCCCTTTCTTTTACATACGCTGCTCGATAAATATTAAATTTGTTAACATCTTGAAACATTGATGGAAATCAAAGGAGAGTCAACTTTAGTCTAGGATAGACTTTTGCAAGAAGTATTCATCTGGAGACAGTGACAGGGATCATTTTAGGAAAACGTCTCTTTTCCTAAAAAGATTTTTTTCCATTAATACCCGAGATCTTTAAAATAATCTCAATTTTTTTCTTACCATTTTTTTAAAAAAAGCTCTCTTTGTATGGGAAGAGTTTTTACAATGAAATTACTCTAAAGGAAGCAGTGGTGGTCCCTTCAAAGCCAACCCCAACCGTGACTCATTGGAGAATTTTCAGACCTGAATTCCAGAACGTAAAATCTAATGCTATATTTGGGACTTCTGTATTTCACAAACACATGACTTCATTTCTTATATAATGTAAAATTAGTACTTCTGCAACAGGTATGGCTTTTATTTTTATGTTTCTGAAATATCCCAGAATTAGAATAAAACTTTTGAATCTATAGTAATATTCAACTAAATAATGGAGGTAAAATGAAGCTGCTTTAAAAAAGAATGGGCCATGGCTTTACACAAAGGCATGTTCTACATCTCTTCAATGTTCTTTTTCTGGGCCACAATCATTTTTCTTTCTTTGCTGCTTGTGTTTGCCCCTGAAGAGATACGTTAAGAATAAATCAATAAGGTATCATCCATCCTGGTCCTGATTGACATTTGTTGCTCACAGCTTCAGACTTTATGATCAGTAGAATAAAATGCTGCACTACTTATTGATTTTGTGATTTTTCTGCCAGATTAACGGAAATTGAGGAATGATAGGCAGTGGGACAAAGATATATAAAAACAGTTTATATTTTTGCTCTTGAAAAATACTTCTGGATTAGCACACTTCTAGGAAGCAGTGGCTGACGAAAGGAGAATATTCCGAACCTATATTTCAAGTATTACATTTATTCTGCTAAAAAGCACTGTATAATCTGACCGACAGTATTTCCAAATTACAAGTTTCAGAGTAGCAGCCGTGTTAGTCTGTATCCGCAGAAAGAACAGGAGTACTTGTGGCACCTTAGAGACTAACAAATTGCCACAAGTACTACTGTTCTTTTTCCAAATTACAACAGCATGCACTATGAGTTGCTACTATTGTATAATCTAACATCAGCCAAAGCTAACTTTTTTTCCCAGTGTGCAATTTACACAGCTGCAAGGTTTCTCATATCTCCCCATCCTGGTACAGACTTTCAGAGAACACTTCCAGATGTGAAAGGATCATTCAGTCTCTAGGACAATTCAAATATTAACTTATCTGGTGAGACTGTTAACATTGGTGCTAATTTGTTCCAGCTGTGCTGTTAAGTGGGTACTCAAAAATATAGGCTGAGATTGCCTATGTGAAACACATTGGAAACAAAATAGCAGTCAGATGACAATGATTTCAGTTATTACTGACATGGTGAGACTTGAAACCAGCGTCCTAGAGATGTAAAGCACTTTATTCTTTTACCTAAGAGCCATCCACTATCCAAGTTTCAACACAGGTTAAGAATGGTGCGTTTATAAGTGTGCAGTGTCATTGTAGTCGAATTGACCCCAGAGTATGAGAGACAGGGTATTATTTTGCTGGACCAACTTCTGTTCTCTTTCCAACAGAGGTTGCTCCAATAAAAGATACTACCTTATCTATCTTTTCTCTCTCATGTTTAAGTATAATATCCCTAGCACATTGCAAGAAGACTCTCTCATCTGCTGTGACTTTTCATGAGCCAGATCTTTACTCAGCCCAAATTATCACTGAAGTCAATAAGAATTTGCCCTGGGTAAGGATTGAGTGAGACTTTCAAGAGTTGGTCCTATATATGAAAAAGAAAAAAAGAAAAACTGATGTTATAATGAAAGTTAAAATAAAATATTCAACCAACACAGTATAGTTTATTATATTGATGGACTTTCCTGGTGATACTTGACTGCATGCTTGTAACATTGCAATAGAAGCAGGTGATAGGGCAGAGGTAATTGTAAGTATGTACCAGTTTTCCTTATGACTGCAAGTGCGAGCTAGCAGACAAGCAACTGGAAAGATATTGTGTGATGGAATGCATCCCTCTATTCACACCCTGCACAGTATTGTAATAATCTTTGCACAAAATATACCATGTGAGGTGTCATTTGAAAACTAATAACTCTCTAGTCAATAATATGATGAAATGTGTGTAGAAACATTATACATAGAGTTATAAACATAAGATGGAATTAGGTCTGAAATGTGTTTACCAAACATGTCTGGGTAACAGGTTTCTCAAAGACAAAACGGTTTCAAACTTATAGGCAATCACCAAGCAAGTGCTCATTTTTTAGCAAGCATGGAGGCGGAGGTGACAGAAAAACAGATCTGCATCTTAGCAAACAGCATGAAACCTCTTTCACCATGAGACCCCATAACTCCAACCACACAGTAGTAACGAACTAGGGGTTACCCTCAGGAAAACGCATTTAGAGGAGGACTGGACTATAAAAATGGGGGGCAAAAAACACCACAACATATCTCTCCCTCTCTCTCTCTCTTTCACTTAAGACAAAAGAAGCAGCCATATGACTTTGGGAAAGATCCTGACCTGAAATTGGGTCAGTCCTGTTGCTGTGAGCATGTGATGAGAATTTTATCTTGAACTAAGTCCTATTTGTTAAGTTTTAGCACTAGAAAGCATTTTATCTTTCTCTTGTGACCATTTTTTATTTTAATGCCTTATAGTTGTAGTCTTTGTAGTTAAATAAACTTGTTTTACTCTTTAAATCAAAACTAAACCAGTGTTGTGTTTAAAGGGAGTTAACCACACAATTTAATTAAAGTAGCAAGCTGTTGTATACTGATCTTCCTAAAGGGGCAACTTACCTAAATTACTTGAAGTGTCCAGGAGAAGGCTGTACAGTGCAGAACATACATTGGGGGGGGGGGAAATTTGGGACTGGGAGTGTGTTTGGGTCACCCTGCAAGTGGTAATCCAGGCTGGTAGAAACCAGAGTGTGACTGGAGCAGGCTGTAGCTATACACAGACTCTCAGTGTGACCTACATGTTGTTTGTGAGGGGCCCTGGTTGGGAGCTACCACAGCAAAGCATTGTGAGGCACCACAGGTTTCAAGGCAGGTGTTGACACAGACCCTCACTTTTGCACCCCAGAATGTCAGATTGGAAAGCTGCAAGATGGCTGCAATGGAAGAGGAAGAGTAATAAGTAAGCAGTGAGAAGTTCAAATCTAATTAAGTCCTAATTAGTCAGTATTGCATTATGTTAGTGATTGTTAAATAGTTTAATTCAAGTGAATCTGGACTTTTTTTAATCTTTATTTTTCCAGTTTCTTATTAATCTATTTCTTAAGATCTTAGTTTCCGACTGATGCTGGTTAAATGTAATTTCAGACATTCAAGCCTTAATTACAAGCTATTTCAGAGCGTTGGGGGAAATAAACATCACTGTGCTTCTTGTACGCTGTGCTGCTTTCCATCAAAACACTGTGGGGATTTAGGAAATTGCAACACTAAAGAGACTGATTGTAAACATGCTCCATCTCGGTCAGTGTTTGCCCTAGCACTCTGTACACTTGGTAGATCACTTTCACAGGTATATAGCACACTTGTTTGGTTGTGCTATTAACATAAAACTCTAGATTGTCTCAAACACAAATCTCAGGTTAAAAAAGCAAAATATAAAATTTGTTTATAGTTACACAAATTCATCTCCTTTGCAAAGTGAGTGTAAATAAATTACACATGAATAATATGATTATTCCAGAGCTTTGAAATGCAGCAGGATACACAAATTTAAGAGATTTTCTGCATAGTTACTTTATCTTATTTGAGATGGCAATAAAATAAATGCTGAACAGAGAAAAAGGATTAATTTTATGCAGTATAATTCACCATTCTCATGGGTGATAAATTAATGATATCTTCTCTTTGTTATATCCAACTTAGATAGCAAGACTTGAATTTAGACTCTAAGTTGTTTAGGCAGGTACTGTGTTTCTATATCTTTAGTGAAGTGGCCAGCACATTTTTAGATGCTGTAATTTTGTAATTGCCGTTATAATAATGAAAGGTTTCAGAGTAACAGCCGTGTTAGTCTGTATCCGCAAAAAGACGAACAGGAGTACTTGTGGCACCTTAGAGACTAACAAATTTATTATAGCATAAGCTTTCGTGGACTACAGCCCACTTCTTCGGATGCATATAGAATGGAACATATATTGAGGAGATATATATACACACATACAGAGAGCATAAACAGGTGGGAGTTGTCTTACCAACTCTGAGAGGCCAATTAATTAAGAGAAAAAAAAAAAAAACTTTTGAAGTGATAATCAAGCTAGCCCAGTACAGACAGTTTGATAATAAGTGTGAGAGTACTTACAAGGGGAGATAGAGTCAATGTTTGTAATGGCTCAGCCATTCCCAGTCCTTATTCAAACCGGAGTTGATTGTGTCTAGTTTGCATATCAATTCTAGCTCAGCAGTCTCTCTTTGGAGTCTGTTTTTGAAGTTTTTCTGTTGTAATATAGCCACCCGCAGGTCTGTCACTGAATGACCAGACAGGTTAAAGTGTTCTCCCACTGGTTTTTGAGTATTTTGATTCCTGTCAGATTTGTGTCCATTAATTCTTTTGCGTAGAGACTGTCCGGTTTGGCCAATGTACATGGCAGAGGGGCATTGCTGGCACATGATGGCATATATCACATTGGTAGATGTGCATCATTATAATAATGAAACATTTTAAAATGCATTGTGACTGAGGTAGAGTATAGTGATCAAAAGATCGATCACCTGAACCCAGAATTGATCTTATAGTTATCAAATATATGGGATCCCTCTGGGATGCAAGACTGATTTCAAAAATCTTAAATGGCACTTTTCAGTCCTAAACACTCTCCAGCTTCAACTTTCTTGCAAACTCACATCCCCTTAAAATCCACTTGCCATTTCCCCCGAAACCCATTCTATCCTTCCTATTTGTTTTACCCAAGCCATCCTCTCTTTTGTCTCCTGCTTTATAACATGAAAGGGACAAGCTGAAAGGGGAGCAAGGGAAATGGAACACCACTTATCCTCATGCAGGGAGAGAGAAACCAGTATCCCCTGGACCAACAGGAACCTTTCCTAAGCACGACCCTCCTTGCCAGGGAGAGAGGTACATTAACCAATTCCATGTACTGCCAGGATCTCTCATGACCACTTCCTGCCCTTGACCCTTTAAACTGGAAAATACAGTCCATGACATTGAGATTCCCATCCACACCAAGTGAGAGAGAGATGGAAGCTCTTGCACCATCCATACGTGATTTAATGCAAATAGTGATTCCACTTTTTTGGCCACAAGAGGTTAGCCAGTGTGAGGTAGATATTACAACAAATGTTTTAAGTCATGAAAATATAAAAGTTTATTCTCAATATCATATAGCAACATCCCAATATAAAAACCAAACCGCTCAAGCTACAGCACAGATGAATGAGTTTATGGTTATTTCTATTATTGAACCTCACTAATGCCTAGTATTAATTACACAAAATTAATAGATGTCATAATAGAAATGGTCTCTCTAGTTGGAAAGGACTTTTTTCCCCTAAAAATCTTGTGCAAGCAACTTCTCAATATTTGTGACTCAGACTGCCTTGTTTAAACTCTCCATTTAGTATTTTAAAATGAAGTGAACCTCTTTCATTATTGCAAATAACCTAAACATGTATAAACTGGTACAGTTTATTTGAATGGAAAAAAAATCAGTTTTATTTGTTGTATCCCTCTTGGAGATTAAGCACATCCGCAGCACCTAACATTTATGCACTAGTACAGCACAGTAAATTAACTCTATCACATTCTGATAACATTAACTTCATGACTCATGACTGCTCTTCCAGCTTTATTTACATGTAGAAATGCTCCTGCTGTTGAACACATGGTGCACAAAGTAAATAAACACACACGGTTATTGTCAGGGCATTTCTGAAAGCTACAGTATCAGAGAAAGTCATTTATTTGTAGAAAGGAGCATATTTACAGGGAGGGTCAAATCAGACAGCCTTGTTATACTTGGTCAATATTCCACTGAATGGAAATAGAGTTATGAATGAGGAAGGATTATAGGCTTGGCCCATAGTTTGGATTTTTACTGAAATATTTAATCCCAGCATTGTCTTATTAAATCATAGGATTCCAGACTTATTTCATGAATGTGTCAAGCTAAAAGGCTTTTTGAGACTTCATTTTAGTTGTTTGAAATACGTATTTGGGGGCAGTGGCTGAAGAGAGTTGTTAAAACTAATGGCAGGTAGTAAAACGGGGTGCATACTGGGTTTCAGAACTTTTGTCTTCAGTGTCGGAGCATAAAATTGTGGCCTCACTGAAGTCAACAGGAGTTTCACCACTGACTTCAATAGGGCCAAGATTTCATCCCAAGAGTCCCCCCATAGAAGCCTGAACAGGAGCCCAGTCCTGTGAAGTGTTGAACATTTAACTCTCATGCACATTAAAAGAAGTTGAGGGGACCACATAAGATTGGGTCCTTGGTGCTTGGCACTCATTAAATACAATCATGATCCAAACTCTGCTCCAAAGAGTATAGTATTATCTAAATTGACAAAAGGAGGGAAGGGAGAGATAGGAACAGACAGGCAAAGTAACTTGCCTAAACTTGCAGGTCAGTGGCAAAGCCACATATGAAACCCAAGTCACCTCATTGCCAGGCCATTGTCCTATGCTCTGGACCATGATGACTCTTGATACATACCAGCACTAGAGTCTTTATTCTTATATACCTGTTGTTTAAGTTTTCTTTGTTGCTTAGTTTTCCATGTGTAAGTTAGCTTTTTACAAAAGCCTCTGACTGCCAGATGCTGGAACTAGATGACTGATGATGGATCACTTGATTGCCATGTTCTGTTCATTCCTTTTGAAGTACCTGGCATTGGCCACTGTTGGAAGACAGGATACTGGGATAGATGGACCATTGGTCTGACCCAGTATAGCTGTTCTTATGTTCTAGAACCTTTACAGAAATGTATGTACTTAAACTGAGTGAATTACTTTACAGATATGGTTAAGGTCTATAGAGGACATCTAGATTATGTCTCTAAAAGGGCAGAATTGTTCCCTATGATGCATGGACACAGAGTTCTAATTACCTGTTTTTGTATTGTTTGTTTCATTCAACTTTTGTTCAGGAAGCAATTTGGGGTTTTTATTTTACAAGAATCATTTTTCCTTTATAATAAACCTTTAAATCTTGTAAGTAGCTCATTGGGATTTTGTTACCTCAAGGCACTCAATAACTGACTCCACATCATTTATTATGGAATCTCAAGAGATGTATTAACCGGATCTACAAGCCATTCAAAAATCAATATAATGCATTCATAAATCATAACTAAATAGCATTAGTGTTATGAGGCTTTCCTGTAGCTTGAAATAAACATGGACTCAATTTCTTCAAGAAATCGACACTTGCATGCAAGACCTGGAAAATGTGGTGGGGTGCAGTGGCCTGGTATCAGAGATTATACTCTTGGGCTCAACTGATCATTAATTACAAGAAGTAGCTAAAAAAAGCTTACACTTCTAACAATCTATTTAAAGTAGAATGATTTCATTTTGGAGCAAATGGATTTCCAAATAATTATTATGAACCAGAGAGCTGTAGTGCTGGTATGTGCCATCATACTGCCTGAGCAGTATTAGGGGATATAGTCTGTTAAGCCTCAATACCATCTCTCACAAACCTGTGCTATTCAAAATCTATGTTTTCTTGTCTCATCCTGCACACAGCTCTGTATGGGCAGACACTTGATCCCACATGGATACAGTTATAGAACTGGAGATTTAGTTCATTTTCTTCTTCTATCTCAAGTCACGTAATTCAGTGCAAACATATACCACTTTTAAATAGATTAAAGAATTTTTAGAAAAAGAAAACAAATACACATTGGAGCGGTCACAGGATTGCTGGACATAGTAAGTGACATAGGTCCAGATCTCCTGTGCCAGAGCAGGTGCTCCAATTTGGCTAATGAAGAGGGTGGGGCCACACCTGGGAGCTATAAAAGATCAGGGAACAACCTAGCGAGGAGAAGAAAATGAGGAAAGTCCTGGTGAGAGTCAGTTGGCAGACTGGAGAAAGTTTCTTGGGAAAACTGCAGAGAGCAGGTGCTGCCTGAGAAGAGGGAGAATTGGAGACTATGTTTGGGACTTTTTTTTAAATCAGGTTTTATAATGAAACCAGCCCCAAGAATGGTATTTTTGAATCAAGCGTGCCTGGAATTATTGGCTTTCTAAGAAGGGAAACTGAGGCAGGGAGTATGTGCAGTGCCACACTAACTCAGCAGGGAGCCCTATAGGGCAGGCATGCCCCATGACAGGAGCAAAAGGGAAAAACAAACTGATTTTTTAATCAATAAAACAATTGTTAAAACCAGGAAGCAATGTGTACATAATCATACAGTTGTGTACATCTCATCTTCCTCTTACAACCTCAGACAAGGGTTGGGAAAGTTTCCAAGTAATTTTTGTAATATTTTAACTATATCAATTTAGAAACAGATACTTAAAGCTGTAAAAAACCCTTCTATGGATACAGTTATATTGGTACAAATGTGCTTATGCCACAGTAGCTTATTCTGGCACCTTTGTGATAACGACATGCACACTATGGGCTGTATTACTTTAATTATACTGATTTCTCAATCAGTATAGTCAAAGCATTACAGAAATTGAATGTAGACCAGCCAGTCAGGTGGCAGTTAGACTCCAGATTCCTTTTGTAAATCTAGCCCTTACTACCATGATTTAACCCATTCACTCCCATTTTCTATATGCTTGAGAGTAAGCATCTGTAGGATCATGGCCATATATTGTAATCTCTTTGGGGCTTTGTCCACCCAGTGTAATCAACATCTATGGCTAGCGGTGTATAATAATAATGAAAGCAAAGGTAACTGGCATGGTAGCATTAAAACTTGTGACTTGGCAAGGGTAACCCCAATCCTGCAACTGGATCCATGTGGCCAAAAGAGCATTAATGTAGTATGGTGTAGAGGAATGATCAGATGATTGGTAATCATGAGCTCCTGAGTTCTAATCTGAGCTCTGTCCCTGATTTGCTGTGTGGCCTTGAGCAAATCACTTCACCTGTGCCATCATTTCCCCATTAGTAAAATGGAGGTACTATTGCCTTCTCACAGAGTGTTGCGGCCGTTAATGTTTGTAAAGTGTTTTAAGAGCCTCATATAGCAGGTGCTATAAAATGGCATGGCAAGCAAGAAGATAACCTTACAGATGTGTAGGACAGGTTAGTGCTGGTGCCAAAGCATATTGCAAGAGAAGGCGAAAATGTGGATGTCATATTGGAAAGGCCTGAAGGACGTGAATTGGAAGGGATTGTTCTAGGTGAACAGCTGCTGAGGTAGCCGTCCCAATCCAAACAGAACAAAATATAAATCCAGGCCAGTAAAGAAGACACATGTTACTAACTACAATGAATATCATAAGGGATCTTTCACCAGTGTATGCTAATAATTTACCACCTAGCTACTAGATAGAACTGCTAAGTTAAATATAACACATCAGTGTCACACAAGGTATTTCTCATGCATCATGGGGGCCCAGATCATTCCCACCTCTGAAAAAAAATCCAAAAGAGGGTCTCTGTGGAGGAAATCTCTGGGGGATTCCCTTGTGAAGATCTCTACCCATATTGTCCTATCAAGTAAGGGAAGAGGTGCTTCCCCTTCCAAAGGAGACCCCTGTCAGGCCTGTTTCCAAACCTAGCGGATCCTCAGGGATCTGCATGGTCTGGAGAGATATGCAGGAGACCATAGCCATCCACATGAGGGTCCTGTGCCTCTGCAGCAGCTCTGGCCCTTCAGCAAGGCCTCCATCTCCTTAGTCCCATCCAAGAAGTTCCATTGATGGTCCACTACCAGGAACTCCCCCGAATGCAGTTGATTCCAAGATTCCCCATTGGGGGATACAGAGGAAAGAGGAGAGAGGCTTAGATTAATATCTGTGATGCTTTCATGGAAGGAAGTGAATGTTATGCATACAACCAGTACCATCCCTAGCCTAGCACAATTTGGCCCTGCAATCACAGCCCTTACAAGCCGTATGAGAGGATCCCTTAGTCTAGTCCATTTGATTGAGAAACCTGAGCATGGTGGTCCCTAGACACACTTCCTTCTCAATCTCTTTTAGGTTAAAAGGTTTTTCATAATCTTTTTGAAGCCTCCAAACAAAGCCTAAAATCAGAGGAGTTGTGTTGAAATAGGACACATTAAGAATATAGGCAAATTGTCAGATTTAAACAAAGGAAGGAGTAGCTATGTAATGCATACTATAACTCTCAACCAATATACATGTTAAAATACTTACTTGTCTCTGTGTTCCAGCTTGTCCTTTGTCACAGACCCCCTTCAGGTTTGGCTGCCTGTCAGATACAATTTCCAATCTGAAGATAGGTGTCATCTTCCCCCCCACACACACCCTCCCACACCTAATTCCCAGTGCTATGATACTTCTCTCATTACTCTGATGTGTCTTCAGTCCTCAAGGCCCCAAAGCAGTATATTTCAGGTGTCTGTATAGGTGAATGCCTGTTGTATTTGTAACAAAGCCACTCTCCCCATTGGAATCACTGCATTGAACAAGTAGTTTAAAATTTGTTTTCCTGTACACTTTCCACGTCTTATTTCTAAAGAAAGCTTTCCTTCACTCCATCCCCAGTTTGTGACCACCTATTATGTTAATTGTCCTTGCTTAAAGTATCAACCTGGCGCCAGCCCACTGTCTGCCTTTAAAGAGACAGGACTCATTTGATCAAGCTAAAAGGGAATTATAAAATTGATTACTGACAGATTCAGGGAGACTGTCACAACTGGATTTTATTTCCCCCCTCTAGGATACTGCCTTCCAAAATGTAAACCCATGACCCCTTTAACAAAATGGAGTTGTATGGCTGTGAGGAACATTTATTTTAACACAACCCGACACAACCACCTATTCCCAAGGTTTCTGTGACTTTTTATAGACATTTTTGCTCTATTATATTTGACTAAGATTTGGGAGTATACTTGGAAATTCCATGCAAAGTGCTGGAAATACTGCTTTTCATTTGTTTCTGTGCAGTATTCCTATATTTACTGATGAAAACAGCTTCTGTTTAGCTTCAATTATTTTAAAATGTGGTAGAGCCAGTTACTCATGGCAACAGTCTCAAATAACGGACCTCCATGCTTTCTTATTACATCTTTCTTGCATAACCTACAATCACCTTACCTATCAGACTCAGACTAATGACAACCAATTATTCTCTCTCTATCTTGGGCATTTCATCATGGTAAGTAGGTGCCTGGAACAAAGTTTCTGCCAGATTAAAATGTCTTTTCAATGCCCTCGAATCTGGCAGCACTGGAGAAACTAAAGAGCCCTAAAGAAAAATCTTCAAAAAAATCTCTTTGAAAATCTGTATCATGTAAGCATTGAAGCATATTATCTTTCAGCTTCTTAATATCTATATAGGCTCAGATACTGATAGCCATTGTACTTCTAATTTACTTTTTACACTAACTAGTCTCATTGAATCCCCCATTTGCTGCAAGATTCAGTATCTGAGATTTGAAATACAGTGAAATTCCACTATTTCAGCAAGGCAGCTGTAGTTAAAAGGATATTCTCCCTCATATGTGAAAGTCCTTTTTCCTTTAACTCTAGGACATGTCTCTCAGGGAAATGCAAAGTTTTAAAGGTAAGGTCTACAACCATGACAATTACTTACAGCAAGGCACTTTAGAGTGAGATTGGTTCCCGGATGCTACAATTCAGGGCTGGGCAAAGAGATGAAAGAAGTGTCATCAACTAGAATGCAAAATATGTTGCTAATTCTTGTGTGAGTGAGTGAGATTTTTGTGCTGCTAAAAAAAAAAAAAAAAAAAAAGAACTTCATGCAATTTCATGATTCTGAAAATTGTTTGCAGAGAGGGATGTGAAAACCCAAGAAGTATCTTCGGTGCAAAAGTTGAACTAGAATGGGAGTTTTTGTAGAGGATTAGAAAGTGAAGACTATTTCCCCACTTCTGTTCATGTTCTGCAGAGACTGCATGGCTTAGATTTGTCTGGAAGCCAAAAGTTTATAAGTTTTGTTCTCACCATTGTTATGAGCTGCTGAGAATTTTATTTTTGCTTTTATATAACACACTACAAACATTATTTATGCCCTTCTTGTACTGCCTAGTGTTAGTGGTTCTAATTTTCTGGTGAGCCTTCCATGCCCTGCACAGATGAACCAATGTCTTCTATATAGGAGGATTGCAATTGGTTTTACAGAGCAATGACCAATCTAGATTTTGACACTAACCATATAGATCACCACAAGGTGTATAAAATCCTGTAATTGCATTATTAAACCTAGAATATCACTAATACTGCCTCCTCTTCCCTATTTTCTTATGAGTAAATCTGAAGTAATGAGCCAAAGACAGGACCAGTGGCAAGCTTTTCAATTTTAGTATTTGCCCTAAAGCAACACGCACAAGAAGAGACCATGTCTCGTCTTGGAGCTAGTCAGGGAAACATGAGGAAATATTTGCAGGCAACATAACATTGTCCAGCATTCTGACATGCAAGTTGCATTGAGTAAACCAGTTCAGCGCAAGCAAATCTGAAAACCCATGTTGCTCCTGGTCACTTTGAATTACTTTGATGCTGGATAAAATCTAAATTTAAACAAATACATTCAGTGACTTGCCTTTTGATATGTTCTAGAATTTGGTGATGTGATTTACAGTTCCAGTACTATTGAGGAAGCAAAGAATAGCCAGTCAAACATTCCGGCCCTTGAGCTTTCGTGACACAATGAATCACTGGTGCCTTCAAAACAATTGTTGGAACAGTATTTACCATTCTTCTGTAGCATAACAAAGCTTTGTTGAGAGCAGAGTTACCGTTGATCAGAACATTTCATCTTCTGTACTACTTTCATTTAAAAACTGGTATGTGTGTGATTAGGGAAGAGTAATTGAAATAATGGATGAGTTCTATTATTTGCAATTAGCTTTTAGCTTACTGACATATGCAAGACATGTACCAGTTGCCTGCAAGTTGGGTCTTCTGCAATATAAGCAACATTAGACATCACTAAATTAGATGGACATTGTACTCTTGTCTGATATTCTAACTTACCCCCCTCAACGGTTTTTGAAGTAAGTCTTCCATGCTGTGTGATTTCCAGGTTAAATTTTGCTGTGTTGGGGCATGAGGGAGTCCAGAGTACTTTTTTTTTTTTTTTTTAAGTAGCCTATGTTGGTCAACTATAGTGCTTAAAAAGGTCCCCATCTTGTAATTGGTCTCACATCCACACATGGCCCTATTGACTTCAATGGGTCTCTTATAGGGCTAAAGAATCATGGAGCCGATTAGAGGATCAGTGGTCTACAGGTCACCTCCTTCTTTTACACGAAGGACAAATAGTGCACAATCAGAAGCAAAACAAACTTTCCTATACTTGTTTGCCAATATGCCTCTCACTTACCTTGGAGGAATTAGAGGCTTCTCTCTTCTGAGCCATCTACTGCTTAGGAAGGGTAACACTCTACTCATGGGAATAACTATTTTAAATACATGCATTTTAAAAGCTCTCTGTTCCCACCTCCCTTTCCCTCATCATTCATCATCCACCTTCATTCACCATGTCTAAGTGAGCATTTCATCAATCCAGATTTAGTTAGCAGATGAAACGTGCATCTGTGCAAGAGTTACTGGACTACATCCCCTTCCCCGCTCATCTTTGTTTCTGAAGCTAAAGGAGGAAACAATTTTTTAACTTTAAACACGAATTTTAAAAGCAATTACTTGTTATGTATGCGTGCAGATGACTTTAACCTTCTTCAGGAGTAAAAAGCAACCAATAAGAAGTTAGAAAGGAAGGAAGATGTTAGGTAATAGAGTGGGGAGGGAAAAGAAACAGACAGCTATATTTGTTACAGATTTATGGACTTGGAATTCTAAGGGTAGCAGCCAAAGTTTTACATACTGAAAATTATTTAAAAATAATTATGCAAATTACACCCTCACTGATCATATGGAGTTTTTGCATGGTTCAATAACTATATAATGGTGGGTCACTAACTACACCACATTTTGGGTAGGTCTACATTTGCAGTGGGAGGTTTGATTCCCAGCTTATGTAGATTTATCTGTGCTAGCTCTGCTTGAGCTAGCATGCTAAAAATAGTAGAGTAGCCAGGGGTAGCATGGGTAGTGGCTAGAACCAGCCACTGGAAACTCACCCACCCATGGGCACATACTAGGGCAACTAACCTGAGCGTCTGCCTATGCTATCCCCAGCTACACTAATATTTTTAGCTCATTAGCTCAAGCAAAGTTGGTGCATGTCTAGTTACCTGCACTGGAAAGCATCCAGCTGCAGCGTAGCGTACACATAAGAGGCCAAGGCAATTTCACTGTAGCAAACTCAAATCTTGTTCTTGAATCTCCTAGTAATGCTATAGTACATTTTTCTTTTTTGGTCCCTAAAAGCAATCGGAGGTACCCACATCCACAAACTGAGATATGTGTTTACAAAACCCAAATGTCAAATGTATATATTCCATGAACTTCTATAGCAGTGACATCTATGTGATTAGTTTCGGGAATGCTTCCAGCACCCATCATGCTTAGACTGCCTGTGGGACTGTGTCTCTGACATTCTAGTAATGTCACCCCTCCATATACTATATGCTTCAGTGTTCCTTTCTGATTTAAGAGCAGACTGTAGCTTTTCTGTCACATAAAATGCACAATAAAAACCATCACCAGTCATTCCATGCCTCTGCAAAGAATGTATATAATAATCAGGCAAATAAATAAAACTTCAATTGACTTAAAATGAAAACAAATCGCTTATTTGTTAAAAAAAAATAAACCATCCAAAAAATTCAGTGTTTAATTGTAATAAACATACAGTCATATAAAAAGTACATCTTTCCTATTGAAGCTGTTCCACTTTGTATAAAAACATAAATATTCATTGGGCCAAAGAGAAAGCGAGAATTATTTTATAGTTTGGAGATGAAGACATTCATCTGGGAGGTAGGATATATATGGATTCAATTCATACCTTTGACTCAGGAACAGAAGACTGAAATCCACATTTCCTAAGTCCCAGAACCACATCATGTGAGGCACTATGCAAACCGATAGTAAAAGAAAGACTCTAGCCACTATCAGTTTACAGACCAATTAGACAAGGCCACAAAGGGGGGAGGAGGGGATATTAGCTTAAATCTACATCCTTTTCCTTTTGACTGATTTATTTAATTTTAACTCTGCCCATATCTCCTTCCATAAGTGTATATTAAGCAAAATGTATCCATGCTATGATTCCTATAATCCTTATCCACATTAGGACACTATACCTTGTTCCAGACTGGATCCCTGAATCACAACTCCCGCAAAATTTGAGGAAAGGATTAAATTTAGGACCAGATTGGAATGTAAATTTTGCAATTTTACCCATCTCCAGTGACTGTCCAAATAAACCTTATTATTCATGTGAATCAGAGGATATATCTGAAATTCAGGGGGTGGGGAAACAGAATTTGAGAAAAAGCAGAAGGTTTAAGTTTTGGGAACATCTCTAAATGTTGCATAATCTGAATTTTGATTAGTAGAGGTTTCCATAATCAGAATACACTGGTACACATATAAATTTTATATGCAAGAGTGCTCCTTGAAAGACACTTTTTATAAATAGAGCAAATGTTAATATAAGCCCCTCCCCATCCCCACGAATAATTTATATTAAATAGCAATAAGGGAACCCTCAACCTTGATATGGTTGGGAAATATTAAGACAACAGCATTTAAGTAACACCTCCTGAAATATTGTCATTGGACTACATGATTTCCCCAGAAGCTTCCACAATTTTGAGTCCCAATAAGTTATTCGGTAAGGAATCTGTACAAGTTAAATCAATATAAACTATGTTTAAATGGGTTTGAATGTGTCCACACAGGAGTTTGAACTGCTTTTTGTTAAATAAGTGCACCTTTGTGCATAGACAAGGCCTAACACAATGGGACTATTCACATATTTATAGTTATACACATGTAAGTGTTCGACAGGCACTGAACTAAATCAGAAAAGGCGATTCAGTGAAGTTTCATGTTGTACATTCCATTTAATCAAAGAAATTTTCCATCCAGAATTCTCTAATGCTTGAGTTACATATGCACATTTTAAAACTTGTATTGGTCAACATTTAAACTGTATCATTTAAATGGTTAAAACAAAGTCCTATATTGTGTGACAAGGGGCTAGATCCAGAAATGGATTTAAGCATTGCCACACTCAGCCCTGCAACCCCCAACTTCTAGGCACTTTGCCATATGCCTCCTACATGGGAGAATTAAATTTAAGAATAGGATTCACAGAAGTTAGCAAGCTGAGCTCGAGCATTCTAAGGTGTTCAATAGGAAATGGCAGAGGAAAGTGTGGCTAAGCCCCACCCCCCAAAGTAGATAGCTGCCTCCCTTTGACCTGGGCTTAGGCACCTCTCTTTGCTTTGGGATTCACGACCATGAACCTGTTCCTTGAATTAAGCATCTAAGCCAGGTCAGGTCAGCCCTCTCTTTCTCCCTGTCATTTTTGTGAGAGGGGAGAGACCCCTCACTCCATTATAGTAAATAACCCATGAGTTAGAGAACTTAGCTAAGATGTGGGAGACTTGTTCTGGAACCTGGGTCTCCCATATCCTACCTGAGAGCCTAACAGCTGGGCTAGAGAATTAATCGCTGTAGCCCAATACATATTTAACTACTTATACATAATGGAACAGCTTCAACAGGAGAGATCAGAAAATCCACCCCAGAATAGCCTGTGGGATATGGCACTCACTTGGGATATAGATTCATAGATTCTAGGACTGGAAGGGACCTCGAGAGGTCATCGAGTCCAGTCCCCTGCCCGCATGGCAGGACCAAATACTGTCTAGACCATCCCTGATAGACATTTATCTAACCTACTCTTAAATATCTCCAGAGATGGAGATTCCACAACCTCCCTAGGCAATTTATTCCAGTGTTTAACCACCCTCACAGTTAGGAACTTTTTCCTAATGTCCAACCTAGACCTCCCTTGCTGCAGTTTAAGCCCATTGCTTCTTGTTCTATCCTTAGAGGCTAAGGTGAACAAGTTTTCTCCCTCCTCCTTATGACACCCTTTTAAATACCTGAAAACTGCTATCATGTCCCCTCTCAGTCTTCTCTTTTCCAAACTAAACAAACCCAATTCTTTCAGCCTTCCTTCATAGGTCATGTTCTCAAGATCTTTAATCATTCTTGTTGCTCTTCTCTGGACCCTTTCCAATTTCTCCACATCTTTTTTAAAATGCGGTGCCCAGAACTGGACATAATACTTCAGCTGAGGCCTAACCAGAGCAGAGTAGAGCGGAAGAATGACTTCTTGTGTCTTGCTCACAACACACCTGTTAATACATCCCAGAATCATGTTTGCTTTTTTTGCAACAGCATCACACTGTTGACTCATATTTAGCTTGTGGTCCACTATAGCCCCTAGATCCCTTTCTGCCGTACTCCTTCCTAGACAGTCTCTTCCCATTCTGTACGTGTGAAACTGATTTTTCCTTCCTAAGTGGAGCACTTTGCATTTGTCTTTGTTAAACTTCATCCTGTTTAACTCAGACCATTTCTCCAATTTGTCCGGATCATTTTGAGTTATGACCCTGTCCTCCAAAGCAGTTGCAATCCCTCCCAGTTTGGTATCATCCGCAAACTTAATAAGCATACTTTCTATGCCAATATCTAAGTCGTTAATGAAGATATTGAACAGAGCCGGTCCCAAAACAGACTCCTGTGGAACCCCACTCATTATGCCTTTCCAGCAGGATTGGGAACCATTAATAACAACACTCTGAGTACGGTTATCCAGCCAGTTATACACCCACCTTATAGTAGCCCCATCTAAACTGTATTTGCCTAGTTTATCGATAAGAATATCATGCGAGACCGTATCAAATGCCTTACTAGAGTCTAGGTATACCACATCCACAGCTTCTCCCTTATCCACAAGGCTCGTTATCCTATCAAAGAAAGCTATCAGATTGGTTTGACATGATTTGTTCTTTATAAATCCATGCTGGCTGTTCCCTATCACCTTACCACCTTCCAAGTGTTTGCAGATGATTTCCTTAATTACTTGCTCCACTATCTTCCCTGGCACAGAAGTTAAACTAACTGGTCTGTAGTTTCCTGGGTTGTTTTTATTTCCCTTTTTATAGATGGGCACTATATTTGCCCTTTTCCAGTCTTCTGGAATATGGGAGACTGAAGTTCAGATCACTGCTCCAAATCAGCAACAGCACAGATCTGAAAACAAATTTCAGGTGAGTGCCCTAACCACGGAGCTATAGGGTATTAAAAAGGCACAGTTATGACACAGTCCTTCCTAATCTGGTCATCTCCAGCCATCTTTGAGTGAGGCCTAATCCAGTAGGGATGCTCAGGCCAGGCCCAGCAGGTGAGATAGGCAGGAAATGCCTAGCTTGAGAATCCTGGTGAGGCTTAGTAGTGAGTTAAGGAATCAAGTAGCTCAGCACCCTTAATGTTTAGGCTGTTACACATGCCCATTGGCAGAAGTGTAAGCTGGTAGGGAACTTTGCCAGCAGAAACTTAGGGCTTGGCTACACTTGTGAATTACAGTGCATTAAAGGAGCCCCGGGCACACTAGCTCACTATCCGTCCACACTGGCAAGGCACGTAAAGAGCTCAGATTCCATGACTAAAGTGCTCCTGGTACTCCACCTTGGCAAGTAGAACAACATTTGATATGGCGCCGCTGGAGTGCCCCAGCATCAGTGTGAACGAGGGGTTGTGTTACTGCGCTCTTATCAGCCTCCGGAAACATCCCCTAATCCCTTAAATCAAGTGGCCACTTTTGTCATTGTTTTGGATATGCCCTTTGAAAGCTCCGTTTGACAGCCGGCATTCTTATCTGCGCCGAGACAAAGCAACCATTACTGTGGAATGCTGTGAGACAGCAAGAGAGGTGGGGGGGGGGAAGTCTGCTGCTGTCTGAACTTACAAGACAGCATGCTGACATGATCTCAGCCTCCCCAAAACCCACTCTCTCTCTTCCCACATACACACAACACACTCCCTGTCACACTCCCTCCCAACCCCCCATTTGAAAAGCACGTTGCAGCCACCTGCATGCTGGGATAGCAACCACAATGCACTGCGCTCTGTGGCCCTTGCAAGTGCTGCTAATGTGGCCACACCAGTGTGCTGTCAGCTGTTAGTGTGGACAGACTACAGTGCTTTCCCTATTGCACTCTATGAAGGCTGGTTTAACTCAAAGCACTCTACATCTGCAAGTGTAGCCATGCCCTTAGATGCTGAGGGAATATAGGAGTCTGCAGGGTTGGGAGGCAGCTGAGCAGGGGTTTTGAGGATCCCAGCAGTGCCTAAAGTTGGATTGAGATGCCTAAAGTGGCAGTTATACATATAATCCTTAGGTAGATCTAGCCCAAAGTCTCTGAAGTGCATTTTCAAAGCAATGCTAAATGTACTGAAATCACCTTGGAGCAGGAGGCTGCACAGCTTTCAAGGGAGGAGCAGAAAGTCAAAACAATTTCATTATGTTAGACTCCCCTCCTTATTAAATTCAGAAATTCTTTGGCGAGGCACGTACATAATGAAAGCTCTGAAAGAATGTTACTGTTCTGACATATGTTCTGATTATTTGGAGAATCAGAAGTGTATTTATGCATTTTGGAAGATTGAGATCTGTTGTAATTCTCTCTGAAATATTCTTTTCATTTCTACTACTACATGCACACAGACAAATCTTGGTGTGTAAACCACAGACTTGCAGTAGGGTTGGATCTGGAAGTGTACTTCTCCAATCTTCTAAGGGTATTGTGCATGACTAACAATGCATCAGAGATTGCAGGCAGCCCTGTTGGTTTTAGCAAGCTTTTCCCCCCACAGAACCAAAATAGTTCCTTTGGCAGATGAGGAAGAGGGACCCAGTCACTATTTCCTACTCCTTTGATGCCACTAGCTCTGCTTTCAGTAGTAGCCCCACGGTGTCTTTGTGCCCATCTCTAGAGTCTGTACAGGAGTGGAAGTGGGGTGGGGGTAGAAAGGCTTCTTGCATGGCCAGAGGTGAAAAGGAGATGCAAGTCTATTCACAATTATCCATAACTGGCATGAAACAAACAGAACAATGTCAAACATGTGCAGCGCAATCAAGGTATACAATGATCTCCATTTGTTCTGGTAACCCCTTCCACTGTAATTATCTGCAGTGTGAAGTTAGAAGTCTAGATGACCAAAATGAGAGCTGGGTGACATCAGTAGCTCTTTAAATGACCTGAAAATCAAAAATGAATACTATAAAAAGTGGAAATATGGACAAATTGCTAAGGAGGAGTACGAGCATGTAGGGACAAAAATCAAAAAGACTAAGGCACAAAATGAGTTATAGCTAGCATGATACATAAAAGGCAATAAGAAGAGGTTCTATAAATAGACAAGGAGCAAGCAAAAGATGAAAAAAGTGTAGGTCCTCTATTTAGCAGGAAAGGAGATTTAATAATGGATGACATCAAGAAGGTTAAGGTGTTGAATGCCTAGTTTGAATCAGTTTTAACTAAAAAGATAAACTGTGACCAGATACTTAATACATTTAATAACAACAATAAGGGGGAAGGAGTGCAAGTCAAAATAGGGAAAGACCAGGTTAAAGATTGTTTAGTTAAATTGGCAGTGAAGTGCACCATAGGGTACTTAAGTAACTGGCTGAAACAATCTTAGGACCATTAGCAACTACCTTTGAACTACTCAAAGGATGGATGAGATACCACGGGATTAGAAAAGATCAAGCACACTATCTTTAAAAAGGAGAAAGCAGATGCCCAAAGAATTATAAACCAGTCAGCCTAACATTGATACCTAGAACAATAGTGGAACAAATTATTAAACAATCGATTTGTAATTACATAAAGGTTAAGTAATAGCCATTGTGAATTTGTCAAGAACAAATCATGCCAAACTAACCTAATTTCCTTTTGTCAGGAGCACTCCCGCAGCAGCGCTTTGAAGTGCGAGTGTGGTCATGGCGCCAGCACTGGGAGAGAGCTCTCCCAGCGCTGCAGGTACTCCACCTCCACGAGAGGATTAGCTTACAGCACTGGGAGTGCAGCTCCCAGCGCTGGGGCACTGTTTACACTGGCGCTTTACAGCGCTGTAACTTGCTGCGTTCAGGGGTGTGTTTTTTCACACCCCTGAGCGAGAAAGTTGCAGCGCTGTAAAGCGCCAGTGTAGCCATAACCTTACTGGCCTAGTGGAGGTGGTGTGTTTGGGAGGGGGGGGAGGGAAGAAGGGGAGCTGTAGACATGCTATATATTGCTATATGCTAGATATATTGATTTTAGTAAGGCTTTTGACACAGTACCACATGACATCAGCAATTTCAGGAAATGCAGTCTAGATGAAATTATTGTAAAATAGGTGCACAACTGGCTGAAAGACTGTACTCAGCCAACAGACCAAAAAAATCAATTATGCTGTCAATATAGTACAGATAAAGTATTGTTTTGGTTGTGGATTTTTTTTTTTTTTTTTTGCAGTTAAGCAAACATGATGCTCTGATTCCTTCAGGGTAACAGAACAAGCTCTCTAGGAGAGAGAAAAACAGGTATTAAAGACAGATGAGAAGAAAATAAAATAAGGAATAAAGAATGTGCAGTTGTTTTTCTAACACTTCCTTTTATGTTGAGGATTCAATCTTCAAACTGATATCCCTAGTTACACAGTCACTTTGATCTTTAGGAAGAGTGTTCCTCAAATTCCTGTTGTCTATCATGCTTGAATACTAGCTTTTTGAAGTCAGTGATTTCTGCCACGGCTTCGTCACTCTTTCACTTGTGGACCACACTGATCTTCCACAGCAGCATATTTAAGTGTTAAGCAGTAATCAGAACTGTGAACAATCCCTTCCTGTATAGCATTAGAATTCTCTGAGGATTATCTAGAATGTAAGAGTTTGGTTTAAAGGGCATTGCCTATTGCGTTATTCCTCCAATTACTTGGAATTCTTGATCTCAGAGCAAATGTACCTTTGGCATGATAAGATCACATGGATCAGGATCCCTTATTGTTTCACTGCAGGAACAGGGTGTTGACACAGTTTTGGCCTAGGGCTTGCTGCTGCTTACTCCATATGCTGGATCAGTTATATAGATACTAACTAAAAAGCAGATCAGCAACCAATCCTTGAACTACTCCACCACAAATCTACAAATCTTGTGCTTCCTCCCCCATACCACCCCCCCATTGTTACCCCCACTCCATGACCCTATCTAAAATCCAACTGAGTTCCTTAGAGCAGGTTTTCATATCTATATGGTCACAAGTTATGAATAGTGTGTGATATGAATAGTATACACAAGACATACAAGAAAACATGAGGCTCAGAAAATTATATTCACTCATAGTGACCACTGTCTCTAACCCCTCCTCTGCCTCTAGGTCAAGAACTCACCAAATCTAAGCACTGCTGCTATGTAGCTTGCCTAGCGCATTTTTATTATATGCTTACCTTAATGGAAGTCATATAGTGTCTGAGTGCCTCACAATCTAAAGTATTTACTTATCCACACAATATTTCTGTGAGATAGGGAAGCACTACTATCCCCATTTTTACAGAAGGGAAATGTAGGCACAGAGTCTATGGCTACTGTCTACACTGCAGCTGGGAGCATGCATCCCAGCTTGGGTAGATAGGCATGCGCTAGCTCTGCTTAAACTAGTGCATTCAAAATAGCAGTAGAACCAGGAATAGCTTGGGCAAGCCACCTGAGTACAAATCCACCTGGCCCCCCCTTGCTATCTATTTAGGTGGCTAGCCTGAACCACTGCCCATGATACCCTTGGCTATACTACTATTTGTAGTGAGCCAGCTTGAGCAGAGTTAGCGCATATCTGTCTACTGGAGTGAGAAGCCCACTCCCAGCTGCTGTGTAGACAAAACCAAGTGTACGTTTACACAGCCCATGGCAGTACATACAACTCCCAGCCCAACAGGCTTGGGCTGGGGAGCTTGTGACAAGCTCTAAAAAAAAATAGCTGTGTTGACAGTGCTCTGAAGCCTAGGGAGGGAGGTGGGCTTCAGAGCCTGAGAAGCAACTTGAAAATACCATCTACACAGCTATTTTTACACTGCTAGCATGATCCCTGCTAGACCAAGTCTGTCAACCCAGGCTGGGAGGCTCACGGCCGGAGGTTGTATAGATATAGCTTAAGAGACTTGGAAGGCTCACCCAGGAAGGTCACCCAGGAAGGCTGTGCCAAAGTAAGGAACTGAACTCAGGTCCCTCAAGTTTCAGGTTAGTGCCTTAGTCAATGGACCATCCTTCCTCTGCAGAGATCCTTCTACCTAGAGATAGGTAGCATTTCAATTTTTGTTTTGCATTTTTTAAATTTTTTTCAGTTGAGAGAAATACAAATATGGATGTCAAATATGGGACAACCCATCACATTCACGGTATATTTGATATCAACACATAAATTGCTATTTATTATTATATGCACCCACTGAACCCCAAAGTGCATGTACAGTTCCTGACTTGTGTGATCAAGTACTCTCTGTATACAAATGTGAGTAGTTTTGCATCAAAAATTGATGACACTAGCTAATTATTTTAAATATGGCCCTTTGTTTTAATCAAAGCTCACTGTGTAATACTATAATCACAGCTCAAACCGTGGGGACTGCACTTTATGCAAAAAACATACATTTCAGAACAACGGGCAGTGCAAGTAATGAACTGAGTCATTATGGTGAATGAGTTACCTGTCACCGCAGGTTAAGGTTATTTGCAAAGCTCTGTGAAGAGCTTCATCTTGAGACTGCCCGTGACTAAAAAAGTCAAGCATGCTGTGCTTTTAAAAAAAAAAAAAAAAAAAAAAAAAAAGGCAGCCCAGATTCTAAAAGGACTGCATTTTTTCTCCATATGAGCTCAGTTCTGGTGTGATGATGTTTTTAAAAGTTGGGACTGAAGAATAGGGCAAGTAGCAAGAATGTACAAAGCCTACAGTCACTTTAAAAGGGGACATAAACAAGACAGAACAAGTGTTGCTGAGAGAGGGGAACACCTTTCCCCTCCCCCTTTCTCTCCAAAGCTGGACCATGTCAAGGGACAGATTCACAAAATGGTCTGTGCTTGCTGAAATCCCCTGGCATATAGTGAGGGGATCTTCCCACAAAAGCCACTATTGTGGCTGTATCTCTTTGGTTGTGTTACCACCTTCCCGATCCCCACTTGACTTGAGAATTGATGGATACATACGCATAGTCATCGCCACTATTATTAGAAGTCCTGTACTGTTAGGAAACAGGCTCACATAAAGGAAAGAAAGGCTGAGAGCTATTGTAACGATCTTACCCCTGTCTTTACATAGGCCTATTCCTACTAAGTAATGGTGTAAATGTCCATTTCCATATTTAAATGCATTTTGATATATTTCATACTAGCCTCTCAGATAAAATATTCCATTCATTTCAATTATGTTATCCTGCAGAATGAGCTTTAAAGTATTAAAACATAAAATAAAATAAATAAATAAAAACATTAAAAGCCAGATCAAGAGCACAGGAAGTGTTTTCACTTTCAGTGTGAGAGACTACAAAAGTATTTGTCTGGCCATGCAATGGGATCTCTTTGAAATTCATTAAATGAGACACTATCAGCACAATCCTGAAGCCCTGACTCAGGCAAAACTCCCACTGATCTCAATGAAAGCCCTGGCTCAATAAGAATGGGAAGCTAGCTGCTTTTTATGTCATTACCATCTTTACAAGCAAAATGTACTTCATTAATCATGGTGATGTTCTGTTCCAAAGAGAAGCCCACCTCCCTTAACCCCCACCAAAACACAAGATTTTGTTTGAAGTGCAATGGAATTCACCACAGCCTTTATTTATTTTAATTTTCAGTCAACACCAGGACCACGCAGAAGGCAATGCATATTTCTTTTACGAGGGTTGGCTTCACTCTCAGCCATGTGCAGGGTCAACGAAGTTAAACAAAAATATGAATTGTAATTGGAGCAGATTCTGTTAAGAAAAAAAAATTATTCAGACAATAGCCTAACAAAGAAAGTCCCATGCAAGCCAATTACAGAACAGAACCTCATCACTGGAAGTCTACCATCTCCAATTTATAAATGGTACAAACTATTTTTTTCTATATTTGAAATTCATTAAACTCTTTGGACCTAACTCAGATGTTAGATGAGAGTGGCATGTTTCTATCGGAGTTCAAAGCAACTGTTACACGTTCATGGGGGCAGAATTTGGCTGTCTTAAATCACTACTACTTTAGCCCAGAAAATCCTTCATTTCAAAGAAAAACCCCAATAGAGAAAGTGAGAGAACAGTAAGAACCCAGATCTGCAATTGAATCCATATAGGGGGAACTCGTTGAGAATTTGAAAGTAGAAGGCAGCTTGGGTGAAAGTGATCATGAAATCATAGAGTTTGCAATTCTAAGGAAGGGTAGAAGGGAGAACAGCAAAATAGAGACAATGGATTTCAGGAAGGTGGATTTTGGTAAGCTCAGAGAGCTGATAGGTAAGGTCCCATGGGAATCAAGACTGAGGGGAAAAACAACTGAGGAGAGTTGGCAGTTTTTCAAAGGGACACTATTAAGGGCCCAAAAGCAAGCTATTCCGCTGGTTAGGAAAGATAGAAAATGTGGGAAAAGACCACCTTGGCTTAATCACGAGATCTTGCGTGATCTAAAAATAAAAAGGAGTCATAAAAAATGGAAACTAGGACAGATTACAAAGGATGAATATAGGCAAACAACACAGGAATGCAGGGGCAAGATTAGAAAGGCAAAGGCACAAAATGAGCTCAAACTAGCTACGGGAATAAAGGGAAACAAGAAGACTTTTTATCAATACATTAGAAGCAAGAGGAAGATCAAAGACAGGGTAGGCCCACTGCTTAGTGAAGACGGAGAAACAGTAACCGGAAACTTGGAAATGGCAGAGATGCTTAATGACTTCTTTGTTTCGGTCTTCACCGAGAAGTCTGAAGGAATGCCTAACATAGTGAATGCTAATGGGAAGGGGGTAGGTTTAGCAGATAAAATAAAAAAAGAACAAGTTAAAAATTACTTAGAAAAGTTAGATGCCTGCAAGTCACCCGGGCCTGATGAAATGCATCCTAGAATACTCAAGGAGCTAATAGAGGAGGTATCTGAGCCTCTAGCTATTATCTTTGGAAAATCATGGGAGACGGGAGAGATTCCAGAAGACTACAAAAGGGCAAATATAGTGCCCATCTATAAAAAGGGAAATAAAAACAACCCAGGAAACTACAGACCAGTTAGTTTAACTTCTGTGCCAGGGAAGATAATGGAGCAAGTAATTAAGGAAATCATCTGCAAACACTTGGAAGGTAGTAAGGTGATAGGGAACAGCCAGCATGGATTTGTAAAGAACAAATCATGTCAAACCAATCTGATAGCTTTCTTTGATAGGATAACGGGTCTTGTGGATAAGGGAGAAGCTGTGGATGTGGTATACCTAGACTTTAGTAAGGCATTTGATATGGTCTCGCATTATATGCTTATTGATAAACTAGGCAAATACAATTTAGATGGGGCTACTATAACTGGCTGGATAACCGTACTCCGAGAGTTGTTATTAATGGTTCCCAATCCTGCTGGAAAGGCATAACGAGTGGGGTTCCGCAGGGGTCTGTTTTGTGACCGGCTCTGTTCAATATCTTCATTAACGACTTAGATATTGGCATAGAAAGTACACTTAAGTTTGCGGATGATACCAAACTGGGAGGGATTGCAACTGCTTTGGAGGACAGGGTCATAATTCAAAATGATCTGGACAAATTGGAGAAATGGTCAGAGTTAAACAGGATGAAGTTTAACAAAGACAAATGCAAAGTGCTCCACTTAGGAAGAAAAAAATCAGTTTCACACATACAGAATGGGAAGAGACTGTCTAGGAAGGAGTATGGCACAAAGGGATCCAGGGGTTATAGTGGACCACAAGCTAAATATGAGTCAACAGTGTGATGCTGTTGCAAAAAAAGCAAACATGATTCTGGGCTGTATTAACAGGTGCGTTGTGAGCAAGACACGAGAAGTCATTCTTCCGCTCTACTCTGCTCTGGTTAGGCCTCAGCTGGAGTATTGTGTCCAGTTCTGGGCACCGCATTTCAAGAAAGATGTTGAGAAATTGGAAAGGGTCCAGAGAAGAGCAACAAGAATGATTAAAGGTCTTGAGAACATGACATATGAAGGAAGGCTGAAAGAATTGGGTTTGTCAGTTTGGAAAAGAGAAGACTGAGAGGGGACATGATAGCAGTTTTCAGGTATCTAAAAGGGTGTCATAAGGAGGAGGGAGAAAACTTGTTCACCTTGGCCTCTAAGGATAGAACAAGAAGCAAGGGGCTTAAACTGCAGCAAGGGAGGTCTAGGTTGGACATTAGGAAAAAGTTCCTAACTGTCAGGGTGGTTAAACACTGGAATAAATTGCCTAGGGAGGTTGTGGAATCTCCATCTCTGGAGATATTTAAGAGTAGGTTAGATAAATGTCTATCGGGGATGGTCTAGACAGTATTTGGTCCTGCCATACGGGCAGGGGACTGGACTAGATGACCTCTCGAGGTCCCTTCCAGTTCTAGAATCTATGAAAAAACATCCACCCACACAAAACCCAATTGAATTCATTGACTCTCAGAGAGTGCATCATTCTGACTGCAGGAACTTCAGGATCAGAGGCTACATATTGATCAGTTCTGCCCCTTGGATACTTCTTGAAACGTATAATATGCTTTTCACTGCAAATTCAGAACTGAATAACTACAAAATGCATATGCTATATTTATATTAATTTAACCATGCAGCCTCACTACCTAGTGTTGCATTTTTGTAAGATATGACTTTATAGCATTTAAGTGGATCAGACCATCAAATAAAAACAGTAATATTAAAGGCAGATCTTATTTGCAGGTAGGTATTTAGTCTATGGGATTTGGAACATACATCTCAATGCAGGGCCTTAATGGAAAAAAAGCTTGAACGTGTGTACCTAAACTGAGTATTTTTTTTTTCTTGTATGTTGAATGTTTTTATATGCTGTACATTCTTAGCACTGAGTGTGGTAGGTGTTCAGAGAGAAAGGGTACGGTATTTATGTCCCAAGAGTTGGCTTTTGATTCAATAAAGCAATATGGCTTTTTTTTTTTTAAAGCAGCATTGCAAATACTACATACAAATATGGAGACAGCAGTATTTTCAGGTGAGCCTGACAAGCAAAGTGTTTCATGGGCTCTCATACAGTCAAACCTAGTAAATCTTTTAAAACCCCTCAATTTATGTTTGAGTGTAGAAAGAACAGAAGTTTTTAATAAGCACACATATACAGTATAGTCATTAACACTTTAAAATTTTCAGATTCACAACACAGATCAACTAAGCATTGATCAATATCCACCATTAGTATTTGTTAGGCTGGAGATCAGACTATAAATATATATCTTTAAAGACATTAAACCTTTAACAGATTACAGAAGCATATTCCAAACTGATTATTTATATGGCTCTCACCGCAGTATTTGGGCACCTCGGAATCAGATTTACCCTCACGTGTTATCCCCATTTTACCGATTACAGAGATACAGGGTGAATTAAGTGACTTGTCCAAAGCCACATAGGAAGTCTGTGGCTGATGTGGGAACTGAACACAGGTATCCTTTGTCTTAGGCTGGTACCATATCCATTGGGTCCGTTTTCCTGCCTTCTAGATTTGTGTGTCTTGCTGGTCATCAATTTCCCTCAAAACATCCTCCTCTCCTAAACTAAACTGCAAAAAAATGTCATCTCAGAAATCAAAATATTACTTTTGATACATAGGGGCTTACGGGAACCAACATTCAAATGAGTTCCATGGTCTGCTATGGATGGGCAGTGAGATGGGCATTTTCAAAATATGACCCCTATCTTTATATGCACTGCCACTCAATCATAAAATAGTTGCACTAACACTTTCAGACTTAAATGCTGG
This sequence comes from Malaclemys terrapin pileata, assembly GCF_027887155.1. NCBI lineage: Eukaryota > Metazoa > Chordata > Testudines > Emydidae > Malaclemys > Malaclemys terrapin. The sequence continues at coordinate 69,249,233 of NC_071509.1, forward strand.
AATGTATACCTGCAAAGCACACTTATACATGCAATGTGAGCACACCATAAGTACAAACAAATTGTGGACGTAAACTGTATCATGCAGATTATCAGAGGTCTGGAAAAAAACGAACTCTGCTGCCTTGTGTGAACAAACCTGCTTCCACACAGATGGAGCAATGGTGACCTAGGTGAAAATTTGGTCCTAACGCTCTCTGGTACTTTTGAATAACAGTACAGTTTTCCCTCAATGGTCTCTGATTAAAGTTTACCTTCCTTCCACTCTTGGGCAGCTGGCTCTATGGTATTTTCCAAATTGCTGTCTTCTATTCAAGAGGATCCTACACTTCAGTGATGATTAATTTGGGAAGTGCTCTGAGATCTTCTCGTATTAAAGGAGCAATATAAATCTAAAATCTCTCTGGTCTGGGATTTAAAAAAAGCTCTGATTATCTCTTGACATGCATAGGACACCAGTTTTCTGCATAATTGATTTTTTCCTTTACAGATCTTGCAAGAAAATTCATAGAAATAATATGATGTCATGGAAACAATGGTGCTGGCGGGCTGATTCCCCATTCTAGCACTTCCAGTGCAGAAGGTGGGGGCCCGCAAGGATTCTAAAAATTAATACTGGCCACTCCAGGCTGGTATTAAACTTCCAAGGTTACAGCTTCTCTCTGACCTTAGGATGGGTAGATGCTGCCACCACCCAAATACAAAACCCCTTGGAACTCAGGAAGGCACACTTGGGAATTCCTTCCTGTAGGGTATCCATAAGCCCTTACACACACACACACACACACACACACACACCCTCCCCAGGGAAGAGCTGAGAAAGGAAAACAAAGAAATCAGATGTTACCCCCAGCTAACTAAAAAAGGTGTGTGCACAAACCTCTTAAGACACAACAACCCAAATCCTGTTCTTAAAAAGGGTAAATTTTATTAAAAACAAAAAGAAAATACATCTGAAAACTCAGACTATTGCTAGATTTTTAAAAAAGCAATTCCAAAAATTAAAGCACCCAAAATAGTTTTCTGGGGTTCAGCTTAAAGGTTACAAGCAACAAAAGCATCTGGGGTTAGCAAAGAGGAATCCATAAGCCATAAGAATAAACAAAATAAACCTAATCGCGTCTTCCTACACATTTTCTAATTTAATTACATATCTGGGTTCCAAATAAGCAATTCTAGGTATGATTCTGATGATTTTCATACCTGGCCTTCAACTTCTCACAGCATAACTGCTACCCTGTTCCCCTCTTCCTCGGAAAATCACAACACACACACACACACACACAGGGAATTTCCCCTCTCCCCCCAATTTTAAAAGGTTCTAGCCCTCCCATTGGCTCTTTTGGTCAGGTGCTCACTCACTTCCTTTTACCTATGCATGCAGTCAGACTTTTTAACCCTTTACAGGTAAAGCAAGCAGAGAACAGCTACCAAGGCTAGGTCCACACTATCCGCCTGATTCGGTGGTTAGAGATAGATCTTCTAGGATCAATTTATCGCGTCTCATCTGGATGCGATAAATCGATCCCAGAAGCGCTCCCCCATCAACTGCAGAACTCCTGCTCACCGAGAGGAGGAAGCGCTGTCAACGGGGGAGCTTGCCTGCACCACGTGGACCCACAGTAAGTAAACTTAGTTCGATCTAGAAAACGTCGACTTCAGCTATGCTATTCTCATAGCTGAAGTTGCGTTTCCTAGAGCGTTCCCCCGCCCCAGTGTGGACCAGCCCCAAGAGGGATTCTATAACTAACTGGCTGTTTGGGTGTCCAGAAAAGGGAGCTATCCCCCGTCTCATTTAACATAGGTGCCTTTCAGAATGCTAACATTGGGAAACAAATAGATTATACGTTTGATGATTATAGGTCCTCCTGCATGCTTTTTCAAGGTCTGGATTAAAAGAAAATACCGCCAAGACATTTCCCCATTTTTGTTGTATGGCAGATCTGTATATTTCCATTCCAATGTAGCTGAAGTGTTATAAAATGGTACAGGGCAGACTTTGAGAAACTGTGTATAATTCTTATTGCTCTCTCATACATAAGAGCGCATGAAGTATAAGGAATGGAATGACTCATTTATGATACGAGAGAAGCTTATAACTCCATGGCTGAAGAGGCTGCATGATGTATAAAGGTTTACTCCTTCCAGACCAAGACATTAATTTAATATTCTGATCACCATTGTCATTTACTCTATAGAAATTTTATAATAGGAAAAAGCAAACAAAACAACTTGAAGAACACTTGTGTTTTTCCTAAATACCAGACACTGGAATATTTCTAAAAAGAGCAAGCAAATAAAATGCCAGCACAACCATTATTTATTAAATAGGAGAAGGATTTTCAGCATTTTTATGCAAATGAATGGCTCTGATATAACAATGGAAACATCAAGTCTCATGAAGCAAAGGCAATTTCAACAAGGAGAAACTAATTCTGCATAAAAATCTGTGGGGAAAGCAGGTAGCTTTGAATACTGATTTTTGGTCATCTCCACTGTGGATTAAGAAAGTTTTGACTAACAGTTCTTCCCCCCTCGTCCTAGTTAGCTAGATTTTGTTCACTTAATACACGGATGACATCTGGGAATCATGATGAAAATAGATAATCTGGCACCTCTACTCTGAGCCATTCCTGAGAACTGGTACTTCCTTATGTCCGTCCTGCTTTTTTACATGCTTCACATCAGTGTTGTTTTTATTGTCCTTTATCATTCCCTCCGTGGTGACCCCTTCACATGGTCACATTCAGGGTTCAGGTTGGACTCTAATGAAAAGTGTGCGGGACCCACCCCAAACCTGGAGGATGCACAACAGTCCCAGACCACCTACAGAGAGGCCTCATGTCTCAGGATCAGCTGCAGCGGCCAGCATCTCATGGCCCCAGGCACCCCCGGGAAATGCTGCATAGAAGAGACATTTATTTCAGGGACTTCTCTGTGGGACTAAATAGGGGGAAAATGTGCACCCCCTCCTCCTTACCATCCAGTCTAAAAGCCCTCCACCAACACCGATCCTGAACCCATGAAGAGGCTGGTATGGGACTAAGAGTAAAGGGGAGGATGTGCCCAGTTGGAGAGTCACAGATCCTGAATCTCCTGGGGATGAGCCAGGTCAGTAATATAGCACAGCAGAGTGACAGACATTTGGGACACATAGCGGGGAGAGGGAGAATTACTGTTTTGAGTTATTAACCATTTAAAGAAGATATACAGATGAAGGATGGAGGGGAAGGAATGTAACAGAAAAACATAACTCAGTGTAGTTGTGCTCATGTATTGTTTCAAAATTTGTTGGGGTGGGGGTCCATGGGAGTGAGAGCTGCCTGATTTGTTAACAATTCCTCTTCAGGATGACTAGGACCTATGGTGCTCATCTTAATTGGTAGATACATTGCTAGGGATTTCTTAGCTCATGGCCCCCTTGAAATCTCCATTTAAGGAGTAGGTTCCATGGCACAGAGAGGTTTTATATTTCTCTGTCAACATCTCGCCCTGGGTAAGATCATTGGAGTGCAACATTTCTGTGCTAAGAACTCATCCAACTCTTCACCCACATCCCATCATCTTTAAATCAGACTAACATTCCCAAAGGTCTTTTTTAGGCTCTGTAGACTTCCCTGTGAATTTAACAGTGTTAGCAGGAGGAACCACCACTGTCCTCCCTGGGGAGATCACATGATGTGAGCCACTTAATAGTGACTGAAAATCTGATGGAAACAGCTCATGGGATGCCCGAACTCATTGCCTCCTTTCATTTCTGCCTGTGCCCTAGAATGGACTGAGGAAGTGAACTGATCTTGACAGACCCTCCCTCCTAACTCAGACATCTGTTCATACTCTCTAAAATGTCACCTATCAGAGGGCCTGCATACCCACCATCCACAAATTTGAAGGAGAATCAGAATAGTTGACATGTCCCTTCCCCCCCTCCACCCCCAAAGGCACAAATGGCAGCTAGGTGTCTAACTTGAATTTTTCTAGGGGAGTTGGGCATCTAGCTGCCATTTGTACCTTTGAAGCCGCCCCACATTCCGGCTATAAATAGAAATATATAGTTTAAATCCTTAAGTTATACAGGTGCATGGACATGTAATGATCAAGATGTGCACATACACCTAAAGTAACAACCATATCTCCCCTCCCATGTTGTCTTGTTGATCTCACTTGTTGGGTCTTAATTTATATATAGATTTTAAAATTTTCAGGGCCCAGAACATGTCTCAGTGAGCTGCCTACCACAATTTATGGCTCTAAATAACTAACAACTAATAAAAATAATTATCATGTCTTCCCTACACTCCAGCTGCTGGGTATGAGTTCTCCTGTGAACAGGTATGTGAAAAGCCTACCAGAATTTCTATCAGAGAAAAATCAAAGAAAGTAGGTTGCAAACTTTCACGTATAGTAAGATGGCCCAGAACCAAAGTCCATTTGAGTCCATGGAAAAACTCCGATGACATCGAGGGACTTTGGATCATATGAGAAGAACTTCAGGGAAGATGGTATTTTGTTTCCTGTCTCATGACTATTCTTCCCAGCTGCTGAGCTATTAAATCCTGCATAGTCTCCACAGCTATGCCACTCTGAATTTCTGCTGAGCAAAAATAATAAATAGTGAGAAACAGACTAGTGATATAGTCTGATTTATATTTTATAAATATAATAAATATCATAAGCTTTGCCTCACTACTAGTCTGAAAAAGTAACATTTTCTTTGAGGGATTTCAATATAAAAGCATGTAAAACTTTGTTCCTCAATATTTCATTAATTCACACAGCCCTCCAGTTTTACCATAATTTCAGTGAACTGTTCAAAGAGTCAGCAAATCAGCTTCATGAGTCTGCAGCATATTGCTGTTGACCTGGCAGCCTCGCTCTTCGCTGTGGACACGAATGTGCCCATCAGGCTTATGATAAAGAAAAAAAGCCTGAAGACACAGCTAAAGTTCATACCACTGAGCCAGACAGAAGTCTGAATTTTGCAAGCACAGGAGCCAGTTGTGCTGCTGAGAGGAAAGGTCATATTCAGAATAAGAACATTATCATTTACTGGGAGTTTTTAGGATGAGGAAGACATAAGGAGGCTAGATTATTGATTGCATCAGAGCAACTGAGACAAAGGTAGGGTAGGGGATTGCTGAAACACTAAATATTTTAAGAAAATAACCAGGAAAGGACAATGAAAAGGAATAAGGAATTAAGAACCACGAAAGCTGTGTAAGTACAAAGCATTTTTTTAAATTATAATTATATTCTAATTGTTATTGTTATATTTGCCATTTACACTAGAGAGAGACTGAAGGCAGATATGACTAAACCCAAAAGAAAGATTTTTTTTCAAATATGTCCTACATACAAAATGACAGCAGACATCCCAAATTAAAGGTGACAGTCCCCAGAATGCATGTTTATCTCAAACACAGAAAAAAGGAGGAGAGGAAATACTTGGAACATAACTATGCATATTGGGTTGCCAAAAGAAAAGCTAAACTAAAACAAATTTAAACAAAGTGTGGTATTGATGTAGTTCTGTCTGAAAATGGATCATTTTACCCTGATTTCAAAACCCTCAATATTTCATATTTAAAATGTCAGGGATTTTTGGAAATTTTATTAAGGCAGAAATACAATAAAAAGCTAACATACTCCATCATATTTTACTTATTAGTTCAACCCAATGTGGCCTTAACATTTTGACGTCAGAGGTCAGACTTGATAATCATAATGGTCCCCCTTCTGGCCTTGTAATCTGTGAAACATGGCAGCCTTTGCAATTGAGAATCAAGTTGTGTAATTTAACCATGGCCTAACTAGGGGGCAGTAGAGATCAGCACCAGCCTATAAATAGCTCAAGAAATCTTCCCTAACAGCCTTGTGTAAGAGACACTGTGCAAGCTGTGATGGCACAGCCGGTTTTCCTTGTCTGCAGGCCAGTGTATGCATGTTGAAGGGAGGGCCATAGCCCTACCCCACCCTGTTGGGGTTCCATGTACCTCTGAAATGGAATACTCCCTGCATTCATGAGAGTATAGGACAACCACCATGCCAGGCCCTTGCATGGGCTGCAGAAAGTGCCTTGAGTTCTTCTTCCCATGCTCATAGGCACATGGATCTCATTGTTTTTGTCTCCACATTAATCACAAGCAAGTTCCAAAGCAACAGAAGGCGCTATGTTGAAATTCATTCTAGTGTCTTTCAGCAGAATTTTAACATAACCATCTTAGAGTGTGGTTTTATTTAGAGCAGGTAATCCATAAAATGTACATCATGTTGTTCTATATTTATTCTCCATCAGGGGCTTCCCTATCAGATTTAGTCAGTTCACAAGTCACAACAAGATGTTCTAAAGTTGTGTAAGTGAGATCAGAATCTGCCTCCATGGCTCTGTAGTGGTTATAATAAAGAAGGCTTTTTTCCCCTCCACAAATTAAAATGATTACATGATCCATAAGACACAAGTGCCACTTTCACAATCCATAAATAACCCCACTTTATACCCTATTTCTTCTGGAAATTCTGGGCAGAATCTTGCTCACTTAAGAGATCAAAGAGATGACTCAGTACAAAATAATTTATCATTCAAAAAGTTAACAGGAAATCTATCATATCCCATCCCATGCCTATTAGAAGACAGTGGGTTCTAACATTTGTGTATATTCCAATTATCAAATAAATTCACCTTTAATTTATAAAAATGTTATTTAGAAAGACATTACAAAATATCTATCCTAGATTATCAAAATTTCTCCAAGCAGCTCTACTGCCCTCTTTCATACCAAGGGTACTCTTCTTCAAGCACCTTTCCAGAGGGCAACTGAGGCACTACAGAACATGGAGAGAAGCAATCTCTCAAGATGACTCAAATTATTTAGGGACATTCAGGGATTTGTAAAATTTTGTTACTGTTATGAGAAATGGGATCTGGCAACGAACCGTTTCTTCCTTCTACAATTTAACAGCTGAAGTGGAAGATAGAGATATTTGAGAAACCCCATAGGCACAGGCCACCTGAATGGGTTCTGAAATAGGGTTGAGTTAAATCTGAACTACCATGCCACTATCTGGATGCATCTTAGGTACTATCCATTCACTAGGCACAAGGACACAGTACATCAACTAGAAACAAAGTGTCCCATAACTTCAAAAACACCATGTATCCCCCAATAGTCTTTTTGCAAAGAATTTTTTCCCTTCAGTTTCCAGATTCTTTTCATTTGTCTAACTGTCTATAGGCATGGTGGTCTATCTGGCAGCTCCACCTCCAGCTGAGTTTGTCTTTGTTAGTGGAAGACTCAAACCATCCTAACTCTACACCTGCCAAGCAGACTAAGTACTCCTGTATTATTTTTTCTCTTAGTTCCCCTTTCACCTGGGTCTTGGGCATAAGGCTGTTCTTAACACCAAATTTCCTTTCTTTTGTTATCTATAGCCAAGACCATTTTTATTAAAAATATATATATATATATATTCTGCTTGAGAATATTATTGCATGATAATTAGCTGATAGCTATAACAATTTACTCCTCCAAAATGGAAGGAATCATCTAAGAAGTACCACTTACAATTATGCAATTTTTTCTCAACCCACTCTTCTGATGTCTTTAGATGTGGATATAAATTAGCATATGCTAGGGAATGCAAAATAAGGCTCTACAACATTTTGCTTAATACAGGCAGGACTTAATCCAAATATTTATTTTTTTCACACCCCTAAAGTCACAAGAAGATTCAATTTACTCCAAGGGTATTATGTGCAGATTAGCTATTATATGGAGAATTCTGAGTAAATTATTGACCTTATTTTATATAAGCACCCACAAGTATCTCACAGAAAGGATTTTTGACAGGCCATTTATAAAGATATATCACATGCCATTCCACAGATCCTTTATATCTCAGTTTTAATTTCTGAACTCTATGTATTACTGAGGAAATTATTAGTTTTAATATCACAGTATGTTCTATATTCTTACCTAGGAGTCTCATCCAACTGTCATACAGATGTAAATGCCAAAAGCTATTGGAAAACACTGAGTGTGTCAATTCCATGTCAATTCCATCAAAACTTTGACAGAAATTAGGCAAGCAGGAGGCTGGCCAGCCTGTCTGGTGTGCTGTCAGCCCAGGCTTCTCCTGCAGCTTGTTTTACCATGTTGCAACATCTCCAAGCAGATGTCTCTTCATGCTGCTCACTCCTTGGGGAGCTGGGCAGCTGGGGACAAGCCAAATAATTTCATTTTGGTTCTCCCAAAAGGGATTTATTCAGAATTTTTCCTCACATCGAAAAACTAACTTTTTTGGCTTTTTGTCCTGATTCAGAATGAAATCCTGCATCCCCCAAATTTGAAATTTTCTGTCAGAAAGAAATTCTATTTTCTGGCCAACTCTAATTGAAACCAATTATAGAATCACAAGTTAGAGAGTAAAACAACCTCTTAGGTATCCATCTCCCAACCTGTTCAGGCTGGTTCCCTAGGGTGTTTATTCTGCTGTAAGACCCTGATTCAGCAGCAAGGCGCTTAAGCACATGCCTAACTTAAAGTACACAGTAGTCCCATGGATTTTAATAGGCATCTAAAAAATGATATTACATGAAAAGGGAATTGATGGCAAAAATTAAGGGGAAGTATAGGTGAGGTAAATATCTTGTCTGAAAATGCATCAGTGTAAATCTGATATCCAGTTAATTTATATTAGTCTAGAATAGATGTTGTGTGGAGTTTTTCCAATAAGGGAATAAATGATCATTGCTATCCAGGAAAAAACAACAACAACAACAACAACATTCACTTCCTCCATAAAACAGGTTGATGATGTTGTTGAGCACACCCCATGTATACAAATGCTGCAGTGTGCCTGTCCCTTCCCCATACATAGCCCTGACCCAGAAGAGAACCCATTATGACTTGAGGAAGGAGAAGGATATGGTCAAAAAAGATGGCGGATTCCCACTGTTTTAGATGGCCCAGAGATTTAAAAATAATAATAATAATAATAATAATAAAGCCCTTTATGTATTAAAGGCACTATATACAGTAGAACCAAATTCTATTCAATTCAAGTTACTCGGGATTGGTAGCCAGATTCTTGTTGGGAGCTGACAAAATATGGGTAAAAATTTGGCTATTACTTGCTGTAAAAAATGTGGTATACTTTGGGAGCTGGCAAGAATAGTACCATTTAATGGTGGGAAATGTTTCACAAGCAAAGGAATTTTCAGCCATTAGAGACTCACTGAGCCATAACACTGCTGCAAGGACTAAAAGTATATCAATTCACATGGGTTTGTAGAAGAAAGTTTCCCTCCCTCCCATTATCATCGCAGGTATGGTGCCAAAAACTGAACAGAAACAGAAACTTACTGACAATATTTGAAGTTGATATTGCTTTTGGAAAAACACTCCAAAAAGGTAAAAGAAGGTAGAAAAGGGGATGGAAATTTTGAGTTTTTGTTCATCAGAAATTGGAAGTTGACCTAGATTTCAAGAGACAATTAAATGAATCAGCAAGAAGTGAATGTCACTTTGTACCCCAAGTGCAAAATGAGTTGATTGAGTGCAGCGGTGATGAAATTTACAATCTGTCATTTCAAGCTGAACTTCTGCACATTATTTTAGTCTCATTGCTGATAAAAAGAGAAGATATTGTGAATAATGCATGTTAACTCAATTCAGGGCTATGAGTGGAAGTGGTGAAGTATTTTCTTCTCTTCTGCCGACATTCATGATGATTTTTAGTTATTGATACCATTCCACAAATGCAACGAAGTGCCGTAATTAGCAGTGGTCAATATTTTCACAGATTTCTCAGCAAAAAAATTATCTTTAAAAAGAGACTTAATGAAGTTGTTTAGATTTTCAAAATTATAATTTTTGCAAAACGTTTCCACGTTATTTTTATCGGTATTTTAAAATTTTTAAAAAGTCTGGATTTGAATCCTATTTGAAATCATTACACTTTTTTTAAAAAAAAGAACGACAGATTTTTGTAAACAAATATGCTCAATAACAATTTCAGTAATTTTCATTTATTAAAAATGTAATTTTTCAGTAAAATAAAAATGTTCAATGCAAATTTTGAGCAAGATTGATAAAAACCATTGATTTTAAGTTAAAAATATTATAAACCTCAATGAAAAACAGAGAACGGATTCAGCTATGAAATTTCAGAATTTCCCGAGAAATTTCCCCCCCATATTTTTACCAGGTCTATGTACAATTAATTGTCATTAGAACTACGGAGTCTAACAAATGATGCTGCTAATACATAATAATCCAGAATCTGAGAGAGTCCACACTGCTAATGCGGATTACTGTAGTTTCAGTCTTGTTGTTTAAGGCCGCGATGCCGCCACTGACTCCATGCAGGTGGACTTGTGACTTCAGTAGAGCTGTGTATGGGCCAGAGATCCACCTGTATGTCCTAGTATAGGCCTTAATTTCATATCTTAAAGACTCAGTCCACTACACCACTTGCATGGAGTCACTTGCTGCTCAAGGCCTAAATCCAGTGACGGATTAGCTACTGGGCTAATGAGGCCCATGCACAGAAGCCCCAGCTAATTGGGGTCCCCCTGAAAAATGGGTGGCCTTGTGCCCCACCCAGCACTCCTGCCAGTGAGTGGGGGCTTGCTATGCCCCACATGCCGGGCTCCTGCCGGGGAAAAGGGGAAGCCCCCACACCTGATCCTGCTCCCCGTCAAGAGCACCAGGTGGGTGGGTGAAGGCCCTGCGCCCCAACCCTGCTCCCCAGCAGGAACTAAGGGGACTGCAGATGTGTGTGGGGGGGAGGGGCATTGCTCTGGCCCAGGGCCCCATACACCCCTAGTCCACCTCTGCCTAAATCTAATTATGGGGGAAAATAAATAGAACAAATTATTCTTCAGACCTAAAACATTCTCAAGGCCAGGAAAATGCACTGCAGTTTCCCTAAGACTTTCACTAAGTTAAACTTAACAAGGGACCAAGAACAGTGTAGTCATTAAGGCACTGACTTGGACTCAGGAGATCTCAGTTCAGTTCCACATTCTGCCACAGACATCCTATGTGAACATGGGCAAGTCACAATCTTTCCGTTTCTTCCCCCACTCAAAATGAGATTAAAAAAAAAAAAATTCTCCAATCTTCTATCTTTTCTACTTAGATGGTAAGCTCTTTGAATCCAGGACTGCATCTTACTGTGTGTTTGTACTGCACCTATCACAATAGGGCACTGGTCTCACTTGGAACTCCAGACACTGCTTCAATGCAAATAATTTTTAAACCATATAGACAATTTTAGAAAAGGAAAAGCAAAGCACATGCATTTGTTCAAAGTGGTCAACAGTAATATTCTGCCTAGACTGAGACCAAGTATAAAATTATTGATATTTTATCTAGATCTATAGCAAAATTAAACCCTAATCCATATATAATAAATGCCCCCATAGATTAAAGAGTCAAATTCAAGGTCTTGCTCCTTATCTTGCAATAGCTCAGTGGCCTAGGCCCAGTATATCTAAAATATCACCAAAAGTTCCCACAAGTCTCATCACCATCAACTCCAAATGCAAGGTAGAAAAAGCAAGAGATTGTGTCACCCCCTCCCTACCCCCCCCCCCAAAAAATAACACTGCTCTCCACACAAGTCTCTCCAGGGAGAAGATGGAAGAAAAGAACAAACCGCATGCAACAGATATTAGTCATATTGCGTAATGAAATACTGGAAAGTTCTCAGATACTACAATGAGAAGGGTGGTATAAGAGCATAGATAGAATAGACTATAGTCTTTTAATCCTGTTGATCAGATACAGAACATGATTTCCCAGAATAGTTTGCAGAAAAGTAGTAACTAAAACTGACTCAAGCTGGTAGGCCCCAAGTCAATCCAGGTTCCTAGGCACATTATCATTTGGAACCCCAATGCTTCTCCCACTGCAGCCCCACATCTACACCATAGCCTTGCTCCCCACTTGGAACAGTTGTGGCACCAGCCCCCTCCCAGACAGGCAGTGGCAGAGGGCTCCTTTCTTCCTCCCCTGGAGAGGCAGTGCCTTATACTTATCCTAGCAGTTGAGGCATACCTACCTACCTGAGTGGGTGTACTGAGCATACTGCACTCTTCCTCTCTTACTATACACTGAATCCTCTGTTAGGATGGTGCCGTTGGAGCTGCCCAAAGCAGGGAGTCTGAGTTTGCACACAATTCCCAGGGATATTGTTTCAGACTCTCTGCAGCTGTTGCTTTGATTCTTTGCAGCCACTTTTAAAAAGTAAAACAAAGCTTGGGGTATGACAATCATATGAGTCTGTTGTTACTGTTCCTTAATCTGGCACCAATACACCCATTCTGTGCTATGGTTCATCTCTGTTGATGCAAATGGGCTGTAAACCTGGCAGATCTGGCCACGTTGGAATTCCCTTTATGCATGGGGAATCACAGGTGTAGTATTGGTGTAATGGCTCTAACACTACCACCTCTTGCAGCCCCAGCCTGCTGTGCTCTGGTTAGTCCAGGCTGCCAGAACAGTCCATTTTGGACCATGGAGACCCAAGTATAGTTTGGAGCAGTCTTAACTACATGATAAGCACTAGCCCTTGGCCAGCCCCTAGTAACTGGGAGCCACAAAGATGATGAAAAGCCACCTTTGTGCCCCATGCCAGATCATGCCCCCCAAGTAAAGCTCAGCCAGACCCAAAGATTTGGGCTAATACCTACATACATACACCATGGAAATTTCATCTATGGGGTGAACTGCTACCTCCTTTTGCACATTTACTAGAACATATCAAAGCATGTTTACCCTTCATGTTTGTTTCTGAATCATGCCTTCATTTTGTCCAATGCCATGTTTGTGTTTTCGGTTATCCTCAAAATGAAGACATAACCATTGGAGCTGGATAAGTACAGTATTATACTCACACGCAGACTAAATACTAATTGAATTTTAATAATTTCCCTTTGATGTGTTCGCTTTCCGTAAATATTGCATTATAGCAAATGAGTTTAGCTAGCAAGAATGCTTAAAGAAACAAGGGCTACTTCAGAATATTCATGGAAAGCTCATTTCAATTTTGTAATCATGAGTATTTGCATTAGAAAACTGACCCTATAATAGCACAAAAACATACCAAGGGAACTCTGTGTTCTGTCCAATTGTGATATTAAGTGATCTGTGTGCTTGTGAACAAGCTACAGAGCAAGAAATATTTTCAGAAGTTATTTGATAAACAATTTTGAATAAATCAATTCAAATTGTAATCTTCTCATAATCATTCACTAATAGAAACAATTCAATGACTTTTTTTTTTTTTTACAGAACTAAGAGCCATACTTAATATTGGGGGAGAGAGCAAGAGAGACTCAGTTTGCATTATTTGTTATTTCATGTGTTAAGGTCGTGCCTAGACTCCTCAAATGAGACCAGGGCCCCATTATGGTAGAAAGTCCCTTGCCTGAAATGAAAAAATGGGACCATTTTGGGATAAGTCATAGAAATAGCCTTTTTAGTGGAATCTACGACACAAAGGGGATGCATTAACTACATTGGTTCTACTGCCAAAATATCCTCCGTGCTTTCAGAGGAGGGGACTGAATTTACCTCAATTACTTTAATCAAAGTTGCAATTTGATTGATTACACATGCTCATAGCTATTCAGGCAACCAATGATCTAATAACCAACCACATAGGCAATCACCAAGCTTCAGATTCCCAGCTAGTATCAACTGTCATAATTGAGGATCTGCCCCCAGATTTGCACATGCAGTTGTGGGTGTGCAACTGAGAATGGAACTCAGACAACCCTTTCTGAACATTGGGCCCTAGAAACACATTTGCAGCAGTGCTGAGCATTTATAGTTCTCATAGACTTATATTGACACATCAGGTCTTAGCACCTTTGAAAAGCACATTCTGTGTCCAGTTCTTTAAATTGCTTATGAAGAGCTAATCTAAGAATATTAACAATATAAATACCTCACTGTTTTTTTTCTGATTTATGTTGCTTGTAACCAATAGACATTTGCAGTTCTGTTTTTATGCATGATATATTGAAATATATCAAGTTTCTGAAAGGGAAAGCCCATTCAATTAAATATGAAAATAATCAGTTTTATTTTAGCTATTTGCACATCCAGGAAAAATAGAGAAAGATCATGCCATGCACTTAATGCAAAATACGTGTTTGATATTTAAATTCATGCCAAGTATTGATATATATTGATAAAAGGTCTCCTCCAAACATTTAATGAAAGTAAGATTAACTTTCTGTTCAGTTTCAGATTTTCACAGGTAGAGGAGTGAGTTCACAGTTCAAGGTTTTCTGACTTATGTATGAATCTTTAGCTGCTTCTGTGCTAAAACCTAGGATGTTTTATCTGTGAAAACTGGTCCAAGCAAATGATAGTTTGGAAAGCTGTCCTTTACAGCAGCAGAAATTGAATGCATTCACTTTTTAATCATTCCTTCCAAAAGATAATTCAAATCATTTTCTTTAGGGTAATACAGCTTCCTTCCCTGAAGAGGCTTCTAAGTAAATGTATTTCAAAACATTTCAGTCTTTAAACTGTTTTGATGTTTAACATTTTCAGTTCTTGGATGAGTCTTGGTTGTTTCTTTCATGTATTTTTCAGGAGTCTTGTGGAAGAGGGAGGAAAAGGGTCTTTAAAAACACTCTGCCATTTTCAGCACTTAAGCAATAAGAGAAGCCTTGCAAAAATATCTGAAGATCCTACAAAACAGAATTCTAATCATGAGCACAGGAGCATATTGTACAGAATGGTACTTCCAATATTCAGAGCAAATTTTAACTGACCGATAGCTGGGAAGAATGCAAGGAGCCCACATGGCTCATCTAGAGCTACCTGCTAGTAGTCCCAAACCTGCTCTCATTGACTTCAACACGAGAAAAATAGGTTACTTACAGGGCTTGATTCACACTAATTCTCCAGATACAAAACTCCCAGCAGGAGCTTCAAGTCTGGCAGGCTTATAGGATCAAGCCCTACAGTGCTAGTGTATCAATCTAGTTTGCTATTTTATGCATCCCCCCGCCCCATCTCCATAGTAAGTGCCTAGCATGTTATAGTTTAAAATCTAGTTAGCAGTCAGCTCTGGCATTAATTTTTGGTGGTAACATTCCTTAATTTTCTGTGTATGCCAGTAAATGAGCAAACTACTCCATATTCTAAGGGCTGGTCCACACTAAGCCCCCAGTTCGAACTAAGATACGCAACTTCAGCTATGTGAATAACGTAGCTGAAGTCGAAGTATCTTAGTTCGAACTTAAAGGTACTTACCGTGGGTCCACACGCAGCAGGCAGGCTCCCCCGTCGACTCCGCCTACTCCTCTTGCGGAGCAGGAGTACCAGCGTCGACGGCGAGCACTTCCGGGATCGATGTATCGCGTCTAGACAAGATGCGATAAATCGATCCCAGAAGATAGATTGCTTGCCGCCGAACCAGTGGGTAAGTATAGACGTACCCTAAGTTATGATGCCTCTGCACTACAAGTTAGACTATTCAGATGTTAAAGCATGTTTTTCAGCTGTGCTTAAATAGCCTTCTAGTAGCAGGCAAATTTGATTATGGAATGATCATAATCAGTGTTAATGTGACATTCCATTACGACAATCTTTGCAGGTGTCTAAAACACTGGATTAATGTGAAAAGTTTGAGTTCTTATTTTTTCCCCCGATATGATTACTGCACACTTTCAGATTGCATTTGCATTTTATGTTTCCCCAGTTCTTTCTTATACTGATTAGATTGGTTTAATTTCTCTCGTGATGCAATTATTCAAGAAACCTGTAGCTGATCAGTAAAAAAAATTTTCAAACTGATGTAGGTATATTTGCTTGTATTCCTTATTAGCAATATGTATTTTTCATTGCTAGTCCAAACTATATAACCAATGAGATTGTTTTGTCTATTGGTACTACAACATTCTGTAATTATACAAAGTACTCCACTTTTTAAAGGGTATGGCATTATTCTGCAATAGCAATTCACAAAATGTATCCATGAGGATCTGGTCCAAAAATGGATAAAGTCATGGATCTGCAAGTTTTTAGAGCTTCATACTTTCCTCTAAAGCATCTGATATTGGCTACTTTTGCAGAAGGTTACTGAACTAGATGAACCACTGGTGAGGTTATATGGCTGTTCAAATAATAAAAATTAAGATTCCAGCAAGCTTTCCACAATGGACAGAGGGGATCATATCAGTATGTCAGGACCCACAGGTCTTAAACATGGGGCCACACCCTCCACCTAGCATCCTGATGACAACTGCTTACCTAGGACTCATGAAACCCAGCCCCAGTTTGAGGCTCCAACCAAGGTCTTATTGGCAGAGTCGAAGAAGCTGATTGTCCTGCTAGCCCTACTTGAGCCAGCAGCAGGGACAGGAAGCTGTCTGAACACCTGGGCTGTGTGCCTTGTGCTTCCTGCTTCCCAGATTTGATTTCCTGGCATCCTGACAAAGCACTGGATTCATGGTTCTGACCTCCAGTTTGTCTCCTGCCTCTGACCCCATGGTATCCTGATTGGGGCAGATACAGTTCCAAATCAAGTTTGTCTCCTGCTTCTGATCTCCTGGTATCATGACGAAGGTTAAGATTTTGTCACAATTATTTTTTAGTAAAAGTCACAGATGGGTCATGGTCAATAAACAAAAATTAATGGAAGCCTCTGACCTGTCCCTCACTTTTAATAATAACTGACAAAATGGGGAGTAGGGAGGGTCCAGCACCTACCATCACCTCAGTTCTGGGGTCCCCATCCTGCCTGCGGAAACTGAGAACTACAGGGGCCCCTACTGCCTGACAGCTCCAGACCTGCCGCCCCAAGGCTGAAGCAGAAAGTGTCATGGAGGTCTCTGGAAGTCACAGATTCCATGACTGCCACAACATAATCTTAGCCTTAATCATGACTCAGCTGACTCAATTCCTGTCTCATGAGTGTGGACTCTGGCTTTGACCACAAGGTCCAGCTGCCCATGACCTAAGTATTTGGACCAGGTGTGGGTCTGTCTACATATTCACTAAACTGGATCTCCAGGGAGCTTATATTCTCATCCATATCTGAGAGGGGGAGACAAGTGGAAGACTGCATTTTGAACCCACTAAGGCCACTTGAATGTTTAGTCATGTCATTTGGATTGACTGATGAAATGTTGCTAGGGCATTAATGATGTGCTACGAGACCTATTGGACCAGTTTGTAACAGTATACTTAAACATATTGATCTTTTCACATGATCTGGACATCACACCATGTACGGCCACACAGTCCCAGAGTGACTACGACTGCATGGTCTCTACACTAAACTTGAAAAGCACGCTTTTCAATCAGACCTCAAGTGAGATCCTGGATTTCATCCTATCCCCAAGAGGAATCAAGATGGAATTGCACAAGGTCCAGGCTGCACACTACTGGACAGCCCTGACAGTATGCATGTTTTTGGGTTTGCAAACTTTTACTAGAGGTTCATCTCAAATTTTTCAAAAACTGAGCCCTTCACTGTCCTACTTTGGAAGAATGCCCAGTTCCACTGGTTGCCCAAGGTTCAGCTGCATTCAAGCAGCTAAAGCTTGCCTTCACCACTGCTCTGCTATTGGCCTATCCAGATGCGACAAGTTTTCATCATAGAAGCAGATGCCTCTAGCATAGTGCTTGGGGCCAACCTCTCTCAGAGGCACATAGACAAGCAAATATTGCACCCCATCACCTACTATTCGAGGAAGCTTAGCCCTGCTGAGTGAAACTATGAGATCTTGGACAAAGAGCTTTTGGCAATTAAGACCACCTTCAAAGAGTGGTGCCACTATTTGGAAGGGGCCCAGCAGACAGTCCTAGTGTTTACAGAGCACAAGATCCTTGGTACCTGTGCAGGGCCAAGGCCCTAAAACCATGGCAGCTCGGGTGGGCCTTATTCTTCTTCTAGTTCAACTTTACTTTGCCCTGCTGCACTGGAACTAGACACGGCAAGGCCAATGCCTTGTACTAAAGATATGGCTCCAGCCTGCAAGGCCCCAGTCTAGAACCAGCCCACATTTTCGAGTCCCATAATTTCCTCAACATGACCCACCACCAGGATCTGCTTATGCTTATCTACTCTGCCTGTATCTCTGAAATTCCACCCGATGAGATGACAGTTATTAACCAAGAAACATATGACATCCATGAAGGGATCACGTTCATACGGAACTGCTTCTATGTACCCCCCAGGACCTGTGAATGGAAGATCTTCAAATGTGTAATAACTCCACTCTCTCAGGACACTTGGGGCAATACAATAACTGACAATTAATGTGCTGGTACTTCTGGTGGCCCCATATGCACCCCACAACAGATACCTTTTCACTTCCACCAAGATTCCCTGCAGTCTCGTCCAACCTCTGGACACCCCATCTCAGCCTCAGGAGGCCATTTCCTGGGACTTTTGGGGGGGAACTACCGGAATCCAGCGGTTTTGCGACCATCCTGACAATTGTGGATCACTTTTTCAAAATGACCAATTTTGTTCCCTGCATGGGTTTACCCTCCACAGGGGAAAACTGCCCGGCTCTGGATAAACAATGTAGTTCACTTCCAGGGCTTCCTGATCACATCACCTCAGAGCAAGGGTCCCAGTTCCATACATCTTTTGGGGTCCATGCACACCTGTCCTCTGCCTACCATCCTTAGTCAAATGGCCAAATGGAAACAATCAACCAGATCTTAGAGCAACATTTATGTTGCTGCACCAACCATCACCAGGATGATTGGTCTTCACTGTTATATGCCAAGTTCTTGAATAATAATGCAGACTAGACTATCAGTTCCCTGGCCCATACAAGATTTGGCCACAAATCAGCCCAGTCACTTTTGAGCTACAGCTCCCTTGATCCCTTAGAGTCCACCCTGCATTCCACGACTCACTTCTTCCTAGGCTAGGTAGTCATGGGTTTGCAAATTTTTGTCAAATGTGAGGCCTGTTGCATTGCTAACCTTTCATGCACCCTTCTTTCTTTGGGCCCATATCTTCATCTTTCCCCTCTTAACATTGCCAAAACTGGATATTCAAGTTCGAGGTGTAACATCATGCTTGACCAATATCACTATTTTAAATGAATGTTTGATTTTTTTTTCTTACTGTTTCTGCACCCTTATAGGACAGACGTCGTCTTAAACTTACAGATAACTCTGAAATCTTTTTAATCAAAGGATTCTGCAAGTTCATAGCCCAACAATAAACAGAAGTTTAACCTATTTTTGCCAGTGTGGATTACATCTGCCATCATGCTGCCCACTCGCTCATAACTGTAAATCCATTTGAAGCATCTCACCAATTACCAGAGCTTTTAGAAATAAAAACTAGTTTAGAGGCACCAGCAAACTTCACCAACTCACTGCCCACATCCCCTAGACTTGTCAGGGCACTAAACGTTTGCTCAGTTTCAGTGATTGCCTGGAACTCCATCAAAAACGTTTCTTCGATAATGCATGGCAAACAGAAGAAACTCTCCTTTATCAGTCATAATTTCAATTTGTATGCAGAAGGTAGAAATGCTTTCATGTATATCATCCACTGAACCTTACATACACCAGATTAACACATCCTAGATACTTATTTAACAATCACAATTAGAAGTCCATTCAGTGCTTTCAGGGCTAAGCCAAGATTCCTGTTATCAACATCTGGTCACTAAAAAGAGGAAAGTGCCAAATGTTGCAACTTCAGTGCTTTGTGTTTTGCCTAACAGATTGGTAAGGTGATACATGCAGCACTGCAAGGAAGTTACAGATTGTGTTGGGGAGTGTCTCCAAGCTCTTGCCACTGCATTAGGTTCCTGTAATGCAACAGTGAGGTACATTTTCTGTTCCAGATCAATATACAGTAGGGAATTCAGACAAAATGGACTAATTCAAGAAGGACAACTTCTCTTAACAGTGCTAGGAATTTCCTTCACATACCAGCACATTGACCAACAGCCATGGTTGTGATTCTTCCTCCATAGACAAAAAGGTATTTTAAAAAATCTGGTAAGAAAATTTGATCAGATGTTTGTGAATCAAAGTGTATCTTGAGATATGCCATTGTACAATGTTGCTCCAGCAGCGTGTTAATACAAGATGGAGAAGCATGGCTGCTCCCTATCACGCAACTGGTTTCTGTAATATTCTGTGTATAATTCAGCTGGAGGGAGCACATGTGAAGCAGCTAGTATGTCTAAGGAGATCCCTGAAGTGAAGGAGAAAGGAAGATTCAGCTGAAGAAATTTTTAATCAAATTTTCTTCATTAAAAAATGTCCCCCCTCCGCTTTTTTGCATTTTTTCAGTTAAATGAATAAACTTTGTTTCATTTCAGTTTGAATGGAAAACTGAATTTTTAAAGGTTATTAAAATTTTAATTGATTTTTTTTTTTAAATAAAAGTGTTTTTATTCAAATGTTTAAGGAAAAAACTGCCACTTTTGACAATCCCAAAGAGGATGTTCACCTACTGCTATTTTCAGGAGAACAAAAGAGGGTTTTCAATGTTAAATAAAGTAGCAAACAGAAAACAAAAAAGTGTATGAACATCACTCTGTAGAACATTCACAGCATTAAATGAGCCCACATTAAATGCATTAAGTTGTTGCTAGTCTGAATATCAGCCCCAAGGATACTTCGCTATTAACTTCTCACCACTCTGAGAAAGCTACCTATGATTTTGTTCTCTATCATTAACCAGATTTTAATCTATGGTAAATCACTGCCCCTTAGCCTATGGTTATTTATTTTCCTTAATAGTCTGCCATGACGACCTTATCAAAAACTTTTGGAAATCCACTTAAATCCACTGAGTCTCCTTTATCTACTATTTTATTTGAAAAGCTTAATACATTTTGCAGTTTAGAGACACACTAAGGGCAAGCACAAGTTTCAAAAGGGGGTGAGTAAGAAAAGATAAGGAGACAATTTAACATAAACCTGCAACTTTTTCAATTCATGAACACACAACTTAGGAAGCAACAGAGGAAAGTATTCTAAAAATCTAGTGCATTAATTGAAGCAGATTCACATGAAACTAACTTTTATGATTTAAGGCTTAATTCAATGTAGCCTTGGCCAGGTACATTAGCTTGAAAAACTGATTAGTGGCCATGAAACTTAAAATTTGTGGAACGGAATTTCCATCTTGCATATGCAGAGGGGTATCCCTTGCCAGCTCTGCACGGGCTATGCAAAATCTGTGGTGGAAAAGGTTCAGTCTGTTCTATCAAACTTCTAACCAAAAATGGCTTTTGGAAACAACTGAAATGTATGTGAAAAAATCTCACCTCCTCCCCAAGTTTTTCCAAAAACTACAAACTTTCTAATGTAAAACCAAAAATTCTCTTTGATAAGAACCTGAAAATTTTTGAAGAAAAACTGACAAGTTATTTTTCCTTCCACAAAAAGTTATTTTCTGATGAGCTTGAGTTTGGGGACAGTTAGTGGTTAGGAGGGCATGGGTCATGACCTCCATCTACATCAATCCAGAGTCCTCAACAGCCTATTTTAGAAGTTTGCACAAGATATGCAGCTCCTATTCAAGCTAAGTGTGATAACAGTGGCTGCAAAGCTGTCATGCACCCTACCCACAGGTTGGAGGATTAGTAGTAGGCAAAATCGGTAAAGCATTTTGACTAAATTTTATGTATTTTCACACACACACACACACACACACACACACTTACTTCCAAGGACTCAAACACCTTTTATATATTTGTTTATAAGTCCATTTAAAATACAACATTTTCCATGCACGCAGAATGAATGGCTTAGTGAGGGGCTGATAGTGGAGCCTTCACCATCTCATTTGATCAGGCAGAGGGAAGTAATCCCCTTTCTCCAAATGGAGAGAAGTCAAGAGAAATGGATAATTGACAGGGTTTAATTTTAGGGTGCAGTGAGGACTTGTCCCTATCCATCATTCCACCAAAAGAAAAAAAAACATGTAGTATCCCTAAGGAATCTCATTTCCCCTTTCCTTCTCCCTTGGGTTTTTTTTTTTTTTTTTTTTTTTTTTTTTTAACATTGTTTCTCTTCCTTGGATTCTAAATGCTTTTGGGCAGGACACTCTTTACATGTGTTGGTACAACACCTGATTAGGGCCTTTGGGTGGTACCACAATATAATTTAGAACAACACAGCAAAGAATGCTTGTCACTGGAATGAAAGAACTTAATACTTGTCAGGTGTCTCCGAGCGATTATACCCTTTTATCATTAAAATGATCATCTAGGTCATTGTTTTGCTTTGAAAGGTTTGCTTGTTTTGGGCTTTTGTTTTTTGTTGTGACAGGAAACATGCACTATCATGGTCAATTTGTCTTGACAAGCAAATTGGATATTTCAGTCACTATTGGTCCAAATTCCCCAGGATTTATGGCAGCTGTCACCAGTATAAGCTAGAATTCAGGTCCCTTACAAATGGAAACAATGCCATTGGGGAGGGTGTAGTGATGTATCGTTGTCCTAACCTCCTCCTCACCAGGGGGCCTGCAGATGATCAAAGCAACCTAATAAACTGGTGGGTTAGACCAGAGCCAGCTGGTGATTTACTGATTCAGCACATCCCCACTGCAGCCACCACTGGAAGGACTGGTAGTAAGCCACCAAAAACTAAGAGCTTGGCTACACTTGCGAGTTACAGTGCAATAAAGGAGGCCCAAGTGCAGTAGCTCACTACCTGTCCACACTGGCAAGGCACGTAGAGAGTTCTGACTCTGTGGCTACAGCGCGGCTGGTACGCCACCTCGGCGAGAGGAATAACGTTTGCTGTGCCTTGGCTACAACGCCCGGGCATCAGTGTGAACGAGGTGTTGCATTACTGCGCTCTGATCGGCCTCTGGAAACATCCCATAATCCCCTTAAGTCAAGTGGCCATTCTTGTCATTGTTTTGAACTCCTGTAGAATGCGGAAATGCCCTTTAAAAGCTCCATTTCTGACAGCTGGCAGGCAAGCCGTTACTGTGAAATGCTGTGTGAGAGAGAGGGAGGCGGGGGCGAGGGAGGAGGTCTGCTGCTGTCTAAACTTACAAGACAGCCCCGGACATGCTCTCAGCCCCCAACCCACTCTCTCTCCCCCCCACATACATACAACATACTCCCTGTCACACTCCACTCTACCCCTCCCATTTTAAAAGTACGTTACACTCATTTGCATGCTGGGATAGCTGCCCATAATGCACCACTCCCAATGCCACTGCAAGTGCCACAAATGTGGCCACGCCAGTGCACTTGAAGCTGTCAGTGTGGACAGATTGCAGCGTTTTCCCTACTGCGCTCTACGAAGGCTGGTTTAACTCAAAGCGCTCTACATCTGCAAGTGTAGCCATGCCCTAAATCCATTCCTCCAGACAGAGGTGACATCTTTGTGGGGGTGGGGGATGTGGGGTTACTTGCCCACCCATATTTGCTGCTTGCCTTGTATTGAGCATGTTCACGTGAACTTAGCATGTACATTAGCACTGCTGAAGCCAGCTGCCCTCACTCTTCCCCCCTCCCCACTATAGGCAGACGTGGGTCGTCTTTGCCTCCAGGAGAATCTTCAGTGGAGTGCCTGGCTAGACCTATCACCCCCTTTCCCTAAGTGAGAATCCACACTGTGGAAGAGCAAACCAGACTGCCTGGGGCAATTGGGGGTGAATCTAATCCTGTCAGTCACCACTCAGCCTACACTCAAACTACTCTATTGACCTAATGGTGAAAGGCTCCATATTCTATTCTTTTGGAGCCACCCAGTCTCAGCTGTATGATTATACCACTCAGGACAAAAGTTCGTATCGTATACTGCTATTTTCTCTGATAATCTTCGTTTTTATTTCATTTAAATAATATGTCTTTTTGTTCTAATCAATGTCATTTGCAAAGCCACACTGTGGGCAGGGCAACACTTTAAATTCTCACTTGAATATGCCTGGCTTTAAGTGATAAGAATACTTAAAATTTCATACATTATTAATAAAGTATGCCTGTAGGGACCTACACAAAAAATCTTAACTTCTAAAATAGATGCTGAGTGAGGGGCCCATAAAATGTAAGAGAAATAGAAGTAACAATAAACATGTGTTTCTGTAACTGAGGTACAGTTCTAGAACATTTACACACACAGAAGTACTATATTGAGTGGATATTGAAGAATGCATAATTAAGCACTAAAATCAGGAAATGCTGGTTGCCCATACAACCAGGGCCAGCTCCAGGCACCAACGCAGGAAGCAGGTGCTTGGGGCGGCCAACAGAAAGGGGTGGCACGTCCGGGTCTTCGGCGGCTGGTCCCTCAGTCCCTCTCAGAGGGAAGGACCAGCCGCCGATTTGCCACCGAAGAATGAAGCAGTGCTGTACAGCAGCCGCCGAAGTGCTGCTGATCGCTTGGGGCAGCAAAAAAGCTGGAGCTGGCCCTGCATACAACATTAACTCTGGTCCCTTATGCATGAGTCTTAGTGTCTGATTACATGATCACATTCTGTTTATCAACTAGTACAATACCAGACATTTTCCTACAATCTTAATGCACACATATGGCACATAGTTTCTGAAAATCACATATTAACAAGATGCAGTGAATTGAGACTTTTGGAGTCCAGCCTCATTTCACTGAAGACCTGACCTAAACAGGTCTACTGCATTGTAAAATTCTGTCCAAGAGGGACTCTGTTTTTGGATACTCATGTCTTGGTCACTTTTCCATCAGACCACTCAGAGCCACTTCCCCCTTTGAGCACTATTTCCATTCCAAATTTCAACAACTTATATCTCAGCTATATCACAGAAAGTTGCAAAAAAATAATGTATGGTGGAAAAAAGGTTTCTCTGACACTCCTGCCATCTCCTATTACTTTCAAATGGCTAAACTACTTTTGCGGATGTTTTCCTGAAACAATCTTTGGACGGAGTCTAGATCTGCAGATCCTCATCCTACACAGAGAAAGTTCCAGAAAATTATGAGTCATTGGAAATAGTAAATGATGGAAACATTAATATGGCCTAAGATTAGTGACCCCAGATATATTCTTTGAACTGTTTTCAAGATGTTACACTTGAAATATTTTTTTAAAACTTTCCTTATGATCATCTTTATAATTTATGCTGTATTACAACTAATATTCCTGTAATTTGTTTGTAGGATAATTTCACATGAAAAAAGTAAATGTTTAAAAGTTACATTAAAATGATCTAGTATTATAGCCTGGACTTTACTGTTCAGTAAAACCTGTCTGGAAGTTACCTCAGAATTCTTGCTCCTCAGGCCAATAGAAGTAAATTTCATTAAGGAAGTGAAACTTTTGGGCTTATGTGAATGGTGTTCATCCATCACTCAGATATGATGAAACTTTTCTGACTAACTATTTATTACTTAGGGATCAATTTTCAAGCAAGTATGCAATGGGTGTGCAAGAATTCAAATATTCTTGTTTTAACCTCCAACACTCTTCATCCCCATCCCCACCAGATTTGCTCATGCAAACGGATTTCAAATGCCTGGACAGGTAACTGCAGACCTAGCTATCTGTTTGCACACTGAAGTACCTAGGTTATTTTTCATACACAAGGTCTGAGTCTGCCATCCTCAAACTGATATGTATCTTACTTACCCACACTGCAGGACTGAAACCTAGGTGTCTCATTGAAAGCCCTTATGTCAATGGAAAGTCTCTACTGATTTCCATGAAGTTTGGATGAGGTTGCAATGTGCTAGGTACCTCCTAAGAAGTGATCAGCACCCTCAGCTCCCACTAAGGAAAGTGGGAACTGAGGGCACTCTGCACCACTCAACACCTGGCAGGATCAAGCCATCTTCCTTCTAATGGCACCATTATATATTGAATGGTGGGATTGCAACTGCTTCAGGAATGGGAGATTGGGCCCTTTCAGTTTTACCATGAGTTTCCCTTCAATAATGCAGATGCTGTTACTTTCCCTGGAACCTCATATGCATATACCAGTTTGCAAGTTAATAAAAGAAGGTTACACGTTTAGACAAACAAAATGACAAATATGTGATTCAAAGACAGAAATAGGAAGCATCAAACATGGAAAGAACATAGGAGAATGGGTAGGTTATTAGAAGAAAACTAAAAATCTACCACAGGAAGAAAAATTAGACAATATCTTCTGAAAAGTAAAGTACATTTTTATAGGCAATTTAATAATCACTACAAACGGTCCATCAGAAGAAAATTGAAGACAGATAATGAAATTGAAGAGTTAATACCATGGGTTTTTTGTTTTATTTTTTAGAAAAACAAAAGGGAGATAGTCCATGTACATTTGATTTAAACATAAGAAATTAAGAGGCATACAGATAAATAGCCATCAAAAAAACTCTTACAATTACTAAGGTATATGAACTACATTCAGTGGTTTTATGGGAAAAAGAACAAGCAAACTTAAAATCAATATACTCCGAAGGAAACCTTGAAAAATAATATATAATATTGAATGTGTAAAAGGAGAATCAAGTGGCATGACTAGGAATCACTGACTGGTTAGTTTGCATCAGACCTAGAGAATTTTAAGGTGACAGATGGAGAACAACTGAATAAGTACAGCTTTATCAGGGATAGCAAATGTGATTTCTTAAGAGCAGAGTCCTCTCTCGCTAACAGTGAGATTCTTCGGGGATATTAACTGCAAGCACTGAAGTGGTTTGATTTATTCATAAGCAGTAGATGAGGAAACCAAGAGCTATCCCAATCACCAGAATGAAAGAATAAGGCTTCTCTCCCCCATCCTTTGGCCACCATTATCTATGCCTCCAACTCAAAAGTAACAGTGTGCTTTGCATAAGAGGAAGTCAAATCAGGGACAGACATGACATGTTTCAGATAACAAGAGAATCACAAAGGGAGGAATCTGAAAATTAAATGTAAGGAGTGGAAGATTTAAAGCAATAAAGCTGCATGTTGACAATAAGGCTTTAAAATTTTTTTCAAGTAATTTGTGCTGATCTCTAGGTAGATTACGTTTGCTAGCAACTCCATTCTCAGATCACTCCCTCCCTCTCTACAATCCTGATTAAAGGCATCTGGCTGCTTGGGATGGGGAAAAATATATTTTCCAGCTATAAAGAGGTTATTAGTGGGTCACCATAAAAGACACAGGGTCATCAGTATTTAGTGATTTATGAGAAACCCATTAATTATAGTATTTAACAAAAATGATTCTTGATGCATCAAACAGGAGCTCTCTTTCTATACTTCATAAGAGATTGTTTTAGAGTATAAATTTAGCAGACCAAAGTTATACCAGAAGGAGAAAGTGTTTTTTATGATTATCCAGAATAAAATATTTTTCTTCTTACTCATAGAAGATATTGAATGATTATCTAAAATGGATCGATTAATTTGGGAGATTTAGAGAATACCTTAAATAAACCCTTATCAATAGAAAATAAAGCTTATCTAATTAGAGGAACTGATTAATAATGTCAGAACAACAACAGACACAGTTAAGGCTATTTAAAGTTTTGAACACATCTCCATGAACATGTGTCATCTGAAGAGGGCATTACAGTGTCTATCATCAGGGACACCATAACCACAAGATTGAAGATATATTTACAATATAGGCTATATTTAAAATAATTAACTGATAATGAAAAAACTCAAAGATCAGATCAAACATTGAAGACCAATATTTTCAAGAGTAGGTGCCTAAATCTAGGTTCTTTACTACATACCTAGGCACCTACACAAGTGACCTGATTTGAAACAAGTGATGGGCACCCAGGAATTACCACATGATTTCATATTGATAAGAACTGTAGTAGAGCACCATAATTCCATATTAGTATCAACATTCCCTTCCTAGAAGAGTACAGACCTTAAATAAAATTACCATTTTGAGATCAGACAGATATATTATTAAATTTACCACTTCTTGATAAGTTTGAACATTCAGAGCCAAATTCCTTCATTTACATATGAGCACTATTGCAACCATCTTCATGATATTGTGTGTCTATAAAATTATATTATTAATAAAGAACACACACCTATATGGAGTCTCCAGATCCTCATCTTGTGTGAATTAGTGGAGCTCTATTAATCATAAACTGTCATATCTCCATTAACATTAAGCTGAGGATGTGTCCCAGAAGTTAACACTAATAAATAAAATATATTAGTGTAGAAGAACACATTCCTCTTGGAAAGGTTTCATTTTCCAGTCAGTGATATTGATTCTAAGATTGCTCATCATTCTGAGAGTAGCATGAGAAGACATGCAATGTGAGAGTGATTCAACCAGTTTCAAGGAATTGAAAGCACTGACAGTAAAAGCAGTAATGATTGTGTGTAACACTGGTAATTTCAGCTATAATATTGAATTTAAGATTTCTAAAGGCCTTGATTCAGAAAAGCATCCACATTCAGGACAACAATTAAATATGTGCTCAACTTTATGCACATGCTGTCGTCCCCACTTAAGCAAATGCTTAAAATCATGCACATACTTAATTGATGCCCTAAATAGGGATAAAATTTAAGTACATGCTTAAGTTAATTCCTGAACCAGGGCCTACATTTGCAGACAGAAAATCGGACGTAGACCTAAATAATATACAGATATAGTATAACCTGTGTATTATGTACCAAATTCTGCTCTCACACTGCTATCAATCTGGAATAATTTCTGATACTAATGAAACTACTTAAGACTAGTACTAGGAGACATTCTTTAGCTGAAACGATGTGAAAAGTGCAGATTCGGCAACACTGAAATGTTTCTCAAATTCATACCTGTTTTGACAAATTGTTCAGTTACAAAAATCTGAAAACTAAACATTGTTTTGACATTTTCTAAACAGAAAAATGATTTTTTGATTTGAAATGTTTAAAAGTTTCCTTCAAATTTATTTTTTAAAAATCAAACATTAAAATGCTCAAATCTAAATTAAATATTTGTTTTGGGTCCAAAAAAAATAGTCAATTTCCCCGCATCCCCATCCCCCAGAATTGCCATTGAACCAAAATGATGATTATTCACACAGCTTTAATCTGGATTTATCCTGCTCTTGAAATCCACGTTATATGGCATTTCTATGGGCCTTTTAAGAACACAGGAATTGCCATACCAGATTAGAACAGAAGTCCATGTAGTTTAGTATCCTGTCAGTGACCAGCTGCTTCACAGAAAGATGCAAGCTCCTATCAGCTAATGGTTGGCTTTATGCCCTGAGGCATAAGGTGGGTTTTTTGCATTTATTTATGTACACACACATTTCCTTATACATACAGCCCCCTTGTTTAATGTAACTATCTGTTATTAGCTATGTATTCCTTTTTAGAATCTTCTCATGTCTGGAGTCACTACTGTGGCAATGAGTTTACAGGTTAATTACACAATCTGTTAAAGTTACTATTTTTCCCCCTGTTTGCTTCCTTCCAATTTCATTGGATGAGTGCTTTTTTTTATTATGACAATGAATAAACATGAGCTGCTCAATTTATCTCCTCTCTAAATTCAATAGTCTCAATCTTTAAGTTTCTGCTAGCATAGCAGACTCTCCATGCCTCTATCTAAAGATGTTATGTCACCCATTCTGAACTTCTTCCATTTTTACTTACTTTTTTAAAGTTACACAGGTCACTCTAAAAAGCAATATCCCAGGTGAAGGTAATCCTTCTCCATGGGTCTGCAGTATTTTTGAGAGAATGTCAGTACTTTTAATTCCTTCTCTGCTACTGACTCATGGTGTCATTTCAGACAAGCCACTTGTTTCTGTTTTATAGAAAGGCAAACAGGCACACAACACAATAAACCTAACTCACTCTCCTGGGGTGTTGGGATGAATACTCAACAGTTTACATTTTAAGAGTTTTTAGAAACAGAGTGCCATACATGCTATGCATTATTTATTATTATTATTAATAATAATAAGTTAACGCCATCACAATGTTCCCTATTTTTCCAAATAAAAATATAAAGTTTCATAATGATTTTTCTCAAGAATTCTATAACAGGTAATTAAATGGGAAACAGACTCCAGACACTTTAAAGGATAAAAGTATTGGTGACATGATCAGTTACTTAACACTGGAAGAGACTTCACAAGCAATTTAATTAAAAGCATATAACAGAAACTGACAAACAAAAATTGAGGCAAAGAGCAATGAGTTTGAGACACAGACTTGTGAAGAAAACAGCTGATTGGAACACCAGAGATAGCTGATAATGAGAAGTTAGAGTGACTCCAATGGCCTATTTGTATTTCACAAATTCCTGCTGAAATATTTTCAGTGCTTTAGCTAAGTTTTCTGCTGAAATAGTTAACAAGGATCCTATAAATGAACTTGCTGCAGGTGTGTGGCAGGCTGTAATTGTTATCTCACTCATGTAATCCTAAACAGCTTGTCAGATCTCCTCTGAAAATGGAGATACAGATTTTGAAATAATCATCTGATTGTTAGAAACTTGAACCTATGTGAGCCTCATTATCCAAGAGCAGGCTGGCACAGATCAGACACATTGCATGTATTCACAAGTCTTCTAGAATCTTTACTGAGATCAATGCGGTCATCTAGTTAGTGTTAAAGTTTGTCCTATAGACTATATGGCAGCATAAGTTACTATAGTCACACCCTTTGAGAAAAATTAGAAATCTGCATAAGTAGTAGCTGGATGTAAGGAGACCGATGGAGGAATGAACAAAATCACTTTACATTGACTCCACTCACCACTCCTAGTGTGTTTGTTTAATAGCGGTAAATATATGTCAACCTCTGCCTTCATTAAAATGAAGTCTAGAAAGTATAGGTGTTAACCTGAGGCCCTTAGGACCACCTTTAAGAAGAGCTGAGTACTCAACTACAATTGAAGCTGATGGAGTTGAGAGCTCAGCACCTTCGGAAAAAAAAACAAGCCTTATTTGCCTCTAGTTGGACACCTAATCATTGAGGCACTTGCAATTACTTGTTATGTTAGTCTCAATTGTGGTTTTTTTGTGCAACTCATTTCCTCATCTGTAAAGTGAAGATAATGATGCTCCCTGTCTCCCAGAGATGTTTTCAAGATAAGTTAATTAATGTTTGAGAGACACTCAGATACTACAGTGTTGAGCACCAAAGGAAAAAAAAAAAAACACAGGGGGAAATTAATAATGCTGTATTCAGTGCAGGGTTTTGTTGGTATGCAGTAAATAAGGCCTGGGACCACACACCGAATGATGAAGATAAAAAGAAATATTGAACAGTTGCTCTAATGCCCCTCAGGGACTGGAGCAGCCTGTTTCTGCAGGGAGATCTATACAGTTGTGGAAGTCTTGATCCTATTCTTGTCCCTGCCATCTGTCATTGCTCTGGGCATACCTGAATTCCACAGTGAATTCCACAGGGGCATTTTTCCTATGTACCATCTCTCTTCACTCCCATCCCTCCGTGCACAAAGGAACCATGACTATTTGAGAGAGGGCTGTGCTAATGAAAATTTGAAGTTCATGCCAGTAGTGTCAGCTTGGGGCAGTTAATGGGCAACACTTTGGTAAGCTCTGCAGTTCACACTTCCGTAGTCCGCACTGCAGTGCACCGTGCAGACAAGCATTCTGACTGAAAGTTTTAGCCTGTAATAAGTTGCACATGAAATATATTATATAGTACAAGAATGCAAAATGTACAATATCACTATTAGGGAATCAACACCTTTTGTAAACTAGCTTGTCTATTAATACAGTCACATACTTATAGATTTAAGGGACCTATAGTAAGGAATAATGAAGTAAGTATCTGTAATGGGTGAGATCCACTGAGGTAGTAGCTACCTTACAAGCCGTCATACATTATTTTAACCAAAAGGAATTGATTTTATTACTAAAATAACATCTTCAATTTACTTGCAGATGCTTTACTATAATATGTAGTGAATTCCTTCTCGGAACTGCCAACTTCAGAAGGACTTACTACTTTCTTACAGGATATGTAACCCATTTACTTTAACAGTAAGAAGTATTAGCACAAGCATTTTCTCTGCCTTTTTGCTTTGAGAATTAAATTCAAGTCTGGCTCATGTTCAAATATAAAAATTAATCATTGGACACAAACTTGTAGACTATTACAGAGCTATTAGAATCACAAATCACTTCATACAGCCAAACATTGCAAATCTTACTCAACAGAGGACCATTACTGATTAAAGATACACTACTTTCAGCAATACTGCTCCTACTTAAGAGATAAAAGGTTATTCTAATGTTCTTTGCTTAAGTGTACTTATAAATAGGTACTCAGATACTAACGTAAAGGAAGCTATATATGTATGTTGTTAGAACATTTTAAGCAAACAGAAGACACATTTAAAGCATCTTGTGCTGTACTTTCTGGGGGGGGGTTTATGGGGTTATTTTTTATATATTTATATATTTTTATACATTTATATATTAAATGTGCATGTAAACAATTCCCCCTCTGTCTGCTGTGTAGTAACTTGTGGAACTCCAAGTCCATAGAAGAGGTAAGTGCCCTAACAGATCGAAGGCTTTTCTTTCATAAAAGTGTACCAAACTACCTGCAGTA
The DNA here is from genome assembly GCF_027887155.1 of Malaclemys terrapin pileata. Taxonomy (NCBI): domain Eukaryota; kingdom Metazoa; phylum Chordata; order Testudines; family Emydidae; genus Malaclemys; species Malaclemys terrapin. Next base: position 69,281,734 of record NC_071509.1, read on the forward strand.
ATTCAGGCACATCTTAGGTTATGTTTACACTATAAGCTAGAGGTGTCATTCCCAGCTCAAGCAGACATGAAAGCTATGCAAGTATAAATAGTAGTGTAACCATGATAGCATGGACGGAAGTGGCACTGCTTAGCCATGCTGGGTATATACCCATGGCGTTCAGACATGTTTGTATTCAGCACTGCTAAACTGTGCCACTGCCTGTGCTACCATGGCTCCACTGATATTTGTACTTGCACTGTCTCTTATCGGGCTAGCACGAGTATGTGTGTGTATGCAAGCTAAAAATTGTACCCCTAGCTCATAGCATAGACATAGCCTTACTTGTTTCCCTTTCATACCTATTGAATAATCTGTTATTCTACCCAAATGTTTTGTAGACACTTTTTCCAAACTTGTTTGCATCTTTTTATTTTAACAGCTGGACATAACATAAGTTGACATGGGTACTAAATGTTATATCTTTGCATTAAACAGAGCAAAGGTTTCTTCAAACAGTCTTGATGTTAAGTCAGTAGCTACATGCTCAGTAAATTATGCCCTTTTAAATCTGTATCTGCACAATACAGTGAGCTTTCCATCTTCATCCATATTGGAAGGCAACTAGAAGGGATTTATGGGCAACAGGGCTGGCTCCAGGCACCAGCCTGGCAAGCAGGTGCTTGGGGCGGCCGCTCCGGAGAGGGGCGGCATGTCCAGCTATTTGGCAGACGGTCCCTCACTCCCGCTCAGAGCAAAGGACCTCCCACAATTCGGGGATCGCAGCTTTTTTTGGGGGGGCTGCCAAAACCCTGGAGCCAGCCCTGATGGGCAAACAGGAGTTGTACAAAATAAACCAGTAACAGAGGAAGGACAGACTTTAACAGAATATTGCTCTCAGATGTGCTACTCAAAGGGGTTCCAAGGACTACATGCTAAAAACTTAATCCCACAAAGAGCAGATGTGAAATAAGCACAGGATAAATAGTATAGAGTGCAAGGCAACCTGACTGTGCATTATCAAAAGAACTGCTGTGCCCCCATGTCAAGTTACTGTAGCCTAGTAGCAGGGAATAAGTTTAAGAGGGGAATTGATAGTGAAGTGCCTCATTAGCATGATTATGTTAAGTCCTTGTCTCCTCATATGCACCCATACCACACTTTTCTTTTATCCTTTGCATTTCAAGTAAGAAAGCAGGCACAGAAGACACTTGAGAGTTGCCACCCCACAGTGCAGAGAACTGTTCCTAGCACATAACCAAACTTCTGCCACTGTATATTCTCTATCTCTACTTATGCTGAAATGCAATCACCTTGTACACTCTTCTACATGAAGTGTAAGGACAATCCAGCATCAACGCAAAGAATACCAAAAATGATCTTAAAAAAAATAAATGCAAAATTATTACTGCAGTGGGAAGTGTGCTTTCTAGTACACTGAACACTGTATAATTGCTTTGTTACAAGCTGCCTTTGAGAGGTGTTCTATCCTACATGAAGCTGCATTTTAGTAATTGTAAAGTAGTAGTTTGTAATTTGCTAAGGGATCTTTTGGTGTGACAGATACTATATAAAAGAATGCTATTGGCGACTGGATGAATAGAAATGCAAGATGAGACAAAGGAGGTAAATGCATGTAGCTTGACTAAGAAATAAAGAACTAGGAATCTAAGCAGTCTAAAGTTATTTTTAGCGTGCAAACATTTGGTAAGTAGGGCTGTATTAGCCAACAGGCTCTCACAACATAGGGTAGACACCACACAGTCAAGCAGACAAGGAAGGATATAGTGGCAATATGGAAAATGTAGTGGGTATAAGGAAACTTTTGGGCTTCTAGCTAGCCAGCACACATCTAGCAACTACATTGGAGTTCAGAAAAACTGTGAGCTTGCCACTGGGCATTATATGGGAAGCAGGGCCAGCTCCAGGGTTTTGGCCGCCCCAAGCAGACAAGCAAAAAAAACCAAAAAACCCAAAACAAAACAAAAAAGCCGCGATCGTGATCTGCGGTGGCAATTCGGCTGGAGGTCCTTCGCTCCGAACAGGAGTGTGGGACCCTCCGCCGAATTGCCACTGAACAGCTGGACGTGCCGCCCCTCTCGGAAGTGGCCGCCCCAAGCACCTACTTGGTAAGCTGGTGCCTGGAGCCAGCCCTGGTGGGAAGAGAAGTTTACTGGTGTATGAGAGTGACAAGCTACAGTTACAGCAGAGTCAACTAGGCTCACTTTGAGCTGAAAGTGGTGCATTAAGAATGTTGGGGAAGTAACATGTAAAACATTAAAACCTATGATAGCTCAGTGGCTTGATTGAGACCTGTAGGTTAGGAGAGAAGTTGTTTAAATGAGACTACAAAAGTAGAAGTAAGGGAAAGATGCCTTACAATAAGATCTCTTAGGATGCAGAACTGTCCTCCAAAGGAAGCAGTGGAAGACCCCCCACTTAAGGCATTACATCAAGACAACATGCTCTGAACTGTAAATTAAAAACAAACTTTAAACTGATACCTTTCAGAAACATAAAGCAGCTCTCATAGCTCTTTGTATTTCTCCACCAGGGAAAAACACTCCAATTGCTGTGATATAATAGCCACTTATGAGCCAAAGTAAGTAAGAAAATAGCTGGGTTCAGTTTTATAAACGATCTTGTTAAACTTAATTGAGGTGAGTAACAGTAACTTAATTCACCTGTTTGCTGTTCAAAGTCTGCTTGCAGTTATACCAGTCTCACTTTGGAAACTCAGGTGAAGATAGACCTACCAGGGATTATGTCTAGAAAGTCACTGCCAGGTGCATTTATTTCATCAAGGGTATTTTTCCTTGCAGAAGTTGGAGGTTTCCTCAGAGACTTTTTTCTTCAGTAGAGGATTTTATTTTTGGTGTAATATGAAGATGAGTTTTAATGTCTTGTAACAAACCTTGATTTAAATTAAAAACGTCACTGCTGAATGATTGTAGTCTTGTGAGTACTAACTTATTCCACATAACAATTAATTCATAAAATTCAAAACATATGTAGATTTTACTCAATATGTACACATAGCCTTGTTTTTGTCCAGATAATGCTCAGATGAAGTGTCACTGTGCAAAGCACCCATTAATACTGAGAGACAGAGAAATTGATTAGTGTTTTATTTTGGCCCATGCAAAATATAGTTTTCAAGGGCAGCCATAGTAAAATGTTTAATATATTTCTCTTTATTTGAAAACTAGACATGATTCTATATTATTGACTGTGACAGAGAGAAGAAAAATGCAGTGGACAATATATTTTCTGACAGCTGCTGTCACTAACGTGGCTTTTCAGTGGCCAAAGTAAAGATATTGGTGTGATGTGCTGTATACAGTGGGTCTAATTCAGCAATGCCTTGCATTTTGTGTAGCTGCTTACATACATGCAAAGTGGGTGTAAAATGCTACCACATCAAAATGGTGGCATTTCATACCCACTTTTCATAGGTGAAAATGGATGCACAATGTGTCAGGCAGTGGACTCTCAGACTCTTCAATTTAGTTCCTAAAAGCCTTTGGGGGATGATATGATTCCAGCAACATATACAAATATGCTGTCCACAGCACTCACTGAGGGGGCTGATCCTTCGTTCTTTGCATCCTCAAAACTCCCACTGACCTCAAATATATAACATATAAAGCGAGGTCAATTGATTGAATTTGAACACCAGGGGTCAGATTCTATTCTACAGCTGTCCTGTATCATGTACAAATTGGAGTGTATGCTCTACTCTACACTAATCCTGCTGTCACTCTGTAGAGAGCGAATCCACATGTAAATATAGAGTAGCTGCCAAGGAGCCAAAACTGCAGCTAGGGATTAGAGCAACATAGCGGTGTTTTCACCACACCCCATTTCTACCAGTCATGCCCTTTTCCCCTGCTTTGATAGCGGATAGGAGTGGGAGTGGTATAACGGACCGTGCAACAGAGGATCTTAGTGGGGCTGATACACTAGCTTTAGAGCCAAATCGCACCAGCACTGCAGTGAAAAGCAGCCACAATACACCAGGCAATCAGGCCCCAGAGCTGTCAATTTGGAAGCCAGTTACAATCAGCTGTTGATCATTATATTCACTACAAACTGTAGTAAAAATGATTGATCACATTATTTTATTTAAAGCCATTGGCTCTGATTAATTAAATGGGCCAAATTCAGACAAGTCCCTGACAAGGAGCCAGAAGAGAGAGTTATAACAGGAAAAGCAAATAACAGGAGGATGTAAGATGCAAAGTAGGGCTGGCCATATTGGTTTTGGTTACCTAGGAAGTTTTATATGTGTACACTCTGAAAGGTTCAATTAAGCATTCCCATACACAAAGAGTAACATGCATTTTTCAGCCAAGTTAATGTTTATTTCAGATTCATGAAGAAACAAAGAAAAAATAAACATAAAGCTCCTATAAGAGAGAAAACATGACTTGCTGCCTTATTCTGCTTCTGTGATAAATAATGAAACCATGAACAGCTGCTTTATAGATGCCCCTGCAGCAGGCCTGGGGACTCATTTACATGTAAAAGTGCAGTATATGGGAAATGATGTCAATGTCTCCTTTCAGTACAATACTGCTCATACCACATCTGTTTTTTTAGAAGTCCTGTGAGGACGAAACCTCTGTGGCTTCCTTTGTGTTTCATACAGTGGTTTTATTTAAAAGTCAATACTTACCTACAGATGACACTGTGTGTGTAAATGCTGGTTTTAATGGCAGCTGTGATAGACATGGATTGACTTTTGAATGATAACTATTGTCACAATACTACTGAACACACTGATGGCATTGTAAGGCTTGATGTTAATGGTGAAACTGACCTAAAGTTGTTGCTTGTGATCAATGTAACTTCAAAATATTTGCTCATGCTCAGGACCTGTGATTCTTTAAAATCTTCTCCCTGATCAGTTTCTGCTCAGGTCAAGGAGAAGCAATGATGCCTTTGATAGAAATCAGAGTTCATTGATCAACTATTTAGGGCCAGAGACAGGTTCTTGAAGAGTAGTACCTGACTCCCTGAATCATTCCATCAATTTCAATGGAACTAATCACAAAGTAAGTCAAATGGGCAAAAAACAGCCCCTAATAATTACAGGACATTAAATAATTCAAGAAATATAAATAAAAATATATCAGGGGATGTTGTGAAATTTGTTTTCAGAAGCCAGTTGATTCTTTAGTCTGCAAAAAGAAAAAGACAGAGATTAGCAAAGACCATTGAACTGGAAACGCTTACCTCATACTTGGAACTTAAATATTTTCAGTTCCATGATCTGAGGGCTACCCTATCACTTCTAGAGGCAAACTTAATCTAATTCTTATGGAACAAACAACATTGCAATTATAATACTCTAAATAAACCTGCTATAAAATACAAAAAGTCAGCTATGATCTTGCTTTCTCATACAGAAAGACACTCTAATCAAAATCTAATTACAAATAATTGATACACATGATATATAACCCAGCCCTCAGTATAAATATGCTTTTATGAATCTTCTACTCTGACTGCTAGATCCTTGCCCCCTTCTAAGCCCCTTTTTCGTTGTCTTAAGAGGAGAAAAAGAAATTTGTCTTGCCAAGTGGCATTTGTAAAGCTCTATGCTGCCTCTCTCCCAGCCCCATGACTCTCAAATGTCCCTCATTTCAAGACTTGTCACTCATGTTAGAGTTAACTACATTCCACACATATTTTCTGTCCCTTCGCTTTTATGGTTGAAAATGATTTACTTGAAAAATAAAGAACCATTAAACTGAGGTTGTAGAGAGAGGATACTAAAGGAATAAATCTCACAACATTTAAGCATCCTGCATGAATCATTCTTTTGTATCCCTCCATTCTGGCCTTTGTTACATGTTGTCTCTTACGTTTGGGCCTCGACAGGATGAGAGGTTTGCTATTGCTGTGCTGGGGAGAGAGAGGGCATGGCCAGAGCATCCTGAGCTCTGGAGATCCCTGCTGGCCTAATAACACCAAGCTAGAGTATCCCCAAGGCTGCTCTCAGGCTTAGCCTTAGGATGACAAAAAGGTGATGGAAATTCACCTATGTTCTCTCCTAAGCAGTGCTATCAAGCACTGTTTCAGTGCACCTGAGGATCTAGGCCTTATTTGTTATCCTCTGAATCATAATTCACTCCTAAACAAACTAATATTAAATGACACTTTATTTATCTATATTTGGCTGAGTCACTGAGGAGAAAATCACATTGGAAACAATATAGGCCAAATAACTATGTTCCACTATACCAGATTGATATAGCAAAAAATTGTATTAAAATAAACAAATCACAACTGAACAGGGTGAAACATATTGAATTTGCTTACAGAAGAAGAAGAAATTTGCTTATTAGTTATACATTTTAATATTGGGGAGCTAGATGAGAATACATTTTTGATTTTTAAAAAACAACAGCATATTCTCTGGAATTCATTAGTTCTCGAATCTGTGCACTTGCAATGAGAGGAAATGGAAAACCTGCTTTTTTTTTTTTTTTCTTCCAGATTTAAAAATGCAATTCAGAATAATCTATTCAAGGAAATAAGATGCTTGACAAAAGTGTGGGTAACTATATAAGCAAGGCAGAATTCAAAAGGAGATAGCTATAGTTCCCCATTATGGAATAACAAAAATAATATTCTGTACTAATTCTGAAGCCACTTCTTAAGGGATTTCAGAGAAGAAGAGGCTGAAGTATCTGGAGGTTGACAGTGAAGTGAAGAAATTCTTTAGAATAAAGAGTATAACTTGACTATAGAATGGATACCAGAAGAATTAAGGTTATCTCCTGTGAAATGTTCATTTGACTTAATTAAAAAAACAGGAGGGCTACATTGTATCAAGTGCAGGCCGGTTTTCTTTCCAAAAGAAAAAAAAACAAAGGTTCAAGGAACAGTTGAAATCCGTAAGAGAAACCAAGAAAACACAGATTAAGCACAAAAGGAGAAACCATTAAAGGTCCTGATTCAGGAAATCTTCCTTATTCAGGATGGTACCTAGGAATGTGTTTAACTTTATGTGCTTAAATCCCATTGATGTCAATGGTGCTTAAGTACATACTTAAATGTCTTGCTGAGTCAGGGCCATAGGACCTTATCCAAAGCACTCTGAAGTCACCAGAAGATTCCCCTTGACTCTAAGGGATAAGGCCTTTATAGAATAAGGTGCAATGAGAACAATATTAAAAGATATCATAATTAAGGCACAACATCCTGCAGTTCCTCTGAAAAATAAGAATGTAAAGAACAGAAAGTTACCAATAAGAAACAGTGTGACTGTATGCAGGACTGTTCAACAATTTGAGTTTATTCAAAAAGAAAGAAAGAAAGAAAGAAAGAAAGAAAGAAAGAAAGAAAGAAAGAAAGAAAGAAAGAAAGAAAGAAAGAAAGAATGCATGCAAATCTTAAATTGTAAACACTAGCACAAGGAACACATCTTTCTCTGTGTTTGGCAAGGTCAGTGTAAATTTGTGATGCTATGTAAGTAATATTTACTCATTAATTATAATTTATTATTATTATTCTGAGTCCATTAAGACTTTGAGATAATATATTAAGTCAGGTAAAAGTATAATTAGTTAATATTGGCCAACAGGATTAAGAGGACTAGGAACGGCTCCAATGAAACTCCACTGTCAAGGACTCCACTTGAAGGAAAATTGATATTTCAGTAATATCCTGGGATCTGCAAATTTTGGGAGTAGGACAGCTGAGTAGTTTCCCTCCATATACCATGATGGACATTCATGGGAATAGAGAGCTAAGAGTTTGGGGCAGGGCAGGGGCAGGTCTTCAGCCCTGTCTAAAAAATTGAAGGATTACATTAATAAATAAAGGAAACACTGAGTGTCCATCATCGATGCATGCTTGTTTAACTAACTGAATTAAAAGTGAATAAATTTAGTCCTGGTACAAAACTATTCATTAAAGAGATATTCAAAAACTATTATTTTATTATTTTTAACACTAGCCCCCTCTCCCTGTCCCAAACAAACCAAGTTTGTCCATGTCCCTGAACTGAGCAATATTAGGAAATCTCAGCAAAGGGATCTTCAGTGAGATTTCTGCCTCCTAGCCCTCACGGCAAAAGGGTCATTATCATATGAACATAAAAGCCATCTGAAAGAGCAGAAACAAAGGGTAATGAAAATAGTAAGTGAAATAACAGTGGTGAGGGCCTCGTAAGGTACTCTAGGGATCAAGTTGGGTTTTATCTCTTTTGCTAGTGTAGCTGTAGGGAAACAAGGCCGGCCCCAAGCAAAAAAAAAAAAAAAAAGCTGTGATCGCAATCGTGACTGGCGGCGGAAATTGGGAAAAAAAAAAAAAGCCACGATCGGCGGCGGCAGTTCGGCAGCAGGTCCTTCGCTCCTAGAGGGAGTGAGGGACCTGCCGCCCCCGAATTGCCGCACATGCCGCCCCTCTCCCTTGGCCGCCCCAAGCACCTGCTTGTTAAGCTGGTGCCTGGAGCCAGCACTGCAGGGAAACAAACATGAGCTTAAGAAAGTAATATAGTTCCATATAAAGTTATATCAATACCTTATTCTTTTTACTGTTGATACTTTCCACAAACGTATAAATAACTTACTTCGATAGGAGTGTACTCATTAATAAATTTTGCAGGATTCAGCCTAGTTTTTGGATCCCAAGTATGCTCCATATTAAAACATTACTTGATTTAAAGGAGGTTTGTTAATAATAACAATACACCATCTCCATAAAATAATATTTTATGTATTAAGTCCTCTGTTGGTATTCATTTTATCTCATTTTCTGCATGAATGGATATGACTAGTGGTTCAATTGCAACATCAAACAATAAGAGAGATAATGGAGTTCTACTGTTCAGTCTCAAAACTAATGGTCTTGTCAGAGATTTCATATACAGAATACTCAATTAGGCTGGTGAAAATAGAATGATGGTGGAATGGGCTACTGAGTCTGCACTTACAAGAATCCAGGGGCCCAAAATCCCTGTTGGTGGGTCACTGCTTAATGTGTGTAATGGCTCAGCCATTCCCAGTCTTTATTCAAGCCATTACACACATTGAATTTATTTCCCCGTGTTAAGTATCCTTACACTTTCTTGTCAAACTGTCTGAAATGGGTCATCTTGATTATCACTACAAAAGATTTTCTTCTCCGGCTGATAATTGCTCATCTTAATTAATTAGCCTCTTAGAGTTGGTAGGGCTACTCCTACCTTTTCAAGTTCTCTGTATGTGTATATATATCTCCTTACTATATGTTCCATTCTATGCATCCGATGAAGTGGGCTGTAGCCCACGAAACCTTATGCTCAAATAAATTTGTTAGTCTCTAGGGTGTCACAAGTACTCCTGTTCTTTTTGCGGATACAGACTAACATGGCTGCTACTCTGAAACCTGTAATATATTTTGCAGTGACACAAAGAAGCTTGAGAAATGAAGTTTCACTTACGCTTTGTTGGCAGTGAACATACCTGTGCAAATGATAAGGAAAAGTCAATTCCACAGGGTGCTCTGGATTGCATGATAAGCTGGAGTCATTTTGCCAATGTGCATTTTAATACATCTAAATATAAAATCATATATCTTGGAACCAAGAATTCAGGTCACACATAGGGTGGAGAAATTGTATTTTGGAAAGCAATGATTCAGAAAGGTACTTAGGGGTCATGGTTGATAACAAACATACCATGAGCTGCCAGTGCAATGTGGTGGCTAGGAGGAGAGACACAATCTTTGGATGTATAAATAGGGGAATACTCAGAAGAAATAGGGTGGTGTCATTACCACTATATATGGCATTAGTGAGGCCATTACTGAAATACTGTGCCCAGTTCAGGTTTAAAAAAGAATGTTGACAAATTTGAAAGGTTACAGAAAAGAGCTGCAAGAATGATTGCAGGTCTGGAAAACCTGTCTTACACTGACAGACTAGAGAAGTTCAGTCTATTACAGGGTTGACCAAAAGAGCCTCATGTGGCTCTTTTACACTTAAAGTGCAACTTGGGGAGCCTCTCACGGCCCACCATTCTCTACCTACTAGACTTGGAAGGTGTGGAGCTGGGCTTCTGCCCATGGCAGGGTGGTGGGGCTAGGGGCTTCTTCCCTGTGGGGAGAGGGGTCTTGGGGCTTCAGTTGAAGCCTTGAGCCTCAGCAGGCACCTTCCATAGGGCTGAAGCCCCAAGACCTCCCCTCCCCTCAAAGCAAAAACCTCTACCCCCACCACCCCACTGCAGGGCAGAATCCTCAAGCCTCAACAGGTGCGCTCATCTCTTGAACTTTTGAAGTTTATCATATGCTGCTTGGAGGGTCAATAGGTTTGGTCACCCCATCTATTAACAAAAAGTCACTTGATCACAGCCTATATGTACCTATGTGGGAAAAAGATTTCTGATAGTAGAAGTCTTCTTAATCTAGCAAACAAAGGCATAACAAGATCCAATGACTGGAAGCTGAAGCTAGACAAATTCAAACTAGAAGTATGGTACTTTCCCCCCCCCTTTTTGTTTTTACAATGATGGTAATTAACCACTGGAACAATTTATCTAGGGACATAGTGGGTTCTCCATAACTTGAACTCTTTAAATCAAGATTGGACTTTTCCCCCTAAGAAACACACTGTAGCTCAGCCTTGAGTCATGGGTTTGATGCAGGAACAATTTGGTGAAATGCTATGGTCTGTGTCATGCTGGGGGTTAGATGAGATGACCCCAGTGGGCCCTTCTGGCCTTACAATGGATGAATCTATGAAACTGACGTGGAGTGCATCTGATGAAGTGAGGTTTTTTTACCCATGAAAGCTTATGCCCAAAAGTACAATGGCTTTCTTTAAACACTAAATATACATCAGACTGCCAGATTGTTCTCCCAGCTGACACAGTCACAAATACATATATCACAATGACAGGGAAGATTTGATACTGGCATGTTGTCTTTTTTAACATACCAATTACAATTGGATACATTATAGTGTTTAAATAGGGTGTTGTGATGAACTCTGACATTAATTTTTATTTTAGACCCTTGTTTTAGTTAGATGTTTTAGTTGTTTTGATTAGTCTAGCTTTCTCTGTAAGCAGGTTCCCAAGGATATAACCCACTCAAGTGTGAAAGCCCAGAGGCTTTGACCTATTATTAAATACACAACCATAAAAATAGAATATATTTTGTGGTTAATACAACTCCAAAATGGATGAAGCAAGGGGAGGGATAAGACAGAGACAAATATGGTTTTGAATATAATATATTCTGTCAGTGATGCAATTGCCTTTTGCATATTCCAGTTTCCTGGGACCAATTATAAAGTGTGGAAGTTACAGTAACTGAAAGAAAACATACCCATTTGTATAGTAAACTTCAGTACACAATGAAAGGATTAAAATCAAAGAGAATCATTTATTTCCAGAAAGTATAGGAGTGGGGATTTTGTGTAACAGCACAGGTACTCTGACTATAGTAAGGAATGCTGCTGGTCATAAAGCTGCAAGGTAATATTACCTTAGATTGTGTCTTCCCTGCAATCAAGGTTTCTGCTAACCAAAAATAACTTTAAGCAGGTCTCTAAGTATGATGTTTTGTTTAATTGCTTGCTCTATTTTATTTCACTGTTTTCCAGTTGTATATATGTTAGTCATTGTTATCTTATAAACTCTATAAATAAAGACTATCTAGTAGACTGAGAAATGACTGTCATACTGTGTGTATGCATAGTAGTTGTAGCCAGGTTAGTCTCAGGATATTAGAGAGACAAGGTGGGTGAGGTAACATCTTTTATTGGACCAACTTCTGTTGGTGGGGGAGACAAGCTCTGTGTTGCTCGAAAGCTTTTCTTCAGGCTATTAGGAGAGTTTTACTAGTTTCTCTGAGAGATGTATTGGCTGATTTCATTCTGGAGGGAGTGAAAGAGACCACTTTTCCAGACTTAATGCTCTAGTGCAGACAAGGCTCAGGTGGCTACTAGTGTTATAAACATCATGTCCTCTAGAGCTGCTATGAGTAGTTGGAGAGACTATAACCCCTCCAGACTAACCCCTAGGTTAAAATGCAACTAGATGGCCTAAGTTTGCACTTCCACCATTGGAACTATGAGAACAACAGCGGGAAAGGCTAGTGCAGATCCAGTGTAATGGGAAGATGTATAGAAATTAGAAAGAACAGTGTTTTCAGACTTGGCACTGTAAGCAAAAAGAACACAAGGTAAGGGTGTGTAAATAACAGGTGTATATATAAAAATACCTTTGGGAAAGTGTCTAGTTGAATACCCAAGTATAGCATACTTATATATTAGTCATGGAAGATGTATGCTTATATATAAAGGCAACTAAGCAAAGATATAAATAGAATGCAAATCTGTGCTCCATTAATAGTTTAGCAGTCACTGGAGAAATGCTGAGGTGAAGAAGGGATGTTTATATTTTAAACTGTAAGCTATTAATAGAGCATACTCTCATCTTTTCTTTATGTACATGTTATGTTATCTAATATACAATTTCTATCAGCCAACCCGATTTTTAGAAAGTTCATAATTTCCCCTTGTTTTTCTGAAAAAGCACAGAATAGCTAATGATTAAACATCTGATTTATAAAAAAATAGGGAAGAAGGCTCAGATCCTCAAATTTAGATACATAAATACCTTTGAGGCTCTGGGCTGAAATGCCCACAAAAGCCTTCTTAGGGTGTATCTATGTAGTGTGTAACTCTGTTGCACAGTAATATCCATGGACTTAACAGAGACACCAGTGTTATGGCTCTTTACAACAATGTGTAACACACCCTTCTGCCTGCTAACCCATAATTGCTCAGTTCATTTTAAGTGGTCTCCTACAGAATGTGTGAACTACTTATGCTTAACAATCTGTTCCACCGTGTATTTAGCTCAGACACTTCGATTACCTTCTCCAGACCCAAAGAAGAGCTTCCAACAGAAATTGGTCTAATAAAAATATTACCTTGTCTCACTACGGAATATAATGTTTTACATAAAATAATATTCTTATACATTTTTTCCCTATGTATTTGAGGCTTATGTGAATTTACAGAAACATTTTTGATGGAAAGGAGTAATCTTTGGCACACACAGTAGAAGGCAAATTTACATGTGACCATTCAGGCAAGGCTCACCTCCCTACCCCAAAAAATCTAACACAACACGCAAACAGGCTAGAGAAGTATTAAGAGACAAAGTAGAACATGTTATAATCTATTATTGTTAAGTGTTCAGCTTTAAGCTTTAAGAACAGGTAGGCGGCTAACAGTAAAATGCAAGAAAAACAACATGGTTATCAGAACAAACCTATATTAGGACCCAACTCACCAAAGCATGCGCTTAATTCTCTTGAAGTGAATAGCACCTGCTTATGTGCTCTGTTGAATTGGGATCTTAATTAGGTCAAAGAGGGCTGATAGCTAGTACTGTGTTTGGACTGAGGAACCATCATCAGTTCTTCCTAGATTTCCCTAGAGAGAAGCTGCTGGTGCTTAAAAAAAACCCTAAAATCAAGACCTATTTCTTCAACTTACCCTTCCCAAAACTGCTCTACTCACAGTCTTCTCCCATGTAGGGGAGATGGGAAAGAACATAAGAACGTAAGACCGGCCATACTGGGTCAGAACAAAGGTCCATCTATCCCAGTACCCTGTCTTCCAACAGTGGCCAATACCAGGTGCCCCAGAGGGAATGAACAGAACAAGTAATGATCAAGTGATCCATTCCCTGTTGCCCATTCCTAGCTTCTGACAAAGTTAGGCTAGGACACCACCCCTGCCCATCCTGGCTAATAGCCATTGATGAACCTATCCTCCATGAACTTATCTAGTTTTTTTTAATTCTGTTATAGTCTTGGCCTTCACACCATCCTCTGACAAGGAGTTCCACAGGTTGACTGTGTGTTGTGTAAAAAAATACTTCCTTTTGTTTGTTTTAAACCTGCTGCCTATTAATTTCATTTGTTGACTCCTAGTTCTTGTATTATGAGAAGGAATAAATAACACTTACTTTCTACATACCAGTTATGACTTTAGAGACCTCAATGATTATTCACCCTTAGTTGTCTCTTTTCCAAGATGAAAAGTCCCAATCTTATTAATCGCTCCTCATATGAAAGCTGTTCCATACCCCTAATAATTTTTGTTGCCCTTTTCTGAACCTTTTCTAATTCCAATATATATTTTTTGAGTTGGGGCGACCACATCTGCATGCAGTATTCAAGATGTGGGCATACCATGGATTTATGTAGAGGTCATATGATATTTTCTTTCTTATTATCTATCCCTTTCTTCATGATTCCCAATGTTTTGTTAACTTTTTTGACTGCTGATGCACATTGAGTGCATGGTGTCAGAGAACTATCCACAATGGCCCCAAGATCTCTTTCTTGAGTGGTAACAGCTAATTTAGACCCCATCATTTTATATGTATAGTTGGGATTATGCTTTCCAATGTGCATTACTTTCCATTTATCAATGTTGAATTTCATATGCCATTTTGTTGCCGAGTCACCCAGTTTTGTGCAATAGAGCAGTGCTGGGTGACAGTGTGGTGTGGGGAAGCTTATACTGCCACTCCCTATACTATGTCTCTTTTGTGGCTAAGGAGAAGATTTCAGTATTCAACACTGTCAATGTGACAACTTTCATAAGCGCTGAGACTCATAACAAACAGTTGTTGCGTAGTATCTAAAGTTTATATTCAGTAAAGAAATGGTGAAATACAGAATTACTGCTTAAACCATATTAGAATGAATGTGTCCCTCCTGTCATGTTGATGAATTTGAACTATACATACTTAATGTACTTTTCATTTATGGAACTATTCATACTAGAGACCCCATTGTGGTAATATTAATAAATAGTGTTATAAGAAAAAATGCATCTTCCTGAATCCCTTGGGAAAAAGTAGGACAATTTAAGTGTGGAAGTGCACAGGATTTTAAAGCTAAACAGTACCAATGAGAAAGAGCTTCACTAAATGTTTATATTAAGAAAAAAGTCAAATGTGACAGTTCTGAAAATATAGTGCATGCACTTTACACCTTAATTCAATGCATCCCATTAATTCCAGAACAGACCTTGGAAGAAAAGGAGGTTTCCTTAGCATTAAGAAGCAAAGCAATTCTTTTAGCACTGACTAAGATTTTGGTGTGTTAATGATAGAGGATCCCCGATCTTCTTGCTCCTTCACTCTCGTATTTAACTGTTAAATTTTAAAGAAAACCTGGGGGGAAGGGTCAGTTTAAACAGATGACATTCTAGAGTGTCCCACAACAATGCATCTAACACGAAGTATGTGTGGGTGTGGAGAACCACACATCAGTTCTAGAAAATTAGGTCGTAGTTATTACTATGTAATGGTGCTTGCTGGGGCAATTGCAGTGGTGATAGCAAAAGGCGGCACAGGTGCAACCTCAGAAAAAGAACAAGGAAGATGTATGGCTGAACAGCACATTTTATCGTATCCCTCTTTTAATAATGTAACTAAAATGTGTTTAATCCATCATTTTGTACCTATCCCTTCTAGTAAGTACAAACTTGTCTTATCTCCATAGCTGTTGCTCAATCTCTTCCTTCCCCTTTATTTCCCCCATTTCCTTTACTACCTTTTCTTCTCTTCTGTCATTTTCAGTCTATTCCCCCCATATCATTTTTCTATATTGTGCTCCCCCCTCCGTTTCTTATGCACTGTTCTCATCTTCCTTCCCCACACCTTCCTTCCCTTGCCCCTCTGGCACTCTTTCTGCTCTCCCTCACTCTCGCTGTACAGTATTGTCGCCTCCTCCCCACACCAAAGCAAACCCACTCTCCTATCTTATCCCTCAACACCTGCCTATTCCACACAGTGCCGCCTCCCCTCACTCACACATGCACCAGCACAAGCAGGCTCCCCCAAAACCTGCTCAGACAAGCTCCTCCCACCCAAAATACATCTGCAAATACAATTGCAGGCCTCAGCCCCCGTCCAGACTGAGCTTGCTACAGAGATCCCCCCTCCAAAAAAAAGGACACACACACCCCTCCCAGCCCCAACACAAACAGCCTCCCCTTGTCTAAGGTTCTTTCTCGTTCTGCCTCCCCACCCCCAGAGGGATCTCCTCCCCCCGCCCACTGTCCCGCACGGAGGTTCATTCACAGCCACAGATGTTCGCACTGCCCTTTACACCCCATTCGCTCCTTCTCCCGTAGCCCGTTCTTCTCTCACTCCCTCTCTCCCCCCACCTGTCTCTCCCTCATTCGCCCCCTTTCCCCAGACTCTTTCCTCCTGAAGCTCTCAACGCCGCCTTGCTCAAGAGCGCTCTTCCCTTCTGAACTCCCCATCCGAAGAAGTGAGGTTTTTACTCACGAAAGCTTATGCCCAAATAAATCTGTTAGTCTTTAAGGTGCCACCAGACTCTTTGTTGTTTTTGTAGATACAGACTAACACGGCTACCCCCTGATACCTCTCATCACAGGGGATGAAAAAGGATCGGGTCGACAGGATTCCCCGTCTCCTCAGTGGTTGCGCCTTTCAAAGTGGTAACAACCAGGGACAGCTCTTCCCAGCCATCGGAGAGCCACTGACCCCAGCGCATAGCTCCCTCGCCCTGCCCAGCGCTCAATGCACTGCACACCTGACGTCCCTGGATACTCCCGCCCGTCTGCCCGTTCCCCAACCTCACCGCACTCCCGCAAACACACACAACTCCCCCTCCCAAGCCCCTGGGACACAGCCCTCCTCTGCACGCCCCGCCCCCTGCACTCGCCTCTCCTCTCCACCCCACCAACACCGTACAGAGGGACACATCTAGGCAACAGCTTTTTTTTTTTAATCTGAGGAGGGCTCTGACCGCAGCTAGGACAGAAGGCTCCGTTCTAATACTCGTTCTGAATTTAAAGGATGTGAAAAGACAAAGGCGGCGGCGGCGGCGGGGATGACCCACCCCATTCCTGGCTGAACTAACAGCTCCCCACATCAGATCCCCTTTTGAAGGATCGCCACCCCACCCCACTCCCATTCCCTCCTGCGGGACCAGCCCCTCATCTTCTTCCTCAGGGTCAACCCCCCCCCCCCCCCCCGCCGCCGCCAGACATCTCCTTCTAGGGGATCCTCTCCCTGTCCACCCCTTGAAACATCACCCCTCCCCCCCACACACACAAGTCTAAAGGATTAACCTCCCCTCTTCCCCCATCCACCCCCTTCTGGTATGTTGCGGTGCTGCTCAGCCCGGCTGTCAGTCGGTCTGGGAGCTCCCCTGAGTGGCTGTGGGCAGCCCATTGCCTGGGCTTGGTCTCCGCCCTCCCCCGCGCTAGCTCTCTCAGCTGGCCCTAGCGTTCCAGTTGCTCAGGAATGTGGCGAGCCGGGTTCCGCCTGGTAGCAGGAGCCGGAGGGAGGAAGGGAAGCTGAGCTCATGCTGCCGCTGCCGCCTCTGCTCTGCCTGATCTTCCCCTTTTGGAACAGTCGCTTTCTTTAAATGAAAAATACAAACCCTACCGAGCTGGTTCCCAGCCACCACCCAGGTGCCAGGCGCTGGTGAATAACTAACCCCGGACTAAAACTTCCCTGCCAGTGGGATTACAAGTGCTGCACTGCCGCAGGGAGCTCTCCAGGGTGCTGAAGTCCCGGCAGTTTCTCCCACAGCTCCCAAGACTGAACAAATTTCCTTGGCACTCTTTCTGGATCCTCCATGACTCGGAAACGTCTGCTCTGGAGGTTGTGAGTGCCTCGGAGTAACATGGCCAAGGTTAGATACCTTCGTGCAGCTGTTTCGGGATTTTATCTCTGGGAAGCTGCAGTTCTGCTCAGGTGAGTCCCTCCAGGGTGGGGAACGGAGATCACAAACGTGCCCCAAGCGGTTTTTCTTGCACAGCTGAAATGCTTGGGACTCATAGATGATGCACAGTTGCTGCTGCCTCTCCAGCCGTACTCGCCACAACTGTCTAGCCTTCAATAGCCTTCTAATTGTCAGTGACAATTAAATGTATGGGATTTGTGTCTTTGAGGTAATTTTGAGATACTGGAGTGACGCTGGATTTCAGTTTCATTTTACAATGTAAGGTTCCCTGTTTTATTTAGAGCTGGGGTTTTCCCTTGCACAGTTGGCCAATTAGCTTGTGTTTTGTCACGTTCTTTCTTTTTAAATGGAAAATGCAACACTTACGCTCTTTAAAATTCTTCAGTATAGAGATGTATATAAAGTTCTACGAATTTATTCAGAGTTTGGAATACATTTGATTTCAGTTATTACTATTTATTATTTTATTTAGTATAGGGCATCTAATTTGAGGACTTTATTAGGTCAGGAAAGTTTCATGCAGAAACAGGAACAATGATAGTCGGGTGGAGAGAGGAAACTGATTCGAGAATTTCTTCCAAGATGTTTTACCTACTTGATGTACTATGCAGCTGGGCTTTCTAAAATTTGTATAGTGTATAATACCGAGAGAGCAATAAATCAAGAGTTAAGCAGAAAAGATTAGAGGACATCCTAGTGCACAAGGTTTTTTCACTATTGCCCAGCACACTTTTCTCAGATCAGCTAACATGATATCAACACAAACATTCTTTTTCTCAAGTTCTCTAAGTGTGGTGGTTACATTCTGGAACAAACTAGACTCCCTCTTCCATTAATCTCTGTATTTATTTTAAAAGGCAAGCAAACACACAAACAAACAAAAATTCCCAAAATATAGACATTTTAAAAGCAGAATTTGAGGTCACCCTTTTGATGTTTTTGCTAGAATATTCTGCTAGAAGTAAACCAATCAGATATATGTCAATATGTTAGTTTTGTACTGCAATAAAACAAAGCATAAATACATACAACTTACATAACACACAGGCAGGCTATTACTGAGTGTCATATCCTTACTTTTTTTTTCAAAAGGTGCAGGAAGGAAATAAAAAATGTAATGGTAGGTTACCAGACACATACTTGTGATAACATACAGAAGGATTATTTATAAACACACAACTATGTATAGTACCAAGCAATGGTGATGGTGAATATACATTCATTTTAGGTAGTGTTAGGTTAATTGAATCAACATGTGAAATGTAGTAGTATTTATTGTAATTTTACTTTAACTTTGCAAACAGGAAAGATTTTAAGAAACTGGGTCACATGATGTGGAATTATTTGGTGTTGTGTGGGAGGGTGAGCAGTAGAGAGTGTACATTTTCTTGTAGTTTTGAATATTTAATGTATGGAGTAGAAAGATGGATCCTATGGGCTGTAATATACTGAATGAACTATAATTATAAGTAGAAATGTACTATCAATTATTGTATTTCAAGGTTACTTATAGATCATGATTTCCTTGACATTTATCTAAATGTCAGTATACTATTGAATGAACACCCAACTCTTCATTTAATAATATAAAACATATGTTATTTACAAAGAGAAGAAATCAGTTTTTGGAAGGCATATCATCAGATCAGAAAACATTACTCAAGGAAGTTAACTCATATTTAAGTTCAGATTGTAGACTGACATCTTTGCATTGCATGTGCATACTTTTATCCATTTTAAAGCAACAAACATGTTTTCATAATAGCAGCGTTGTTCATGTAAATGATCATTTTTAAGAATAGTCATGGTCATTATGCACAAAAATCTGGAAGCTATGTAGTGTATGGCCGCTGTGAAGGCAGTGAGGAGGTGGGAGTGCATAGGAAGGTTCTAGCTTTTATTTCTCAGACAGGGGCAGGGTGAATGTGCCTTATGCACTCTGGAATAAAAAGACTGTGCCTAACTTGAGCTATTAGCATCACAAGCCATCCCAAAAGGATATAGATCAGCCCAGTTCATCAGGTCCAAATGAGGATGTGTTAAAATGTTGACACAGATGTTTTGCTTTCTGGAAATCATTGAGACCAATTCTCTCGCTTTGCACCTTGTGTAATCATTTATACCTGGGCAGATGGGAAGTAAACTGCTACCATGTTGTCTTCCCTCTGAGACACAATCACTCCTAGCGATCCACTGAGATGGAAATCTTATACTGTACTTTCAATGAAGAACTATACCTTCTAAGCACAACTGACCCCTAAATGATTTCCCCTGTTCCAGATATGACACAAAGGTAATGACTGTTTTAATTTTTTAAAACAACATTAGAGATCTAACTTTTCTTACATCATTTTAATTTTTGTGGGATTTTTTTTCTGGGAGGTGATGGGGGAGGTTATGTTAAATGCTCCAGTAGAAGCAACTTAAATTACTTACCTTGCGATAGTACTATATATGCATGTTATTTAGATGCCATCTCTGAGAAGGGTAGAACTTACATTGTCAGTACATGCTAAATAAAACAAAATGTGTCCTTTTTAAGATGAACTATTTAAATGCAAGCTTGTTACTCTCATCAGCTACATGCTGAAGGTCCACATTCTGGTATATTTTGTAAAAGGGAAGACATCTGATTTCTTTATGGAAAGAAATAATTTTCCATCCCATTTTCAAGTCTCTTTACATCAGAAATATGAAAAAAATAAAGACTCTTGTATGATAACTATTTTTATAAGCTGACATCTGAAAGCTATTTTGCAGATAGAATAAAACATTGTTTGCATTTTAGAAATCTTGTATAGGTATTTCTGTGTATTATTATAACAATGCAGTTGGAGTATAATGGACTGGTGTATTTTAGATCTTATACTTCTGAGAGTGGTTTATGGGACATGACAAAAAAGACATGCAGCACTATTATTTTTTATAAATTTTGAAGAGCATTCCGTTCAGAGACAATTCTGCTTTCATATAATATCGTAATATGTTTCTGTCCTTGTTTGTTATTGTATGAACTTTATAAGATGGGACTATTTAAACTCCTTGTTTATTGGTCTTATTTATAAACAAATCAGCACACTCAAGCTCATTTTAAAATCAGCAGCAAGACTTTTTAATTATACACTCAACTTCTCTAAAATCTTTACATTAGCTTTCAGCAGATTTCTTTATAGATTTTAAAATTCTGCTTATCATTTAAACAACTTTTTTATAGACTGGGCCTTTCATGTATTTCAGAATTGCTCTTTCAGTGTTCCATTAGCAACTCATGACAATCCTCGCAACAGGGCTGTTCTCTTTATGAATCAAGGCTTTTTCTGTTTACACCTCTCTGGAAAGTGCTTCTCAAACTCAGGAAATTAGAAATTCCCAGTTTTTAAGTCTAAACTGAGTACTCCCTTTTTATTTTTATTTTTGCTGTAATATTATTTTTTAGTGGAAAGTGCTCTGAGTCACCACATGTAAGTAGTGTAAAGTAAAATCTTTGTTTAGGACTATATCTGCTCCTGCTGCTTATCTAAAAATGAAATCATAACTCTTAGTAATACTATAAGGCCAGACTGCCCACTTCCACAGGGAACCACTCAAGAGAGATTTGAAGGGGAAGAAATGTTTATGAGGGTCTTCTGTGGAGAATTCTCCCTGTTCTACCAGGGACCAGAATTTATCCTCTACAGTTAAGAGGGCTCAATCAAAACTGCTGTGCATTTGAATGGATTCCATGAGATCAGGAGGAGATCAAAATCACCTGTGTGTAGTCTGGTCACTCTATAGTAGCTCTGGCCTTTGCTTGTTAACAGAGTGGCTCCACTGAAGCCCCTAACTGGACACCGTAACTGTTCCTTTTTCAGAGGTCTCCTTAAAGGGGAGATAATAATCCACATTATCTGTGGGGCAGAGCTGTGAAAATGTAGTATATCTTCTCTCTGTATTATACTTCTCAAGTAACCTCCAGAAAGGGAGCGGGAAGATTTGTATCACCTCTTGCCTATCCACTCCTCCCTCAACCTGTTCACTAACCCCTTCTTCTTTTCTCTGAGGAGGAATCATATCATAGAGGTCCCTGACGGCACTAGAGGGCAAGATCTGTGCAGAGAGAGTGCCTTTTGCTACATATCCCAGAGGTGTGACTGCACCTATAATTAACTACTGTGGGGATTAGTCTTATGTTATGGAGAAGCAGGACTTCAGATGAGTAATAATAGCAGCACCAACAAACCTTTCTTAATGCAAATAGTCTTAGAAGTTTAAAAAAATGCCAAGAAAATACTCATATAATATGAGATGCTGTCAGAATTGCCTGTGAGGCATCAGTAGCTGTTTAAGAAGCAAAGAATGACACCTTTGATGTTAATAAAGCAGCAATTAAAAATCCATGTATTGCAAACTCAGTGAATGAATTTATTAAAATCAACACAGATGTGCCTGTGTTGGGGGCAGAGAACTGGAACTTTAATAGTTCAGGGTAATGAAGTACAGAGCCTTTCATCTCCAGCCCTAGTCTGTAGCAACCAGAAGCTATTTTCAATGGAGACATTATCTGACATACATCAGTTATCTCATTCTAGGTCCTACTGGACAAGTGACAATGACACAGAGGCAGAGCAATAGGGCTCCCTATGTGGGTGTGCCTAAGAACCGGGATTGCCTTATAGTTTACAAAACAAAGAAAAAGAGGGGACTTTATTATGAGTAAACACGGTAATTTAAATATCCCAGGTGAAATTCTGGCCCCATTCAAGTTAATGGCTTGCTATTTGCCATTCACTTCACTGAGGCCAGGATTTCACTTGCTGGTCCTCATTTTTAAAATAAACCTGTAAAGAAGCTGCTTTCTTGAGATCCCACCTTTGTTTTTGTTATAAAGCAGAAGGAAAAAATATGTTTACAGTATTATATGGGAAAATTAAATTAAGATTACAATGACATTTAAATAAATATGCACCTTTTAATTCTTGCTGTGCTAATGCTGTTCTTACTTCTCAATATTTCCTAATTCATTCCTAGCTAACTGATACCAACAATAAGAAGAGGAATACTGTGATTCTGTGTGAAGAAAAATATGATGATTGTTCTCCTAAATCAGAAAGGTCCAGATGTGTCAGGCCTGATTATGATCTCATTTGCACTGATGAAAATTAGAGGAAATGCCATTTAAATCAATACAGTTAAACTTAGATTAAAACAGGTGAGAGATCAAGCCCCTTGTTGTTCAACTAATTTTGGAATATATTATTTAAATGCCCTTATTTAATAACACTTTCTTAGATATAGGAATGCATCCCATGTACATTTACAAGCATATTGAGCTGTGTCACTTGTGACACAATCTCACAATGTACAGTTTTATGAATACTTAACACACTTTTAAAAATACAGTAGTATATGTTAAATAAATATGGCACTTACTGTTGCTAGGGCCTTTTGTATTCTGAAATTTCACAGCCTGCACTTTTCTGTGGAATCCACTCCCTAGTGCAGAACTGAACTCCAAAACTTCAGAATTTATTTAAAAGAAATGTGTCCAGCTCTCAAGGTAACCTTAGAAACATGAACCAAGCCTAAACTGTAATAATGTTCTCTTCCACAGATTGTAGAAACCCTCACACAATAGCTCTCAGAGGTGTGAATTTCATTTAAATTGGCTGTTTACTCTGAAACCTTAAGATGACATTAGAAATGGCACGCATAACTGTTTTACATATCCTTTAGCAGAAATATCCAGCAAATGTGCTTATCCCAATCACAAGCTGCCTCTTAAGGTGATAAATTTATTTTATTTTATTTTTAAAAAAACACTCTTTTCCAATTTGCTCTAGCAGATTCTGTAGATTGGGACCTTCCAGGGAATTTAGGTCTAGCATACTGTGGAGTACAAAAGACCTTGATTATTGCAAAGCATCAAAACAGCTTTGCATATTGTTTCCTTTCAGGTTTCTAATATAATTGTCTTAAAATTGCATTGTCATTGGTTACACTCAGGAATGGATAGGTGTTTCCATGCTCTAGGCAGTTGTGGACTGAAAGATGCACCATCCTCAGGAGCTATCTAAATTTAAACTTAGTGACCAAGGAACCAGCTGCCTAAAGGTGCCCCTCAAGACAGAAGTAAAATGATGAAAAGTGGTGACTTGCTGGTAATAATAGGCTAAAACATGTCATTTTATAGTGGGAATGGGAAGAACTATAATAACATTGTTGACCCGATACAAATAAACTGTGGGAGCACATCTTTAAGTGCCTTTATTATGCCTGTAATCAGGCCATTGGAGGTGATAGTGCTCAGATTTTCACTTGTAGTTTAACTGTACTCTCAAAAATGCTTGCTCAGATTTTCAAACAGGAGGCTGCTCTACAAAGTAACTGTGGACAAAGTGTAGGTGGGCAAATGCCCTTTTCCATCACCTTTTTCATAGCCTAGTTAACCCTTTAGGAGGTGACGCATCCTGCATATGAAACAGCCAAGAAGGCACTTGGGCCGATAATCCCTGCATCCAGCTCATTCTCATTGATTAACTTCCCAGTATGAAGCAGAGAAAAGTGAGCTGACAGTTGAGAGGACAGTAGACATAAGATGGTAACACAAGCAAGATCAGGAAAGCCAAGTAAAGCCAGGTATCTGGAGGAAATTTTAAACACCATTGAGATATGGTGTGTGTTTCTATGTATGTGTGTGTGTGTATAATGTTCTGTGGACCAATTTCACTGGAAATATAAAAGGCTAGCAGCATCGTTTATTAACCTTAGCATTATTTTCACTGACTTATTCAGTAAGGGAAATGCTTCAGTGCGTGCCTTACAAATTCTGGTTTCTGTCGGTATCTGGCATGAATCCTGTCACTCTGAGCAGTATCCTGAAGCACTAACTTGACCTTGGCCTTAAGATGATGTTGCATACTATAAGACTTTTATGTTGGTTTTTGGAAAGAACACACAGAGAAGAAAACAAATCCAATATTGCTTTATTCACATAGCCCACATAACGGAATGAGAAGCAATGAGACACTACTTCAATTAATCACAAATGGAAAAAAGCATAAAATGAAGAGAGGGAACAAAAGATAAGAGACTATAAAATGATTATTAATAAAAAGGAAGTGTGACAGTTCCTGAAAATCTGAATTATCTACAAATTAATGGAAACCTAGTTTTATCTCTGTGTTTCAATCAGGTGCTGCTATACCTTCTTTCAAAATATTAATGAATACGTACTGATCTTGGCATCTTCCCTCTAGTCCAGTGGTTCCCAAACTCGTTCCGCTGCTTGTGCAGGGAAAGCCCCTGGCGGGCCGGGCCTGTTTGTGTACCTGCCGCATCCACAGGTTTGGCAGATTGCGGCCACCAGTGGTTGCGGTTCGCTGCTCCGGCAGGGATGACAGCCAACAGCCTATGTTAGTAATGCAATATCTACATGAAAACTGCGTTGCCCTATCTACATCAACATAAGCTTTACACCTCTCATAGAGGTGAAATTATTATGCTGGTGTGGTAGGGAACTTACATTAGTGGGAGCAAGGCTGTAGTGTAGACACTGACATAATTAGGGCAACATAAGCTGCATTACATTGACCTAACTCTGTAGTGTAGACCAGGCCTCAGTTGATCAAGCTCAAGTGCAGCGAGGTGCTTTTAGGTCACAGCTCCAAAGCCCATGAATACAAATCCATTTATGTACATATTCTGAAACAGGCTACCACAGTCTACATCGAATCACGCACTCTGATTGGTCTACTAATTTTTGTAGCTAATCCCCATCTAGATCATGAGCTATTCATATGCTATACTACATGCTATGCCACAACTACAAGCTGCCATACATTCCTTTCTTTCCTACTATTCTTTATCTACCAACTACATATTATCTACAAGGCCACTTTATATTTACAGTTTACATGTCCATTGTTAACCTCTGTTTTCTTCCTTCTGCTTCCATTCTTCATTCTGGCTAGGTCTACACGTATTCAGGATCATATGAATTAATTTTTGCAAGATTTTGTGAAAATACTTACATTCTTTACCAAAATCCAAACATATTAGATCTCCTTCATTCAATTTGTAATTGTATTCTGCCCCCACCACCACCCCAAAAATCAAACTTTTTAAGTTTGGCAAAAAAAATTATTTTCAAATCTCTAGTTGTTCATTATTTCTTTACCCTCTAGGATCCCAATTCAGAAAAGCACTTAAGGAGGTACTTAAAGGTAAGTACCTTAAGTGCTTTCCTAATTTGGAATGCTTTCCTGATTAAGGGCCTATGGATGGGATTTTCAATAACACCTAAATGTTTTAGATGCTTTTTGAAAACTTCACCCTCCATGTAGCAATTATTTTCTTGTAATATTTGTACCACTATTTTACTGGGGTTGAAGTCATTCTTAGTGGATAAAAATTGCCAGTCACTCTTTTTTCCTTCTTAAAAGATTGATATCATAGCTGTTTTTTTCCAGTCTTCTGATACCTCCCCAGTTCTTTGTGACTTTTCAGAAATAATTAACATTGATTTGGTAAGTTAATCAGTTCATTCCCTTAACACCCTGCAATGCATGTCATCCAAGCTGGCTGATTTGCACCTGTTCATACTTTCCAGGTACAGTATTCCCATAACTACTCTTCACTGCTTCCTACTTGTCCAAATTTTTTCTGTATTTTTCTGTTAATTTTAAAAAGGAGTTTGATATTGCAGCCATTTTTAAGTCATCATTAGTTTAATTTCTCTCCTTTCGCATGTTAATGGGTACTATTTAGTATTTCTTTCCCTCTCCCTCCACTCCTTAGGCTAGTATTAGCTCATTCAGCTATTTTGTTCCCCTTGGGTGAAATTAATTCATCCACCCACAAAGCTCAAGTAAAATGACTTTGATGGTGGGATTGGGAGGATAGAATTCACCTTCACAGCCCATGGGGAGAACCCGAGACTATAGTGAAGGTCTTTGCAGTTGCTATTCCAGCCTGGGAGCTGGAATGGGATTGCAATCTCCCTTTGCTCCCTGATCCTAATTGTGGTCCTGTGACATGACTCCCAGCTCACCCAAAATGGCCTCTTCCTTCCTTCTATGTGGGGCTGGCTCAGATTCCTTCTCTAGTCCACAGACCCCCAGTACAGTCAAGCAGTTTAGCTTCCTTCGTCTTTCTCCATGATTTTAATTGCTGCTCATGCAGAGCTCAGATATTACTGCCATTTTTCTTTTGAGAATGTAGTTGTATTTTTAAGATGTTTTCCTCTACTGAGTTTATGCCCCTTTTGAGCTCCTTTTCCAGAAACATTAGTGTGACCAATTTTAGTAGCACAAATGCCTGTAGGAAGCAGATTTTAAACTCAGACTTTACTATTCACATTGAATTATTAATTCTCCTGTCAGCACTCATGGTAGAAGCCTTTTTTTAAGAGTTTTACTCATCCAGCTTGGGAACAGTAACTATTTCATATGACTTGTGTGATCTATCACATAATGGTCTTTTAGTAGCAAGTCAAAAAGTATGCCTACACTGCACCCTCCTTTCGACAGCACGTAGAATACATACACTGCATGCCCCCCAGCACAGGTATAAATAGCAGTGTAAACGGTGAGGCACTTCTTAGGCGAGTAAAGACACCCCTGAACCCTGTGGGTATGTACCTTGTGTGTCTGTCTGCTTGCCCAAGCTCTGCCTCCTCCATCTACACTGCTAATTTTAATAATGTAGTGTCCAGCTGCCTCCCCACTGCCAGAGTTTCTTCACCCGACTCCCAAATGTAGCCTTTATTTAAGTTGAATTGATGTTGTTCTGTGTTAAACCACAGTATCCCTAGTGAGTGAATCCATCTCCTGGGCTGCTTAAGATCAACCAGCTGAGAGTCACCCTGAGGGATTTCCTTAGGTTGGAAAACTTTAGGAGCACATGAAGAATGCATACAGTGACCACAAACACAGCTACAAGTAATGAATTTTGTGTGTAATACAAATCTCCTCAAGCAGATAATCAATGTTACAGTCACAAACACATACATATATAAAACCCGAGAAAGCCAATGCAATAGCCAGCACTGTATTCATACTTACATCCCCCAAGAGATCAACGAATCAGGTGGATCCTTCAACTGGTTGTCATCGGGGGGTGGGGGGAATAGTTTCCTGCTCAGGTCTTCCCTGCCTATCCATACCAAGGAACCCTTTTTACTCTCTTATGACCACACCCACTACCTTATACATATGTATGAGGGTTACATCGCCTTTTTCCTTATCTGTAATGCCACATCCCATAAACTTTGGGGTTCCCTGCTATTCAGCAGAATTTCCTATGATTTTACAATCAGCTGTCTCGCGGCCTAGATGGGTACATTATCGCATACTTTCCCTGAACATTACCTATTAGTACGTTCTTTACAATAAGCTTGTAAATTTACTGGTATGGGGTTATTCCTGGGTCACCTACTTATGTCAACCCTCCTTAGGCCCAGTATGGCTAAGCTGAAATGTTACAGGCTTCAGCATGTAGGACTTGCATTATAGCCTTATTTTGCTAGTATACCCAATATGCACTCATCACTTGTAAATGCTTATCAACCTTATACTTCTATGATACTATCCTACTTAAACTATCATTTACACATTAATTTATTATATTTAACCACAAAAATAAATCCTCTATTGAATGATTAAACAAAATAATTGGCTACAACAGAGAGAGACTCCAGCAGCCGGGGAAAGCTCTGGCAGGTGGGAGGCCATGGGGAAAGGCTCTGACCAGGGCCGGCTCCAGGCACCAGCGTAGCAAGCTGGTGCTTGGGGAGGCACATGGAAGGGGGCGGCACGTCCGGCTCTTCAGCGGCAATTCGGCAGCGGGTCCCTTTCGGCGGGAAGGACCTGCCGCCAAATTGCCGCCAAAGAATGAAGAGTCAGGGTGGAAGTGCCGCAGATCGCGATCACGGCTTTTTTTTTTTTTTTTTTTGGCTGCTTGGGGCAGCAAAAACCCTGGAGTCAGCCCTGGCTCTGGCAGATCCCCATTGCTAAACCTTTTCCCGCTGCCACTCCCATGCCAGAGCTTTTCAGTGCCATGTAGCTATACACCACAATGTTGGCACCACATGTAGTGTGTAATTACACGTCCCAAGTGATGTGCAGTGTAGACATAGCCTAAGATGAACAAAATTCACAAAATAACTTCAAGATTTTGAATAATGGCTTTACCCACAAACACCACCATCTGTTTGAAGACATTCTGCCCTAGATTCGAAAGGCTTAGGCACCTAAGTGTCAAGAAGTGCAACATCTAGGCATCACTGTGTTTAAAAATAAAAACAACCAGTGGTCACAAGCTGCCTACCCCTAGTATGCCTCACTTTTAATCATTAAAATCCTCTAGACACCTAAATTTCTGCCAGCATGCATTCACAGAGCCACCTAAATCCTGACACCACCAAGAAGCTCAGCACCTAACTTATGCCTAAACTCTGACAGAATTCACAGATTAGGCATTCCCCCACCCATCTCACTGTTACCTGATCCAGCAGGCATGATCTCAACACTCCTAACATCACACAAAGGATGACCACAGACAACTAGTTAAACACACACCTGGAATATGGGAATGCCAGGTTCAGATCCCTCCATTGCTTGATGTGAAATGGGAATTTGCACCCAGGTCTTCCCTATCCCACACAAGTGCCCTAAACACTGGACTATTGAGTATTCTGGGATGGGTCGCTCTCAATCACTGTTCCCCAGTCTCTAAATAATAGTCATTGGAGTAGGAACTAGAACCACCATCCCCACTCCCAGGTGAATGCCCTAATCACTGGGCTATATAGAGCCACTCATTCTCTCTCTGGTCCAATGAATATTTAATAAGTTATACAAAGTGAAAGAGCTTCAGCAGGAGAGAGTGAGAGGTTGTCAAGTCCACTAGGTCCCTCTTGTGAATTGAGCCCTTTGTGAATAAGGAGAGGTAACATTTGCCAGATATGTTATTTGTTACAAATTATTATTTATTTCCCTCTACTTTTTTTGTTAAACTGAAACCAACTTGTACCTTCATGTTATGTGTAGTCCTTATGATTTTCATTCATAATCAGAATATGTATTTATATTGGACTACCTTGGATCCTTTCACAGCCATTCTTTTTAGCATTTGTTATTTCTTGCTTTAGGTTGTCACATTTTTGAATCTCACGGGACTTTGCTGCCTTAAGAATTTTTTTTTTGCAGGTTCAAGTCTATCGCTACAGCAGTGTTTTGAAAGTTCTTAATTTATGGTATAAACTCTGACCTCTTCAGTACCTTGCTTTACTTACTCAGTACCTAACTCATTCTCAAAGAGGGTTCCCTTTTTGTTTATATTCTTTTTCTGACTTCTTCTATGGTTCTGGTCTCTCAGAACTTCATGTGTATTGTACTTCCTTCACATAATTGTCCACACACTCGCTATTCATTGATAGACTGTCTGTAGGACAGGAATCAAACATGAGGATGTTAGACATTTTTCTACCATACTTTTCAGAGTACAATATGTAAATAGTGTCAGATTATAAGGTATCAATTGCAATCAGATGATTGCTTGATTTCAGCAGGCCCTTTTTTAATGAAAGTGTTTTCTTTACTTATGTACCTTTTATTTAGCAATGATGAATTTTGTCACCATCATATTCACTGCAACCATAGAAGCAAGGGAAGTATTCTTGGGATTAAATCAATGTAATCATTATTTTAATCATGAGTGATCCAATAAATTAATATCAGCTCAGATTAATTTGCAGAAATGCTTTTGGTACTGCTGTTTGTGAGATGCAGATGAGTGCATAATGGCTGGCTGCAGCTTTTGCCTTTATACTTTCACTTCACTCAGGAGTATGTAATTAATTTCCTTGAGCTGCTTTGTAAAGCTTTTTAATATACGCTGTATTAAAAGCGTTCAAAGATCAGTAGAATAAAATGAACCACAAAATAAAGTTCCCATAGCTCCAGGGCCTTGAGTTACACTTGCTGATCCAAGGAACAGGCTAAATAATAAAATGAAAAAGCCATTGATCCATTGTTATGTGCACAGCAGCATCACAATATGGTTCTACAGTCAATACTGTACTTAGAAATGTTTGTGTTTTAAACCTTTTCAATGGCTCAAGGAATCTGTACTTCAGCTACTCATGGGGAAAAAGAAGCTATGATTACCTGACAAAAATCATAATGGCAAAGATGAGGATAACTTGACACTCAGCAAAAGTATAGGTATAAGGTTTTCAAAATAAATTACATCCGTATTGTATCAGAAAATATAGAGGAAACCACCAACAAAGTTACAAGGTAAATAATGTAATAGTTGTATATTGTCCTTTTCAACAGAAATATAAGTGACAGATTCTGAAGAATGCACCTGGAACAACATGCAATACCTTTGGGGCTGCTCTAAATTGTACTTATTTGTAACAACCCCCTGGCACAATTATGCTGGCAGGGACCATTAGAGCATGGCATTGCTTTGGATATTCACTTTCCAACTCTGGCATTCTCCTAAACCAGTGATGAGAAGAATTGGGAGGAGGTGGTTTAAAATGTGACTTTTTTTAAATGCTCTTCCCCTCCCCCTCCCACACACATTATTGATATTAAGACAATTCTTCTAAGGATGCATGTGCAATCTCATTTATACAAACTGTTTCAATAATTGTCCCTGCCCTTTAAAGTTTCCAAATTTAAAAAAATCCATCTTTGGGCTGAGACAACACATGGAAAAATTTCAGCCTCAAAGGTTAATAGTTCAGAAATCTATAAACCCACTATAATATCTGGCAGGAGGTATCAGTAAATTCAATATATTTCATAGCATACAAATGACATCAGATTTTTAAGGGCAAGATCATTGAAACAAATTTTGAGAAGACTCAGGAAAACATGATTTTAAAAAAAAGTTGAGAGCATGCACTCACATGCTCAGGAGAAAGAAAACTCTCTGATTTCAACCCAAGAACATCAGGCCAGGCAGTTTGTAAAAGTTATGCCAATCACACATGGTCTGTGGGTCTACACTGCTAACCCCAGCTAACAGGATAAGGCAGTGGCGAAGCATATCCATGCAGAGAGGTCCTTCTCTTATTAACTCCTTTTTCATAACATGCACATTGGTACAAACATGCAAAATATTTGAGCAGTTGTGCAGAAAAGAACTATCTCAAGATTTAAAGGTATTTCCCCATTCAAGCTCATGTGCAAAGCAATATCAGTCTGATTTCTGTGTCTCCAGTAGTGTATCCACTAGAGAAAGGCATACAGCGAGACTGAAGGAAAAGATCTGTGAGGTTCTCCTTGTAGTGGTCTTCCTTCCCACAGACATAGCCTCTCTACAAAGTCTGTATGCAGATCCCAATGGCCTTGCTCCCTTGCAAGCTTCCCTAAACTGGCAGCTGCTTCCAACATCCCCTTCCCCCCAAGACTGCTCTAAATTACCCTAGTTGTGTATAGTCCTAGTGGACCATTACATAAATAGTGGATAATGGAGTGCAGGAAAGCCCTGGCCCTTCCTCGACTTGCTCAGTCATTCAAATCCATTCCATACAAATCATAGATAGAGAGCAGCCCAGATACTGTTGTGCTAATTCTATGCCACTGAAGCACTCCTCTGTGCTAACGTGATCTACCTGTGGCTAGGTATGCCAGCTGTAGCCACTGTTTTGTGCTGACTACACAGCACAGAGTGACTCTAACATGGCAGAAAAGCTGGGCCATTGTTAACTTTTGAGATCTAATTCAATT
Organism: Malaclemys terrapin pileata; assembly: GCF_027887155.1. Taxonomy (NCBI): domain Eukaryota; kingdom Metazoa; phylum Chordata; order Testudines; family Emydidae; genus Malaclemys; species Malaclemys terrapin. Next base: position 69,314,184 of record NC_071509.1, read on the forward strand.
AATGATGTGTGAAATAAAAGTATTTTAATCCTGCTTCCCATGTAAATCTAAATGCAATCATAACTAAAACTCTCTACCTCCATAATGTATTTTTTTGTTAAAGTGTATGCTTGTATCTGGCACTGCTGTTCCTGTTGTCTTAATACAAGCAGTGTGCAACTTCATTAAGGAAACAAATGATTTGCTGGAAGGTCTTCTCACAGCAAGCAGAACTTCTAGAAATGGCATCAGCAGTTCCTATGCAATTCCTCAGGAAGCATGCTGGTTTGGGGTAGCAGGTGTCTGGTATGCCAGAATGGGAGTTGGAGAGTGGCAGAAGAACAGTTTTGGTAGGAAGATGGGGTAAGAGGGCTTTAGCTAGAGAAACCAGCATGGTTTTTATTGGGCAGGGGGGTTAGGAGGATGGGGAGGGGGTTGCACTTGGGGAGATGTAGGAAGATGTTTTGAGGAATTGAGTAATATAGAACTCTTGAAGATTCATAAAGTTTAAGGCCAGAAGGGATGATTAGATCAGCTATGTCTATCTGTCTAGTCTTACAGTCCATTATATTTTACCCAGTTACCCCTGTATTGAGCCCAACGACTTGTGTTTTGCTAAACATATCTTCCGAAAAGGAATCCAGTCATGATCTGAAGACACATCAAGAGCTGGAGAATCAAGCACTTTCATTGATAGTTTGTTCCAATGGTTAATCAGCCTCACTATAAAATATTTATGACTAATTTTCTAATTTGATTTTGTCTGGCTTCATTTTCCAGCCATTGGGTCTTGTTATGGTTTTCTCCACTAAATTAAAGAGCTGTTTAGTTCCTGAGATTTTCTCCCCCTGACAGTACCCATAGACAAATTAAATCACCCGTCAATCTTCTATTTTATAAGTTAAACAAATCATGCTCTTTAAAGTCTCTGACCTAAAGTCATTTTCTTCAGCCCTCAAATAATTTCAGTGGTTCTTTTCTCTATCCTCTCAAATTTTTCAACACCCTTTTTAAAATACAGACACCAAAACTGTCCACAGTATTCCAGTATCATTCTCCACTAACGCCATATACAGTGGCAAAATCACCTTCCTATTCCTTCTTCCTCTGTTATACATCCAAGGATCTCATTAGCTCTTTTTGCCACAGCATTGCATTGGAAGCTTATTTTCAGTTTCTTGTAAATTCTTCTCAATTCTTTACTGAGTCATTGTATCATGTTTCCAAGATACATTTCCAAAACCCCCATTCTGTATGTACAGCCTGCATTTCTTGTGCCTAGAGATATAACGTTGTATTTGGCTGTATTTAAACTCCTTTTCGTTGAATGGACCCAGCCTACCAAGTGATCCAGATTGCTCTGCATGAGTGCCCTGCCACCATTATTCATCACTTCACTAATCTTTGTGTCATCTATATATATTTATCAGCAGTCATTTTATATTTACTTCACATCATTGTCATCAATGTTGAATGGTGTCAGCCTTTGTACTGAGCCCTGTGGAACCCACTAGAACTGCCCCTATTTAGTGATGATTCCCCAATGACAACTACTTTTTGAGACTGTCAGTTAACCAGGTCTTAATCCATTTAATACGTGCTCTTAAAATAGTATAGTGCTAACTTTGTAATCAGAATGTTATGTGGGACTAAGACAAATGTCTTACAACAGACTAAATATGTTACATTAGTGCAGTTACCTTTATCAACCAAGCTTGTGATCTCATGCAAGAATGAAATCAGTTTTGTTAAACTTAGTTTCCATAAAAGCAGGTTGACTGGCATTAATTATATTCCTATCCTTTAATGTTTTTATTAATTCAGTCATGTACCATTTTTTCCCATTACTTTGCTCAGGACTGATCTCAGGCTAAATGACCTCTAGTTACTCAGCAATGGGGATATTATTGCTAGGATTTCTTTTGTTCCTAATATATGTAAAAAGCCTCCTTTTAATTGTCCTTAACTCTGTCAGCCATGGATATTGCCTTGATGTTTTTAGGTTCCCTTATCAGTTTTCTTCACTTTCATAACTTCTAGTTTGTATTGATTGCTATCTATTTCCCTTTTCCTTCCATCTATGGGGATATTGCTTTTTTATTTCTAATGCCTTTATATCATCATTGATCTATGATCAATTTTTAGCCAAAGTTGTTCTCTTTTGGCATGTCTACACTACGAAATTAGGTTGATTGTATAGAAGTCGATTTTTAGAAATCGATTTTATACAGTCGATTGCATATGTCCCCACGAAGCACATTAAGTCAGCAGAGTGTGTCGTCACTACTGTGGCTAGCATCAGCATACAGAGCAGTGCATTGTGGGTAGCTATCCCACAGTTCCCGTAGTCTCCACTGCCCATTGGAATTCTGGGTTAAGCTCCCAATGCCTGATGGGGCAAAAACATTGTCACGGGTGGTTTTGGGTACATGTCGTCAGTCACCCCTCCCTCCGTGAAAGCAACGGCAGACAATCGTTTCATGCCTTTTTTCCTGGGTTACCTATGAAGACGCCATACCACAGCAAGCATGGAGCCCGCTCAGCTCACCATCACCGCTGCTATTGTGAGCATTGTAAACACCTCACACATTATCCTGGAGTATATGCAGAACTGGGCTAAGACGCCAGCACAATGAGGATTTTGATGAGGATATGGACGCAGACATTCCTGAAAGCACGGGCTGTGGCAATTGGGATATCCTGGTGGCAGTGGGGCTGGTTGATACAGTGAAATGCCGATTCTGGGCCAGGCAAACAAGCACAGACTGGTGGGACCACCTAGTGTTGCAGGTATGGGATGATTCCCACTGGCTGCAAAACTTTCGCATGCGTAAGGCCACTTTCCTGGAACTCTGTGAGTTGCTTTCCCCCACCCTGAAGCTCAGGAATACCAAGATGAGAGCTGCTCTGACAGTTGAGAAGTGAGTGGCATTAGCCCTGTGGAATCTTGCAATGCCTGACTGCTACCGGTCAGTCAGGAATCAATTTGGAGTAGGCAAGTCTACTGTGGGGGCTGCTGTGATCCAAGTAGCCAGTGCAATCATTGATGTACTGTTATCAAGGGTAGTGACTCTGGGAAATGTGTAGGTCAGACTGGATGGCTTTGCTGCAGTGGGGATCCCCAACTGTAGTGGGGCGATAGACGGAATGCATATCCCCATCTTGGCAACGGACCACCTTGCCAACCAGTACGTGAACCGCAAGGGGTACTTCTCAATGGTACTGCAAGCACTGGTGGATCACAAGGGACATTTCACTGATATCAACGTGGGATGGCTGGGAAAGGTGCATGACGCTCGCATATTTAGGAACTCCAGGCTGTTCAAGCAGCTGCAAGAAGGGACTTACTTCCCAGACCAGAAAATTACTGTTGGGGATGTTGAAATGCCAATAGTTATCCTTGGGGACCCAGCCTCCCCTTGCTCCCATGGCTCATGAAGTCTTACACAGGCAGCCGGGACAGTACTAAGGAGCAGTTCAACTATAGGCTGAGCAAGTGTAGAATGGTGTAGAATGTGCCTTTGGACATTTAAAAGCTCGCTGGTGCTGTTTGCTGACTAGGTCAACATTCCCATTGTTATTGCTGCTTGCTGTGTGCTCCATAATATCTGTGAGCGTAAGGGGGAGATGTTTATGGCAGGGTGGGAGGTTGAGGCAAATCACCTGGCTTCCGATTTTGAGCAGCCAGACACCAGGGCGATTAGAAGAGCACAGCAAGGCATGCTGTGCATCAGAGAGGCTTTGAAAACCAGTTTAATGACTGGCCAGGCTTCGGTGTGACAGTTGTGTGTGTTTCTCCTTGATGCAAACCCACCCCCTTTGTTGATTTTAATTCCCTGTAAGCCAACCACCCTCCCCCCTGGAAATAAAGTAACAATTGTTTTGAAACCATGCATTCTTCCTTTATTAATTAAAAAATAAATGAGATAACGGACAAGGTAGCCCAGGTGGGGTGCGGGAGGAGGGAAGGACAAGGCCACATTGTTTATTGTAGCCACACTAAAAATCAAACTGTTTGAATGACAGCCTTCTGTTGCTTGGGCCATTCTCTGGAGTGGAGTGGCTGGGTGCCCAGATCCTCCTCCCCCACACCGCCTCGTGTTCTTGGGCGTCTGGGTGATGCGGATATGGAACTTGCGGAGGAGGGCATGCGGTTATACAGTGAATGCACCGGGGGTCTGTGCTCTTGTTGGCTTTCTTGCTCCCCCAACAGATGCTTCATCATGTCTGTTTGCTCCCCCATTAGCCTCAGCATCACATCCTGCCTCCGCTTTTCACGCTCACTTGATTCTTTCCTGGCCTCTGTCACTGAATGCCTCCATGCATTAAGCTGTGCCCTATCCGTGCGGGAGGACTGCATGAGCTCAGAAAACGTAATCGCAAGTGCATTTTTTTTTCCGCCTTCTAATCTGCAATAACCTCAGGGATGGAGATGATAGGGGAAGCGTAGAAACATTTCCCCCGGGGGGAGATAAAAAGGGAGAGTAAAATCTAAGATGATACGTTTACATACAAAAGAGAGACATTCGCAGTGAATCAAGCAATTCACAGCAGACAACACATGTGCTTTAGGTAGAAGGTCGCATTTTGCCTTTTATATTGAGCGCTTGCCGGTATGGTGACACATCACACACGGCTGGGCAACAGAATTCAGTTTCCAGGCATCCATGGTAAGCCTTTTGGGACACAGGGTTGGCTTCTTATGCCTTCATAACATGTGGGAATGTTTTCAAACTGCAGCACCCTCCTTTCCCAGTGCAAGCAATGGGTTGGGTTTCACATTTAAAAGGAGGGGCTGAGGTTTTCAGGTGGATATGCAGCACACACCTACCCCCACCCCACCGTGTAGCTATTCTCTGGGATGATCCCTTTTCCCCTCCCCCGGCTGCGTGGCTATTCTCCGGGATGATCCCTTTTAGCCAAGCACAAACTGCCCAGCATGAAAGGGGTCCTTTTACTGTTCCCTAACAAAAATTCCCCTAATTCACCCAGGTGACCATGAATGATATCACTCTACTAAGGCTAACACAGAAAGATATAGACTTAATGTTGCTTGAATGCGACCAAAACCCAGGACCATTTGCTGCCATGCGTTGTGCTGCAATGATTCCAGAATACTTGCTACTGGCTTGGCGTAGTAAAGTGTCCTACTGTGGATGCTGAAATAAGGCAGCCCTCCCCAGGAACCTTCTGCAAAGGCTTTCAGAGTACCTCAAGGAGAGCTTCATGGAGATGTCCCTGGAGGATTCCCACTCCATCCCCAGACATGTGAACAGACTTTTCCAGTAGCTGTACTGGCCGCGAATGCATCCCAATTCTTCAGGGCAAATCAAACATTAAACAATATTGCTTTTAAACCCTGTACTGTAGTTACAAATGTGCACTCACCAGAGGTGCCTTCTCTGGCTTCAGGGTTGGGGATCCCGCCTTGGGAGGGTATTGGCTCCAGGGTGATGAAAAGGTCCTGGCTGCCGGGGAGAACAGATTCACTGCTTGCCTGCTGTGCATTGTTTTCCTCCTGTTCCTCATCCACAAAATCCTTCTCCTTGTTGCGTGAGACTCCCCCCTTGCAGGTGTCCACAGACAGTGGTGGGATAGTGGTAGTGTCCCCCCCCCTAGAATGCCACATGCAGCTGATCATAGAAGTGGCATGTATGGGACTCTGACCGGGAGCAACCGTTTGCCTCCTTTGTCCTTTGGTAGGCTTGCCTGAGCTCCTTAGCTTTCACGTGGCACTTGCTGTGTGTTCCTGTTGTAGCCTCTGTCCAACATGCCCTGTGTGATTTTTGTCAAATATATTTGCATTTCTTCTTTTTGATCAGAGTTTGGCCTGCACAGATGCTTCTCCCCATACAGAAATCAGATCCAATGTCTCCCTTTCGGTCCATGCTGGAGCTTGTTTGCAATTCTGGGGGGACTGCATGGTCACCTGTGCTGCTGAGTTCGCCACGCTGACCAAACAGGAAATGAAATTCAAAAGTTCCCAGGGCTTTTCCAGTGAACCTGACTAGTGCATCGGAGTTCAAAGTGCTGTCTAAAGCAGTCCCAATGGAGTACTCTGGGATAGCTCCTGGAGGCCAATACTGTTGATTTGCATCCGCACTACCCCAAATTCAACCCAGCAAGGTCAATTTTAGCGCTACTCCCCTTGTTGGGGAGGAGTACAGAAGTCTATTTTAAGAGCCCTTTAGGTCAACGGAACAGGGTTGGTTGTGTGGACACAGTCATTTTTAAATCGACCTAACGTGGCTAAATTTGACCTAACCCCATAGTGTAGACCAGGCCTTAGATTGTAGAATTGTAGTGAAGTATACTCTGAGGTGTAATAGAAAGAGAGAGCCTGAGACATGAGGGGCCTGGTGCAAGGCCTAAGGCCTGCTAAGATAAAGCAAAGTTAGCAAGAGTCAAGCTATGAGCAAAAGACAGGCCCTGTTACAAAGTAGATGCTTGTTTGCAGGTTCGCTGTCCAGGGAGGGATAGCTCAGTGGTTTGAGCATTGGCCTACTAAACCTAGGATTGTGCGTTCAATCCTTGAGGGGGCCATTTAGGGATATGGGGCAAAAATTTGTTGGATGATTTAATTGGGGATTGGTCCTGCTTTGAGCAAGGGGTTGGACTAGATGATCTCTTGAGGTCCCTTCCAGCCCTGATATTCTATGGTTCTATGGCACTGTTGTAGCCAGTGTCACATGAACTTGGCAAGAACAAGGCTGGCATTGCAAAAACACAAGCACTTCTAGGCACTAAGTATTCATGTAAACACATTCCAGAAGGGTAGTGCCAGAACACCGTGATACCAAGATATGGTGTAAACACACTCCCCAAAGATGATACAAGGATACAATGGCCTATCTTAAAGATAAGGTCAGGATGACAGGGTGTTATACCAATAGAATAAAAACCAGCAGGATCTTATTAAGAGGGATAAGGCAAAGATGCCACATTTATTGTAAATATACTGATAAAGCAAAAGATAAAAGTAAACAACGTTGTTTGACTACTTATTTCTTATACACACACACATACATATATATATATAGAGAGAGAGAGAGAGATTCATTCACACAATCATTCATTCAAGTTCTGTATAGGTGTTATAGTTACCAGCCTAGAAGTTGCTCATGCCAAGTTACTGGCCAGGTATCTTGGTCATGAGGATGGAGCCGAGTCTGTGTCAGGTGCACCTGATGCTCCTGGAGGCTGGCAGCAGAACCAGAGACTCAAAGTCATCAGTCTTTAGAGTCCATTCTTATAGGAATTAGTTCCTATGTTAGTCTATGGGAGCTGATTCATCCTGCTGTTGCTGACTCAATCAGCAGATGGCACATTCCTGTCCAAAGTGGTACATTCCTGGTGGCTCCACACTGTCCAAAGTTTGTGTTTCTCATCCTTCCAGGTGATGGGGTGGATCCCAGTTTACCCTCCGGGGGTTTCTGGTCATCCACTTGACACATTCTTTGGCCGATGGATACTCCTTTTCTAGGCTGGCACCTCCCTAACCATTCATGTATATCAAGCATTCATCAACATACATTCCATAGCTTAACCATATTTTAATTTACTGTCTCCACTACTTTCGGGGTGTGTGCTAATTCATTTGAAACTCCCGGCCCTTTAATCACAGAGGGTGGGGGTCTGTCCTAGCAGCCGTTGAATGAAGTGAAAGTCACTTAACAGCTTATAGTGTTTGTTTACATTGTATCAATTACTTCAAGAACAAAGTCAATTAACTTGTTTGTAAGTTTTACATAGTAGTAAAGTATCTTTCACAGGATAGATATAATCAATGGTTTCTACAGACAGTAGCTTACAAGTTTTAACAGAAGACCCAAAAGATTTTTGTATTTGGTGAAACTGTTGGATTTTAAAGTGTGGGGGACAAATTATGAGGGGGTCACTGTCACTTGGGGGAATCACTGTTAGTACCTTCTTTTATATCCCTACAAGGGTGATGGCTAGAGATCTTTTGAGTGAACCAAGATGTACAAGTTAAAGGGTGGTAACCAATCACATCAGAGGGGCAATATGTAACTTGTTTCTATCAATGTATAAAAGAGGGGTCGCAGAAGGGGATGTCTTTCCTTAGCCTAGAAGGGAATAGAAAGCCCCATTGTTCACTGAGCCAAGTCCATTGTAATAGGCATGCATGTACCAGTGTAACTGTAGACATTGAGCCAGGACCGTGCTTCATTGACAATAAATCTGGCTGAGCGCCTTCACTGATGAACCGAGTCTGTGGTCTCTTTGGGCAAAAAGAAGAACAGGAGTACTTGTGGCACCTTAGAGACTAACAAATTTATTAGAGCATAAGCTTTCGTGGACTACAGCCCACTTCTTCGGATGCATATAGAATGGAACATATAATGAGGAGATATATATACACACATACAGAGAGCATAAACAGGTGGGAGTTGTCTTACTAACTCTGAGAGGCCAATTAATTAAGAGAAAAAAAAAAAAAAAAAACTTTTGAAGTGATAATCAAGCTAGCCGAGTACAGACAGTGTGATAAGAAGTGTGAGAGTACTTACAAGGGGAGATAGTCAACGTTTGTAATGGCTCAGCCATTCCCAGTCCTTATTCAAACCGGAGTTAATTGTGTCTAGTTTGCATATCAATTCTAGCTCTGCAGTCTCTCTTTGGAGTCTGTTTTTGAAGTTTTTCTGTTGTAATATAGCCACCCGCAGGTCTGTCACTGAATGACCAGACAGGTTAAAGTGTTCTCCCACTGGTTTTTGAGTATTTTGATTCCTGATGTCAGATTTGTGTCCATTAATTCTTTTGCGTAGAGACTGTCCGGTTTGGCCAATGTACATGGCAGAGGGGCATTGCTGGCACATGATGGCATAGATCACATTGGTAGATGTGCAGGTGAACGAGCCCCTGATGGTATGGCTGATGTGATTAGGTCCTATGATGATGTCACTTGAATAGATATGTGGACAGAGTTGGCATCGGGGTTTGTTACAAGGATAGGTTCCTGGGTTAGTGGTTTTGTTCAGTGATGTGTGGTTGCTGGTGAGTATTTGCTTTAGGTTGGGGGGTTGTCTGTAAGCGAGGACAGGTCTGTCTCCCAAGATCTGTGAGAGTAAAGGATCATCTTTCAGGATAGGTTGTAGATCTCTGATGATGCGCTGGAGAGGCTTTAGTTGGGGGCTGAAGGTGACAGCTAGTGGTGTTCTGTTATTTTCTTTGTTGGGCCTGTCTTGTAAGAGGTGACTTCTGGGTACTCGTCTGGCTCTGTCAATCTGTTTTTTCATTTCAGCAGGTGGGTATTGTAGTTTTAAGAATGCTTGATAGAGATCTTGTAGGTGCTTGTCTCTATCGGAGGGATTGGAGCAAATGCGGTTATATCTTAGAGCTTGGCTGTAGACAATGGATCGTGTGGTGTGTCCTGGATGGAAGCTGGAGGCATGTAGGTAAGTGTAGCGGTCAGTAGGTTTCCGGTATAGGGTGGTATTGATGTGACCATCGCTTATTAGCACAGTAGTGTCCAGGAAATGGACCGCTTGTGTGGATTGATCTAGGCTGAGGTTGATGGTGGGATGGAAATTATTGAAATCATGGTGAAATTCCTCAAGGGCTTCTTTTCCATGGGTCCAGATGATGAAGATGTCATCAATGTAGCGCAAGTAGAGTAGGGGCGTTAGGGGACGAGAGCTAAGGAAGCGTTGTTCTAAGTCAGCCATAAAAATGTTGGCATATTGTGGGGCCATGCGGGTACCCATAGCAGTTGGATCGAGGTCTGCTGGGCCAGCTATCTACAGAGAGCTGGCACAACACAACACACAAATGCAGCCACCATTTGACAAGATGGGGTAGATGGACTTTGAAAAGTCAAATAGGTGCCCAGACCTTATGTTGTCAAACAATAACAACAAAAATCAAATATGCATGTTGGTCAGAAACAGAGGTTTAAATATTTTGACTATTTATACTGTAGATAATAATGGGGTTAACATTTGTTTTTGTTGTATATCTGCTATTACTGAGTCTCCTTTTACAGTTTTCTTATATGATGTTTTCATGCCTTTTATCGGTATGGATCACTAGTTATTCCATAGCTTAGTTTTATATTATGCAGTAACTTTGATTATATCAGTCTCTGGAGATTATTTATGCAGCAGTTATTGACTCAAACCAGTTTGCTTGACTGTGAATATGATATTTAAAAAAGATGATTGTGGGGAACTAATCAGTTGCAATCAGACTGCTGGATTTCATTAAAAAAGGGCCCCCTGAAAGTGTTTTCTTTTCTTACGCACATTTTATATAATATTGATGAATTTTGTCACCATTATACTCACTACAACCATAGAATCAAGGGAAGTATCCTTGGGATTAAATCAATGTAATCATTATTTTAATCATGAGTGATCCGATAAATTAATATCAGCTCAGATTAATTTGCAGAAATGCTTGTGGTACTGCTGTTTGTGAGATGCAGTTGAGTGCATAATGGCTGGCTGCAGCTTTTGCATATAGTCACTTCCCCACAACTATGTAATTAATTTCCTTGAGCTGCTCTGTAAATCTTTTTAATATACACTGTATTAAAAGCGTTCAAAGATCAGTAGAATAAAATGAACCACAAAATAAAGCTCCCATAGCTCCAGGGCCTTGAGTTACACTTGCTGTTCCAAGGAACAGGCTAAATAATAAAATGGAAAAGCTATTGATCCATTGTTATATGCACAAGATGGTTCTGCAGTCAACACTGTACTTTAAAACACAAATATTGATAACTTTTTCAATGGCTCAAAGAATCTGTTCTTAAGATACTAATGGGGAGAAATAAGCTATGATTACCTGACAACAAAAATCATAATGATAAAAACGTGGATAAATTGACACACGGCACAAATATAGGCATAAAATTTCCAAAATACGATACAGAAGTAATTTATCAGAAAAGAAAGAGGAAACTACCAATGAAGCAACAAGTTAAATTATTTAATAGTTTTGTATATTGTCCCTCACAAGAGAGGTGTGACAGATTGAGGGAATTAATTAGGATATAATGGCTCACCGAGATTGACACTTTGACAAATTTGAGATTGACACTATACTCCACTCTGAATAGAAATTGGGGGGAAGGAGCCAAAAAAAGCTTGTAGCATGAACTACAGCAATTTTATGATGAAATATTTTCACAGATGTTTTGAGGGGAAAATGGAACTATCAAAATTGCTGTAAAGGATGCTCTTATACAGACAATTTTTCAGAGGTTCATATGCCTGAAATAGGACACATTTATTAGAGCTTAATAAAGCACCTAACTGCATGGTTTGTAAGCCCAAATACCATGTGCACATCTACATCTCTGTTTTTGCCCACTGCTAAATCTCTGATGTTCAAGTTTATGATCTTTTTGAAAATCTGAGTCAGTCTGCCCCAGCTGACAATTATAGAGCCTTAGATTTTAAGGCCAGCAGGCTCTATTATGATAATGAAGTCTGAGCTTGTGTATAGCAGTGATTTTTCACCCGGCAATTCCTGCATCATGCCCACATCTTATGGTTGAGCTAGAGCATTTTTTAAAAAAAAGGCATTCAACTCCTGATTACAAACTTCAAGTGATGGAGAATCTACTACATCCATTGGTAAATTGTTACAGTGATTAATTACCTCACTGTTAAAACCATGCCCCTTATCTCTAACCTGAACTTGTCTAGTTTCAGCGTCCAGTCACTGGATCTTGTTGTGCCTTTTATCCTTTTAATCAGACATGTTCTTTCTATGTTGGTACTTATAGATCATTAATAAGTCAACTCTCAATTTCTAGGTCATGATTAGGATGCTGATGTTGACCTGAAAGGCTTTAAAGAATCTGGGTCCTGGCTACTTGAGGGACCTTATCTCTCCCCATGTAATTTCATTGTCATTGCAATAAGCAAGGTGTTTGAGCTAACAGTCTCGATTCAAAACAGAGGCATATGTTGGTAGAATATTTTCCATGTAAGGTCCTTTATTTCGGGATGCTCTCCCTTTTTCTTTCTATCAAAACCCAACCCTGTTGACCTTCAAGGCCAGCTGTATTGTTCATCTCCTTTTCTTCCAGTTGTTAGGGGAGGGATGGCATAATGGGGGGGGGGGGGGAAATCACTGTTAGAGCACTCCCTCAAACTAGGACACAGGCATTCTTGTATTCTAGCAGCCTGTATTTTCTGCTATTCTGGTTCTATGGTAATCTGCAGTTTCTGTGGCCCAGCCATCCACCAAAATCATCTTTCAAATTCAGTTCCCCTTCCAGGTTAGCAGAAAAATACAAACATAAAATACCCAAAGTCTGATGGGCCTTTCTGTCAGGCCCTTTGCCTCTGCTGGGACTTGTTGATCTTTGCCTCATAGTCCTGAGGTTTGAACTTCCCTACTTGCTGGGGAAGGGGAACCCAGGCCCATCCTTTCCTCTGTGTTAGGCATGTTGCCATTTTTCAGATTCAAGCAGTTAGTCAAACATCAGGGTACTGGGGAAGTTCCAGTTGGAAGTAGAATTGATGGAGTCTGGTGTTCTTTGATGCATCTTGTTTGTTTATAGGAAATGTACAAAGTCCCGCTTCTCCAAACGCAAGAGGAACCCAAAACAAAAAGAGAAATTTCTTAGCTTATAGCCCCAAAGCTTTTTAGCCAACCCAAAAGCTCTCTCTAGCTTGTTCCAGGTCATACTGTGCTCACAGGTTATAGCTGGTTTTCTTGACTCTCTCTTGTGTTCTCTCACACACCTGGTCACAATATCCAGTGGAATCTCCCTCCGACATGGTGCTAGTTTCTGGACAGACTCTATTAAGCCTTGTTGTAGGTGTGGCCCCTTTATTTTTCTCTTATAACTATATAATTGAAGGGCACATTCATGCATCAGTTTGAACCAGATTTTAACTCAACCCATAATGAGGTTTCATCCAGTTCATAACAGGAAGGGAAGGATTGTTCCTTACAATCTCTTGCTACTTCCCTGGGCTGCTCCTACCTTTTTCCCGTTTATCAATTTATTTTACAGAGCTGCTGCCTCTGCTACTGCTGCTCTGAAGTTCTGTCTCCTTGTGCAACTTCTTCCCAGCATATTAATGAAGAGCTTCCTCTAGGCCATTCCCAGCCTCTCTAAGAGCACTGTCTATCCCCACCCTCCCCTACTTCAGAGTCTTCCTCCTACTTTGCATTGTGCCTAGTTTTAGGGCATCCCTTCTTCTCAGCTGGGACTGAAATGAAATTGGGCCCAATCCCACCTCCAAGCTCTTTTTAATCCTTTATTTGCCAGCATGGGGTGCACAGCCATCACAGTTCAGTTGAGAGAGAGTGGTCAGAGGAAAACAGTAATTGTTATGATGTTGGAAAGTCCATTTTTCTAGTCAGGATTGTTTCATGTGGCAAGCCATTTGGATTGAGAATCTCCTCACCACCACCCCTTTATGTTCTATGTTTTGAATAGAACTGGTCAAATTCAGGTTCATTATTTGACTTTTTTTTCCCTTTTGTCCAATAGTGTATTTAACAAATCAGTTTTTAGGTATTTGACCAGCTGTAGCTTACAAACACCCACACCCAAGATACTTTCAAGAAATATAAATAACTAGATCAGTGGTTTGAATCTGGCCCTAAGATGGAAGTTTTTAACCACCTGGTGTATGTTTGGTAGCTATGTTTAACTACAGCTGACCAGTATCCATAACACAAAACCATCATCACAATTAGCACCCATGTTGGTAGTCCAAGTAGCAGGAAGTGAAGAGGTATGGAGACTGAACTACTCTGATTGTTACTCCTAATGGTGGTCTCTCCACTAAAAGCTGAGGCACTGGGAAGTTTAGGAAAGAAACAATTAGTATTAAATTTCTCTCATATGCTGGTGATTTAAAGTTGCATTTTTTAAATTTATGCAACAATCTTTTGTACCTTGCTTTTGAGTGCCCCATAGAATGTAAAGTTTTGATCATTCTAAATTCTTATAACCCTGGACATTGGGGAAACAGAGAGATATAAAATTCTTGAAAGAACCAGCTTAGAGACTAAAAGAGAATCTGTACTCCCTGTAGATGTGCAGAAAGTCATTCCTGCAAATGTACAGTAGCTGTGTGTAGTGAAGGGAAAATTTTTCTCTTGTTGATGTGTGTGCTGAGCTCCCATTAACACTAATGGGAGCTATATTTATATTGAGTGAAGGGAGAATATATTCATAGTGTGCAGCCACTTAGCAAACAGAGGCTTATTTTTAGAGACAACATGTGACATAACTGGGGAATTCTCAACAATGGAGTATCCAAGGGCAATACATATTTCATTATTTCCTTATATTTTTCCTCTGTACTGTTTGTTTTTTCATGTCAAAAATACCATGCCTCTAACTGAATTTTCTACTGCTCCACTAGCCAGTGTTACAATAAGTAAAAGTGACCTGCAATTATGTTATTAAAATGACTAGGACTACAGTATGTGGTCTTGTGATTAAGGGTATGTCTACACTACAGGATTAATCCGAATGTACAGAATTAGAATTTTGGAAACAGATTGTATAAAGTCAAATGTATGCGGCCACACTAAGCACATTAATTCGGCAGTGTGCGACCATGTACCGGGGCTAGAGTCGATTTCCAGAGCGTTGCACTGTGGGTAGTTATCCAATAGCTATCCCATAGTTCCCGCAGTCTCCCTCGCCCATTGGAATTCTGGGTTGAGATCCCAGTGCCTGATGGGGCCAAAAACATTGTCGCAGGTTGTTCTGGGTACAGCCTCACCCCTCCCTCCATGAAAGCAATGGCAGACAACCGTTTCGCGCCTTTTTTCCTGGGTGAACACAGCAGACGCCATACCACGGCAAGCATGGAGCCAGCTCAGCTCAAGACAGCAGTCATGAACATTGTAAACACCTCATGCATTATCGTGCAGTTTATGCTGAACCAGGACCAGCAAAACGAGGCAAGGAGGAGGCGGCGACGGCAGCGCGGTGACGAGAGTGATGAGGACATGGACACGGACACAGAATTCTCTCAAACCACGGGTCCCGGCGCTTTGGAGATCATGTTGTTGATGGGGCAGGTTCTATCCATGGAGCGCTGATTCTGGGCCCGGGAAACAAGCACAGACTGGTGGGACCACATAGTGTTGCAGGTGTGGGACGATTTCCAGTGGCTGCGAAACTTTTGCATGCGTAAGGGCACTTTCATGGAACTTTGACTTGCTTTCTCCTGCCCTGAAGTGCCAGAATACCAGGATGAGAGCAGCCCTCACAGTTGAGAAGCAAGTGGTGATAGCCCTGTGGAAGCTTTCAATGCCAGACAGCTACTGGTCAGTCGGGAATCAATTTGGAGTGGGCAAATCTACTGTGGGGGCTGCTGTCATGCAAGTAGCCAAAGCAATCATTGAGCTGCTGCTACGAAATGTAGTGACTCTGGGAAATGTACAGGGCATAGTGGATGGCTTTGCTGCAATGGGATTCCCTAACTGCAGTGGGGCAATAGATGGAACCCATATCCCTATCTTGGCACCGGAGCACCAGGGTACCCATAAACTGCAAGGGTTACTTTTCAATGGTGCTGCAAGCACTGGTGGATCACAGGGGACATTTCACCAACATTATTGTGGGCTGGCCAGGAGGGGTTCATGACACTCACGTCTTCAGGAACACTACTCTGTTTAAACGGCTGCAGCAAGGGACTTACTTCCTGGACCAGAAAATAACCATTGGGGATGTTGAAATGCCTATAGTTATCCTTGGGGACCCAGCCTATCCCTTAATGCCATGGCTCATGAAGCCATACACAGGCAGCCTGGACAGGAGTCAAGAGCTGTTCAACTACAGGCTGAGCAAATGCAGAATGGTGGTGGAATGTGCATTTGGCCGTTTAAAAGATCGCTGGCGCACTTTACTGACTCACTCAGACCTCAGCCAAACCAATATCCCCATTGTTATTGCTGCTTGCTGTGTGCTCCACAGTCTCTGTGAGAGTAAGGGGGAAACCTTTATGGCGGAGTGGGAGGCTGAGGCAAATTGCCTGGCTGCTGATTATGCACAGCCAGACACCAGGGCGATTAGAAGAGCACACCAGGAAGCGCGGTGCATCAGAGAAGCTTTGAAAACCAGTTTCATGACTGGCCAGGCTACCGTATGAAAGTTCTGTTTGTTTCTCCTTGATGAAAACCCACCCCCTTTATTGACTGTAAGCAACCCACCCTCCCCCTTCGATCACAGCTTGCTTTCAAAGGAAATAAAGTCACTATAATTTAAAAATCATGTATTCTTTATTAATTGATTATAAAAAGAGGGAGAGAACTGAGAAGGTAGCCTGGGTGGGGTTTGGGAGGAGGATAGGAGGGAAGGAAAAGGTCACTAAAAAAAGGTTAAAATAATGACAACCTTTTGCTTGGGCTCTCCACTGGGGTGGAATGGGAGGGTGCACGGAGCCTCCTCCTCCCCCCCCTCCGCCGCGTTCTTACACGTCTGGGTGAGGAGGCTATGAAACATGGTGAGGGGGGAGGGCAGTGGCAGTCTGTGATCCTGCTGCCGTTCCTGAAGCTCCACCAGATGCTGGAGCATGTCTATTTGCTCACGCAGCAGCCCCAGCATTGCATCCTGCCTCCTCTGTTCTTCCTGCCGCCTCCTGTCCTTACGTTGGTCCCTCCTGTCCTCACGTTCACTGGCATCTTTCCTATACTTTGAAACCGTGTCCTTCCACTCATTCAGATGAGCTCTTTCATTGCGGGTGGATTCCATAATTTCCATGAACATCTCATCTCGCGTCCTCTTTTTCCGATGCCTTATCTGAGATAGCCTTTGGGATGAAGGAGGGAGGCTTGAAAAATTTGCAGCTGCTGGAGGGAGGGGAAAAAAGGAGAATTTTTTAAAAAGATACATTTTACAGAACAATGCTTATACTCTTTCACGGTGAACAACACTATTCACATTACATAGCACATGTGATTTCTGTGCAAGGTCGCATTTTGCCTCTTAATATTGAGTTCCTGTGGCTTTGCTGCTAGAGATCAGACGCAGGTCTGGGCAACAGAATTTGGCTTGCATGTGGCCATGGTAAGCCACTGTCTTTCGTCTTCTGCGCCCTCCTTTCCCACATACCAAGCAAAGCTCGTTGAGTGCTGCGGTTTTCCTGTTAACCTTCAGCAGCAGAAAACAAAATAACCCTCCCCCCATCCAATTCTCTGGGATGATCATTTTATCCCTCCTCCCACCGCGTGGCTGGTATCAGGGAAGATCCCTGCTAGCCACACGTGAAAAGCTCAGCACCAATCCCCTGCCCTCCCCTCCCCCCCGTGCTTGGCTTACTACAGGGAAGGATTTCTTTTCAGCCACAGGCAAACAGCCCAGTAGGAAGGGCCACCTCTGTCCCCTTAATTAAATTCCCGTATTTCAACCAGGTTACCATGAGCGATATCACTCTCCTGAGGATTACACAGCGAGATAAAGAACGGATGTTGCTTGAATGCCAGCAAACACTGGGACCATACGCTGCCAGGCTTTATCGTGCAATGATACCAGATTACTTGCTACTAGCATGGTGTGGTCAAGTGTCCTACCATGGAGGACGGAATAAGGCTGCACTGCCCAGAAACCTTCTGCAAAGGCTTTTGGAGTACCTCCAGGAGAGCTTCATGGAGATGTCCCTGGAGGATTTCTGCTCCATCCCCAGACACGTTAACAGACTTTTCCAGTAGCTGTACTGGCCGGGAATGCATCCCAAGTTCTCAGGGCAAATTAATCATTAAACCATGTTTTATATTTTAAAAGGTAAACTCACCTGAGGTCCCTTCTATGGGGTCATGGTCTTGGGTACTGGCTTGGGAGGGTACTTCAGTCAGGCTGAGAAAAAGATCCTGGCTGTTGGGGAGAATGGAGTGCTGTGTGCTCTCCGCAAGCTTGTCGTCGTCGTCCTCCTCCTCCTCTTCCCCATCCACAGAATCCTCAGGTGTAGCTGATGAGATTACCCCCGCCTCGGAATCCACGGTCAGAGGTGGGGTAGTGGTGGCGGCCCCCCCTAGAATTGCATGCAGCTCAGTGTAGACGTGGCATGTCTGCGACTCTGACCCGGAGCGACCGTTTGCCTCCTTTGTTTTCTGATAGGCTTGTCTGAGCTCTTTGACTTTCATGCAGCACTGCTCTGAGTCCCTATTGTGGCCTCTCTCCATCATGCCCTTGGAGATTTTTTCAAAAGTTTTGGTATTTTGTCTTTTCAAACTAAGTTCTGCTAGCACTGAACAGGGCCGGCTCCAGGCACCAGCTTAACAAGCAGGTGCTTGGGGCGGCCAAGGGAGAGGGGCGGCACCTGCGGCAATTCGGGAGTGGCAGGTCCATCACTCCCTCTAGGAGCGAAGGACCTGCCGCTGAACTGTCACCACCGATCACGGCTTTTTTTTTTTTTTTTTGCTTGGGGCGGCAGAAATGCTGGAGCCGACCCTGGCACTGAATCCTCTCCCCATATAGCGATCAGATCCAGTACCTCCCGTACGGTCCATGCTGATGCTCTTTTTCAGTTATCGGCCTGCATGGTTACCTGTGCTGATGAGCTCTCTCTGGTCACCTGTGCTCTCCTGTGCTGGGCAAACAGGAAATGAAATTCAAATGTTCGCGGGGCTTTTCCTGTCTACCTGGCCAGTGCATCTGAGTTCAGATTGCTGTCCAGAGCGGTCACAATGGTGCACTGGGGGATAGCTCCCGGAGGCCAATACCATTGAATTGCAGCCACACTAACCTAATTCGAAATGACAATATCGATTTCAGTGCTACTCCGCTCGTCGGGGAGGAGTACAGAAATTGATTTTAAGAGCCCTTTATTTCGAAAGAAACGGCTTCATTGTGTGGACGGGTGCAGGGTTAATTCGATTTAACGCTGCTAAATTCAAATTAAACTCATAGTCTAGACCAGGCCTAAGGCACAGGACTAACAACCAGAAGAACTGGATTCTACTGTTGGCCTTGCCACACAATTCTTGTGTGATTTTGGTCAAGTCATGGAAAACTGGGTTTCAGTTTTCCTGTCTGTAAAATAAGAATAATACCCATCTTAAAATGGTATTACACTATTTCATTAATTCAAGTTTTTAAAGAACTTTCAGATCCTGACATGAAAGGCACTATGCAAGTGCAAAGCTTTATTTATCATTATAATAATAATATATCATGTGTGTGTATGAAAATATGTAGTGATATTAAAGTATTATTTTTCTTCTGACTTTTCCAAAGTGTTTTATAAACTTTAATTAAGTCTCACTATATCCATATGATGTAGTATTCTCTTTTCAGGAATGGGTCAAAACAGAACCTGGAATCTGAACCCGTTCTAATTAAATTGCAGCGGAGAGATGGGGGATCATATTTAAATCCCTTATTCAGAAGCTATCCCCATGCATTAGCTTCCATACTAGATCCACAAAAGGCAGGCACCAATTTTTCAGCTCTGGTTCAGATACAACTACAGTCCTGCATGAATAGCTGTTTTTATGATATTACAATCCAAGCTAATGGAAACCTCAACCAACAGCTGATCTCTCTTTTCCTGCAATCCTGTCTCATTTACTACATGACTTCCAACCTCTACCACAAATGAGGTGGAGATACTACAGATAACAGCCTCATTTGCCACACAAACCTGATTCTTTCTCAGTTTACTGTCTGTTCTGTACACCGAATGAGGCAGGAGTCCTATGGAAAATACAGTATGTGATTATGTAATTGGAGATTACACAGAAGGCACAGGAAATTTTATTCTGGCATTTCTGAAGAGTTTTCAGTGTTTAATTTTGCAACCTTAACTTTTTTTTTTTTTTTTAAATGTAGACAAGCCCAGATTACATCAGCTAGGTCTCACTGGGAATGTCTACACTGCAGCTAGAAGGTGTGGTTCCCAGCATGGTTAGACAGATTCACGACACCTTGAACAGAGCTAGTGCACTAAAATAGCTGCGTGGATGCCACAGCACAGGCAGTGGCTCAGGCTAGTCACCCAAGTTTGGACTCAGCGGGTCAGGTGGGCTTGGACTTGGGGCCTCAAGCTGCTGCCCGGGCTGCAGCATCACACTAATATTTTTAGCATAGAAGCTCAAGCAGTGCTAGCGCTAGTCAGTCTGTCCAGGCTGAGAATGATACTTTCCAGCTTCAGTGCAGGCATAGCTACTAAGACCTAAGATCCCACTTTTGACCTACTATACCAGTCCTGGTCCTACTGAATTCAACAGGTGTTTTACTGTTCAACTAGTATTTGTCCACACAACTTTCTTTAAAATATATGTTCTCAAGTGAAGTTATTATTAAAGAAAAATATCCTTCAGTGCTTACTCAGGAGAATGTCCTATTGAAATTGAGGGAAACCTTTTTGGAAAGGAATGAATTAAAATAGAACTTATTTACACTATATAGACCACCTATATTGAATATACCAATTTCAGTTATGTCAGAATATAGGCTGGGCAACAGAATCACTGAAAGAGATCTTAGGTTTTTAAATGACTACATTAAATATTACTCAACAACCATGATCATGTTGCTATATTGGGAGAATCATTAGGAAAGCAAATATATATTCTTCTCTATTCAACATTAGTTACCCTTCAATTTGGAGTACTGCTTTCAGTTTTGGGCAGTACAGTTTTAAAAAGACAAACATACTAAAAGTTTAGAGCGGAGCAAAACCAAACCAAAAAACCTGCAACCCAATGGTCATATCAGTTTAAGACCTCCCACTGGGTCTGATTCTTCACTGTCTAGCGTAGTCAAAGTGTGTACAATTGTGCAAAGTGGTTGTAGTGGGGTTTGATTTGTTTTGCTTTACAACCATTGCTTTGCACAATGATTACTCAAGATGTAAGACAGTGGTGAATGAAGTCCATAAGTAATATTGGAAAGAGGATGAAAATATCATTGGTACTTGAAAACAGGACACACAGTAATGGGTCTAAACTGCACCAGGGAAAAATTATGTTAAATGCTATATCAAAAAAACCTTTCTAGCTACAGGAAGAAATACACAACTAAGCTAGCTACCACCAAAGGAAATTGTAGAATCACCATCGCTGGAGATATTCAAGGCTGGGCTTGACACCCACTTATCAAGACTGGCTTAGGGATAATGAAAACAATCCTACCCTTATGCAGATGGTAGACTAAATGACTAACTAACCATTCTTTCCAACTCAAATCATATATATTTCTTGTCAGTGAGATAAATCTGGGTACATTTCTGGTTTCCAGGAAGCCATTTGATTTTTATAACTCCTTGATCATCGCTACAGAGCTGCTCTTTGTACTATATATTGAAAAGTTTTAAATTACTAGTTCTTTTAATTAAAAAAGATCAACAACAACAATAACTTCCTTAATCAGAAGAGACGTCCAGAAGTTTTTAATTGTTCAGTGATAAAATCCTAAATGTGTTGCATGGAAAATTTGGTCCAGTGAAGAAAGATAAATAATATTGGTTTTTATGTCTTTAGACCTTAAGATCCAAATTTCCAATTCTGGGGCCAATTTTTCAGTTCAATAAAACATTATAACTCTTCATGCTGTAAACAAAAATATGACTGAAGACCACAGAAGTGTTTTAGCCATGCAGTCAATAATTAAGGGACAAATAAATGGGTCCACAGAAATTTTAAATTTGAAAGAAAAAACGAAGTTTCTGTAACAAACCGGCATTCCCAATTTTCTCCTAAAGCAGTTCACATACAGAATCTGGTTCAAACTTACTCCCTTGCTGAGGATTCATTTACTGATAAGCTACATAAACCTCAGCCTAAGATTTTAATGATTTTGAAGGTCCCTATGGGTTTTCGATTCCTACCCTTAGTTTCTTGTGCCTTGAAGAGACACTTAAACCCTTATCTGATAATCAGCTGACACTAATAGGATCCAATTGTCTGACATCAGAGTGAGTCAGCAGAAGAGATTTATCTCTTTATGCGCTATCCTAGAACCTGAGATCATGGTAATTCAGCAGAACTCTTCATCTTTTCTGAGGATCCTAGAACCAGACACTTTGTTCTAGTTTCACAGTATATCAAAGAGAAGTGTTGTTTACAATAATTTTATATATCTATACTTTAATATATTTATTTACCAGTTTGATTTATTTTTCTATTTTTTTTTTTTTTAGGATCCACATGGTTGATCTCTGTGCTTATATTCTGCTCTCTTGATATGTGCAGAGCACCCTTTAGGATGTCAGTGGGTGTTTCATATATCTAGACAGTGCAGACTATAGGAGATGACATTTGCCATGTGGACCTGAGAGGAGAAGTTTGCCCTAAGATAGATCCTTTCATTAAGGTTTTCTTCCACTGCAGTAGTCACTTCTGTTTTAAAGGAAAATGAACCTCATTGATAATGTTCTGGAATAAAATTTGCCAATGAATTACCTGGTTTCATCTGCATAGATATCACCATCAAACATTTAATCAATAAAGATACAAAAAAGGGGTGTGTCTGTTCAAAGTAACATGAAAGATCCCAGTCTAAGTTTCTCTAATGCAAGTTTCCATTATAAAGAATCCAGTTAAAAAGATTAATCACAGAGCACTTTCAAAATCATGGCATTCCAGACGTATAGATATTTGTGTAGTTGACATTGTTATTTACTATTGCAATTTTGTGGAGCAAATCAATTAGGGCTGTATAGAAATATTGTTAATTTTGAGAAGCCTCAACACACAAAAATGTGATCACAATGCCGTTTGGCAGAAATTTAGAAAAAAATAGATATATAACCATGGCTATAATAAGAGCATACTATTTTCATATATTCAAATTAAAATAATTGTCATTTTTAATGTTTAATTTAAAATACAATTTTACCTTTGAATTGATCTGTTTTAATGCTGATGGACAAAATGACTATGTTGTTAGGTACTTAATTATTACTAGAAATTGTGACTAATAAAGTCTTTTTTGTTTTTGTTTTTAGTTTGGTAGTCACAAAGGAAACAGACAGTGCAAGATCTCGTAGCATGCCAATGTCGCCATCTGATTTCCTGGATAAATTAATGGGTAGGATGTCAGGCTACGATGCAAGAATCAGACCAAATTTCAAAGGTAATTTTGAAAACTAATTCACTTTAATTTAACATTGTCTTTGATGCAAATGTGTGTTTTGGAGAAAATTTAAAAGCAAAACAAATGTACTCAGCCATGCTCAGCTAACCTTGACTTTGATCATTCAAATTTCAGCAAAAACATGGTCTACTGTTTGTTGAAGTTTGGGTAGATGCCAAAATGCTACTAAAGTTTAGTATTATTTTAATATTTTAGTGTATGATGTATATAGTATAATTTAAAGAACTAAAAGGAACACATAAGATGTTCACAGATACATTTTTTTTCATATTTTTGGTGTATGCTCATGAATCAAATAGGGATGTGCATGCATCTAAATAATTAATACCAAAGTACTTCCTGTTTGTCCATATAGGATACAGCATCTAGGACCACTGTAATACTAGTGCTAATGATAAAGAGCATACCATGTAGTTGGTGAATGCATTTAAAACAGAAAACATTAGGAGCTATCCTCTTCCTGTCACTGACTGTATCTATGGCTTTCCAATAGTCTTCTGTCACCCTTTTAATAGGCTTCCAACAAGCTCTGTGACCCTCAATTTGCTTAGGTAGAATGTTGAAACTTTAGGGGGGTTCTCAACTTTTCAGAGTTTAAGAATTCTAGATAAATTTATGAAACAATTTTAAAATATTTGAATCAAGTTAATCATTTGTACCTTCAGTAAAATAAAAGAATACTTTTCAAATACAGAATGTGTGTGGAGGGGAAAATCTCCTGCAAATAAAGCCCCTACTAGTGTTCCTTTGCATTAGTTTTTCCTCATCTTTGCCCTTCTTCCTGTTTTCAGGAGGTGTTCTCTCTTCTCTTTTCAAGATATTTTCTGTAAATCAGGTTATCTCCACTTCTGCCACAGGCCTTTTCCAATCAGAAGCCAGGACTCCCTCCATTTTTACCTTCTCAGGACATCTATCTCACCACCCTTCTCAATCTCACCTCTTGTTTATCACTGCATTTTAAAATGTTTTTAATTTTACCGGTGCTCAGAAACTTGACTAGCTACATCCCTGAAGTTATAGGTACTGGATGCTATTTATTTACTTTCCTTTGCCATAGTTTGTCAATGAATCTGGTTGGTAAGAAGAGAATGAGTTGTCTGTCAAACTGCTTCCCAGTCAACCAATCTTAAAAAGATAGAACAGTAAATAAAACTAATCTCAAATGATTTACTTCTATCTGGAAACGTCAAGCTTGCAAAAGGTGAGTAGAGGTGAAATTTCTCAGAATACGTTCCTGACACCTTAGTTTAAACAACAAATGTGTATAGAAAATATTCATCAAACAAATCACCCCAAAAATATGTATTATTTTGATCAATATACAATATTTGCTATGGCTATGAAACAAGTTCCTTAGAGATTGATTGATTGCCAGTTGCATGCCTCAGAGAATAGAAATTATTGGCTTCTTGCTTAGGGGGGAAAAAACCCTGGGTTTAAAACAGAACTTGCACAATAACAATAGATAAGTTCCACTTAAAAGATTACTTCCATGTGTGTGTGGAATCTTTCTATTTATTTGCCTCCTTATTAAAGGTGTTCAACTATATACCATAGCTATTCCCTTTAGCATGTAAATTTCAAATTCAATCTAAGTCTTAGATTACATTGCTTGGTCTTATTTGCCGGATGTCCTCTTTCGTGCAGCACAGCTTTACTTTAAATCTAAGGTGACCAAGCAATGCAATCTCTTTCTTCTTTTTTTCTTTGAATCTTCTAAGGCTCCAAGGGTGAGTATTGTGAAAAACTCAGGACAGACAGCTGCAAAGGTGGGGTAAAAAACACACCCAGAAGGGTAAAAGGCCCTCCTCCCTATCAACTGAGGAGGGGTGACTACAGGTCAATTAGGATCAACTGAGAGAGAGTTACCTGAGGTCAACTAGGATCAGCTAATCCCAACTAAGGGCTGCCTGAGTCCTTTTTAAACCCTCCCCTGTTGGGGAGAGAGGGGTGAAGTTAAGCTGCCAGTAAGTGAGGAACAGCAAGACTCACCAGGAGGGGACCCGACTGCATTCCTTCCAATAAGGGAGAAAAAACAAGCATAAAAGACTGGCTCTGTGCAGCCAAGAGGGACTGTTTTATCCCAAGCCTGTCTTACCAAGGCTAAAAACAGCTGAGGCTGGTGAGACTGAGAAGATGCCTTGCCACAGTATATAAAAGCAAGGATCTTATAACTTAGCAATTCCTTTGGGGATTGGATTTTGGAATTTGTCATGGGCACCATGCAATCACAATCTTCTGAGGAGGCTACAGTGTGGAAGGGGCAGATATTTAGCAATTCGTGGATTCAGTACTGTGCTTCTTGAATATAATTCAAAGGACTGGGAGACTTTTTTGGTAACCATCTGACTGTAAAGAGACAAAAACCTAATTCAACATTGATTTGCTGTTTCTTAAAAGTGTACTTTGTAAATTTTCTAGACAGCTATGCAATTTGAATAAATTTGCCAAGAAAGATTCAGATCTATTACTAAGAATAAATATCTCCTTAAACTACTTTGCCACTTTCTTGCTATTATTATTCTAAGAACAAGTACGAACAAGTGGAACTTCATGACATTTGGACTTTGTAATTTATCAACAATTAAGATATGAAACAAGTACTAATATGAAATCCTAAACTATCAACCCTGGTATAACTAGGAAATTGAATCTCTTTTTATTAAAATTCCTAGACAATATATTCTTTGACTACCAACTGCATGTCATACTTAGTCTTCATAATTACACTTTTTGTTTCTGACTGCTTTGTGTTTGTGAAGTAATACACAAGATAGTCATGTTTTTGTTCAATAGAAGAGAGGGATTAAGCAATATTTTCAAATAGGTCCAATATTAGTTATAACTCTAAAATATGGAAATTCTGAAACATCTTTGGATGAGAAACCAGGGATTCTTCTCCTGTAAAAAGCTTGTCCTAGTTATAGAATATTTATAACTTTGACCATCGGAAGTGCCTCACTCCATGAGAGGAGGAGAGGGACTCTTGCCTTTGGAGTCCACGTTATGTTTTTTCCACTCCTTCAGTTGTGGTGAAAAGCTCTAGATATGAATGCATTGCTGTCTTCCAAATCTGGGTCCAATCCTGAAGTCCTTATCTATTCAAAGCTGTCAATGTCTGAATACAGAGTTTTCAACAAGTTAGGAGTTCAGGATCAGGCTCTCTGTCATGAATGGGGCTTTTGTACATAGGAACGTGAAGGGATGAGCTGTAGCTATTTCAGGAATAATGCAATGGGTCATTGTAACTGTGCCTCTGTGGGTCACAACTGAGAATAACAAATTCAGGTCACAACTGAGAATAACAAACTGCTGAGAAATAGGGCAGACACATCCCAAAACTGGTGGTTATTCTCCCATAAGATATACCAAACCAGCAACAAAAGTAAACTTCTGTTTTCCCACACTGGCTAACAAGAAGTCAGATAAACAGTTTCCCCTGGCATTCCAGACCTTGTATCACCACCAAAAACACTAGACTTAAAGTTGAGTGGATCTTTAAAACCAATTTAATCAAATAAAAGGTTCTTCTGATCCCAAAAGACCAGCCACAAACCCAGGTCAATATACAACTCAGATCTTACCCAATAATCATGCTGTTGCCAATCTTTTAATATCTAAATCTAAACTTTTATTTATGAAAAGAAAGAAAGAAAAGTGAGAGTTAAAATTGGTGAAAGAAATCAAATACCTACAATAAATGCAAAGTTCTTGGATCAGGCTTGTAGCTGATGGAATACAGGTCCACCCAGAGGATTCAGTGGGCCTGGGGCAAAGTGGGGGAGCTGCGGTGCTTGTACTCACCTGGCGGCGGTCCGGGTCTTCGGTGGCATTTCGGCGGCGGGGGGCCCTTCAGTCGCTCCACGTCTTCAGCAGCACTGAAGGACCTGCCGCCGAAATGCCGCCAAAGACCCGGACCGCCGCTGGGCCAGGGCTCACAGAGCCCCTGTGGGGCCCGGGGCAAATTGCCCCACTTGTTCCCCCCTCTGGGCGGCCCTGATGGAATCAGGAAGGTCCTCAGTCCCTTGGTTAGAATGCTCCCATTAGCAGGGCCGGCTTTAGGCCGATTCAGCCGATTCGGCTGAATTGGGCCCCGCGCCAAGAGGGCCCCGCGCTGCAGCTGTTCACCCCACCCCCAGCTCACTTCCCCCTCCTTCCCTCCCCTGCACGCCCTGCCCCCTCCCCTGAATCTCTGATTCGCGGGAAGTCTGAGAGGAAGCAGGGGCGGGTCGGCAGCACAAAGTAAGCTGGGGTGGTGGGGTTGGGAGAAGGGCTCCGGGGAGGCGCGGCCCATTCCCGCAGGCCCCAGCGGCTCCGGCCCGGCCTGGTCCCCGCGGCTCGGGTCTCCCCGTGTCCCCCCCCGTCCCCCCCGCGGCGCGGCTCGGGTCTCCCCGTGTCCCCCCCCGTCCCCCCCGCGGCGCGGCTCGGGTCTCCCCGTGTCCCCCCCATCCCCCCCACGGCGCGGCGCGGGTCTCCCCGTGTCCCCCCACATCCCCCCCGCGGCGCGGGTCTCCCCGTGTCCCCCCCCGTCCCCCCCGCGGCGCGGCTCGGGTCTCCCCGTGTCCCCCCGTCCCCCCCGCGGCGCGGCTCGGGTCTCCCCGTGTCCCTCCCCCGCAGCGCGGCTCGGGTCTCCCCGTGTCCCCCCCCCTCCGTCCCCCCCGCGGCGCGGGTCTCCCCGTGTCCCTCCCCCCCGCGGCGCAGCTCGGGTCTCCCCGTGTCTCTCCCCCCCTCCCCCCCGCGGCGCGGCTCGATTCCTGGGGGCAGGGCTTGCAGCAAGCCCCACCCCCAGGAATCGGGCCCCGCTTTTGCTAAAGCCGGCCCTGCCCATTAGTACAAGTTCATCATAGTCCAGAGGTTTGAGCAGGAAAGAGGCAAAATGGAGACTTTTTTTTAGGGCCTTATTATTTCAAACAAAGCGCTCAACACAGCTAGTGGAAAATTACAGATAGAAAGATGGTGTTTGGAGTCACATGAGCAAGTCACATGTCCATGCATGATTTCGCTTAGTTACAGCAGTTGTTCACATGACAGCCCATCAGGCGTGGATGGGAGTCTTTCATGGTCCATTGTGAGTTAAGTGTTCCTTGATGGGCCACTTAACCTGAATAGTCCCTTCAAGATATGCAGGCCTTACCACAGAAGCAAACATATTTAAAATACAGGTATAGAGCCAATCCTCATAACTTCAAATATAAAAATGATACATGCATACAAATAGCATAATCATATTTAGCAAATCATAACTTTTCTAGTGACACCTTACTTGACACATTTTTGTATAAGATTTGTTGCAATTGTATAATAGTGGTAGCAACAATTATCTACGTGGTTAAATTTTAATCAGATAACGTTACAGTCATTACCTGCTTTATAGTTTCCAACATCTCTGCTGATGATCGTGGAAAACTTACAGTAGCATGATGCAAGATACATGATGCCTTACTTAATATAAAATTTAATATTGAATGGTTTACTTTTAAAAGATAACTATTTTAAAAAACATCAGTCATAGGTATTTCATCATAACACTGAGAAAGCATTGCTAAGATAGCCACTGAAGTGCAATAGAGGGCAACAATATTGAACTTTGGAAACACAGTACATGTTTAAGTATTAAAGCTAACTCTGATTTACAATATTAAAATCAGTGTTTCCCTGTTTCTCAAAACTGATACTGTTCTGGAATACTTGGGTTAGTTATTCTTGTCACTTGATGGTCAGGTGGGAACACTACACAAAAAGCACCTAAAGTTTTGACATAAAGGACATTTGGCCCCATTTTGTCATTCCTGAATTCTCCTGTTCTCCCTGCATCGCGCTCTGAGTTAGACATAGAAGCAAGCACTTCTTCTTCTTCAAGGTTAAACAAGATAAAACTAACTCATCCTGGTATTTTGGAGAGTATAGAAAACAAATTTGTCCAGCAAGTGCAGACTAGGAATAGGTAGGAGAGCCTTGTTCAATCTGACTATTTCCATCTTTCTTGTCATATGTTGCTTCTCTTGTATGTAGAGGTTTTGTAGGAGCAAGCTTGCCCCCTCCTCCCCCCCAAGTAGCCTCCATCATATATATACTTAAGCCTGCTACCACTTTTTAAAATGCAGCAAATTTTCTTTTCACTCTGTAAATCAACCCAGGGAAACCCAGATATTGATAATCTCTGGGAATAGAGTGCTCTCGTCCTGTCTGTCAGAGTAACAGTGACTCAGTGAACAATAGCTCTCCAAATCTGAATGTGGACGTGTCAAGTGAGAATCCTTCCATTCTCAACATTCTGTGAGAGGATTAGACTTGCACTATCTAGACAGAATAAAGCCCAACAGTTTGGCAGTTACCACAGAGGCACTTCTCATATTGATGTAGAGTATATGCAACACTTTTAATTTTCATTTGATACAAATTGAGATACTTTTCTCTTTTAAATAATTTCATGTACCATCTAGTAAGATCCATACTGGGGGCTTACTCTTTTAACCCATCTGGCCTAATCATTTCTTATATGGAGAGTGACACCTCTTTGGATTTTGCTTTACTTAATTTACATTTTTAAAGTCTGTATGGTTTCTTCCATCTAAGAATAATCTGCTTGTTTTGCATCACAAGTGTCCCTACTTCCCATTTCTTCTGTGTGCATTGATAAAATACAGGAATACACTCCACATGCTATCAACCCCAACTTAGTTAAAATGTTATTTTTCTCTCACCTCTTATTTCCTACCTGTATCATTAACTTATCACATTAAGAAATTTAGATTCAGATCCTAGTAAATTGAACTAAGCAATCTATGATCACTTTGGAAAGCAGGAACATGTGTTAACCTATGACTATAAAGGACATCCCCTATGTATATTAATCTCTTGGTTTCTATATTTGTTAGACAAATTATTATATTTAAATATTTTGCTAATTTTTAATTATGGAACTGTGCATCTGATCCATATCATTATTTTGTTGTTTTTCTTCAATAACTGATATGCCATTGGGTACACTAAAAAATTCCATTAGATTCTCTTTTGAAGTAGACAGCAGCATATTGAATTGGAAATGATAGAATGCACTGATATATAAAAAAAATGTGATGTATCTCTGAACTGGAATTTACTTGTGCACACACATCTGATAACTTCATTACTCAGTGGCAGCCATTAAGTGTGGTCCCCTGAAATCGCCTTTCCATTCCCTCCCACCAGGGGCGGCTCTATGTTTTTTGCGCCCCAAGCACTGCAGGCAGGCAGCTTTTGGCGCCTGCGGGTGGTCCGCTGGTCACGTGGATTCAGCGGCATGCCTGTGGGAGGTCCGCCAGTGCTGCGCCATCGGCGTCCCCGCCACCTAATTGCCGCCAAAGCCGTGGGACCGGCGGACCTCCTGCAGGCATGCCGCCGAAAGCTGCCTGCCTGCCACCCTCACAGCGACCGGCAGGCCGCCCCCCGCAGCTTGCCACCCCAGGCACGCGCTTGCTGCGCTGGTGCCTGGAGCCGCCCCTGCCTCCCACTACATGCACCCTTCCTTGGCCCCAGTCATATCTTACATTAAAACTCAAGAAGCATGATATAAGGCAGCTTTAATTTTTTTAATTAATAAATGAAATGGCATTATAGTCAAAGTGACTGAAAAATTGGTACCTTCTTACCCAACAGATCTGCTTCCTGTATGTACTCATCTCAGTGAAGTGAACAGAGAAAGATACCTTTTAGTGCTTTTTTGCTTCTGCACTTCACTGCAGAGCCAATACAGTTGAGAAAAAGGAGAACTGGATTCTATTCTGGTTCATGCACCATGAGCAGAATTTTGTTAACAGAAGTGCTGATCCTTCAAACATTTATTGCAGCAGTAGTCCCATTGATGTCAGTCAGCAGTGAAGTATCAGCAATGACAGAGCTGCTTCTGACTTCAGTGGGATTACTCAGGATAATTAAACTCTACTCTTGTTAGTAAATTTGCAGGATTTGGTCCTAAATTCCAAATCTGGGACCTTTATTACTGGTAATCATATGAAACAAGAAAAGAACCCCGCTTGGCTTTCAAATTCCAAACTGAGTTAAATAAGAAGAATGATGATTGGGCTAGCAGTTAGAAGAAAAATTTTCACTAATTAACAGAGTAAATATGATATAGAAGTAATAGAGAAACTGTAACATCAAATCCCATAATACCATATTTAACATTATTTTAAAACCTTTTTTTTTTTCACGAGAAGATGATTCAGCTCTCAAGTCAGATGTCAGACTGACAAGCATTGCTCTGCCGTTACTGATACTTTGCAAAGTCAAGGCAGATAATAATTGTTGATTTCATACAACGGAGCTACTCATGGTAGAAAGACTATGCCTGGTTGTAAATTTTTGCAGGAATGGATCCTGAACAATTGATAAGGACAGAGCAGCGAAATGTGGATTAACAGATGGATGGATTTAAGTGGCATGCTGCAACTTCTACTAAACTTTAACAGAGGGGAGGAGTGCTACCCATGACCCATATTGCACATAACTGGGGTTAGACTTTCCTCCGCCTAGCCTGAAGGACTCAGCTTGCTCTGAGTCCTAGCATACTCCTTTCCCCTCTCCCCTCTGCAAGGGGGACAGAGAGTGCAGAAGGGTTGGGACCTTGGCCTATGAGGGCAACAAGTTCTAACCTCAGTCTGTGAAGACCACAAGGTGACACTATATTCCATGAGCCCAAGGCCAATCACTAAAATCCAAGGTCTTTTACTGGCCACAGGGGATGCCAGCAACTAGTTTGGTCACACCCCACTCAGCTACTAAGTCTGGTGTCACAACTCCTGCCCAGTCCATTTCCTCACATTCTATAGCTATATGTTAGTGCTTCTATCTGACATCATCTCTGAAAAATTCAGGCCAATTGTAACAGACGCTCACTGCTGGGGCTGTCCTTTCACTGCCAGCCCTATCAAGTTTCCTCACCTGTGGAGGCAGGTGAATGCCATTTCTGTGGCTGTTATAAAGCAGAATAGAGTCTAGCTCATTTTTTCTTAGCACTGAATAGCCAACACAGCTAACAGGAGCAAAAAGCTCTAATAATATGCTTTGTTACTAAAGAAGTAGATAGGATTCAGCTATAACAGATCAACTTTTTTCCTGGTTGCTGTGAAGAAGGACTATGATGTATATTCTGTTGTACTAAAACTGACATGTAACCCCTAGATTGTTTTAGGTGACATAGTATATTCACCAAAAAGCACATTCACTTTTGCATGGCATCTTCCCTCAAGACATGATTAACTCCCTTCTCTTTCCTTAACCCTAATTGGGATTCCTACAAATTATAGGACAGTTAATGAATCTCTGGAAAAAAAAATGAACTGAAAAAAAATCCATTAAACAGTTAAAATAACAGCACTAATAAAACACACTCACATCACTTAAAAAGAAGTCCTGAATGGAGTCTCTTACTTCTTCCCAAGTGAGTAAGTCTTTGTTTTCATCATAGTTTAGTCTGTTAATATATTTTGATGGTGACACAATATTTTTTTCTTTTGCAGGCCCTCCAGTTAATGTCACATGCAACATATTTATAAACAGCTTTGGATCCATTGCAGAGACAACCATGGTAAGGCAACTTAAAGTAACTCAAATAACTGAACAAGTTATGTCTTATTTTAGGTTGGAACTAAACTGAGGAGGAAATCATTTTTGTTGTGGTTAAAATCAATAAATAACTATTTAACTCAACAGTTGGTTTATCTGGTAGAAAATCCATAATTTTACTGTTACCATGCTGAAGAATGCACTTGTGAGGGCCAACAGTGATCTTTTCATATCTTTGGTGATAGTTGTAATGAAATTTCATAATAGGTTTTTTTTTTTTTTTTTTTTTACACTTTTGAATTAAAATGTTTACGTTCAATGGCATTTTATCTTTCTAATAGCACAATTTATGGCTCAAGTAGCTTCGTTAGTTATATGCTATTGTTCTATTTCATATAATAGATGGGGGCATACATTTTACATGATGAATGTCTTTATTTTCAGTAAAGTATTATTTACTATAAATAAAATGTAGCACCAATGTATAGATTACATTAAAGAAAATCAAATATTTAGAATCCAGTCCACCAGAAAAATATCCATAACTGCCTGAACACTGAAAGCCTTGGAAGGCTATGGAGGCTGGTGACACAGTAAACTGATCTTGCCAAGTCTATTAATGTTGTGGTTTCTGAGGGGAAATTGGGAGCACTTTCTATGAATGTGCATCCTAAGCAGATTGAAGAGGTTTCAAGGGCCAGCAGCTAGAGAGACGTATTTGGGTTGAACAGGGGATAATACATTGCCTAATTTGTAATGAAAGAGGTGGGGGGGCTCAAGCAATTTTTTTTTACTTTCATAACTGACATGGCAAGTCCAGAGGTTTCCAGGGCTATAAACTGCCAAGCCTAGAGGTGCCAGGGCTCAACCCTAGCACAAATTAAGCACCAGGATTATTTAATCCTTAGTTGCTGTGGAGAAGGACTCCAGGCACATCTCTCTTTAGCAGCTCAGAGGGCGAATTTGGGGGAAGCCATGGGACAGGTAGGCTTATGTCTAGTGAGCAAGCAAACTATAGAAATTCATTGGCTAACCTCCATGAGAAAGGAGATGTTCAGCAGACTGCAGCGGCTACTATATACAGTAGTAGTTATGAATTTGGAGGTGGGAAGGACAAGTCCACTCTTCAGGAGCTGTTTGCTTGGGCTTTCCAGAGGAAATGAGAATTTAGCCCTTAAATTCCAGTGAAATTTGGGTTCTGATAGGGTTTTACCTAAAAGAAAAATGTGAGGAAAGAATGAAAAAGTAACTTTGGAAGTCACGCTAATTACTTTCCTATTTCTTTAATTTATGTATGTATCATATTACAAACACTGACAGCCATTTAGAGACTATCAAACATTTCTAGAATATTTACACCTGTTCATGAATTTGACATTTTTCATGTTAGCGTACACACAGAAATGCTTTTATTTAATTTCCGTTCAGACAGCTCTGATGCCTTCTGGCACAGTGAGGTGTATAGAGGCAGTATCACTTGCTAAATGTTAAGTGGTGTAGCCATTCCTCACCCCACCACCCTGCCAGCACACTATGGGTAGGAGAAGTGATGGTCCTCCCCTTGCCTAAACACACCCTATCCAAGGATCCAGCAAGATACATGAGCATGTGCCTATTTTTAAGAATGGGATCAGGGCCTATATACCTTCTATTGGCATAAGATCTCCTCCTCAGCATTTGGCTTTTGAAAGTATTCCCTGCTCACTGTGCTCCCCTGACTCTCGAAAGCCAAAATTTAATCTTAATTAAAAACGTGGCCAGCTTTGTTTCATGTACCTTGGACTCCTAATTCCCATTTTAACCATTTCTTCTCCATTATTAAGTTACTTTCACATTGTAAAAGGTTATATTCTCCTACCAAATAAGGTGATACATTTTGCTCTGTTACCACCTTGGAAAGAGGTTAGTTAAAACAATTAAAACCTACACATAATATTTAACCTTAGCTTTAATGATCTTTGAAAGACACCTTCTAGATAGGAAAATAGCGATCTGTACAATTTGTTCCCAGGCACAATGAGTGCCAATAAATAATACACACTTATCATAGTATGGCATAAATAGCCCTGAGTCGCATACATTATAAATATAGGAAATCCCAAAGCATTGTCAGCATCATGGTATAGTATTTATTAACTTTTTTAGTAATGCCATCTGCAAACATGTTAAGGCTGCACAAAAAAACTACAACCTAGATTACATAGCAACTGCTGATACTCCATAATACTGGTAATTTGTTTGTAACTTATGCTGCTCAGAGAAGTCTTTTACTTATGGTCAGTAGTTGTTGAACTCTGTCAAAACGAAATCAGTCATTTTAAAATATGAGCACTCACACATGATTTTATTTGTGACCTGTGATGACGAACAGCTCTTGAAAACTAGGACAGTGTTTATACCTTAATGTTACAATAGTAACATCTAGCATTTTATTACAAACTGGACTTCTTTTATGCAACTGTGCTGAATAGGATTCATCTTACAGTATTTTACTATAGTATTTGTTGTTTGTTCTGTCTAAGTTACGTGAAACACATGTGACCAGTTACCTTCTTCTTAGGATTTGTTTTAAATCACTATGTATACAGACAATTTAGAGGCCTGTAACAACAATGTCCAAAATGTTATTAAAGTATTTTTTTCCAATCTTTACATAAAGGATTTTAAGAGAAAAAATTAAATAAAAATTAGGGAAGTCCTTAATTGATATCTGAAAGCATCTCTGGAATTTAAACCTCTAAATGTGTATGAATGTAATGTATTTGTTTTAAAGATATTTGCCTATGTTTACAGGAATTCTCTTAGCAATGTACCTATAATCGATACTGTATCAATATACTGGAAATCTATATTGTATTTGTGTTGCGATAGCTTTAAGGTGATCAAAATCTTTGAGCTCCCTCTGCTGGCTTGGCTATGTATAGCACAAGAGACAACTGGCTTAATTCAGAGGTGATGTGTTAGAATTCTGCAGTCTTCTTCCATATTACTTATACCAGTTTTTACACTAGCATTTTCATTGAGGTTATGTCAGATTTACCCTGGAGTGAAATGAATATCAGGCTTCTTTATACTCAGGTAGGTTCTGCAAGACCAATGGATTCCCTTGGACTGGTATACAAGGGCATCGAAGGAGCCAGAAGGTGTAAGTGAAAGAACTGGGTTTGAGTTAAATTAGGCTACCTTGTTACACCTCCAGTTAGTTGTTTTGACTTTACACTCATATCTTCTGCTCCCTTAGAATGTGAGTTTAAGTAATGTGAACTCACGTTCCCGTTCATTTCAGTCTCAGCGAGCCAAAATGAAAGGTTATTTTTAAAGGGGGGGAGTGTACATTATATGTAGGTAAGATCAGTCTAAGGGACCCTAAGTTGGTGTAACATACATTGGTTTCACAAAGGTCTAAATTATTACCAATTGGAACTCACTCTAGACAGACTTTTTCAGATTTGTATGTGAATATGGTCAAATATTGCCATTTGTGTATTGTTTGTGCATTGGGCCCAGTTCTGGTGCCAGATTCATAGAAATATGCTGATTTACACCAGCTGAGGATTTAGTCCCTGACACATATTACTCATCAAGACTCCCATGGTAGTAAAATCAACAAGAGCTTTGCCTGGATGGGGGTGGGGAGAGGGCAGAATGAGAAATGAGTAAGGCCTTCCAACCATTGTTTGATTATTTTTTTTACATACCCCCACCATTTGTATTCCTTATTGTGTGATCCTGGAATTTTAAAAGTCAAACAATGATAGCAGGAGGCAAAAATATTCTTTCTAGATTTAGAAGCACAAAATACTATAAGCATTTTATAATTCAATCCCATTAATTTGTCTAATTAAATGTCTAAACATCTCATGATTGTAAATTGCATTGAATTAAATCAATTTCATTTTATTATATTAAGAGCAGGTGTTTATTTTTAAAATACACAATAGTAGCATGTG
Source organism: Malaclemys terrapin pileata (assembly GCF_027887155.1). Lineage (NCBI taxonomy): Eukaryota > Metazoa > Chordata > Testudines > Emydidae > Malaclemys > Malaclemys terrapin. Next base: position 69,350,706 of record NC_071509.1, read on the forward strand.
TCTTCAGTGGAATTCTGGCCATAAAGCCTTTATAGGTTTGTGCAACTTTGAGACTTAAATATGACTTAAAGGCTTGATTTTGCATGGTGCTGGGCACTGTAGCCCTCATCCAACAAAGCACTTAAGCACACGTTTAATTTCATTAATGCGATGAGTCAATGGACTGTCCATGTGCGTAACGTTAAAACATATACTTAAGTGGTTTGCTGGCTTGGGGCCAAGGTGCTCAGAATCTTGCAGGATTGAGCACTGTGAGCCTAAAATGTTTTAGTATAGTTTGATTTACTTCTTGGTAACAACTCTTAAAAGATAATGGAGTCTATAGTGTCCATAGCATCCCTGTACATACACAAAGTTTCTCACGATAACATGATATGGTACTGTGTAAGATATATCAAGATACTTTTAAAGAGATGTATAGCAATTTAATATACAGCAATCAGCAGTGCCCTGCTAAAAATTAAAAATGATTATTCCGTTTTAGTCTAAAGAATGAGAGTGGGCTCATTGTTGACATTTCTGGTTTCAGCGCTTCAGAGATGAAGCAAAGTCTAGCAAATATGGTGTAGTTGGTTATAGGGAAGAGAAGTAAGCCAGCATCAAAGAATCTCATTTAGCACTTGAGAATATGATTGACCAAAAAGGAGAGAGTGTTTCCACCAAATTTCCAAAAGGATTTTAAAGGTCAAGAAGAGCACACTGATATTAGCACAGAAATAAGCTAATATATTTCTAAGTGAACTAACTATACATGTGCTAAGAGTGCATTGACACAGACTCTTGGAAAGAGGCCTACTGGCAAATGCCATCAGGGCAGCTAATTATCCTTTAAAAGAATATGTGTCTCTTGCTTATTCCTGCCAAACCTCTGGTCATGGGTATTTCTTGAGTAGTAAATAGTAATGCAGCTTGACTATGGGTAGTAACTGGGTGAGCTGCCTTTTTTGCTGCTAGCAGTACCTTCCCTTAAAGCCTGGGATATTATATAGACAAAAGCAAGATGTGCTTTTCACCCACACTAAAAAAAACACTGACAGGTTTCAGAGTAGCAGCCATTTAGTCTGTATCCGCAAAAAGAACAGGAGTACTTCTGGCACCTTAGAGACTAACACATTTATCTGAGCATAAGCTTTCGTGGGCAACAGCCCACTTCTTCAGATGCATCCAAAGTACAAGCCACAAGTACTCCTGGTTCTTTTTAAAGAAACATTGTATGCCATGTTTTTTGACCAGTCAGCATTACGCCATCTGTTATCCATTTCTTCCGTTTCATCAGCCTGACCTTCTCATGGCTGAACATATCTATTTCTGCCATATTCTGCCATGGGATTGTCTTAAAACAGAGTGCTTGAAGGCAATATTCCCTTATATGTATGTTGATAGTTGTAATGCTCTTGGTAGGTTTCCCAGATGTTTGGGACAATACAGTCTGTTTAGTTGGTAACCACTAATGTCTGTGAAATGAGAGTCTTCCTTTGGTGGAAACATGTATAACATTAGACCTAACAGATCCCTTAATTTGTTAGTGTTTACAGTGATTAATGCAGAGTAGTCTAGTTAGCACATTTTAGATCACAACCCCCATAACCTGAAATACAGGTCACATTCCAGATTCAACATGCTATAGAAATTCCTTTATTTCTTTATTTCCTGCACTCTAATTAAATCTTTCCCTTCTAGAAAGAGCAAACAGAAACATCACTTCTGCAATCTACAGATTGATCTTGCACTAGGTTTGAAATTTGTGCTATTTATCTTTCCATATTCTGTATCATGAGCTTGCTTCTGCAGTCTTTAGCTTAGGTCACTGAGTCAGACACAGACAAAGGTCTTTCAAATTCTACTGGGCCAGCAGCTGCTCAGTTTGTTACATGAACAGATTAATCTGTGCAAATCCTCTTGCTGAACCTGCATTCTAATACGCCAGTTTCATTTTATCTTTCTTTTCCATAAAAGACCTATCACACACTCTTCATGTATATAAGGAAAAAGTGTCTAAAAATGCACTCATCATCTACTTTAAAAAATGTGCACATTAATAAAGATGCCACAACAAATGGGTGTTAATCTAATTTGCAATCAGATTAGGGCACTCTTTTTAATCTGTTTTTTAAAGGATGAAATGGGAAACATTCTTTTCATGTAGCAAAGTTGAATGGTGAGCTTTCTAGTAAAAATATGGAAAACTTTGTAATTAGGAATTTTCCCAAAACTGTTACCTTCACTACCATAGTAGTTGCAACACTTGAGAGCTAATATATAGTATTTGTATTCTACATTGGGGTTTACATTTTTGAAAGAATCAAACCATGATGACTATATCGTCTTTTTTACATCCAAATAATTTTTTTTGCATCAGATAAGGATTTCAGTGATCATTAATACATCTTTCACATTATTAGTGCATCTGTGTTGTTCTCAGAATTTATGGGTAGAGTAATATGTTTCTTTCACATGGTACCAATGTTCATTTTTAAAGACCGACTCAGCACTAAAATCAGGGCCGGCTCCAGGCACCAGCTGAGCAAGCTGGTGCTTGGGGCAGCAGATTGTTCGAGGCAGCATTCTGCCCAATCCTAGGGCGGCACGTCCATTTGGGTTTTTTTTGTTTCGCTCCGGCCACCCTGTAGGGGGCGGCGGCGTGGAGAACCAGAGCGCCATGCAGGGCAGTCCTCTTCCTTCCCTCCCTGCCGACCGGAGCCCTCGCTGCAGGCGGCAGGAGGCGGCGCAACGAAAGGGGCCGCGTGGCAGCCCCCCTGCTGTAGCCCTGGCCGCCCCCTTCTCTCTCTCTCTATCCCGCCCGCTCCGTCCCCTTCACCCCCCTCCAGCCGGTCCCCCTGCACCGGCGCTCCGGCCGCCCCGTTTCTTTTTTGGTTTTTTTTTGCTTGGGGCGGCCAAAAAGCCAGAGCCGGCCCTGACTAAAATATGTTCCTCTCTTTAGCAGCAAACACATACATTTTTAGACAATCTTTGTGATTATCATTGGTACAGTTGCAAACTGATCTCCAGAGAGGTGATCTGTGGAAAACTATTTGCCGAAGGCCTGCTTGGAAAAGCTTACAGAATACCTGCTCTTTTCCACTTACATTCAACAGTGAAAGCAAGCTGGAAAAATGGCATTCTTCTCATTTATCCAACCTCCACCTAACTAGCATTTTTACTTCTTCAGTTTTGTCTCATGGGATTAGTCACTTTCTCAATTTCTTCCTCTGATTATTTAACCGCTGATTTAGCCAAATATTTCATATGGGCTCAAATATTCTAGAGGTTATATCTAAGGACTTAATCTTGTAAAGTGTTCAGTCCCATTAACTGCACTGGGAGTAGTGGGTCATCTCCTTAGGGCTGAGGGGTTAGGCCTTAAAAAAAAAAAAAAAAAAAGAAAAAGTAGAGTCCATAAAAATAAAAAGGTCACAGATTTTTCTAATGCACAAGTTCTCAGTTTCTGTATTCATTAAGTTGGTGAATATAATAGCCATAAAGAACAGAAGGGAGAAAGCTTGAGCATCAATAATGTTTTAATAAATTCTGAGTTTTTCTAACAACTAGATAAAGGCCCATGTCTGTTTTCCTGGTTGCCCACAACTTAGATATGAACTTAAATTAATGAAGAATAATGCTATAATGTGTGCGCTCAAGCTAGGGGAGAATAATGATACATGACAAGTTTCAGAGTAACAGCCGTGTTAGTCTGTATCCGCAAAAAGAAGAACAGGAGTACTTGTGGCACCTTAGAGACTAACAAATTTATTAGAGCATAAGCTTTCGTGGACTACAGCCCACTTCTTCGAATGCATATAGAATGGAACATATAATGAGGAGATATATATACACACATACAGAGAGCATAAACAGGTGGGAGTTGTCTTACTAACTCTGAGAGGCCAATTAATTAAGAGAAAAAAAAAAAAAAAAAACACTTTTGAAGTGATAATCAAGCTAGCCGAGTACAGATCACACTGTCTGTACTCGGCTAGCTTGTTTATCACTTCAAAAGTTTTTTTTTTTTTTTTTTTTTTTTCCTCTCTTAATTAATTGGCCTCTCAGAGTTAGTAAGACAACTCCCACCTGTTTATGCTCTCTGTATGTGTGTATATATATCTCCTCATTATATGTTCCATTCTATATGCATCCGAAGAAGTGGGCTGTAGTCCACGAAAGCTTATGCTCTAATAAATTTGTTAGTCTCTAAGGTGCCACAAGTACTCCTGTTCTTCTTTTTAATGATACATGGTGATACCATTGATATCTAAAAAGGCCAAGCTAGAAAGTGAAATAGATGTAGCAAACAAATCAAATGCCTTCTCTGTGAATTGTTTTTTTATTTCACCTGTAGGGGTTAAAAATCTAGAGCAATAAATGTGCGTTTTCCATTATTAATTAGCATTAAAGAAGAAAGGTGGTCAGTGGTTAGGTGCCCTAACCTAGGACTTGAGAACCCTGGGGTAAAATCCCTGATCTGCCACAGGCTTCCTGAGTGACTTTAGGCAACTCATTTAGCCTCTTTGTGCCTCAGTTCTGCATCTGTGAAACTGGGTTCATAGGACTTCCTTGCCTCACAGGGGTGCCCTGAGGATAAATATATTAGAGACAGCCAGGTACGACAGCCATATAAGTAACTAAGACAGATGTTACCAAGCAGTACAAAAACATAACATGGGCTTATCATCCCGTGATTAAATATATCCACCTCTACTGGATAATTTTTTTTTTTTTCGTGTTGCACTAGGCCCTTTCTATAATGTTACATGGTTATAGCTTTTGGTTTATCCTGTGTATATCACATTCTATGATTTGTCGTAATCAGTTCACAACAGGCTAATTCAGTGTGTTATCTTGTTTTTGTCTAGCAACTATTTTTGTTCTAATATATATTTATAGTTCTTATTGTACCAAACTGTCAAAACATTCTTTTAATTTATTAATACAATGATACCAGTGTCAAAATTATGCATGTAAAAATGAAAGCCAAAGGAAATGAGTTTTCAGATGTCTTTAGCATAGCTGTCTTTGTGTGTGTATTTAGCTAATGGGTGTTAATCTCATCTTGATGTATGGGGATTTTTGCCCTTAACTCCTATTAGCATTAATAGGCATTAAACCCATAAATCCCCTCCATCCAGATAAGAATATACCCTTTGGCCTTCATTTTTGCATGAACCTACAATTTACCAAAACTCCATTAACACAAAAAGCTACAGTATTTTAGAGCAATGTTAAAGGTGAATCTAAAAATAAGAAAAGGAAGGACATTCAGAGACTGTTCCTCTTTCCTTGTGCACGTATGGTAGAAGAGCTTATCCGTGCCTACACTACATCGCCATGAGTAGGGATCAAGTGGTCTCTCTGAATTCCCCTCCTCTGATCAGTTTGATTTATCTTCACTTTATTTTTAAATTTAACTTGGATTTTGTGTCTTCACTGTGTTCTGTTTTCTTGTTTTTTAATTTTTGTATTTTTATCTTCTGGATATTCAATTTCAGTAGCTAGACCATTTGAAAAAGATGTATAATTCTGGATAAGATCTACTTATAATACTTCACGTCAATACACTTTAAAACTCTTGGCTATTTATAATGAGCCCCATACAACAACAAAAAAGTAAACACGTTTTTATTTATAGCCATTATAAAAAAGAAAAGTAACAAATGCTGTACAAGACCTAGTTTAAATTGATTCTCTGGCCAATCATTTATTTTTTTCTTTTCAAAAGGAAATTCTCAGTGTGTTCATAAGTGTGATTGTTATGGCTTCAGGAAGAGGCAATATTGGCCTTTCCTTGAAGTTTTAAGGCTCTATAAGAGTTACTATGATCTGTGTGTGGTTTTCAAGCTGCTCCAAATTGTGTCAGTTCTTGGCATGCACACTGATAAATCCATGAAGGCTTTATGGTATGGATAATATTTAATCCACAAATGTATCATAATATAGGAAATATGTCATTTTGATTGATTCTGAGCAGACCCTAGGAAGTACAGGAATGGACCAGCATGCGAAAGTTAAATGAGCACCATCTACACTTTATAACTTTGAGGTGAATCCTTGGTTTCATTCCCAACAATGATTCACCCTCACTGATGCCCCACTCTTCTCACCTCTTCCCACAACTGGGGAATGCCCTAATCCATTTGGTGGATGTGCAGGTGGTTGCTTCTCCCACATGTGATGCAAATAGGTGAGTAGGTGGATAGGGGCAAGGAAAACTGCTTCAGTGGAAGTTTCTAAAAGCTTTCTTAGGGTGCAGTGAAAGGTTTCTCAGTGTAGTAAATCAGGAATGTACCATCTTCTCCAACTCCTATTACTTTTCTCTCTCTCTCTCTCTCTGGCTCCACACTTGGCTTGCCATCCTGTTTGGCTATATTATGTGATAAATGTATTCTTGTCAGCCTGGAGCAATTTGTCTTACATATGAATTATTAACCTTCAAAAAAAATTGGAAATATTGCCAACACAACAATAAGTTAAACACTAGTGGTTGTTACAATGATACTGTGAATACTTCAGGGGCTTGTATTGCTTGAGCAAAATATTCTAGGGGAAAATACTGAAGAGCACACTCAGGCATGGTTTGTCTGGTAATAAATAGTAAAAAGTTTGCAGAGACTATCTGTAGTTAGCCTCTTGATTTAAAAGAATTGTGGTAAATGCTCATTCCTCTGGGTTTTTTCCCCCCACCATAATAAGGATATTGCAGCAATGGGTAACTCGGGGGAGGGGAGCGGAGAGATCAGTTTTGTGTATGGGGAAATCAGAACCAGTATATACTTGTGCTATTTCTTCGTTACCTTATTTCAACTATAAAATTATATTTTAAAAAAAATCTGCTCTCTTTGTAGGAGAGCAAATGATCCCATGTTTATTTCCATGCTTATAAAAAAGTAGTCTTTACATGGTTTGTAAATCTAGACTTGTGGCTGAAAATGTAACTTTATAGTAAAATATGAAAGCTGATTTATTGCCACAACCGGATTAGTTATGGATGAAGAGTTATGGCCTATATTACAGTTTAATGGAATGCAGTGTGCTACCACTTATGGAATCTAGATTCAAGACACAATCTTTCTCAACTGAGTTAGCAGAGGATGGGGTGATCAGCTGTTGAAAAGGAAAAAGTGCCTGACATCCCTATGAGCTTTTCAGGGTGAATACTGATGGTCTTCAATGCTGCATCTAGGCCCTGGTAGTCTGAAAGAATAAAGTGTCACTATAAATAAAATGTAAGGGCGAGATGCTAAGACACTACAGTAATGGGAGCCATCCAAGAACCAACTAGACAGATACATACACTATCGTTTAGAAGTACCTTAATGAACTGAAATAGTTTTGGATGGTTTTCTTTAATCTCTCTCTCACACACACACACACAATAATTTAGCCTTTATGTACTGTCTTTTGAAGGTTTGTGTTGAATAGGGCATTGCCTACATGACTTTCATTGTCTTTTATTAGAATTGCCTGGATAAAACACACATGTTTTTTGGGGGGGGACTAACATTAGGTTCATATTTTTGTTTGTTTTTCATTTGCTGTCTAAATATTAATTTTAAGAAAAGAGCAGTACAAATCTAAGTTGCCTGAAAGATCAGACAATAGAATTTATACCTTAACTTTCCTATTTCATTTTATAGAACATTACCTCAGTTTTACAGTATTGCCTATATTGTGGCTGATAAAGCTTCTCAACTTGATAGACATCTTGGCAATCTATAGGTGAAAAGTGATACACGTTAAGTATTGTTATTGTCTATGTCATCTGACAAAATTTCAAGTCTGACTGCCATATTAGACAGTATGTGGTATGTATACTATGGCCACCTTGCGAGTGAGCATGGGCTTGAAAGAAACCTACACCTCCCCCCCACCCCGTCTCCTCCCTTCACCATGGGGCCTCCCAGCTCAGAAAAGCTCAACTTTTCAGCTCCCCCTAATACCTTAAGATGTGAGAGCAGCAGTATCTTTATCAGTGACTACTCATCACCTGCTAATGCATTAAAAGCTACTACTTGTACACTGAGAAAGGCAGCAAAGGTGCATGTAGACATAGCCATTTTATACATTATGTATGGTTGTGTAAATTGTCATATAAATGTTTCTCTAACTCTTGCCACTATTGTTCAAAATTAAAACCATTGTAAAAGCTGCTGTCATTTTTCAGTTTTAGCTCAATTAACCCGAGCATGTTAGTGGGATTTTAGTGTAATGCATTGGGAGTTATGAACACACAACTTCCATTAACAACAAGAGTTATGTTCATACTGTGATAAAAATATATTCCCAGACATCCAAGGAAAGTGTTTGCAACATCTATTATTACTATTATACAGTACTTTCTGATTATACAACTGATAAAAATATCTATCCTAGGCTTTAGGCATTCTTGACAGCTATTTATAATATCATGCTTGTAAATAATACATCCAGCATCTTAAATTCTGCTATAGCCATAAATAATTAACCAAGAAAACCACAAAGGAAATAGCTGTACTTCCACCAGAGAAACAGAAAAATGGAAGCAGGAATAGAATGGAACCAACCAAAAAGCAGCTCATCTATGCTGGGTAAGGTTTGTAGGAGTGGCAACAATATTTATGATCAGTGCTAATGAAGGCAGATGATAGAGCTAGTAATACTGGAATGTGCACATAACCATTTATTTAATCACCTGTGCTTTGTAATTGTGCACAATTATATCCTTGACTTTACAGGTGAAATTTTCAAAAGCACTCAGTGTTGGCCTAATTCTGCTTCCAATTAAGTCTATAATAAAACTCACATTGACTTCAATGGGAGTGGAGATAGACCATCACTAAGTGCTTTGGAAATTACATCCTACTGGGTTATCAACAGTTACAAAATATTAAAGCAAAATTTAATTTATATTGGAAAAACATGGTGGTGAAATAAAAGAAAACCCTGGATTCAAATATGAGTGCTATAATGTTTATTTGTTCTGTCTCTGAATTATGAAATATTAAGCCATGCAGCTGTCCTATAAAATACATAGATACAGGCAGAGTTTTTGATATGACATATTGAATATGTCTTTATTCCACAATTATAGCAAAATATAGTCTCTTTCAGAAGGAAATATAAAAAGAGTACCTGTCCACACAATAGGGTTTTTTTTTTAATGTTTCTAAAATCTAAGACAATTCCTAGAGGAAAAACCATCATTAAGTTACAGATAATGTTTAAAGAGATACCCAATTAAATTACAGAAACATTTTTAGAACATTGCAGTAATATACTTTTTTATGAATTCAAAGTTAAGGTTAAAGTTAAAGAACAAGCAACTGAAAGTTAGAACTTTCTAAATTAAAATTCCACACACAATCTTAATTTGACCCTGGGCCAATGCCTATCCCCTGAATAAACACCAACAATCCCCTTATAACTACTTCTCATTCTGCTGAACCATCATGTCTCATGCAATACAGATCACAAAACCTCAACTACCATATTTAGAGTATGGTAATGTTATAGAGAACAAGCATCAATAGTGTTACCTTAATACTGGAGGTAAATTATGTTCATTTCAGTTCATATTAGAAATAAACTGCCACACAGATATCCAAATCTTCCCACTTACTGTATGGCACCCAGGGCATGTCTACACTGCAATTAAATACCCATGGCTGGTCCGTGTCAGCTGATTTGGGCTCACAGGACTCAGGCTATGGGGCTCTAAAGTTACAGTGTATGCAATAGCTATTCTGGAATAACTCTACATGTGGACACTCCTATTCTTGAATAAGAGTGTCCACACAGAGTTAATCAGAAACAACTTCACATGTGGATAAATCCTTAATTCCTGAACAGCAACATCTCTACAGTACTCTTGTGATGAATGCCCTAAGGATATGCAGTACAGAGAAGCATGTTCTCAAGGATGTTTGGCATTAGTCATAACTTGTTACTGTGTCACAGATTTGGCATGTCAATTAAAGTTAAGTACTTACCAATCAATTTAAATCAGATAGTTTCTTGTCAGCTGTTATGCTGAATCTCTGACAGATTAATGACTTATAATTAATGGTGAACATACCTAGCTATGGGTTCACTTGCAACTTCTATCACATAAGTGAAAGTAGTACCTCATGTCTCAAAATTTCTATTAGTCTAACCGTGCTTCAGACATGTAATAAAGCAAAGATGTGATGTACAACAGAGAGGAGTCCCACTGCTAGGAATTCCTTGCCATATTAATATATGCTTTCAAAAAGTTCAGGAAAGAAAATGAGCAACCCCTTCCTCCCACAAAAAACAGAGAGCCAGATTATTTATTATATGTATTACCCTAATGCCTAGTTGCCCTAGTCCAGAACCCCGTTGTACAAACGCATAACTAAAAAAGAGATGGTTCCTTTCCCCAAAGAGCTTACAATCTATGAATCAGACAAGAGACAGACAGAAGAGTTCATGGAAACAATGAGAGAATATCAGTCAACGTGGTAGGCTGTGGTCTTAACACACCAGAAGCATAACCACTGTCAAGATTTTTCTGGCATTACAGCAAAGAACAGTTTTGAGGAAGGTTTTGTAGAAGGATAAGAAGGTAGCTTTTCAGAAGTTTACCTAGAGTTCCTTCCAAGCAAGAAGGGCAGAATGGGAGAAAGCACAAAGGTGCTTGTTTGAAAATTTAACAAATGGGAGATGGAGTCTGGCATCCTGGGCCAAACCAAGGTGAGCATTTACAGTTCACTAGTAAATGAGACATGAAAGGTATAGGTGGGGGATAGACTGTAACAGGTATTCAAAGTGAAAACAAGAAGTTTATGTTAGATGTGATAGAGGTGGGGTGACATGCCCTAATTCACAGTGAGTAGTAATTGATTCTGCAAGTAGTCCTATTAACTCCAGTGGGACTGCTGTCAGAACAAAGTACTGAGTAAAGGTAACAGAATATGGCCCATAATTTCATAAAACAGCAGCCAATGCAAAAAGAGTTCTGTGCTTGGAGCTCTGACATCAGAAAAGAACAAAAATAAAAGCCCTTACTTCCCCATAGCAGAACCTGTACAATGGGAAATCATAGAACAGTCAGAAACCCTGCAAACAGAATTGCTGCAGCATTCTCCTAATTTCCTTCTTTGCTAGGTTTACAGGCCTGGATGGGGGGGAAGAAGTAGATGTGATATATCTTGATATTAGTAAGGGTTTTGACACCATCCTACATGACATTGTCATAAGCAAACTAGGGAAATATGGTCTAGATGAATTTTCTATAAGGTGGGTACACAGCTGTTTGAAAGACTGTTCTCAAGGAGTAATCATCAATGGTTTGCTGCAATACTGGGAGGGTGTATCTACTGGAGTCTCACTGGGTCTAGTACTATTCAATAGTTTAATTAATGACTTGGCTAATGGAGTGGAGATTATGCTTATAAAATTTGCAGATGACATGAATCTGAGAAGGGTTGCAAGCACGTTGGAGGACAAGAGAAGAGAAAATTGGTGGAGAATTGGTCTGAAATTAACAAGATGAAATGCAATCAAGACAAGTGCAAAATTCTTCACTTAGGAAGGAAAAATCAAATGCACAACTACAAAATGGGGAATAACTGGCTAGATGGTAGAACAGTGGAAGAGGAACTGGGGGTAACAGTGGATTATAAATTGAATGAGTCAGCAAGGTGATGCAATGGCCAAAAAAAGTCTGATATCATTGGGGTGTATTAACAGGATTGTTGTATGTAAGACATGGGAGGTAATTGTCCCACTCTACTCAGCACTGGTAAGGCCTCAGCAGGAGTACTATGTCCAGTTGTGGGCACAGCACTTCAGGAAAGATGTGGACAAGCTAGAGGGAGTCCAGAGGCAAACAACAAAAATGATAAAAGATTTAGAAAACCTGATATATGAGGAAAGGTTAAACAAACTGGGCATGTTTAGTCTAGAGAAAAGAAAACCTGAAGGTGACCTGAAAATAGTCTTCAAGTAAATGAAGGCCTGTTATAAAGAGACCTTTCATCAATTGTTCATGTCTGCTGAAGTTAGGACAAGAAGTAACAGGCTTAATCTAGATCCTTAATCTAAAGGAAATTTAGGTTAGATATTAGGGGGGAAAGTTTCTAAATATAAGGCTAGTTAACTTCTAGAAAGGCTTCCAAAGGAGGTTGTAGAATCCCCATCATTGGAGAGTTTTTTTGTTTGTTTGTTTTTGTTTTTTAAAGAACAGGTTGGCCTATATGATCCAGCTTTACTTGGTCCTGTTGCAATGCAGGGAGTTGGACTTGATGACTTCTTGAAGTCCCATCCAGACCTGCATTTGTATAATTCATGTTTATGAGTCTGTACTTGAGTTGAGGGTTCTGTTGCTGCCCAGAGAGGTGTGGTGCTACCATAGGCTACTTCTGCTGCATATTTTTATTTGGGAGCCTCATTAAAATACTTGCAGCAAAAGGCCCTTTTCCTCATCCTATGCTCCCCTCCTTACCATGCAGGGGAGAGATTTATCTGGTCCTCATTCTTTATAATTAGTTAATTGAGTTGATAAGAGGAAAGTGTCTTCATTTGACTGCTGTTCCTACTTTTTTCTTTCTTGTTTCCCATTAACAGAAATGGAGTTCTGAGTGTTAAGAGCAATGAAACAAATTTAAGTTGGTGCTGTGCTCACCCAGAGTATCAGTGCACTTGGAAGTGTATTACATTTTGTCTACATGATAGCAAGTGAATGTATTTAGTTTTGCCCAACCATGCTTAAAACAAGCTAGGACTCTGTGGACTCTGGCTATAAAAGCCAAAACAGTGGAGGAAGATGTGATGTGGAGGTATTCCTCAAGTGCAGCAAACTTTGAAAGAATTCTTGCTGACCATCAGAATGCCTCTAGGAGCATTGGCAGACCCTATACCAGAGTGGGAGCTGTAACACAGACTGATAGGGTGTAACATTCAATACTCCCTGAACCAGCTCTGCTCTGCCAGCCAGTGTGCAAGGGACACTGGGTTTGTTTCATTGCTCATAAAGGAGCATTTTTTACCACAGGTGAACTAAAAATGAGCAATCCTGAGATAAAAAACTACAGTGAAGACAAGGCACTTTAGTTTTACCACAAAGTGAACAGCTTTATGCACCCCTCCCACATCTAGGGGTTAGCCTTGGTGAGTTTACCTGTGTTTTTTACCTCAGGACAGCTTGTACCTGTTCGTTATCCTGAGGTAAAAAATACATCATTTTTAGCAGTGAAGACAAGCCCATAAAGAGCTGTCTGCCACCACTCCTTCCTCCTCTTGTGATATCTATTGCTCATATGAGCACCCTACACCCTTTCCCCACACCACATTTGGCTACAGAGGGTTAGTCAGTCTTTTTAAAATAATAAGAGCTGGGAGTTAAATATGCTGAGTAGTCAGGACCTGAGAACAAAACATTTTATTTCAGGAAAGACAATTCTTACTTGAAACCAACATTCAATTAAAAGCGATATTCGCTATACACTTTAGTAAGCCCAGGAAACTTCAGCATGGTACTATGAAAGACAGACAAAGCAGTCTGTAGAAAAACTTTACTAAATGTAAGAATCTACCTATATATAATCTATTACCAGCTTAATGTTTGATATTATGATTGAATAAGTATATCTGATTAGCTGCAGCCTGGACTCTTTTTGTGCTTGTATCACACCAGTCAGAGGTCAGATAATGAAGTGCATTAGAGCTTTATAATTGGAATCTAAAGAGGACCCTGCATCTCAGGTTTAATATTGTCTGATCAGGTAGTTAAGGCAAACTGTAGTTATCTGACGTGACAGAAAGTGGTAGGTAGAGATTCAGAGTTAAATGCCATGAGAACTGTAAGCCACAGATAATTAATGTATTATTGGACTGATTCAGCTAACACACACTGTACTGCCCTCCTTCCAACTCAAAAGGTTTAATATGAGATGCCATTGCTTGATTTTTCCAACAGCAAATAGTCATGTTTTGTGCCGAGCTAGTTTGATTCATAGTGACAAGACAGTGTTGGTGTGTGTACACTGTTTATTGTCAGGGCCCAACTTCTGTTGATTATATAAAACTAAGGAACAGAAATAACTTTTATCATTGAAGTGAAGCTGCAACAGAGAGCCATGTCAGGGCACTGCTCTCAGGTCCCTCATTGCTCTCTGTGGTCCTTGTAAGAAGTTATTCCAAGGCCAGAATACTTTAAGATTTTTCCCCTTTACAGGATCTTACTTTTTAAGTCTCCTACAGCTACTCAAACTACACCTTCACCCAAGTCAACCCTTCTTTTACCTTGATTCAGGGATCCCAAGGCACCCCTGTGGGGGTCTAGGCTACTAACTCACATAGTTTTCTCCACCTTGGGTCAGGAATCCCACAGCCTTCATTCTAGGTTCATAATTCAGGCCAGCTGTAGCACTCAGTTTCAGCTGTGTCTTCCCCCCCAACTGGCAAAGGCCAGCAGGCTGAAAAGGAACCCTCCTCCTTTCCCAACCCCTTAACTTCTCTTTTATCTCCAGGCCAGTTACCCTTTGACACAAACATTTTGGAAAAGAAGTTACCAAACTCCAGAGCTCTCAGTGGTAGAGATCAGTTAATCTCTCAGTCCTAGGCAGTGAGCTGGGGTTTTCTGGAAAGCTGCATCCTGCCTGCAGGAAGACCACTAGTGCTGAAAATCATCAGCTCAGCACAATTGGTACAGGCAGGCCAATCATGCAGTGTTCTCTTGATTAGGTAGATGTGTACGTGGGAGAAATGCTTATAAATTGTGAGCTCTTTTTCTCTATACCCAATCTCTGAGGATAACACTCTGCTGAACGTGCCACTGGTTGTAGTCAAATATTGCACAACAAGCTGATCCACAGTAACACAGTCTCAGTCAGGGCCGTCTCCTAACATGCCTAATGAATGAAGCAGTTCTCTTAGAAAGCCTTCCTCATTCACTTGATTATGGAAATTTATTTATTTAAGAAACATAGCAAATCCCACAGCTATGAAAGGCTCGCCTGGATTTAGATACTTGCACAGTGAGTTTCTGTTCTTTAAGGGCCTGATTCAAAGCCCATTGAAGTTACTGGGTCCAGCCCTAAATGTACACACATGCCAGGGAAAACTAAGGAAACTCCATCAATTTACTTAAAATAATTAGATTACGTGACATGCAGTATAGGTCACTGAACAAGTGCAAAATGGAAAGGCTGTTATTATACAAAGCCTAATCAGCCACTGGGCAGCCTGTCTAATTACACTAATCAAAGTAGCACTAAAAAGCACATCAAGTTTCATATTTTTCAGAGACCAAGGTAGCAGTATTAGAAATTCTAGCCAATAAGAACTAAATCCATTAATGTATTTTGTGCCATACTAGCTTCTCATGTATAGTAGTAAAGAATGTTTTTTTTTACATCAGTCTTTATCTTTTCAGTCCTCACGTTGTACTTCTCTTGCATCTAGTATGATAAAGACAAAATATTCTTTGGATTGATACAGAACTCATCTTTATCTTGGTTATTGTTGTAATGTAATACTAATCAATTACTTTAATTAGCTCAAACTATAATTAACCATAAAAGTATGCACACTGCAAAAAGAAAGCTCTGGTTAAAATTGTGAGATAAGCTTAGATTTAATTATTTTTTCCCCCACAGAAAAATACATTCTTTTAATACACTCATCCAAAGCTTTAATTTCCCTAAGAAATACCCAGCTTTATATTTCATTCTGAATGTTCATGAATGCTATAATTATAGCATTCATTTCCACAATATTACATCAAAATGAGAGAGAGAGAGAATTGCTGAGGGGTGTTGGCAAGTAGCCTGTTGTGATCATCCTGTTTGAACAAATGATATTAAAATTAGAAGGGTCAGAGGATTTTGAAGATGAAGTTCAAGGAGCTAAAGTTGTTTTTGAAAGAAAGAGAAACCACACCAACCAAAGAAGTTTACATAATTCTTGTATGCAATCAGTAAAAGTAGTACAAAGAGAAAAAAGGAACAGGATAGACTAAACACTTTAAAGGGTGGTACTCTGAGGGAGATGATAGCTTTGCGGATATTTGAGGTACACCGTGGAATAGAAAATTATATAAAAAAGCTGAATTTATCCATTTTTTGTAGGTGATTTTTAGTAAAGAGGGAGAGAGAATGCTCTTGAGGGCAATATGTCAGAACTTTGGTCACATTTGAAGCCAGGAATTAAAAAGTTGCTGACCCCAAATTAAAAGCTAATGTTATCTACAGCTATCAACAATGCCTGAAAGGAAAAAATAGAAAAAAATTAAAATACCCACCTGTTGTCTGAAATGCTGAGAGATGAACTTGAAAATATATATTTATAAGAGAAATGTGGCTTTTGGGTGAAAGGGGAAGTGCTATTGCAAACAAAGCTGCTGAGTTTTGTACCTGTATATAAATTGTTACAACCCTGATGAGTCCCACCCCTCCTGCTAGACACTCATTAGGCTGCTTTACTGAACCCAATACTTGGGTCTCACATGCTCTTGGCTTGCTGTAGCTAGTCAGAGTTTAGGCACTGTCTCTCCAGCCTCAGACCTTTAAGTACGCACACAGATGCAGACCCTGGTCTGTTACCAGCTTGGCTGTAGTATCCCTGCAATCCACCCCTCAGGTGAACAGATTTCCCCTATCACATGATCCTGTATTGGGTCACCAACCACCTGAAGTTCAGACTGAAAAAAATTCATTTCTTGCAGGTTAGCCACCCTGTTTGGAATATCCAGTGTATTGGCAGGACAATGTCATTCAATGTTAACCATTTTTTTTTATTATCCTGTAGCAACTTCCAGAGAGGATGTGTGATGAGAGACATTTCCATGTCAGTAAATGGCTGATTCAATACACAGAGGCACAGTGATACAGAGTTCATAAAATCAATCAGAATTCATAAGTTTTACATAGACATATTTCCCAAACTGTCACATAAGCATAGCTGGCAGAAGAGGAGGAGAATTAATTCATGGCTTGAGATTTCTGTGTTGTGAATAAAGCTGATAATTCAGTAAACAGTGTATACTGTTGTCCTAGCCTGAGATATCATTAAAATAAGCTAATATACAGTAATGCTAGGCCATTAGCTTTTAAACAGAAATCCCCATTAAACAAATAGCACAATATGACTCTAAAATATTATTACAGTATTATATAGCAGGAGTTAAATTCTCAAGTACTTACTGAAGCAAAGACTTCCTTGGGCAGCTACATTGCTTCCTGGAGCTGTGGGGAATGGAAGTAGTGAAGGGGCCACATTCATCTGAAAGGGTTCAGCATCTGCCCAATATGTTAGAAAGTGTGCTGGGGAGCCATTGCCAACCCCTGCCTGGCTACTGTGGAGAACATAAGCAGGGGTGCTAGCCTCAGACATCTTTGGGCTTAGAGAGTACAGGGACAATATTGCTATCCTATAGTTTCAAACAATATGTGAAAACACTTCTTGCCCCCCTCTCCCCCACATCATGAGGGTTTCATTAACTGCATTTTTGAGTGAGTCATGATTTTTGAACTCTTCACAGAACCTAGTTTGCCCATCATGTGTGCATATAAAGATATCAGGATGGGAATTCATTCTGAAACTAACAAGCTACCCACACAAATGCATGGACTCCCCCTTTTCATCCTGACACAGACTCCATTTTCCTCTTTTAATCTTTGATTAATATCCTCTCCTTCTCTGACCCCACAGGGCCAAGCAGACTTGCTCCTACCTACTTTCTAGTTCCATAAACAGCTCAGAGATGTGAAGTTAATTTACAGTGTTTTTTTTTTTTCTACCACCTTTACAATCTATGTAGCCTCATACTCCCAGTAACATGCAACCCTCAACTTCAGAGATAAGGAGAAGACTACAGCTCTGACTCTTCTACTCATCCTCTTTCTCCTTTCAGGCTTCTTTCCTGTGTCTTTTGTAGCACTTGGGCTAATGAGTTAATTGGCCTTTTAACTCTCTCCAGCCTCCCCCCAGTCTATCACCAGATTAATGTTCCCATGTCAGGTGTGCGCTGGGTTGACTAATTGGAGTTGCAGTGATTGGTGAACTGACTCAGCTGCTTTTGCCCACCATTCAGTGCCTTTGTGCAGGAGATATCTCAGGTGAATTGTGCAAGCTGTATAGCTAGGTATGAATTTGCTGACGTAATCAACATGACTAGAAGCCTTTGAAATCCCATTGTATCTTCAGGTCTCAGCATTCAGTACTGCCTGAATCTTTGATTCATTGAGCAAGATTATTGCTCTCCCGACTATGTTATTTCTGTTGTTTGAAATTGACATTGGTCTTATTCAATGTAAGGTTATTAGCTCTTGTAATCTCCAGTACTCTTCTCAGTCATTCCTAATGTTCAATGGCAGTGCTGCCCCAAATTATGTCATTAGTGCACACTTTTGCTCCCACTAGACCCTCTAACATCTGGCTCATTGTACATTGAAATACTTCTGGAGCCAAATGTATTCAGAAAGGGAGTCTTAGGATGCAGTATCTTCCAAATAGTATTTTGAAACTGCCAATCTTGGAGCTATCAGTGTCCAAAGGGATCAACCATGATCCTGCCACGGTATCTAATTTGCTGAAGAATTTGGCTCCAGACATTTCAGACATGAGTTCACTTCTTGTGGGCAAGTGGAAGTGTTTCTTTTTATGTTTTTGGTCAGCTCTTTAGGATCCATACACAGTCGTGGTCTCCCTGCTTTTTTCTCTACAGTTACTAGGTGTGAATCCAACCTGTTGGTTCTTCTATTCGCCTAATGATAACATTTGCTGTCATGTTTTCCAACTCTTCTTCTAGCTTCTTTTTTTAAGACTTGTAGAACTTTTCATGTGGCCTGTACTACAGATTTCTGTATCTTCTCTTAACCACATCTTATATATTACTGGAAGTACCCATTTTCTGTGAATACAGCCTCATATGCTATTAATATTCTTACATCTGTTTCTTTGTCTCTCTCGCTCTCTCTCTGGAATGCATCCTTTTAATGAGACTAAGGACCTCACATGTTTGTAGGACCAAGATGTCTTGCTTGCTTCCACATACCACCACAAACTCTTTGTTTATCATTTTCCCTTTTCATTTAAGTGTCAGTATGTACTATCCCAACACTGGAACTGTTCCTTTATTATAGTCTTTCAGATACTTTTGATTCTTCCACTTTTATGTGCTCCTTACATCTCTTTATTTCAGTATCTCTAGTTAATTTACTTGTCTCCCCAAAGTCTATCTTGTATATCATAAGTGCCATTTTAATTAGCTAATCTTTTGTTTTTCAGCCTCCTCTATTATTGTACTTAGGAACAGCTCTTCCTCTTCACTTGTGGAATCCCACTTATATATATATATTTCCTTGCCTTCTCTGCACATTTAAACATAATGGTTTGGTTTATTACAGTCTCTACATACTTGCCTAGGTGATAGACATTTCCTATATTCATACAGGTTGCTACATCACTGGGATCATTTCCAGCTTTCCATGTTTCTGTCTTTGGACAATTTAATTTTTGAGAACTTTTCGTTTGCTACTTTAGCTAGTACTCACAGTCATGACCGCTGTGCATTTCTCTCAGCTTTTTATTGAGTTTCTGTTTGTTCTGCTGCTTGGCACATACATATTGCCCTTTCTAGTGTCAGATCCATACTCCTGGGTAACCATTCACACACTTTTTTATTTTTACATGCCAGGACAATCTAGTCTCCATATTCACAGGTCTGATTTTTAATTTTAAATCGGTGACAAACTCCACTATTGTTTCCCCTTCAGTCTGTGTTCTGAACATCTTTCCCTCATAAATAACCTTTTACTAAGGACACAAAGATCCCCAACCACTCCCATTATTTCTTCAAAGCTTCCCCCTTCCTCTCCCCACCACATTGTATACATCTAGGGCATCTGTGTCTACCACTGTTAAGAACAGAGCAAACTCTTCCTCATCCTCCTCCAGTTTATTTGCCCCTGTGACTTTCATATACCATTCAAATTGGTGTTTGAAAGGTTTCCAGGCACATTCAACATTTTCCCCCAATTCTCAGGACAGTAAGGGGAGTTACTTGCAGTTGCACAGGCTCTGTGGCAGCCATTGCAATGTTAACTTTCTCAATGTGGCTTCCAGCACTGTGTGCCTTCTATTACTGGTCCCATGTAGAATCATACTCATGAGCAGAGACCTGTGTCAAGATAAAACCATTATAACAAACAGGAATATGTACAGACATGAGGTAAAAAGACTTTCTGCTGGTCTGTGTAGCTGCAGCCTGTGACTACCCTGTCTGGGCTGCTGTGTTTCATTCTGCCCCAGCAGTAAATGTGACTCGGGAAACCAAAGCCTGCATCTAGAGTCTACAGGAAATGTGGTGTCTTTACACTTCCTGGAGGACTTACTCTGTTGCCTAAGTTCCCTCAATCACTTCCCTCTTACAGTCCCTCATGTATTCCAGCCCTCCACACCTGAATCTGCAGGGGAAGCTGCTCTACTAATGGCAGTGTAGGGGCCTGGTCTGCACCGATTGCTCCTATCCATGCTTTGGCCCTGCGCTCCTACCTCAGTTAATTCCTTTGCTACAGTGTAATGCGTGTGTGGCTGGCAAGGCCACTGCTACCAAGCTCAGTTGGTGAAAGGGAAAAAGCAGCACTACTATGAAGCACCTGCTATAAGACACTCCCCGGCAAGCGGATATTGTTTCACAAGCAGCACAGTGCAGCCTTTAGTGGCCAATAGGGGAACTGAGGTAGCTGAGGCAATAGTTCTAAAATTGAGAGCACTGCAGCCACCAAAACAGAACCAGTTCATGACACCTGTGATAATTTACTCAGTGGTGAAAACTCTGCATTATGTACAGCAGGGGAAGTCAATAGGTAGACCACGATCCAAATCCAGACCTCCAGATGCTCTTGAATGGACTGCAAAAATTTTATTTACTTATCATGTTTGTTATTGCAGTGTTAAAAATGTTTCTCTGGAGTCTGGACCTTGACTATACCTTGACCAAGAAATTTGGACCTTGACAAAAAATAATTAACTACCCCTGGTGCAGTAGGCAGAGGCTTCTTGCAGCCTCTCAAGTACTCCTACAGCAATGAAAGGTCAAGCAAAATGGTGCCCAAAGAATGTGAAGAAAAGGAGGGGGGGGAAATGGGGGGCAGAGGGAGGGAGGTTGGAAGAGTTATGTCCCTTGACTGTTGGTATATAACAGTGGTAGAGGGCCAAATTCTGCTCTTATTTACACTGAGATAAATCCAGATTCACTCCATTTCCATCACTGAAGTTTCTCCAGGTTTACAGAGATATAACTGAGAGCAGCATTCAGCCCTATTATGTGTCATTAAATGAAAATTATAGATGATATGTTAGCTCTAAAACAGAGAGCTTTTTCTGAATATAAGTGATTTCACTTCAGTTCTCAAGCCTGAACATTAAACTTTTCAATTTCTGTTCACATGCCACCATTCCTCCCCTCACCCCCCACAGTTTTGCTTAGAGTTTTTGGATTTGAAACCATGTGAGCTGAAAGTTTCACATGGTGTTGATCGAAAACCATCAATCAGTCCAGTGTCACTTGAACTACAGGATCCTTTCAATTAAACATTTTGCATTTGTAATGAAGCCTGAATCCAAGCCTGGATTTTGATTTTTATATAATATTAATAATTTGAATTTAAAATGTTTCAGTAAATATTTCATAATTGGTGAACATACTGGGCAAAATTCATTTATGTGACTGGCATACGGGAATAAGAATGGGAAAAAATCTTTCCCACCAAGTCTTTTGTTAATATTCTAGAAATTGTTCAAAGCCAATGTTACAAATCTTAATATTAGATCTACATAAATACATCTGCTTTCATGAAATGTTAGGTGACTTCACCAGCACTAAACACTCAAGTGTTTTCTTGAGTGAGGTCTTTAAATGGATTTTAGCTATAATTGCCATAGTTACAATAGCAAAGTTATCATTACTCTTGTGAAGTACATTTCCCACAATGCTATTAACTTTTGTACTCAAGACGATGTTTGCAATTCCACAAGCTTCTCATGTTAAAATGCTTCTGTGAGCTAGCACCAACAAAGCAAATGTACTTTTGTTTCATTTTGAATCAGACAAGTTCAAATTCCTGCTTAATGTTTGGATATTAGCTGAAATTTTAATGGCACATGAAACTAAATCTTGTAGAATATTGGGGAGGATCCATCTGTGTGCATGTAAATGTGATCTTTTGGTGCAAGTGATGATAGTGTCCATAAAGAATATGTGCAGGTGATCTGCAAATGAAATTTTGCAAATTTGCCTTTATACACTTATCACTGCAGAGCTGGTAGGATCCCAAATACGATGAGAGTTTAATTTCACAGTATCCTCACTACAGATGACTGCCACAATGCTTACATGAGTGAACAGAAATATTGTAACTACATGTATAAAGTGATGTATTTAATATATAATTATAATAACTTTAATGACACCTTAGAAATGCTGTATATTCACAGTATTACCAAGTCTTTAATTACTATCACTTTATAATAAAGCAATGTGCTAAAATATTGACTTTAATATATGATATTACTTCAGACAAGAATTAATGACCCTATTGTACTGCTCAGATACAGGTGTTTTAAGCAAGCCTTATGATTTAAGGTGTAACATTAATGCTTATGAAAAACTGGCTACCTCAGGCTTTTGCTAATGACCTCCAAACCTTTAGCTTGGAGGTCACCAGCATGAATTCAGCCCAACCCAGTAGAACTTAAACACAATTCCCATTTGCTAGCCCCACCTCACAAACTCACCACCATACTTTGCACTAAGTGGCAGACTCAACAGAAAAGCCAAGAACTGCTTGGATCATTGTCATAACTATAAAGGGAAGAAGAAAAACAGGAGTACTTGTGGCACCTTAGAGACTAACAAATTTATTAGAGCATAAGCTTTCGTGGACTACAGCCCACTTCTTCACGAAAGCTTATGCTCTAATAAATTTGTTAGTCTCTAAGGTGCCACAAGTACTCCTGTTTTTCTTTTTGCGGATACAGACTAACACGGCTGTTACTCTGAAACCTATAAAGGGAAGGGTAACAGCTGTCCTGTGTACAGTACTATAAAATCCCTCCTGGCCAGAGACTCCAAAATCCTTTTCCCTGTAAAGGGTTAAAAAGCTCAGGTAACCTGGCTGGCATCTGACCTAAAGGACCAATAAGGGGACAAGATACTTTCAAATCTGGGGGGGGGGGGGGAGGCTTTTGTTTGTGTTCTTTGTTTGGGAGTGTGTTCGTTCTCGGGACTGAGAGGGACCAGACATCAATCCAGGTTCTCCACATCTTTCTAAACAAGTCTCTCCTATTTCAAACTTGTAAGTAAATAGCCAGGCAAGGCGTGTTAGTTTTCCTTTGTTTTCTCAACTTGTAAATGTACCTTTTACTAGAGTGTTTATCTTTGTTTGCTGTACTTTGAACCACTTAAATCCTACTGTCTGTATTTAATAAAATCACTTTTTATTTAGTAATTTACTCAGAGTATGTATTAATACCTGGGGGAGCAAACAACTGTGCATATCTCTCTATCAGTGTTATAGAGGGCAAACAATTTATGAGTTTGCTCTGCATAAGCTTTATGCAGGGTAAAACGGATTTATCTGGGTTTAGACCCCATAGGGAGTTGGTTATCTGAGTGCTAAAGACAAGCACACTACTGTGAGCTGGTTTCAGGTAAACTTGCAGCTTTGGGACAAGTGATTCAGACCCTGGATCTGTGTTTGGAGCCAGACGGGAGTGTCTGGCTCAGCAAGACAGGGTGCTGGAGTCCTGAGCTGGCAGGGAAAACAGAAGCAGGGGTAGTCTTTGCACATCGGGTGGCAGCTCTCAAGGGGGTTTCTGTGATCCAACCTGTCATAGTGGCGTAGTCGAGCAGGATCTGTGCACAGCTGATTGCTTTGAGATACTGGTAGTGATTTTAAGTGAGTTTTAAGTAGTAACAGACAGAACAAAGTAAGTCACCAAGCAAAATAAAATAAAATGCGCAAATCTATGCCTAATCAAACTGAGTACAGATAATCTCACCCTCAGAGATGCTTCAGTAAGTTTTTCTCAGACTGGACATCTTCCAGGCCTGGGCACAATTCTTTCCCCTGGTACAGCTCTTGTTGCAGCTCAGGTGGTAGCTAGGGGATTCTTCATGATGGCTCCTCTCCCTCTCTGTTCTCTTCCCCCCCTTTATATATCTTTTGCATAAGGCGGGAACCCTTTGTCCCTCTGGGTTTCCACCCCCCCCTCACTGGAAAAGCACCAGGTTAAAGATGGATTCCAGTTCAGGTGACATGATCACATGTCACTGCAAGACTTCATTACTCACTTGCCAGCACACACATATACAGGAAGACTCACAGGTAAATACAGCCATCTGCAGACAATGGGAGTCATCAAGATTCCAAACCATCATTAATGGTCCACACTTTACACAATTACAATAGGCCCTCAGAGTTACATTTTATATTTCTAGTTTTAGATACAAGAGTGGTACATTTATACAAATCAGATGATCATACTCAGTAGATTATAAGCTTTGTAATGATACCTTACAAGAGGAGTTGGTGGGAGGAAGGAGGGGGGATGGTTAATTTCTCCTTGTTTTAAGATCCAAGGGGTTTGGATCTGTACTCACCAGGGAGTTGGTGAAAGGTTTCTCAGGCTTCCCAGGGAGGGAAATGGTGGCAGCGGAACCAGAGCTAAGCTGGTAGTTAAGCTTAGAAGTTTTCATGCAGGCCCCTACATTTGTACCCTAAAGTTCAAAGTGGGGATCCAGCCTTGACAATCATGGAGACTGAACTAATCCTGTTACTGCTGAAGGAAGTCCCCCACATGTCAGGATTGAGGCATGCTAGCAAGGAAACTTGCCCTGCTCCTGTCCTGTAGATAAACAGAGCATTTGTTTATCCAGAGCTATCTAGCAGAAAATCTAGACAATTTATTTAAGCCAGAGTTTATAGTTATCAAATTTGTTATAAAAACTGCAAAAATAGCCCATAGGACATAATTCTGCCCAAATATACACTTCCTGTATTTCCATTTGCTTTAGCAGGATTGCACAGGGTGTTAGTCAGGTAAAAGTTTGGCCCAAAGTGTCCTTGCCATTTGAGAGAGGACAATGTTAGATTTTCTATTGTTTAAAATGTTTCACTTGTTGTCTGCGCGAAAGTGGGAGAAGGAGTCAAATTACTTCACTGCTAAAGTGATGCTTGTGTAGGCTTTGAAAGCAACTACTTTCCTGACAGAAACAATGGTGTAGGAGGAAGTGGGGGAGGGTACAGGTTTGTTAATAATATCAGCTAATATGAGCTGTGGTACCCAGAAAGAAAGAAACTTTATATGTACTGCATTTGTCCCTGTGCTCATCAGTTACCTACTAAAGCAGTAAAATGCCCCATTCCCCATCAATAAGAGAGGAAGTTTGAGCAACCACTGGGGAGGAATGCAGTGACCATGGAGGGAGGGGTAGAAGGGCTGCCCCCCTTTCTTGAGTCTGCTTCCTTCCCATTGGCTGGAAATGGGAGAATGGGCTTGCTAATTGGCTTTTACAGAGTACCTTCCTTGCCTGTTTAAGCTACCTGGGTTTTTAAAAGCCTCTTTTTCTGGCGAGCTAGCCCACCCTTCCCTTAATATCCTGTTGATGCTGTGTTACTTAGGATTCTATGGGTCTGACCGATTGCCCATTTGGGGATCAGGAAGGAATTTTTTCCATTGCACAAAATTGGCAGGAGGTCTGATTTTTTCCCCCCTTCTTCT
Source organism: Malaclemys terrapin pileata (assembly GCF_027887155.1). Classification (NCBI taxonomy): domain Eukaryota; kingdom Metazoa; phylum Chordata; order Testudines; family Emydidae; genus Malaclemys; species Malaclemys terrapin. Next base: position 69,376,425 of record NC_071509.1, read on the forward strand.
CATCATTATGGAGTCACAGTTAGGTTACAATGTTACAACGTAAAACATTTAACATTAGGGAAAGTAAAATTGTTTCAGCTTTTTGCAGACAGTGTTCAGTGTGGATAAAGATGAAAGGGGCCAGATCCTGAATGGCTCTACCCCAATTTATTGATTGTATGGTGGGAGTCCTGACCACCACACTAGACTCAGTTAAATGCCTGATATATGTGATTGGGGCATGGGGGATATAGCACTCTTCAACAGTGTTAAATAAAGTTGTAGCCTGCCACTTAAAATCCAGCCCATTTATCTGTCATTCATTCACCTGTGTGTCCTGATCAAAATAGGACTTATGCTGAAAGAACTGGACAATAATTTTAATTGCAGGGGAAATTCTTGAGAGGAACAACATATCTGGCTAAAAATCATTTTATCATCGTGACAGTGGTGAAACATAGCCAATGATAAATTATCTTGAATCCTTTGAAAGGCAAAAGGATGCAAATAAAAATACTTATGAAAAGATGCCTATTATTTCAGTAATTTAGAGTTGGAATTAGTACAACCAATTAACCAAAAGAAAATATTGTGCCTAGTATGCTTGTGCTTTATCAAAGGCTTGTAAAAACCTAGACATTATATTTGATAAACTAATGAATTCTTTATAAATCATTGAGTTCCAGTGACAGTGTCAACATTCTGGCATATGGTACCATACTGTGAGAAGGTACCATTGTGTACCTCAGCATAGTGAATCAGAAGTTAACAGACCATATAAAGGCTTGAGCACTATAAATCTTGCTCATGCTGTCGCATGGATGGGGCAGTTGGGCCAAGTCATCCACCAAATGTGCAGTCTCCCTCATACCACCAATGAAACTTCTGCATGCAAATTAGCAGTTGTGTATGGGGTGGTGATTGCTTGAGTTACCTCTGATAGCACAATGACCTAGGACTGTTGGCATGTCATAGATACATGCCTTACTGTTGCAAGGCTGTAATTAGAAAAGTCAAAATAGCTGATAACTTAAAAATTGGATTGTAACAGACTGAATTTTTGAACCTGGTGATATTCTAAACAAAAACGAGCTTTCACTCATGCTTGTAGCTGTTTTTATCACTTCACACCAACTAAAAGGCATTCTAGGCTTCAGAGTTACTTATTAGATAGGACTTAATATAGTCACACTGATTGCATCAACCTAGTCACAGGTTAGCAAATAGTACTTAGCTAGTCATCCAATTTTGTTTCGTCTACTGAAGAAATATGCAAAAACAAGGAATTTGTTATTGCATGTATAGATTCTATTGTAATGGTTGGGTTGATTTTCTAACCTGGTCTCTCTCACACACTGCAAGAACAGTTTTGCTATAGAGGGGGAAGGAAGAACAGCAGGACTGACTGTATCTATCAGCCATTGTACACCACAAACCAGGGCACAGGAGCTCTAGGGATTACAGCAGCTTTGGGGTGTCAAGAGGTGGCCACAGAGTGGCTCCATTGTCCTTCCACAGAAATCATCCCTCCTGGCTTTCTCCCTGCCTCAACTGAGTTTTCCATGCTTTGCAAAGGGGGTAGGATTAGCCCCTATGCACAAGTAGCAAGTGAGAACCGAAGGGGTCCTGACAACTTTTTCAGTGACAATTTTATGAAAATTAGAAACTATAAAAGAGTGTTATTTAGTAATCCTCAGAGAAAAACAAATTCTGCTGTCTGTTTACACAAAATCATGCTACTTGTTTAAAACATTTAAGCCTCATGCTCACACTGTGTAATTACTCGCTCAGAACAATGAGCACTTGTTTTTCCTTCATGCAGCACTAGTAAAATGGATAACCTTTTTTGTACAGTATGATTTTTGATATCTGAAAATGAGACTGCTTCATTAATAGTTTTGAGAGAGGATAACTACTGAATGTACTTTGACTGCCAAGCACGTTAAACCAATACAAATCTGATCCCAGCTTGAGAGGGCTACTGAGGCAACTTGTCATTCAGCATAGGTTAATGTAGTCTACAAGAGAGTCTTTATGTTCCACCATTTGCTTTTTTTATTTATACTTTCCACTGTGAATTTTTAACTGCCCCTCCAACTTCCCTCCACTCACCAACATTTAGGGTGATAGTTGCATTGATTTCTTAGTGTACCCTCTGTGAGAAGGGTAAAGTAAGTAGACAAATATGTTTTACTTGCAATAAATATTAATTAATAGTTAAATAATGGCTTTGTTATGAGCCCTGGCTAAAGTCTCGCAGAGATTCAAAATCTCCCTCCCAACTTTCTTCTCTTCAGGTCTATACATAGCGTAATGAACATCCCCACAGCATGCTGGCACAACTAGGGGCACAGAGCCAGGTTCCTCCCATTTCCTGCTCATTCAAACTCATATGCATGGAATTGGGGGGAGGAGCATGGCAGCCCCAATGAGGTCTTTCTCTTCACACACAGTATGGGCAGAGGAGTAAGGTCATATCTTATACTTTCCTACACAGGCATGTAGGATGGGCCACAATCTGTCCCTAGGGGCTCAGTTTTAAATTCATAGTAAGAAGAAGGCTGATGCTACACCTAGGAAGGTGTCAAAGCCACAGTCCTGCTTCCATCCTGCCATTTTTTGGAGGGGAAGACATCACCCCCAGAGGTACTAGCAAGGAGCTGCCTTTGTTTCCAGGGTTTTCTGCAGCCACTGTGCAAAAGATGGAGGCTTCTTTCACTCTCCTCCATCTCTGCACTTGCTGGGCATTGGCCCTAAATGAGCACTAATATCATAGAATCATAGAATATCAGAGTTGGAAGGGACCTCAAGAGGTCATCTAGTCCAACCCCCTGCTCAAAGCAGGACCAATTCCCAGCTAAATCATCCCAGCCAGGGCTTTGTCAAGCCGGGCCTTAAAAACCTCCAAGGAAGGAGACTCCACCACCTCCCTAGGTAACGCATTCCAGTGTTTCACCACCCTCCTAGTGAAATAGTTTTTCCTGATATCCAACCTGGACCTCCCCCACCGCAACTTGAGACCATTGCTCCTTGTTCTGTCATCTGCCACCACTGAGAACAGCCGAGCTCCATCCTCTTTGGAACCTCCCTTCAGGTAGATAATATAAAATGGATGAAGATTAGTACTACACCACATTGCTCCAACCCTATGCTTAATGATATGGATAGATGGTTGATTTTGTCATAGAACTTTACATGTATACCGGGAATCATAGAAATATAGGGCTGGAAGGAACCTTAAAAAGTCATGAAGTCCAGGCCCCTCTGCTGAGGCAGGATCAAGTAAATATAGATAAACCCTAATAGATACTGGTCCAACCTCTTCTTAAAAATCTCAGATCATCGTGATTCTACAATCTCCCTTGGAAGCCTATTCAGAGTTTAAGATTTTCCTAATATCTAATCTAAATCTCCCTTTCTGCAGATTAATCTCAATACTTTTTGCCCTATCTTCAGTGGACATGGAGAACAATGGTTCACAATCCTCTTTATAACAGCACTTAATGTATATGAAGACTTTTCAGATCCCCCATCAGACTTCTTTTCTCAAAATTAAACATACCCAGATTTTTTTAACCTCTCTGTGGAGGTCAGATTTTTTAAACTTTTTCTCATTTTTGTTGCTCTCCTCTGGACTCTTTCCAATTTGTCCACATCTTTTCTGAAGTATGGTGCCCACACCTGGATACAATACTCAAGCTAACACCTTACCAATACCAAGTAGAACAGGAAAATCCTGTGTCTTGTATACAATGCTTCTTTTAATACACTCCAGAATAATATTTGACTTTTTCACAACTGCATCACATTGTGGAGTCATTCTATTTGTCATCCACTGTTACTCCCACATCCTCGTTAGCAGTACTACTAGCCAATTATTCCCCATTTTGTAGTCGTGCATGTGATTTTTTCCTTCCTAAGTGAAATACTTTGTACTTATGTTTATTCAGTTTCACCTTGTTGATTTCTGACCAATTCTCCAATTCATCAGGGTAATTTTGAATTCTAACCCTGCCCGCCAAAGTGCTTGGAATGCCTCCCAACTTGGCACCTGCAAATCTTATAAATATACTCTCTATTAGCCACATCACTAATGAAAATATTAACTAGTACCAGATCCAGGACTTACCGCTGTGGGGCTTCACTAGAGAGACAATCCCAGTTTGATAGTGAACATGGTCTTTGAGAATGATCTTTCACCCAGTTCTGTTTATAGTAATTTCACATAGCCTGCATTTCCCTATGTCAAAAGCCTTACTAAAATCAAGATATATCATGTCTATTGCTTCCCCCCATCCACAAGGCTAGTAACCCAAGAAGGAAATTAGTTTGTTTTAGCATGATTTATTCTTAACAAACCATGCTGTCTCTTTCTTATGACCTTATTATCCTCCAGGTGCTTACAAACTGATGGAACCAATTATTAAACAAATATCTTTCCAGGTATGTTGGTTAAACTGACTGGTCTCTAATTCTCTACCTCCTCTTTGTTCCCCCTTTTAAGGATAAGTACTACATTTGCCCTTCTCCATTCCTCTGGGACGTCACCTGTCCTCTATGAGTTCCTGAAATAATTACTAATGGTTCTGAGATTGCTTCAGCTAGTTCCTTAAGTACCCCAAGACAAAATGTCATCAGGCCTTGCAAACTTGAATACATCTAACTTATCTAAATATTCTTTATTCTTTAACCTGTTCTTTTCCTATTTTGGCTTGTGTGTCTTCCCCCTTGTTTCTTAATATAATTGTGTTGAGCATCTGGTCACCATTAACTTTTTAGTGACCACTGAAGCAAAATAGGCATTAAACACTTTGACCTTCTTGACGTCATCAGCTATTAGCTCTCCTTTCCTGCTACGTAGAGGACCTACACTTTCCTTCATCATCCAATTAGTTCTATCCTCCAGCTGGTCTTGTATTTCAACATACAGTTTTTGTCTGGAAATTTGATCAGGATAGATAAGTAGGTCCTGACAGGATGGTCCAAGTGCACACTTATCTCTATGGTAGCTTCTGATGATCAAGGAGAAAGATGTTGGTGATCAAGGTCTAGTCCCTCAAAGGTAGTTAAGCTCCTAGCTCCCATTGAGGATTTGGGCCCAAGTTTTTAGTAGTCTGTGGGTCGGATTTAGTCACTGTTACTCACATTAAGTAGCACCTTACTCCACAAGTGTTCCCAAATATAACAACAGAATTACTCTTGGAGTCAGATGAGTAAGGGTTGGAGAATTAGGTCCTTTTGCATCTATCACCTTTAATTATATAAACGCTACATCTAACACCATTTCCAGATACCATAAAACCAAACTTCAAAAACTGTGGTTAAAACATGCTTTCAAATAAATTAAGGGTCAAATCCTTGGAAGTGCTGAGCACCTGCAATAGGACTTCAGAGGTATTGATCCCTGACAGTATAGTTTCCACAGAGGTGATGATTTGAGACTGCCCAAATATGCAGTTTATAAAGAAACATGACATTGAATTATATTCTGATAAATCAATGTTTTACAGAACATTTCTAAGAAGTTCTCTACCTATAATTTAACATAATTTATCTAGGAATTTGGACAGCTGTTCAGATGTTACAAAATAAATCGCTCCAAATCTGAAGTTATGCCAATGTGTTTTAGTGATATTGCCAAACATAAGCCTACAACTTTCTCTGCCATTTAAATGATCTAATAAAAAATTAAGTACCTGGGGATTTTTCTTATTCCCTTGATTAATTCCCTTTCGAAGGTTAACTTCCCTTCCTTCCTTAGTAAAATGCATAAAAATGTGCTATATTAAAAAGACATACAGTTCAACTCAACATGTAAAGGCTATCAGAATGAGCTTGTTACCAGTGCTTTATTGCTTACTGAGACCACTTTTGTACTTTACCCTCATCATTCAGCTGGAGACTGTTTTAATCCCAGAATCAAACTAAAAACATTGCAGTTTTGTAAAGAATGACAGTCCCCAACTTTAAATTGTGTCTTCTGTTATATTAGTAACTGCTTCCTTTTATACCAATGTTACATGAAAGAGATGGAGTGGAATTCAAGTCAGGCATTAAATCCTTTGATGACTTTAACCTTCAGAAAGTTGTGAGTGTAGTGGTTAGAGCAGTAGCCTGACAATGCTGTGTTCTCCATATCTGCAATGTACATTGCCTGCGTGCACCTGATAGCATTGTCTTTGATTTAATTTAAAGAATCCTTGCAATAATATATTAGTGAAGAAAATTAAGAACATCATGTTACGACCAATGGTGGATTAAGGCATAAGCAGTATGGAGCATGCCTATGACCTCAACTTTTGAAGTCACATGAGATCATAATCTTAGATTTCATTTAAATACAATATTTCTAGCCTTCGTGGTTGTGAAGAAGAGCCCAACTATACCTGCTGCAGCAATTTTTGCCAGGTAGTGCAGACAGCTCAGAATAACTGGAAAGATTTGAACAGCTCCATGCATCTCAGCTCTGACACCTGTTGCTTTTATGGTCCCCTCCAATAATACAATAGGATCATTGTGTAGTGAAGGTAAGTCTTCCTGCTGCCATTATGTCATGATGATGACTTCCACCTAGTCTGTCAATCATAAGTAATTATATTATGACCCCCATTATCATAGTATCCTTATTTATCCTCATACCAACCCTGTAAGACAAGGAAATGCTACTATTCCCATTTCACAGATGGAGAACTGAGGCACAGAAAGATTAAATAATTTACCCAGGTAATACGTAGCAGAACAAGGACCTGAACCAAGGTCTCCAAAAGCCAAGATTAGTGCCCTAATCACTGACCTATCCTTCATCTCATGGGTCAGAGTCCTCTATGTGGGTGGATGCAGAGTCTTCTTTCTTTGGGACACAACCCAGCTGGCCTGAAGACAGGAAGATGGAGATGGAGAATGTTGTGCCTACAAAAGATGAGAAGGGCAAATCCCACACAACACTAGCAAATTACTCTTATGTGCTATAGCCCAAGCAGAGGTGGGACTGCACCATAGGGTGGAGTTTGAGGTGAGGTCTATCTTCAGCCCTACATTGCCTTAATGTAGCCCAAGTTATGATTGTTTCCTGTTGTCCTGAAATGTATCTTTGCTACTACCTATTGTATAACTACTAATCGTTACAGGTAAGGTCTCTGTTATACAGGAGGTCAGGCTAGATTACCACAATGGTCCCTTCTGGCCTTGGAATCTATGAAGCAAAGTATCATGCTGGCATTCATGGACATAAATCGTTTGTCATCCATTGAAGGTTAGGGGATTACACAGCTAAGTGATAAAATAAAAACTAAAGCCCCTATCCTTGATTAAGCTTTGCTTGTTTTGTCTTTCACTTAGGATTACCGAGTGAATATCTTTCTCCGTCAGAATTGGAATGATCCACGCCTTGCATATAGTGAATATCCAGATGACTCTTTGGATTTAGATCCATCCATGTTGGATTCTATTTGGAAACCTGATTTGTTCTTTGCTAATGAAAAAGGTGCCAACTTTCATGAAGTTACAACAGACAACAAGTTGTTACGAATTTTTAAAAATGGAAATGTTCTTTATTCTATCAGGTGAGTCTCTGACAAAGGACAAGTTTCAGAGTAACAGCCGTGTTAGTCTGTATCCGCAAAAAGAAGAACAGGAGTACTTGTGGCACCTTAGAGACTAACAAATTTATTAGAGCATAAGCTTTCGTGGACTACAGCCCACTGTATGCATCTGAAGAAGTGGGCTGTAGTCCACGAAAGCTTATGCTCTAATAAATTTGTTAGTCTCTAAGGTGCCACAAGTACTCCTGTTCTGACAAAGGAATTTTTTTTAATACTTTTAACAGGCAGGGACGCTTGGAACTGGATATCTCCAATTGTTACTTATGCAATTAAATGATGCAGTGAAGTCAATGTGAGTTTTGAGTGCTGAATTGGTATTACAATAGCACCCACAGGCATCAAAAGAGAACAGGGCCCCATTATACTGGGCACTTTACTTACACATAGTAAGAGATCACCCCTGCCCTGAACAGCTTATGATCTAAATAGACAAGACAACATGTGGGAAAAAAATAAAGAATTATTATCCCCATTTTACAGATGAGGAACTGAATCACAGAGAGATTATGTGGCTTGCCCAGGGGCAACAGGAAGTTTTTGGCAGAGCCAGTGAGAAAACGCAGACATCCTGAGCATTAGTATTTGGGCAGGGCTATAAATGGGTTCAAATTCTAGCCTTCATTCTAAATATTTTCCCATGATCACAAATGTTCAGGAGACCAGAGATGATGCTTTTCACATGGTCCTAACCCCCCAACCATTTCCTCCTTCCTTCACTTAATTGTTGTAGCTGCTCTTAAATGTGGAAACTAGGAACAGTTTAATATATCAGTAGCCACATAGTACTCAAAGAGCTGCTCACATATTACCGGGAGGGGGAAGCATATTGGAGACAGAAGTATTCACTTTTTTTTTTTTTTACATTTTGTAAAACTTTTTGGAAGTTGTATCTACCTAACATGTAATAAAACAAACATTGACAAAATCAAGTTACTCTGATGATTACTGCCTTGCTTCTCTTCTCCTCTTTAACACTTCTGCTCTGGCTTTACTGTAGCAGCCAGTGTTCTCATAAACACTTAAGTCCAGATCCTCAAAAAGTATTTAGGCATCTAACGTTGATTTCAGTCCTTAACACTAGAGATTACTGACTTGTACCATTTGAAAGTTAGGCTTTGAAGCTTTCATAAGGTGTATGTAATTGGTTTTAGCTCTAACACTTTTCAAGGTATCACCTATTACTTCTAGAAACTGAGGTGTGTGTAGGGGGAAGATAATAGTAATCAAAAAGGTGTGATTTTAGTGTCCCATGTGGTATTTCACAAATTAGTACTAGAAGTCAATAATAAAGTGTTTCAGGAGTGACGTTCTAGGGCCTGATTTTCCTTTGCATTACTTTCCAGTTTTACACTAATCACCACTTCACACTCTTACCTGTGTCCTAAAACATCCAATCTACTTGACAGATTTATTTGTAAAATACATCTATCACCATTGCCATATGGAACAGCAATTCAATTTTACGTTGACGGCCAAAATTTTGATCAACTGCACTTTAACTCATTTTTCAGCATTCCCCTCAGTTTTATGATAGTACATTTCAGAGCAAAATGTACTCCTCTCATTTGGTGTTTCACCTTGCATGCTTTTAAGGTATTGCATTATACTGTGGGGCCTTTTGGTCTGATAAAGAGAGGAATCTGCATATAAACTGATGCATTAGAAGACTGGACAAAATGCTCTTTTCATGTTTGGGTGCATTACTGGGGGAAGAGTGCTCAGGAAGTCTCCCTCCTCCCAATGTTCCAGGGCAGCAGTTTGTCTCAATTAGCAGGTAGGATCCCTGGCAATTTTTTCCAAGAGCACTTCTGTGTCTCAAGGAGGCTTGGTTGGCCAGTCTGTGAAAATAGTCAGGGCCCCTGTTCTCTTGCATGCACTTGACCATTGACAGCTGGCTATAAGGGGGCACAAAGTACTCCCCTTTTGGAGCACAAGTAAGGAGCACTGCTGTGTGAACTGTCTCCAGATTCTCTAATTCATCCTGACATGCATGGGCAAGATGGCTCTTGGAATCCGTTCAGACACTATCAGTCTGACCCATCTTAGTTCCTCCTTTTAATTACATATGGCACAGATTGACAAGAGCAAGAGTTGAATTTAAGGACCAGAGTTGGATTTAAGGCTCAAATCCAAGTCCCACTGAAGCCTCTGGAAATTTTGCTAATGACTTCTATGGGATTTGGTCTGTCTTGTCTGGATCAGATAGAATGAACTAGTTTGAGTGCACACTGAAAAGAATGTGACACATTACTGTACTAAAGGTATAATACCAAACATTAATTGTGTTGAGAGCAAACTCCAATTAGTTCACACAGTTCTTGTGGTGCCAGGGTAATTCCAGTGATTACTCTATCATAATTTAATTGCCAAAAATTTTCAACAGGAATAACAGACCCAATCAATGAAAAAGACTCAAAATTGTATAATCAACATGTAGGTGAATATTCATCTGAATTTAAGTTAGTTTTGCATTGATGAATATAGAGAAGGTAATTCTGAAATACTTGTCATTCAAAAGAGAATGTTGAAAACCTTAAAGTGCTGAGTTTTCTGTTTCCAACCAAATGTAATTGCAAGTGAATAACATATGCAGACCTGAAGTGAATGATGAATGTAGTCACATATATATGTTAGTGACCATGAAAGAGCCACTTTTCAATTTAGACTTTGTTTTAAATTAGAATTTACATTTAGATTAGTTCTTTGAAAAAGTAAAGACAAGGGGTCAGATTATCAGTCAGCCCCCATAACGGGGACCTTCTGTAACAGGGCAGTTGTGGTTTCCCCTTCTGTAGGGGATCCCTGTCTACAGGGGACCCCAAAGTGGTATAAAGCTGTCATATCTGGCTCTATGCACACAGTGCACCAAAAGTGGGAAGGAGCATGGGCAGAACATTCTGTGCATTAATGATCCATGGCCAATGGAATAACACCTAATGCCCTCCTACTCTTACTTGCTCTTGAAGCCAAATTGAACTGACACCAGAGTTCTGAAAAGTCTTGTTCACACTGCATTCACCTTCTGCCAGCTGACCTGTTGAATTTGACAGCAAGCTGTGCATCTCAAACATCAACCACTACCATCATTGTCAGATAATGCTGCCAGTGTCCTCCTGCCATAAAACTTTCAGACCTTGCATCTAAATTTGCCCCTGACAGATGTTTCCATGGGAGGTCATTGTGTAACAATCTACTTGCTACATTTACATACCTTTTCTGATTTTATTGGTAGCTACAGAGATTTACTTTTGCTAGCATCTTTCTCTGATCAGTTAAAATGAATGTGATTGTAAAACAAAGTAGTCACTGTGAAAGGTCATTTGCATCACTTTCTCCCTGCAAGCCTTTTCTAGGTGCTGGCATGGAGCCTAACGAAATAATATACACTTTTACTTTTAGCCATACAATTTAAAATACAAGTGATCCCCAATAGATAATAAAACCTTTTCAGCATGCCATTTCTGCAGAAATTTGTATTTAGGTCTTTTTATAGTCCATATGTTCAAGCAGAAGCAAACTTCATATGAAGTCAATGGGACTTTTGTGAGGAAAAGGAATCCAGGGATCAGGCCCATTGTCTATATTCTCAGGTCTGGTCTATACTTAAAACTTAGATCCATATAGCTATGGCACACAGGGGTGTGAAAAATCCACAGCCCTGAGCACTATGGCTATGCTGACCTAACTCCCAGGGTAGATGTGGCTAGGTCAACGAAAGAATGCGTCTGTCAATCTAACATTTCTCAGGGAAGTAGAGTTCCTTCAGCTACAGAAAACCCCTTATTTTGCTATAGTCTGTGTCTGTACTACAGGCTTATAGTGACAGCTACAGCACTGTAAGTGTACTGCTATAACACCTGTAGTATAGACATCGCCTCACTCTGGTATAATTATCATGCATCTGGGATAAGAGAGTTTATTAATATACTTTGTGTAAGGGTCAAGAAGAAATCCTATAAGAAATCTTCTTAATTGACACTATTACATTTTCTCTTAACTGAATGTTCCCACTGAGTGGATCCAAATTAAGTTAGAAAATGTTGATTACATTTAGTTCTAATTCAAGGTTCTGTAATACTAAACTTTAATTTAGCAATTATGTCTAATCAGCAGAATAACACAGAAGAATAACATAGAAGCAATTAGAATACCTTATACTCACATTTCGATAATTGAATTTAATATTTCTGTATTAGTATCTTTGTAGCAATTTATAACTGATAAATTTGTCTTGGATCATAAAAAGCTCCCTATTAGTCTGTGGAATAGTACCCCCAAAGAAAGAGGTGAAAACCTAATTCCTGAAAGCACTACAAATTAGATTGGATAAAGTGAGATTTACAGAAGTGTTTCTCAAACTGGAGGTCTCCAAGGGTATTCCAGGGAGTCCGTGGGCCCCGCTGATCAACTCCAGAGCATTTAAGTACATATTTAACTTTAAACATGTGCTTAAGTTCCACTGGGCCTGATTCCCATTTACCCTAAGGCATCTTTATACTATGCATTACATTATATGACCTTTTTATACTGCCAGAGTGGTATAAAGGGGCTGTACTGCAAATAAGAAGCAGCTCATTGACCTCTATGGGACTTAAACACATGCTTAAGTCCTTTGCTGAACTAGGCTTCAAATGATAGAGCTTTATTATACCTTATAGCACTGCTCCATGCAGAAGGACTGCACCGCCTCAGTGAGAACAGCAGGTTGCCTCCAGAGTTCCCCAACACACCAGGGTAGCATGCCCAGAAGATGCTGCCCTTGCTGTGACTGGCTAGCTCTATAAGCCTGTGTGAGTTTAAGGGGTGGAATGAGGCTCGACCTTTCTGTGCCCCTTTTGGGATGACCTGTGTCTCAAGAGATGCTATTATGGAACAGTCCCTCTGCATATTTTTGACTGACTCCTGCATAGGAGATGCATATGGAAGGAAGGGTCCTTGTAAGGCTGCTATTCACCCACCCAAAGCTTAGCCAAAGTCTGATCCATACTGTATAATTTTCAACAGTATGCTGTCAAAGAAACTACAAAACAACTGAAAGGCCAATAAGATATCTCCATGATATGATTCACAGTAGGAATTATGAAAGCAAAACTGTTTTCTTTCTCTGTGCATCTCTTCTTTCTTATCTCTCTAGCAAGTATTACACTAAATATAAATTATGGTATTATTTTAATATTTAAAAATAAGTTTAGTGCCTATAGAACTGCAACATGGCTTACTAAAAATATTATGGCACACAATGCAAGTACTTTGTGCAGTTTCAAATCACAGGTGCATTTCTTTAGTATAATACTGACAACTGAAACATCACCTTTGCATCCGAAGAAGTGGGCTGTAGTCCACGAAAGCTTATGCTCTAATAAATTTGTTAGTCTCTAAGGTGCCACAAGTACTCCTGTTCTTCTTTTTGTGGATACAGACTAACACGGCTGTTACTCTGAAACTTATCACCTTTAACATGTTCATGTTGGGAATTTAACTCTATTGCCTGTTAGGATACAAATGCTTATATTACTCTGCCAGCATGAGTTCCACCTGGCATCTGTTATGTAATTCATGTAGGAGACAGTGTCTTGGTAAATTGTATGCCAAGGATATGAAATACTGTAATATCTTTGTACTTTTATAGTAATATTTAAAAATATCAGTGCATTTCTGTGGAATACCCACTGAGATAGAGAATATGTTTGTAATAAATAATATTTTCGAATAATTTTAGGTTTTGATCTCCATTTTTTTGTTTTTTTTTTATCACAAATGCAAAGCAGGATTCTTACAAGTGAGTCAGAATGGTTCAATTGTTTTCATAGTTGTTAGAGTGTTTCCTACAAATACATTGAGTTATTTTCAACTACCTCTAACCACAGGTGTGTTAACATTTTTGTTCTGTGCTCCCTATGGTATTTGAGGTATATTTTTAATAATCGTTTTGTATTCTTTCAGATTGACTTTAATACTGTCCTGTCCAATGGATCTCAAAAATTTCCCAATGGATGTGCAAACGTGTATAATGCAGCTGGAAAGTTGTAAGTGTGAACAAAGTATTCTTCTACAAATAACAGTATAAAGATGACAATACATGCTGGTGGTAATAGAGAATTTTGCATTTTCCAAAATAAGCATGTTTTGGAAGTATTCTGTACAATTATGGCCTTCCCATACACTATACAGTACTGCTTGAATCCAAAAAACTTCTTAAAGGGCCAGAATCTGCCATCCTTACATTGAGTAGTATTATGCAGATAGTAAATTGCTTCTCAGAATGAGTAAGGCTTGCAGATTTTGGTCTTTACAGGTTGTAAAGTTATATTTATTTTGAGAGTTTTGTGGAATTATTTCAGAATGGTTCCATAACTCTAAAAGTCACAGATTAAGATGGAAATACTCACCAAAGCTCATATAAATTCAGCCTGATTTCAGGGGCCTGCATTTCAGTATTAATAATATTCAGTTTTTAGCATGCCTATGCAGTATTTTTTCCTAGAATTCTGTTCATTTTTAAAAAAATGTAATACTGTATGTTGGCATAAATTCTTGTTTCTATTACACAAATGTCAGTAACATCAGAATATGGCCCTTTATTCACTAAGGGCCCTTTCTAAAGTCTTTATTCAGAGTTGGCAGGGAAAGGATGGTACCCAACAAAATAAAGTGAGAGATTAGTCTACACACTCTGTAAATACCCTGAAATCCAGGGGGATCCAGAAGGAAAATAGTCAAGAGTCATCCATACAAAGGCCCTGCTCCTCTGATCTGGCCCATCTCTGCAGCTCTACAATGTCCCCATTAGATTTTTATGTCTCTGGCTTCCCTTGGGACCATCCTAAAAGGGGGATTTTCCCAACATAGAGGAGAGAGCTGTGGAAAGGAAATACATCCTTTGGCTGTATTTATGGTGGAGTCTCCACTTGGAAAAGATAGGATGATATGCATCCCCCACGTATTCCACCCCTCAGTCCACCCACCTTCTCAACCCACATAACTCCTTGACTCCACGGAACATCCTGTCTAGGATCCATGGAAAAGGCAGCATATTGAGCCCACTCTGTAAGGGTGGCAGAGATCTACATATGGAAGAGACCATCCAGGTAGAAATCAGTTGAACAGAAATATGCCCCTTGATCTTTACCAAGTCAAAACTTCTTCTGACTTCAAAGGACTGTATAATGAAGACTTACTGATGGACTCAATGGAATTTGTATCAGATAACCAGCTTGCCATTTAATGGCGCCAACAAAAACAGTAGGGAAAGAAAGGCCTAATGGTATTAAGTTCTTCAACTTAAAGCATTAAAATATATACAAAGAGTGAAGCTTTAACACAAACACGGCAATTATTATGTTTAATTCCACACTGGAAAAAGTAAGCATACTAGTCTAAGTAATTTATATGCTATTGTTAGGCCTCCATTTGAGTATACATATCTCCTTAATTGGAAAAAGATTTAAAGACTTCAGATTAAAGGAACAGTGCAGTTGAAGTATATCTGAGTTAGAGAATACTCACCACTCATGTGAAACAAAAATGGTGCTTGATATCTCAACTCCCCATATGCTATGCTTAATATCTATCTCAAGAGGTCCATTAGCACAAAATGCAAGATGAATATGTAGGAGCATTATTTCTTTCCACAATCTAAATTGTGTCTGCTATTTTTTTAAAAAAACACAATTAAGGCCCAGATGACTCCCCCATTGATAGACTCATAGACTTTAAGGTCAGAAGGGACCATTATGATCATCTTGTCTCCCCTCCCGCATGATGCAGGCCACAAAGCCGTCCCAACCCTTTCCCTTGACTCTGCTGTTGAAGTCCCCAAATCCTGTGGTTTAGAGACTTCAAGTAGCAGAGAATCCTCCAGCTACTGACCCCTGCCCCATGCTGCGGAGGAAGGCGAAAAACCTCCAGGGCCTCTGCCAATCTACCCTGGAGGAAAATTCCTTCCCGACCCCAAATATGGCAATCAGTAGAACCCCGAGCATGTAGGCAAGATTCTCCAGCCAGACCCTCATTGGCCATTGATACTATTTACCAGCGATGGCACACTGTTCATTTGACTAAAATCATGTTATCCCATTAAACCATTCCCTCCATAAACTTATCTAGCTTAATCTTAAAACTAGACAGGTCCTTCGCCCCCACCGTTTCCCTCGGAAGGCTGTTCCAATATTTCACCCCTCTGACGGTCAGAAACCTTCGTCTAATTTCAAGCCTAAACTTCCCCACAGCCAGTTTATATCCATTCGTTCTCGTGTCCACATTAGTACTGAGCTGAAATATTTCCTCTCCCTCCCTGGTATTTATTCCTCTCATATATTTAAAGAGAGCAATCGTATCCCCCCTCAGCCTTCGTTTGGTTAGGCTAAACAACCCGAGCTCCTCGAGTCTCCTTTCATACGACAGGTTTTCCATTCCTCTGATCATCCTAGTGGCCCTTCTCTGTACCCGTTCAAGTTTGAGTTCATCTTTTTTAAACATCGGAGACCAGAACTGCACACAGTACTCCAAATGAGGTCTCACCATTGCCTTGTACAACGGAATCAGCACCTCCTTATCCCTACTAGATATACCTCACCTAATGCATCCCAAGACCGCATTGGCTTTTTTCACGGCCACGTCACATTGTCGACTCATAGTCATCCTGCGGTCTACCAAGACCCTGAGGTCTTTCTCCTCCTCCGTTACTTCTAACCGATGCGTCCCCAGCTTGTAACTAAAATTGTTGTTAGTCATCCCTAAGTGCATCATCTTACACTTTTCACTATTAAATTT
Source organism: Malaclemys terrapin pileata (assembly GCF_027887155.1). Taxonomy (NCBI): domain Eukaryota; kingdom Metazoa; phylum Chordata; order Testudines; family Emydidae; genus Malaclemys; species Malaclemys terrapin. Next base: position 69,392,777 of record NC_071509.1, read on the forward strand.
CATCCTATTTCTGTTACTCCAATTTACAAGGTCATTCAAGTCTCCCTGCAGAATATCCCGATCCTCCTCCGAATTGGCAATACCTCCCAACTTTGTGTCATCCGCAAACTTTATCAGCCCACTCCTACAATTGGTTCTGAGGTCAGTAATAAATAGATTAAATAAAATCGGTTCCAAAACCGAACCTTGAGGAACTCCACTGGGGACCTCCCTCCAACCTGACAGTTCACCTTTCAGTACGACCCGCTGCAGTCTCCCCATTAACCAGTTCCTTATCCACCTCTGGATTTTCATATCGATCTCCATCTTTTCCAATTTAACCAATAATTGCTCGTGCGTACAGTATCAAACGCTTTACTGAAATCAAGGTATATTAGGTCCACCGCATTTCCCTTATCTAATAAGTCTGTTACTTTTTCAAAGAAGGAGATCAGATTCGTTTGGCACGATCTGCCCTTGGTAAAACCAAGTTGTAATTTGTCGCAATTGCCATTGACCTCAAGGTCCTTAACTACTTTCTCCTTCAGAATTTTCTCCAGGACCTTGCACACTACAGATGTTAAACTGACAGGCCTGTAGTTACCCGGGTCACTTTCTTTCCCTTTCTTGAAAATAGGAACCACATTAGCTATTCTCCAGTCCAACGGTACCACCCCCGAGTTTAAAGATTCATTAAAAATTATCGCTAAGGGGCCTGCTATTTCTCGCGCCAGTTCCTTCAATATTCTTGGATGAAGATCATCCGGTCCACCCGACTTAGTCCCATTAAGGTGATCAAGTTTGGTTTCTACCTTGGATATGGTAATCCCCCCTCTTGTATCCCCCTCTGTCACGCTGCCAATATTCCTAATCCCTTCATTGGCCTCATTGAACACCGATGCAAAATAATCGTTTAGATATTGTGCCATGCCTAAATTATCCTTAATCTCCACTCCAGCTATAGTCTTCAGCGGTCCCACTTCTTCTTTCTTTGCTTTCTTCCTATTTATATGGCTATAAAACCTCTTACTATTGCTTTTAATTCCCCTCGCAAGGTCCAACTCTACACGGCTTTTGGCCTTTCTCACTCCATCTCTACATGCTCTGACCTCAATATGGTAAGTTTCCTTACTGATCCCTCCCCTCTTCCACTCTTTGTACGCTTTCTGTTTTTTCCTAATCGCCCCTTTGAGATGGTCGCTCATCCAGCTCGGTCTAAATCTCTTGCTTACTAACCGTTTTCCCTTTTTTGGGATACAGGCCTCCGATAGCTCCTGCAGCTTTAACTTAAAATAATCCCAGGCATCTTCTGCCTTTAGATCCATTAATATGTTTGCCCAATCCACTTCCCTTACCAGTCCTCTTAATTTATTAAAATTAGCCTTTTTAAAATTGTAAACCCTAGTCTTTGATTTAATTCTGTTAATCCTTCCATTTAGTTTAAACCGAATTAGCTCATGATCACTGGAGCCAAGGTTGTCCCCTACAATCATTTCCTCAAAGAGGATACATAAATGGAAGGGAGCCTCTGTTCACAAAACTCCCTCCAGCTGTGAGAAAAGGCGCTTAGTCACCTCCACAGAACCATTCCCCCATTCGGCTCTGGTACCTGCAGAGGTACTCTAAGGTTCTGGGATTTGAGCTAGTGCAGAGGCACAGGACACCCACACAAATGCTTTGGACCTCCCCTAGTCTTTGCCGTGCTTATGGATGGCTTTTTCTGCAAAGGGGACAAACCCCCCACTTACTATGGGATAATTTGGATGTGATGTCTGGAAGAGAGTTCATCTCCCACATCCCTTTCCTGAAAGTGTTTCTACAAGAGGGGATGATGTATACCAAGAGAACCTTCACTGATGACAAATGAGTCAGTTAAGAATTATGTGAAAGTTAGTAATACACAAAGACAGAAATATTTAGCATAAATATAAATATATATCATATAGTATCCTCTTTGCTTTATATTTTTAGTATTGGAATTAAAATGTTCATAAGTAAAAGTATTAATGAGATTCCTGTATCTAGAATGTGCATACTGGATTATTTAGAATATTAAGACAGAGAAGCAGAACAGATGCCTAACTTGATGGATGAGTTTCTTACAGTGTTTCAGAACTATGTGTACGTTGAAGGGTTGAAAGAGGCATCATTAATTTTTTTTTAATTGGAACAGGGAGAAGCAGTGAGAAAGGTGAATAAACATCATTGGGAGGTGATTCAGCATCACTGAATCTGTCAAAATTATTTGCTGTATAGGCTTTTAAAAAACAAATTGCAAGGTGATTTTGAAAGTTAGTCCTGCCTTTCATTACAGTGGGTTGATGGTAATATTGTCAAGTGGTCTCTGAACGTCAGATAATAGCTGAGTCTAACAGGAATTTTCCGGACAAAAAATGGAATGGCAACCTTAGTTACTTGTTCCAAAGGTCAAGGCACTTTAGGTCATACTGCACAATCAGTGTTTACACAGAACTTTTCATTGAGCACAATGGGAAATCTTTTTAATAACTGATGCCATGATCTGGCTTTTTATAATTAAGTGTAACTACAGCAAAGGTTACCAGGAGGCAATTATATTGGAGTGTATACATATGCCAAGAACATGTGCTCTATACAATAATGTTTCCACAAAGCAAACAAAAATCATATTTCACTGACCAAACAGAAGATAATTGAAAACCTCTTTTTGCATTCAGAAAGTTCTGAGCTTTAACATGCAATCTTGAAACATTCACTTGATTTAAAAATTTCATAAAACCTTTCTATGTTTTTCCTCTCTTTTGACCATAGTAAGCATAGATAATACAGCATCTGAACATTCTTATGCAATAGAATTTGCTTTGTTTTATAGAAAGCTTGCAGGAGCTCACAAATTCTCACAAACTGCATCCCAGGGAACCAACAAACACTTATTAGCTGAATAGCACTATTGATGTTCTAATTTCCAGCAGAACATTTTGCACTGAAGTCTTCATGTTAATCATCCATTTCAGTGGAAGTAAATCCCCTGTTGCATAATCATGTGGCACACACAGATGATATTCACAAAGTTAGAGTGTACAAAAATACAAATGATTTTTTCTGTTGTAAATACATAGTCTTCCAGTCACAGCAATAAATGGTCTATAAACTTATTCAAAAATGGATAGGTTGTCATAGCTCTTACTTGGTTGCACAAGTCAGGGGACATACCCCTCATGGTCCGTCCCCACCCCACTTGCGCCCCTGCTTCACCCTGATCGGATTGTGACACCACATGTAAGCAGAAGAGTTGGGGCTCCCACTGCAGTCAAGTGAGCTGGGAGGGGAAGAGAAGTTTGGGGTGGGGAGAAGCTCCACCCACCTGTCTGACAACCAGAGTAGCTGACTCGGATTTTCAGGAAGTAAACTGCGCCATGAAAAAGTAGGAAGTAACTTAATCTCCACCAAGAGCAAGGAGCAGAAGAGGAATTCTCATAATTTATTCTCGGAGATGCTCCTTCAGTTGTGCAGCTATTTTCTGTCCTTTAGTTAAGACAGACTGTCAAGTTACGATTTAAGTCAAAGCATTGTAAACAATACATTCACTACCATTCCATGGAAAATCAAAATAGTAGCACATAAATGAATTAGCATGGATTCTGGAGGTCCTCATTCCACATATGGTACCCCCAACTATCTAAGAAGAAATATGGCCCAGTTCATTTGTGCCTTGAATTTAACCACCTCCTTTACCAATATTGTGCCTTTGATCTTTTCCTCTGTAATAAAGGACTTTTAGTGGGTTTACTAGATGGCCTCTTTATAAACTCAAAATATACAGAAGAACTTGATTTTTCTGTAAATATTTCATGAGGATGAAGCTGGAACAATCAGGGTTATTTTCTTATAACAAATAACCAGAAATGGTTTTGGACAATTATTTTTTCATCTACTTATTTTGACCTCCATCAGTGTTGAGCCTGCAAACCTTATTCATTTGAGTAGTGCTGATGTTTGAGTAGTCCCGTTTAAGTCAATGAGACTGCTTCCATAAGGATTACTCACCTGAGCAAAGATTTCAGGGCTCACAGCTATTTATAACAGCAAGCTGCAATATGTATAACTCATTTATTACTGGAATCTCTCAAGGGTAAATGAGCATGTTGTGAAATAATGCTACTGCTTAGTAGCAGAATCTCAATCACTGCTGCTGTTGTTCCCCCTGCATGGAGGGCTCTAAGTGCAGCACTTGTTTACAGCTTTTCTCCCCAAACCATTCCTTGGGGACATGCTCAGTCTTCAGCAGCTCTTGAGACAGTATTCCCAAGGTCTCTCCAACCCCTTGGCTCTACAGCTGTGGTATCAGGATGGTGACATATATTATTTATATCACTAGGTGGTGTAGGACTTTTTTATTGCAAATATTTCTGCAATTTTTTAAGAATGGGTTTTACCAAACTCTTACTGAAAAATAGTTTTCTTTATCTTTACCAACTAAAATGAACTGGTTGGGGGTCCCCTCCATCTCCTTAAAGCAAGACCAGATATCTTTTTAAAGACCTGCTATACCTCAAATAGAAATAATGGGCTTGATACTGGAATTAATGAGTGAAACTCTACGGCCTGTGTTATGTAGAAGGTCGGACTAGATGATCAAAATGGTCCCTTCTGACCTCAAATTCTATGAATCTATATATTAAAAAGGAGGAAAATAAATGAATGATAACTACAGTATGAAAAGAGCAGTGTTCATGCCAAGGCAGCTCGAGAGCCTCTCTGATAATTTTATTTCTGTTCTATTTGAACAATATATAGAATAATGGTAGCGAGAAACATATCTTATTCTTGTGGCATCTCTCCTCAGCACAATATTTTCCCCTCTATAGAGCTTCTTGTATCTCTCCCTTGTTAAATTTATCTTTTATTGTACTTCCCTGCATTCCATTTATTCATGGATTAATATTGTTTTGAGGGTGGGGGGAGACACCTTGCTTAGATTGTTTTATGAATTTCTGTGAACTGTAATATTCCTAGAACCTTAAGCAATAACTAAAGGAAGCTAAGTATCATGAGGTAGCCATGTTAGTCTGTATCCACAAAAACAACGAGGAGTCCGGTGATACCTTAAAGACTAACAGATTTATTTGGGCATTAATTTTACCCACAAAAGCTTATGCCCAAATAAATCTGTTAGTCTTTAAGGTGCCACTGGACTCCTCATTGTTTTTAAAGGAAGCTACTGGCTCAGGTAAAGATTAGACCTGTTAACAAGGGAGAAATTGAGCATGAAACACAAATATATGTAAAGAAGTATGAAAATGCCTCCATTATCAGATTTTAATTGGTATATCCCTTAATGATTAAAATGAATAACGTTTTCCCCTTTTATAGCTCCTTAATTACTCAGTCTTTATAGACAATGAAGGATAATCCAACCCACCATCTAAACTTTATCGGGCCCCTGTTTCGCGAGCCCCCCCCCGGCTCCCCCGCTCCCATAATCCGAGCTGGCTGCACGCTTTGCAGCCGGTCCAGTTTCGAACCGCGCCCAGGGACCACCTGTACACGCTCGTGCTCCACACGTTGCATCTCCTCACCCTCGTGTCCCGCCCCGACACCAAATGGCGGGACCATCTGCTACCTGTGGAGGGTGAGGAGCCCCGGTGGGCCAGTCTTTATTCCACCTTAGTTCCAAGGCCCGCCGGGGAGACTGGTTGGCGGCTCCTTCATGGAGCCATGAGCACGGGCGTGTACCTGGCGCGGTTCACCCCTATTCCCGAGGCCTGTCCATTCTGTGGCGTGAGGGAGACCCTGGCGCACGCTTACCTCGAGTGCGCCAGGTTGCAGCCCCTGTTCCGGCTCCTCCAGAACCTCTTGTTGAAGTTCTGGCTGCACTTTTCGCCACACTTGTTTATTTATGCACACCCTATCCGTGGCCCCACTAAGTCACGAGACCTCCTCATCAACCTCTTCCTGGCCCTGGCCAAACTCACCATCTATAATACCAGGGAGAGGATGTTGGATGAGGGGGTGCTCTGCGACTGTGGGGCCTACTTCCGTACCTCCCTATTCTCACGTCTCCGGGCGGAGTTCCACTGGGCAGCGTCCGCTGGCTCCCTTGCTACCTTTGAGGAGCAGTGGGCGCTGTCCGGGGTTCTCTGCTCAGTGTCCCCATCCGGTTCCTTGATTTTGAACCTTTAACCGTCACCTCACTCCCTGTTTTTTCATTAGTTGTCCCACGCAATCATTTGGTTTCTGGGTCCAGTGGTCCCTCCCGCTAGACTGGGGGAGGGGCCTTTAGCAGTGGGCGGGTGAGCCCGCCCACTTCCCAGTTCACCAATATCTAAACTTTTAGGGGAAGATCCTCCCACTGAGATGTGCATGCAGAACAGTTCTCCTATGCAGAGAATTCCCCCCTCCTGCACTGACGAGTTCAGCTGCTTAAACAGGATCATTTCTTTCCTTCCTGGAGCCCCGTGGAGAGCACCCCATGGGTCCAGACAGATGGAGAAGACAGTTTGTACAGATGAGGATGGGAGTGGTCAGGCCAATGGCAGGCCTGGGAGGGGATGGAATGTGCATATTGTTTCTCCACCACCAGCCATACAGAGCTGATAATTCATTCTGAGATTGCATTGTCTTTCCAATTGCACTCCCACCAGGAGCAGCCATGCCGAGAGAAAAGGGCTACCATGGGGGCCAGAGCAGCTATGGAGGCACAGGACCTCCATGTGCTTATATTATGCTGTGGAGAAACCATTGCCCCACCTTTCCCATATAGAACAATGGTAAAGAACTCCATGTCCATGAGAGAGATTTACTCCCTGTGATCCCCTTTTAAGTGTTTTACTCTGAGAGGAGGAGATCCAACCTGTGATGTTTTAGTCACAAGAAGAATTTGTAAAGGAATGCTTCAGCTATGCATTTAAACACCAGTATTCAGAGGCAACAGGACTGCAGAGAGGAGAAAGATCATAATCTTAGACCAGAAGCTCCCATCCAGTGCAGAAAGGTCTCCCAAAAGGAAAAAAGGGTGTCACCAAATCCAGGGCTGGTGTTTGAGCCCATAGAAGTTCCTCCACATTAAACACCACACAGATGATGATCTGTAGGCATGGAACAGGTGTGTTACGTTTTAGGCATGGTGGTACTGAGCTTGGGAGCAACTTTGCTTATTTCCATGTGCTCCTCCAACCCCAACAACATATTCACATGGATTCAGCTGGAAACTATATAGTCTGCCCTCTTAAGGTAGGGGAGGACATAAGCAAAGCAGGAGACCACGATGGCACAGCTCCAGAGGGAGACATTTTATCAGAATGGCTTAAAGGGCAGTGCAAAGGAGTAGGTATTGATCGGGATCCACAGGCTTGGTGCTTAATTTTCCTATAGCTAGTCAGGCTCCCTGGGACCTGTAGACTAACCTTGTGATCTCAAACCATCTCCCATACCCAAAAGAAGAATATAGTGGTGATGGCACAAGATTGTCCTCAGTAAGATTTTTCAAGAAATGTTTTTCTTGATATGGATTTTTTTTTGGTATTGGTGCATTTATTTAGCCCTCAGGATGCTGCATAATTGATTATTTCATTTAAAAAAAGAAATGAATATATAGTAGAGTTAAAGAAATAATTACATATTTAACACTTTATTTCTTAGGCTGAACCCTGACATATCAACATGTAAAATCCTTGGCCTGCTCCACTGATTCTACACTGGATCTCAGGTCAAAGTTCAAACATCTTCCATATCTTTAGCTTTAGGAATTATCATCTACAGGCAGATCTCATTCTTTCCTCTCTCCTGCAAGCATGGTCAAAATAATGGTATTTCTTACCTCAACTGGATGCCTCGAGGATTGTTTGGATTCAGTCAGCAAACTAAGGTTACTCTTGAACATGACCCTTAACTAGTAATCATAAAAAATAATGAGAGCAGAACTCAGATAAGTCATTGTGACTAGGAGAACTGGAAGGCAAATGTCTAGTCAAACGGAACTCTTCTGTACAGAAACACTAGAGATCTTTGGATTGTTTGAGACCAGCTGTGTGTGTTTGTTAATAAAAAGGAAAGGAGTGGATTTTTACAAAGGAAGTGGCCAATATTAGGAGATGGTAAAAATCATGTCTTGCTCCAGTCAAATATATCTGGTGAAATCTCTAGCAAATGAATTAATACTCAACCACTCCAGATTAATTTACTTAGGTTCTTCTTCTGTGGGTGGGAAGCCTATTACAGGGGATGTTACAAGGAAAGCATCTAGCAGAGGAGCCCCCTGTCACAGAAAAGGCGATAGCATAAGGGAAAAAATCATTGGTAGTTTGGAGTCAGCAAGTCTCCAAGGAGCTGCAGTTTATGGAGAAATAAGCATTTGCTTACCCTCCATGGGGTCATCTCTTAACTACCCTGTGAAAGGATGTGTAGTAAACTCCTAAATGAACTTTGGAGTTGCTTTTCCACTATCTGAGAGTAGCCTGCATGGGGGGCAATAGGGTTTAAACTGCCTAAAATGAACTAATTAACTAAAAATAAGTTACCAGACATATCTAGCTGGCGTAAATTAGCTTAGCTCATTAAGATTTATAAAGCTGTGCTGATTTATGCTGGCCAGGGACTAGCCCTTTATTTGTACACTTCCCCCCTTTTAACATACTTTCAAGCCACATTAAGACGACATGTTATAGGAAAAAAGGAAAATACGGCCCAATCTTTCCTTTTACATTTTGGTTTCCTATCAGGATGCTGATATTTTAGGACTAGACTGTAGCATTTAACCACAGCCTTAAGCAGGCAACAACGCAGAGCCATCTATCTGAGAGGTCACTTGGGGAGGCCTGTGCTCAGAGAGCATAAAGGGAAATCACCCAATGCGCCATCCATTGGGTTGTAGCATTTTGCTCCCCTCTCTAAAGCTGGCTAGTTCCTTCGACTGGTGCTGCGGGGAAGAAAAACCAGAGACTCACCTTTCCAATCCCTTTTGGGGATTTGCATCAAAAAGCATTAGGGTGACCAGACAGCAAGTGTGAAAAATTGGGACAGGGGATGAGGAGTAATAGGAGCCTATATAAGAAAAAGACCTAAAAATCGGGACTGTCCCTATAAAAATCGGAAAATCTGGTCACCCTAAAAAGCACCCAGAGGGAGCAATCACCACTTGTGTGCTGTAACAATCAGAACTTTTCCAGGAAGCAGCGCCTCTGACATGGTGACAGTTCTATGCTCCTTGTAAAGATAAAAGCATGTGTTATTTCCCTCTTCACTGCTCCATTGCTTCTATATTGGAACCCAGGTCACAAAGACCCAGGTCATATAGGGGGAAATAGTGGGAGCTATGGTCTCACTGCTGATAGCCATGCTGTGACTTTCCTCTAGCGTTTCAGGAGTGCAAGCCTGGGATTGTAGCGTTACAGTCAGAGGGGTCAGCTTTAATTTTGAACCAAACACTCGAAATAATACCATGTTATTGTTTTTCCTTTCCATTCAGTTTGATGACTACACTGCGTAGGCTGTGAGTAATTACCAATACTTTTTAACAGTAATACATTCATCCTCCTCGAGGGTATACAGAGTTGCCTGAATTAAAAAATCAACACACAAAAATGTGAATTATGCCTTTTTGTTCTTTCAAAGGCAAAATTGTCCTCTAAGTCATGTTGTAGGTTTGTTTGTTTGTTTTGTTTTTTGGGGTGTTTGGGTTTTTTGTTATTTTTACCACAGTCTGAATGGCTGTTGAGTGTACTACCTTTTATCCACTTGCAGACATCCCAGGGATATCAATGGGAGTTCTTCATGAACTTTATACAGCTCTCCACACTAAAGAGAATTTTGCCCTTAATTTGGGTATTTTGAATGAACACCTCTGACTTTTAAAATCACAACCCAAAGCACTTGTAGCTATTTGAGGCTCTTTCATTTATTCAGCTTCAGAATTAGTAAGGCATTTGCTAACTATGGCATCATCCATGAAGCTAGACTTTAAAAGATTTACTATGAACTATCGATGTTTTTTCAAGAAAAAGACTTAGGAAAACTTTAGTTGTCCAAAATAAAGCAGTGTGTTCAGTCAGTTAAACAGAGGGGGGAAAAGACTATGGGGAGAAATTATTTATGATAATCCTAAAGAAAAGAACCGACTGACTTGTTAAATTAAGCACTTGTATTACAACAATTAAGTTAGCAGCACTCTGTGCTTGCTTAAATATTTAAAATGTTACGTTAAAATGGTATGCGTCTCCCTCACACACAAAGAAGTCTGCTTTCCCCTCAGTCACGCATGCAACTCAGACACATTGTTAGATGTTTGTTGGGTGTTAACACATACTAAACTTCCTCTGACTGTAGCCTGAACAGATATTCTTTATGTAGCTTGCTGTAAATAATTCCCAGAAGGCTTTAAGCGACTCTCCTTGTGGAAGTATTTGTAACTTTTAGAATAAAAGTAGTTACTACTTTTTAACTTTTGTGATTACAGTATAGGAGAGGTAAGAAATTGAAATTCTATTAAAGTATTTCTGATGTAGTAATTGGGAAAATATTAAATTCATTTTAGCTTTTAATCAGTAACAGTTATTTTATAGAGAGTAATCCCATTTGGAAGCATATATTATGTGAAGAGAGACAAGCATGATATTGTTGTCCCTTTGGCCCGAGGAGCTAGCCAATATTCATGGCCTTACAGGGTAGGAGGAGAAAATGTTAATACGAATCAGGTATTTCTTTGGTGTAATCTTGTTTATTTGCAAAGAACGTACACAATGTCCTGTTTCCCTGAGCACAGTAGAAACAAACAGTATGGAGTTTCCTTTCTCCAAAATCCCCTTGTGCCCCTGCAGCGAGCCCTGCATGCAAGAAGCTCCATATCTCAGCCTGCTCTCAAGGTTTCTTCTCCAGGCTTTTTCCTCTTAACACCCACAGCCTGCAAACCATACTCCGAGTCCCTGCATTTTCAGTCAGGGAAATCCCTGTTAAACTGACTGGAATAGTTCCACTCAGGTCTAGCAGTGTGGGATAAGGAATAGCCTCCATTGTTTCCAGCTGTCTCGCTACATAAAAGGGCTTAATTATTTCTTCCTTTGAGTTTGAAAGAATGCTTTAGCAAGGTCTGTGATTATCTTTGGATCAAAGATTCACTTGATGGAATCCATTAGAACCTTCCAGCATAACACATTTATTTGAGTTACTTCCTGATTTTTCTTAAGACCAACAATAAATATGATATTTGTCAAATTGTCACACTAAAAAAGGAAGTAAAGATATCCTGTTGACACAGTGGCAGAATATCATGCTGCAGTACAGGAGAAGCAGATACATGTGTAGTTTGCAGATCTGTGTCCTGCAAAGCTGGAATAAAAAACATGGAGATAGCAATGGAAGTAGCATGCTTAGCGTCCATAAAGAATGAGGATACTATGTAGTTAGGTACTGCTCTAACGCCCAATGAAGTCTATGGAAAGACTCCTATTGATTTGAGAGGGATTTGGATCTGGCTCTTACTGTACTCTGCAGATAATCCATACCAATAATATGCTCTCCAGAAGACAGTTTTTCAACTTGTCCACCCAGTCACAAATAAGATGGTGTCTTAGAAGCTATAAGAGAACTAGGACACGTAATTAGTCAAGAGTTGGGGGAGGAGATTTCCCTAGGGGAAGTGAGTTAAACTCAAAATTCATCCCTGCATGAGTTGCCATTTTTTTTTTAAAAAAGTGCAAGAAAGAGAGGATGGAGATCCAATGTATTTTTGGCCAGATATCAATGTGAGAGATAATGGTGGTGAGACAAGCATTAATGCCTATGCAATTTTATCCTTTCTAGAGAAGGTAAAACAAATATAATAGCATGGCTCCTGGACAAACTTTGCTGGCAGATAGGACACTGAGCTTGAAGAGCAATGCAGAAGAAGTGGCTCATTGCAGTGCCACCATGTTTGGGAATTAGTTTCCTTGCAGATGCTCAGATGCCTAGGTTATATCGACTTCCCTATCTGCATGTTTGTGTATGTTCGGGAACTTCTCAAGATTCCTTCTACAGCTAGGTAAAACTTGGTTTTCTCATCCCTCACACGTTCTTGAGATTTCAGAAATTTTCCTTTCTTGGCTTGGGATAAATATGAGACCACCCCAGAATAGCTAATAGCCCAGTGGTTAGTGCATTCACCAGGGCACTATATAATTCAGATGATGATTTGAGCATGGGCCCCCACTCCCCCTTCCCAGACCAGCAGTGTCCTAGTCACTGTTCTGTTGGCTATTCTGGGGTCAGGGTTTCACTCTCTGTGTGTATTTAAATAAAAAACTTAAAAACAAAACTCCAAAATTACAGTCACAATGAGGACAAATCATGGATACAAAAAGAGACCAGCCAAACTCACCCCACCGCAGACTCTTTGTTCTCAAAAGTAAAAGGTCAATTTGGTATCCTAGCCCCACTGCCATGCTGACCACCACTCCACCAAACTCATTTGGGTTTTTTTCTCTGCCATTGCCAGCAATCGAATGAGTGCACAAATAGTGTGGGCTAGAGGTTCAAGTGAGTTATTCTGTGCCTAAAATCAGGCTGAACAGCAGCTTTGAGACAGAGTATAAAACCTCTGCATTAACAACT